>NC_064845.1:21045000-21645000 GCF_024166365.1 Elephas maximus indicus
TTTGTTGATAATTTGCTTAAAAGCCCAAGAAAATGACTGACATAAAAGTGTTGGTTTACACCTTTTTTTCTATTGCACCTCTATGTGAACACCCACATGAAATCTATTATTTACTCCTCCCAATATTCATTTAAACCTTCAAGTATCATCGTTTTTTTTTTTTTTTTTAAGTCTCTCTAATAGAAAATCCACGTAATTGGGGAATGCTAAGCTTTTGTCCTGGAGGGGCTGGGGATCCCCCCACTGTAGTGGCTCTTGTATATTCGGAATGACAGCAGTTCTTCCACATTTTTTTTTCTGACAGAGTTAGAAAATGTGTTTTACTAAGTATACTGATATACTCGTTATTACAGAGAAAAGGAGTGGAAGAAAAAATCAAATCAAGAAGGGCTCTGTAAAACAAAAGTTCAGAAGCTCCTGACATGGTAAAGGGATGACTCTGTCCCCTTTCGCTTCCAAACCTCTTCTTCTGTATTCTTCATTTCAGTGAATGTGGTCGCTACCAGCCCTGTTACTCTAGCCATAATGTCATCCTTAATGTCACTTCTTCCTCAAATCTTAGGTCTAACCAGTCACCAAGTCGGGCTAATCCCACTTTCTAAAGAGCTATCAGGTTTATTCATGTCTCTTTTTCCATTCCCAACCATTCCATCTTTCACCTTTCACCCACAATATTGCACGCTATTATTGTTAGTTGTCGTTGAGTCCATTTTGACTCTTGGCAACTCTGTGTGTGCAGTGTAGAACTGCTCCATAAGGTTTTCAAGGCTGTGATGTTTGGGAAGCAGATCAACAGGCCTGTCTTCTGAGGCATCTCTGGTTGGGTTTAAACTACCAAAATTTTGGCTAGTAGTCAAGCACTTAACCCTTTGTGCCAATCAGGGAATCCCTCTGATTACTTAGCCCCTTTTCTGGTCACTTTTTGCCACATGAGTCAAAACTCATTTTGTGCTTTGAACCCACCATGCTCTTTCTAGACTTTGGTCACATTATTTCCGCTCCCTGAAATCCTTGCCTTCCTCCCTGCTCAGGCACCCTCTACATGGCTAATTCCTACTGAGTCTTGGTATACCAAAAACCAAACCAAGCCCATTGTCATCGAGTCAATTTGGACTCAGAGCGACACTATAGGACAGAGTAAAACTTCCCCATAGACTTTCCAAGGAGTGGCTGGTGGATTTGTACTGCCGACCTTTTGGTTAGCAGCTGAGCTCTTAACCATAGGTTTCACTTTATCGTGGAAGTTTATCTGATCTATGTAACCCACTAGACTGTAAGCTCCAGGAAGACAGAATCTGTACCTAGGTTGTTTATAATTGCATCCACACATCACCTAGCAACGTGTCTGGCACATATTTGACAGTCAATAAATATTTGTTGAATTGAATAAGCATGGAAGGCTGTAGGGACCATATCAACTTTCCTCATGTCCTGAGAACAAGCCTTAAACTAATAGTTCTACATAGTAATAAAGAGCACAAATTCTGATGCCAGACTGTCAGGGCTTGATTCCCATTGGTATCACTTGTGTGACCTTGGGCAAGTCACTAAGTCATCCTGAACCTCAGTTTCCCCATATTAAAATAAGTATAACAATACTTACCAGGGTTGTTCTAGATTGGTCTTCGATGTAAAGCACACAGTACAATGTTTGCAGCCCTTGTGGCACAGTGGCTAGGAGTGTGGCTGCTGACCGAAAGGTTGGTAGTTCAAATCCATCAGCTGCTCCTTGGAAACCCTATGGAGTAGTACCCTGGTGGCATAGTGGTTAAGTGCCACGGCTGCGAACCAAAGGGTCAGCAGTTCAAATCCACCAGGTGCTCCTTGGAAACTCTATGGGGCAGTTCTACTCTCTCCTATAGGGTCGCTATGAGTCGGAATCGACTTGACGGCACTGGATTTGTTTTTTTTTTTTGGTTATACGGTCACTATGAGTTGGAATTGACTTGACAGCAATGGGTACAATGTTTAGCATAGTAGAAACTAAATAAATGGTGGTTTTATTATCAGAAATAGGGTAGCCAGTGTGATTAAATAGAGCTTTTTATGGATAATGCAAAAAAAAAAAAGTTGGAATTTAAGAGAGAGGAGAAAGAAAAAAAAAACTTAGTAAGTTGGGTAGAGTGGGAGGATGTAAAGAGTAAAAACATCCATATAGCTCTTAAACTGTATTAATTATTGACATGCAGCTGAGGTCCCATTTGAGTTTATTCTGAGTTCACCCTCAGATTTAGGTACTTCAATTTGGACTATTTTTCACTAGTGGCCAAAAGTACAACTTATACGTCTTAAGCACTAAAATGAGTTTATTGGCTTATGTGATTACAGTACAGAGGTAACACCAGCATCAAGCAAGGCTTGACCCTGTGCTCCAAATTGCCACCAAGGACCCAGTTGCTTGCATATCTAGTTCTGCAAATTACTGCCAGAAGCTTTCCAGGATTCTTACATTCGCCTTCATGTTCATCAGGAAAGGAGTCTGTATCCAAACATGTAAGCCCAAGCCCTCACATCTACTCTGATTGCTCAAGGGAAGTGGACGTGACTCAAGCTGTCCATTGCGAGTTGATACTGGAACATTTGCGTGTCCTTTAATCAATCACTGTGATCAAGGTGATAGGATGAACCAATTTGCCTAAAGTAATGTGGACCCACAAGTGAGGTTGGAATTAGCCCATCTCACTAAACGACAAGACTGAAGGGAAAAGGGGAGAGGTTTTCCCAAGTTCTTAGAGATGATATTACACTAAAGAGAGGAGTGAATGCCTGCCAGCCAATAATGGTGCTTGGAAGACCAGGAAGCATCCTGGGAAAAGACTTCATCTTCAAGGATGACAGAACCCAGCTTTGGAGCTTCATCTGAGAACCACAGAGTGGAAGCCCAGGGTTGAGAGTGGGGAGGGTGGCATCTTGGAAGCACATTAGAGGCATTGCCTTAAAAGGTGGTATAATGATCATACCCATTACACCATTGTCAGTGAGTCAATTCCAATACCTAGCAACCGAGTAGGACAGTAGAACTGCCCCATTGGGTTTCCAAGGCTGTAACGGAAGCAGACTGCCACACCTTTCCCCCACAAAGCAGCTGGTTGGTTTGAAATGATGACCTTTTAGTTAGCAGCCAAGGGCTTAACCGCTTTGGCACCAATGCCCCAATACATACAGACAAGAGAAAATGAGGACCTAAAAAGTCATCCAAGTTCCTCTAAAAAGATAAAAGTAGTAGGTGAAGCACAGGATATTTTAAAGGCAGTGAAACTATTCTCCATGATACTCTAATGGTAGATACACGGCATTACGCATATGTCAAAACTCGTAAGACTGTACAACACAAAAAGTGATCCCTAATGCAATCTATGGACTTTAGTTAATAGTAATGTATCAATATTGGTTCATCAATTGTGACAAACATAAGATGCTAATAATAGAAGAAATTGTGCTTAGGAGGGAGACGAGGTATATAGGAACTCTTTGTACTTCCTGTGAAAAATTTTCTGTAAACCTAAAAGTGCTCTAAAAAATAAGAGAGAAACTTGGGGCTCAAATCCAGAACTCTGATGCCAAAATCATGTGGCCTTTCAGAGTCACATAAATTGAGGCCCCAGTTTAAATAAAACGCCTTCCCAGCTGTCAAAAAACTTTTCAAACAACAGGCCACAAAAAAATTTTGATAAGTTTAAGCAATGTATATATAATTGGTACCACTATATTTAGTGTTTGCCAATCAATTGCATCCATGAGATCAAAGACAATAGCTGAATCTCAGGAATCTGTAAGCTTCAAAGCTGTTTTTCCATTTAAATGTGTAACTTTTTTTTTTTTGGTAGCGTATGAACTTCTTATATTTATTTTTAGGCACTCTGCACGGAGCTGCCTGCATCGTGTCAATGTTTGCTGTGCTAACTTTGCATCTAAAGGTTACTCAACACACTGAGATAGGAAAAAACACTCACACGTTACCTCGAAGAAACTGTACTTGGAGTCTGCTGTATGTTCTAGTGATGTTAAATGTAAAAAAATACTGGAAATATAAGTATTGGGAAATGTGCTGAAAACGCTGCCCTAGATTGCTTGTGCAGTGAAAAGATAGGAAGATGTCACTGCACTTCAGGTTGGGTGTGCTGGTGTCAGACTGTCAGGTTTCGAAGAGGAATACAAATTGGGAGGTAGGAACATACATCAGTGGTTGTTCATAAACAAAAGAAGCAGTAACAAATGGATGAAGGACGGAGGGAACACATGAGCAATAATCATTGCTTTTGGTCGAGTGAATCAGGCACTTTTACGCATGCTATCTCATTTAATGGTCACGACAGCCCCAAAACATGGGGATATTATCTGAATTCTGCAAATGAGGAATCTGGCACTTGGGCAGGTCAAGTTACTGGCCAAAAGATAACTTGTGTCATTCTCAAACGGATAACACAAGTTAAGTTCTTCATGGCTTATTTCTGAGTGAACTTTCTGTTCCAGGCTATAGTTTGGCAATGAGAACTCCATTGTCTTTCCCTGGTGGGAGAAGGCCCCCTAGTCGTCTGTGGATTTCTCCAAGGCTTCAAAGCTTAGACAAGATCCTGTCGTGATTGCTACTACAGTTATACAGCAAATAGCTCGTAGGTCAGGGGAGGGGCCAACCCACTTGTAGTATGCCGTTAAAGGCTTTGGGAAAGCAATGGAGAATTGGGGAACAGCAGAAGCCATGACTTTTGATCAATGCACACATATGTGTTTGAACACACACGCACACACACACAGAGGATGGTTGCATATTATATCACAGAAGAAGGATCAAGTTTGAAAATAGACTTTTAAATTCCTTCTTTGTTTAGAAATCATTCTTTCTTTTTATATTTTTTTATAGGAGATACTTGTATTTCAATGTCTCCAAAGAGAAAAGAATAAAATGCTACTTAATTTTAAGATAACAATAAGTGTTGTTATTATATTTTAATTAAAACAAAGTATTATATTACAATACCTTATAATTTAATATAATGCAGCATGGTAGTTATTGTGTATTATAACAAATAAAGCCATATTATGCAGCTGGGCAGCCATCTTATGACCACATGCAGCCATGAGCTTTCAGGATAGCATGGGTTTGCTTTCCTGTTTGCAATCACCAAGGCATCAGGCAATTACCTTGTTATGGATTGAATTGTGTCCCCAAAAATGTTTGTCAATTTGGCTAGGCCATGTTTTCCAGTATTGTGTGATTGTCCCCCATTTTGTCATTTGATGTGATTATCCTATGTGCTGTGAATCCTACCTCTATGATGTTAATTAGGCAGAATTAGAGGTGACGTTAATGAGGCAGGACTCAATCTACAAGATTAGGTTGTGTCTTGAGTCAATCTCTTTTGAGATATAAAAGAGAGAAATGAGCAGAGAGATAGGGCGACCTCATACTACCAAGAAAGTAGTGCCAGGAGTACAGCACATTCTTTGGACCAGAGATCCCTGCGATGAGAAGCTCCTAGACCAGGGGAAGATGGATGACAAGGCCCTTCTTCCAGAACCGGCAGAGAGAGAAAGCCTTCCCCTGGAGCTGGCACCCTGAATCGAGACTTCTAACCTACTAGACTATGAGAGAATAAATTTCTGTTTGTTAAAGCCATCCACTTGTGGTATTTCTTTTACAGTGGCACGAGATAACTAAGACACACTTAGATTAGATTTGCAAACCATGGCTCACAGGCTGAAACTGGCCCACTTCTTGGTTTTATGGCTTTATTGGAACACAGCTAAGTCCATTAACGTATGTACTGTCTCTGGATGTTTTCACACTACAACAGCGGAGTCCAGTAGCGTGATAGAGACTGTATGGACTTCAAAGCTGAAAATACTTCTTATTGGTTCTTTCCAGAAAAAGTTGCCAACCTCTGACTTAGATCATGTGACTGTGTTTAATTATTATTATTATTTTTTTAATGTTAACAGGCATGCCTGGGAGCAATTAGGCTGTCATGTAATATAATAATTATAACAATCATCCCATGTCCATCATTTTACTGCCTTTGAAATAATTTATTAAAAGGAATATTCTTTTTCCCTTTACACACACCTGTGGGCAACTTAATTTACTTTAACTGACATTTATGAAGCACCTACTGTGTTCCAAATACAGAATTCTTGCTCTCAGATTTTAACTCTGTTTGTGAGAAAGAATCAGGTGCTATATGTGGTGTGTAACAGAATATGAGGAGGGACCAGTCCCTGGAGAAGGACATCATGCTTGGTAAAGTAGAGCATCAGCAAAAAAGAGGAAGGCCCTCTGTGAGGTGGATTGACACAGTGGCTGTAACAATGGGCTCAAGCATAACAACAATTGTGAGGATGGCACAGGACCAGGCAGCGTTTCACTCTTGTACATCAGGGTGGCTGTGAGTCAGAACTGACTCAATGGCACCTAACAACAACAGAATATAATGAAAACTCTTCAATGCTCTTTGAAGAACCTGGCCTTTCTGATGAATGGACAAATAAATATTTACTCTCTTTTGCTACTAGATTGATTAGGAGTAAAAATGCAAAGTATCATTTTATATCAAATGATGATAACCCATATACCCCTCCAATGCCACTACCACATTCTTTTAATATTCCAACAGTACATAATTGCCTTACAACAATGCCAAATAATTTTAACTCTCCTTTCACAAAGACTCTAATTATAACCCAATTCCTTTCAGATTAAGTACATTTTGATAGCAATTCCCTTATACCAAAAAATACAGCCCAAGATAATGGGCTGTGAGTATAGTTTCAATGCTAATAAGAGGCAGCTTAACAGCCTTGAGAAGTTCATTCTGACTACATTCTCATTGCAGTGATAAACAGCATATAATGCCCCTCAATTTTAGCTTTAATGTAAAAAAATGAAGTTATAAGACAATTTATCCCAACTAAATTGTAATTTCATTTCTAAGATGTTGCCCTTTTAATAAATAAAAATGCCACTTACCCATTCCATTGTTCTCAGGTTGGGTTTTGACAGTGAGATTGATTACAGGAAAAAAAGAATTACAGATGAAATTAATGCTACCACTATAAGTAAATTAGTGAGAGTTTGTTCAAGCCACCAAGCTTAAAACACTTCTCCACTTTTCTCTCAGAGAGCATTGGAAAAGAAAATGTTATTGATGGTTGAAACTTAAATGGAGTCATGGATTCCAGGCTACTATGAGCAACAAAACAACAGAACATATTATAGAATGCTTTCAGTCGTATGTTAAAGTTTATTTTTAAATGCTTTATTGGGGTATATTTACATTCAGGAAGCATGCTGCTCATAAGTGTAAAGATCTATACATTTTCACAAACTGACTATACCAGTGAAATCATAAACCAGATCAGGCATCAGAACAATACTAGCGCCCCAGAAGCCAGTCACGACTTCACCTTAAGGGTAACCGCTATTTTGACTTCTGAAATCAATCACTAACTTTACCTGTTTGTACTTTATATAAGTGGAATCAAACTTTATGTCTGCCTTTATTCACTCAGTGCTTGGTTTGCAAGAGTGATACGTACTATTTTGTGTGTGTGTGTATGTTTCATTCCATATGTTAATGTGACCCAAAGTTGTCGTCACAGATGGATTTTTTTTTATAATTTTAATAATTATGGTTGTATATATTTTGAGTTTGACAAGATAGGACAACAAGAAGACCAAACTGGAGGCAGGGCCAAGATGACGGAGTAGTCAGAGACACTTCCTGTGGTCCCTCTTAAAACAAAGATCTGAAAAAACAAGCAAATCAGTTATATATGACAATCTAGGAACCTGAACATCAAAGACAAAGTTGAGTCAGACAGAGTGATGGGGAAGGGAGAGACAGTTCAGAAGCAGCAAGGATTTGCCAGACCTCATCTGGCCAGTACCCTGCAGCCTGGGTTGGCTGGTGCACATGGACTGAGGCAAACAGTAGTGCTCGGGATGCATTTTCCCCCTCCAGGAGAAACCGAGCAGTGGAGAATCTGCACAAGCCTGCAGCGCCAGGAGAAAATGGTGCTAAATCTGCAAAAGTTAAGTGCAAGCATCTAACCTACTGTGCAAGATCAAAAATAAATAAACCCTTCCCCACTCCGGGAAGTACCTCTTTTCCATTTACCTGCCCCCTCCCTGCTCTGCTACAGTCCCAGTCCAGCTTCAGAGATTACTGCACCCCCTGAGCTGGAAGTGAGACCTGCAGGGCACCCCAAGCCATTCTCCCAGCTTTGGAGAAGGAACAAATTAACAAACAGGAAAAAATAATCTGCCAGCTCCCCTAAGCCAGGAACTCAGGGCAGGCACAGCCCTTTTCCCGCACACAGGCATAAGGGGTCCATGAACTTTGAATGCCTTTCACCCCTACATAGACCTGTGTGGGCCCATTTCAATAGCATAGGCCCTCATTAGCACAGTACAACAGGGTATATACATGAAGCCTATTTTCAAATGCAACAGCTAAGGGGTAGTGGTAGACTAGTGACATTTGACACCACCCTGCCCGTTAAGCAGGGTTCTTACCTACCCACATCATGGGCCTGAGGACTGGTGGCTTCATCCACTCCACCTAGCCTCTTGGTGCAGGCATCCAAGAATAAGTGGTGACTCCCAGTCATTACAGCCAAAAGCATTGGATGCCCAAAGTCCAGCTGCAAAACCACCCACCTACACGCTCTAGGGAACTGGGACATGTCTTCTACCCAGACACTCAGGGGCAGTGGTCAGCCCCCTACCTTGCTCAGCACATCAGCCCCTACTACAGCCAGATATGTGTGCCTACTCCAACTGCCCCTACATTGCCCTGCCTGTCTAGGACTGTAGGTGAGAGCCTGCACCACACACTTAGTGACCAATGGCCCAGACACCTGAGCTAAATCCACACAAGAAAAGTAAACAGACTCTTGGGCTCACATACGTAGTAACAGCTCTAACCAACTGGTGACAGGACGTGAGAGCTTCGAAGACACCAGTAATCAAAGTAGCTCACATGACCAGCCTATTTGGGCATATTAAAAAAAAAAAAAAAAAAACCCAAGAAGCTAGGACACAGAAAGTAAACATAAAGTAAATAAATATAATAACTTGTTGATGGCTTGGTCAATATCAAATCACATAAAGAGGCAGACCATGATGGCTTCAGCAAGCAACCAAAATGAACAGCCAAGAAACCTCGCCGAGGAAGAGAAAATCTTGGAATTACCAGAGGCAGAATTCAAAAGATTAATATACAGAGCTCTTCAAGAGATCAGGCAAAATGCAGACCAAGCCAAGGAACACACAGACAAAGCAACAGAGGAACTTAAGAAGGTTACACAAGAGAATGATGACAAATTTAACAGGCTGCAAGAGTCCATAGAGATGCAGCAGAAAAAATCCAAAAGATTAACAAAAAATTTCAGAATTAGACAACTCAATAGAAAGTCACAGGAGTAGAATTGAGGCAACGGAAGGCAGAATTAGTGAGATCGAAGATAAAGCACTTGACAAATTTATTTGAAGAAAAATCAGATAAAAGAATTTAATAAAATGAAGAAACCCTAAGGATTAGGTGGGACTCTATCAAAAGGAATAACCTAGAAGTGACTGGAGTACCAGAACAAAGGATAACAGAACATAGAATTGTTGAAGATTTGTTGGCAGAAAACTTCTCTGACATCTTGAAAGATGAGACAATATCTATCCAAGAAGTTCATCAAACCCCATACAAGGTAGATTCCAAAAGAAGGCCACCAAGACATACTATAATCTAATTTTGCCAAAAACAAAGATTAAGAGTGGCTAGGGATAAATGAAAAGTCATCTACAAGGGAGAGTCAATAAGACTAAGCTCTGACTATTCTGCAGAAACCATGAAGGCAAGAAGGCAGTGGGATGACATATACAAAGCCTCAAAAGAAAAAAATTGCCAGCCAAGAATTACATATCCAGCAAAACTGTCTCTCAAATATGATGGTGAAATTAGGGCATTTCCAGATAAAAAGAAGTTAAAGGAATTTGTAAAAATCAAACCAAAATTATAAGAAATACATAAGGGAGTTCTCCAGTTAGAAAATCAATGACATCAGATAACAACCCAAGACTAGAACACAGGACAGAACAACCAGATATCAACCCAGATAGGAAAGTCACAAAAAATAAATCAAAGCCAAAACACTGAAAATAGGGAAACAGAGACATCGATATGTAAAAGATGATGACATTAAAACAAAAAAAAGCAAAAAAAAACCAAACCCGTTGCCGTCAAGTCGATTCCAGCTCATAGTGACAGGACAGGGTAGAACTGCCTCATAGAGTTTCCAAGGAGCACCTGGCAGATTTGAACTGCCGACCTGTAGGTTAGCAGCCATAGCACTTAACCACTACACCACTACACCACCAGGGTTTCCAAAACAAAAAAAGGAAGGATTAAATAACGTAGTCATAGAACTTTCATATGGCAAAGAAGTCAAGGCGACTTCAAGAAATAAAAGATTGATTTAAAGTTAGAAAGAGAGAGGTAAATATTAAGGTAACCACAAAGGAAACACAATCCTACACATTGAAATAAAAAAGATGAATACATAAAGATTCACCCAATACAATACCAACAACAATGAAAAAGATGGAAAGAAAATACATAAAGAAAAACAACTCAGCACAGAAAATTAAGTGGAACAAAAAAACTGTCAACAGCACACACACATACAAAAACATCAAAATGACAGCACTAAACTCATACCTATCAATAATTATGCCAAATGTAAATGGACTAATGCACCAATAAAGAGACAGAGAGTAACAGAATGGGTAAAAATACATGATTGGTGTATATGTTCCTAGAAAGACACACCTTATACTCAAAGGCACAAACAAACTAAAACTCAAAGGATGAAAAAATATATATGAAGCAAACAACAATCAAAAAAGAGTAAGAGTGGCAATATTAATCTCTGACAAAATAGACTCTAAAGCAAATCCACTATAAAGGATAAGGAAGGACACTGTGTAATGATTAAGGGGCCAATACACCAGGAGAGCATAACCATAATAAATATTTACAAATCCAGCAACAGAGCTCCAAAATACACGAAACAAACTCTAACAGCATTGAAAAGAGAAACAGACAGCACCACAATAATAGGACAGAACATCCAGAAAGAAGCCCAGTAAAGACACGGAAGATCTAAATGCCACAATCAACCAACTTGATCTCATAGACATATACAGAACACTCCACCCAACAGCAGCCAAGTATACTTTGTATTCCAAACACACATGGAACATTCTCCAGAACAGACCACAAATTAGGCCATAAACCAAGTCTTAACAGAATCCAAAACATCAAAATATTACAAAGCATCTTTTTCTGACCATAAAGCCATAAAAGTAGAAATTAGTAACAGAAAAAGTAAGGGAAAAAAAAAAAAAAATCAAATACATGGAAATCGAACAACACCTTGGTCAAAATCTACCGGGTTGTAGAAGAAATTGAAGACGGAATAAAGAAATTCACAGAATCAAATGAGAATGAAAACACGTCCTACCAGAACCTTTAGAGCACAGCAAAAGCAGTGCTCAGAGGTCAGTTTACAACTAAATGCACACATCCAAAAATAAGAAAGGGCCAAAATCAATTCACCTTTCAATTTGAACAAGTAGAAAGAGAGCAGCAAAAGAACCCCATAGGCACCAGAAGAAAGGAAATAATAAAAATTAGAGCAGAAATAAATGAAATAGACTAGAAAAACAACTGAAAGAGTTAACAAGGCCAAAAGTTGGTTCTTTGAAAAGGTCAACAGAATTGATAAACCATTGGCCAAACTGACAAAAGAAAAACAGGAGAGGCAGCAAATAACCCAAATAAAAAATGAGATGGGCAATATCACAACAGACCCAACTGAAATTAAAAGAATCATAACAGAATACTATGAAAAATTGTACTTTAACAAATTTGAAAACCTTTTTTTAGAGGAAACAGATACATTTCTAGAAACACACTACTTATGTAAACTAACACAGAGTAGAATTAAATAAACCTATAACAAAAGAAGGGATTCAAGAGATAGTTTTAAAACTCCCAACAACAAAAAAAAGTGCTGACCTTGACAGCCTCACTGTAGAATTCTACAAAACTTTCATAGGAGAGTTAACAGCAGCACTATTAAAAAGCATTTCAGAGCGTAGAAAAGGATGGAATACTCTCAAACTTATTCTATGATGCCAGCATAACTCTGATACCAAAACCAGGTAAAGATGGCATAAAAAAAGAAAACTACAGACCAATATCCCTCATGAACTTAGATGCAAAAATTCTCAACAAAATTCTAGCCAATAGAATTCAACAACATATCAAAAAAACAATTCACCATGACTAAGTGGGATTCCTACCAGGTATGCAGGGATGGTTCAACATTAGAAAACAATTAATGTAATCCATCATATAAATAAAACAAAAGACAAGAACCACATGACCTTATCAACTGATGTAGAAAAGGCATTTGACAAAGCTCAACACCCGTTCATGATAAAAATTCCCAGTAAAATAGGAATAGAAGGAAAATTCCTCAACATAATAAAGGGCATTTATACAAAAGCAACAGCTAACATCATCCTAAACGGAGAGAGTCTGAAAGCATTCCACTTGCAATCGGGAACCAGGCAAGGATGCCCTTTATCACCACTCTTATTCAACACTGTGCTGGAGGTCTTAGCCAGAGCAATTAGTGAAGAAAAGAAATAAAGTGCATCCAAATTGGTAAGGAAGAAGTAAAAGTACCCCTATCTGCAGATGATATGACCTTATACACAGAAAACCCTGAAGAACTCACAAGAGAACTACTGGAACTAATAGAAGATTTCAGCAAAGTCTCAGGATACAAGATAAACACACAAAAATCAGTTGGATTCTCTACACCAACAAAGAGAACTTCAAAGAGGAAATCACCATATCAATACCATTTACAATAGTCCCCAAGAAGATAAAATACTTAGGCATAAATTTAACCAGAAATGTAAAAGGCTTATACAAAGAAAACTACAAGACACTACTGCAAGAAACCAAAAGAGATGTAAAGAAGTGGAGAAACATAACTTGCTCATGGATAGGAAGACTCAATATTGTGAGAATGTCAATTCTACCCAAAGCAATCTACAGATACAATGTAATCTGGGCCCAAATTCCAGTGGCACTTTTTAATGAGATGAAGAAACAAATCACCAACTTCATATGGAAAGGGAAGAGGCCCCGGATAATTAAAGCATTATTGAAGAAGAACAAAGTAGGAGGCCTCACACTACCTGATTTTAGAACCTATTATACCACTATGATAGTCAAAACAACCTAGTGCTGGTACAGTGGGTACATAGGCCAATGGAACAGAATTGAGAATCCAGATGTAAATTCATCCACGTATGAACAGCTGATATTTGACAAAGGCCCAAATTCCATTAAATTGGGAAAAGATAGTCTCTTTAACAAATGGAGCTGGCATAACTGTATATCCATCTACAAAAAAATGAAACAAGACACACACCTCATACCATGTACAAAAACTAACTCAAAGTGGATCAAAGACTTTAATATAAAATCTAACATATAAAGATCATGGAAGAAAAAACAGGTACAATGCTAGGATCCCTAATACATGTATAAACAGAATACAAAACATAATTAACAACACAAACACCAAAAGAGAAACTAGATAACTGGGTGCTCCTAAAAATCAAACACTTACGCTCATCAAAAGACTTCGCCAGAAGAATAAAAAGACAACCTACAGACTGAGAAAAAAATTTTGGCTAAGACATGTACAGTCAGGGTCTAATCTCTAAAATCTACAAGATACCGTAAAACCTCAACAACAAAAAGACAAATAACCCAGTTAAAAAGTGGGCAAAGGATATGAACAGACACTTCACCAAAGAAGACCCTCAGGGGGCTACCAGATACATGAGGGAATGCTCACGATTATTAGATATTAAAGAAATGCAAATCAAAACTAAAATGAGATACCATCTCACCCCAACAAGATTAGCATTCGTCCAAAAAACACAAAATAATAAATGTTGGAGAGGTTGTGGAGAGACTGGAACACAGGTACACTGCTGGTGGGAATGTAAAATAGTACAACCATTTCGGAAATGGATTTGGCACTTCCTTAAAAAGCTAAAAATAGAAGTACCATAGGATTCAGCAATCCCACTCCTTGGAATATATCCTAGAGAAATAACAGCTGTCACATGAACAGATATATGCATGCCCATGTTCATTGAAGCACTGTTCACAATAGCAAAAAGACGGAAACAACCTAGGTGCTTATCAACAGGTGAATGGATAAACAAATTATCGTATATTCACACAATGGAATACTATGCAACAATAAAGAATAATGATGAACCCGACAGACATCTCGTGACATGGATGAATCTGGAAGGCATTATGCTGAGTGAAATTAGTCACAAAAGAATGAATGTTGTATAAGACCACTATTATAAGAACTCAAGAAAAGATTTAAACAGAAAGAAAACATTCTTTGGTGGTTACAAGGGTGGGGAAGGAGGGAGACAGGAATTCACTAACTAGGTAGTAGACAAGAACTATCTTTGGTAAAAGGAAGAACAAAACAAAATATAGGGGAAGTCAGCACAACTGGACTAAACCAAAAGCTAAGAAGTTCCCTGAATACAACTAAACACTTCAAAGGACAGAGTTCCAGGGGCAGGGGTTTGAGGCCCATGGTTTCTGGGGACATCTAGGTCAATTAGCATAACAAAGTTTATTAAGAAAATGTTCGGCATCCCACTTCGGTGAGTAGCGTCTGGGGTCTTAAAAGCTTGGGAGTGGCCATCTAAAATGCATCAATTGGTCCCAACTACCTGGAACAAAGGAGAATGAAGAACGCCAAAGACACAAGGAAAATGTTAGCACAAGAGACAAAAGGGGCCACATAAACCAAAGACTCCATCAACCTGAGACCAGAAGAACTAGATGGTGCCCAGCTACCACAAATGACAGCCCTGAGAGGAACAGAACAGAGAGTTCCTGATGGAGCAGGAGAAAAGCGGGGTGCAGAACTCAAATTCACATAAGAAGACCAGATTTAATGGTCTGACTGAGGCTGGAGGAACCCCAAAAGACATGGCCCCCGGACTCTCTGTTAACCCAGAGCTAAAACCATTCCCAAAGCCAACTCTTCAGACAAAGATTAAACTGGATTATAAAACACAAAATAATACTCATGAAGAGTGTGCTTCCTTATTTCAAGTAGATGCACGAGACTAAATGGGCAGTTCCTGGCACGAGTCAGGATGAGAAGGCAGAAAGGGATAGAAGCTGGTTGAATGGACACAGGAAATACGGAGTGGAAAGGGGGAGTGTGCTGGTGTGCTGTCGCATTATAGGGATTGCAACTAGGGTCACATAACAATATATGCATAAATTTTTGTATGAGAAATTAACTTGACCCGTAAACTTTCACCTAAAGCACAATAAAAAAGAAAAGCAAAACCAGCCCTGTCATAATTCCTGGTTATTCCCATATGCATGAAAATAATTCCAAAGCCTTGTTTCCTCATCTCTTTGAACGCTTCTGTATACTTCAGTCATCTCCCACAGTCATGCCCTCAGCCTTGTCGCTGCCAAAAATTATAACCCTCCACATTTTAACTCACTCCCGTCTGCTCGCTCTTTACAATCTTTCCAGTTTACACCCTCCAGTACTTCAACTCAGTACTTCTTTGACAGCACTGGCATCTATAATCCATTGGCCCTACTTTTGTAACTGCCTCTTACCTGTTTACACCTTTGTGCCTCTTTTTATCCAGCTAAAATTCTGTAGCCAATTGTTACAATCACTTCTTTGCATATGTCCTTAGCACCTTTGGAGGACTCTGGTGGCATAGTGGTTTACAGCTATGGCTACTAACCAAAAGGTCGGCAGTTCGAATACACCAGCCGCTCTTTGGAAACCACGTGGGGTAGTTCTACTCTGTCCTGTAAGGTCGCTATGAGTTGGAATCAACTCGACTGCAGTGGGGTTTTAGCCGCTTTGTTTTCTCTCTCTTTGGCTTGCTCAGTTGAAAAATGCAATTCTGGTCAAATCCAGCTCTCGGCCTCACCTACACCCATACAACTAAATGAAGCTGGAAATAAACGCAGGACTGTTGACTCATCTTACTATAAATTTATTTTCACTCTCCTCAAGTGAGTCCTTAAAGCGCCAGACAATCATACCACATTTCCCCAGTCCACTCACTCTCCCACTTTCCTTGGTGATTGTTTTGTATCTTCTCACCTCAAGCCTCTCACAGTTCCTCCTCTTTCCTCACTTGCATTTTACTAAGGAAATAGAGACAATCAGATGAGAAGCTCCACAAGTTCCTTCCCTCACGCCCGTCACCTACCAGCATCTGTACCCTGTAACTTTGCTTTCTTTCCTGTTACTATGAGTGATGTAGCTATGAGTTGGAACCGACTCGAGGAGTCCCTAGGTGGTGCAAATGGTTAACTGACTGGGCAACTAACTGAAAGGCTGAAGGTTTGAGTCCACTCAGGCTCCTTAGAAGAAAGGTCTGGCAAACTACTTCCAAAAAATCAGCTACTGAAAATCCTATGGAGCATAGTTCTACCCTGGTGTTAAGACGAGTCAGAGTCAACTCCATAGCGACTGTTTTTAACTATGAAGATTGAAGTTGTCAAGGATTTCATTTTACTTGGATCCACAATCAACAGCCATGGAAGCAGCAGTCGAGAAATTGAAGGACGCATTGCAGTGGGTAAATCTGCTGCAAAGGACCTCTTTAAAGTTTTGAAAAGCAAAGATGTCGCCTTGAAGACTAAGTTGCGCCTGACCCAAGCCACGGTATTTCCAATCACATTATATGCATGTGAAAGCTGGACAATGAATAAGGAAGACCGAAGAAGAACTGACACCTTTGAATTGTGGTGTTGGAGAAGAATATTGAATATACCATGGACTGCCAAAAGAACGAACAAATCTGTCTTAGAAGTACAGCCAGAATGCTCCTTAGAAGCAAGGATGGAGAGACTGCATCTTACATACTTTGGACATGCTGTCAGGAAGGATCAGTCCCTGGAGAAGGACTTCATGCTTGACAGAATACAGGGTCAGCGGAAAAGAGGACGACCCTCAACGAGGTGGATTGACACAGTGGCTGCAACAATGTGCTCAAGCATAACAACGATTGTAAGGATGGCTCAGGACAGGGCAGTGTTTCGTTCTGTTGTACATAGGGTCACTATGAGTTGGAACCGACTCGACGGCACCTAACAACAACAACAACACGTATGAACCTCCCCTGTTGCTAGGAAAGGCCAATCCCTTCTCTTGTACACTTATTCTCATCCTCTTTTGTCTACTTCAAAATATTATTTGAGAAATTTTCCCTTTCTCTCTTACATCAATTTTGTTCTATCTACTGAATCTTTCTCATCAGCATATACATATTTAAGGAAAAAACCTTCTCTTAAATCCATTTTCCATTCCAACTATCCCATTCCCCATTTTTCTCCTTCCTATAACAACAAAAAAGAGTTGTCCATACTCAAAATTCCCAGTTTCTCTCTCAACATTCGCTTTTGGGTCCACTTTAGTCAGGTTTCATTCTCACCACTTGATTGAAACAGAGCTCTTGTCAAGGTCACAGATGATCTCCAATTTCTAAACACAAGTCAAATCTCAATCCCTATTTCACTTGACCCATCAGCAACATTTGTTACATTTGATCTCTCCGTCCTGAAGCATTTTTTCTCTTAGGTTCCACTTACTTTCCCTTCCCCACTGGCCACTTACTCTTGAACTCTTTTGATGGTTCTTTCCCATCTATCAAACCTTGGAATGTAGGAGTGCCTCCAAGTTCAGTCTTTGGACCTCCTCTCTCATTGCCTTAGGGATCTCATCTGACTGGAGTCTGACAACAAATTACTATCACCAGTCAGACTGAACCTATTCAATGGCTTCTTCAGTGTTTCCACTTGAATAGCTAATAACCATCTCTAATTTAACATGTCAAAAATTGAGCTCCAGGTCCAACCACCCACCCTACCCCCCCAAAAGAAAATCTACTTCTCCCACACTTTTCTATCCATCTGTTTTCACAGGCCCAAAATATTGGAGCCATACTTGATTTTTCTCCTTTTCTCCACCCTAGTCTGAGCAATCAGGAAATCTTGTTGACTCTCCTTTCAGAATGTACCTATAATCCATCACTTCTTATGACAGTAAACACTACCATTTTGATCCAATCACCTTTCACCTTGATTCTTGCAATTGACTCCTACCTAGTCTACTTGCTTTCACTCTTGTCCGCTACATTCTATTCTCAACTCCAAAACTGGAATGATGCCATTATTAATTATGCCAATGCATGTAGGTCCTGTTCTCTAAACCCTGCAATGCTTCCAGTCTCCCTCAAAGAAAAGATGACGTCTTGACAATGGCCCACAAACACTACAAAGTCTACCCCTCCATCATGTCACTGACCTTATCTTCTACTAATCTACCCCCATCCACTGCTCACTCTACTCTAGCCACATAGGCCTCCTTGCAATTCCTCTAACATACCACCCACACTCCTGCCTCAAGGCTTTTATACTTACGTATCCTCTCCCTGAAGTTCTCTTTTCCTAAATACCCACCTACTTCCTTACCTCCTGTCATAGATTAAACTGTGTCCCCCCAAAATGTCTGTCAACTTGGCTACATCATGATTCCCTTGTATGATTACCATTGTATCTCCCGATGTGATTTCCCTATGTGTTGTAAATCCCATCACTATTATGTAATAAGATGGATTAGTGGCAGTTATACTGATGAGGTCTACAAGATTAGATAATGTTTTAAGCCAATCTCTTTTGAGATATTAAAGAGAAAAACAAGCAGAGAGACACGGGAACCACATACCACCAAGAAATCAGTGCCGGGAGCAGAACGCATCCTTTGGACCTGAGGTTCCTGTGCAGAGATACTCGCAGACCAAGGGAAGACAGATGCCAAGGACCTTCCTCCATATCTGACAGTGAGAGAAAGCCTTTCTCTGGAGCCGGCACTCTGAATTCGGACTTCTAGCCTACCAGACTGGGAGAGAATAAACTTCTCTTTGTTAAAGCCATCGACTTGTGGTATTTCTGTTATAGCAGCACTACATGACCAAGACACTTTCTTTAGATAATTTCTCAGATGTCTCCTTCTCAGCGAGGCCTCCTCAACTACCTTATTTAAGATTGTAACTGACTCCTGCCATACTCCCCACTCTCCTTACCTGGGTGCTTTAGTTTTCTATTTCAGCACTTAAGAAAAAAACCAAATCTATTGCCGTCTGTTCGATTCCAACTCATGCGACCCTATAGGACAGAGTAGAACTGCCCCGTATGGTTTCCAAAAAGCAGCTGGTGAATTCGAACAGCCGATCTTTTGGTTAGCAGCCAAGCCCTTAACCACTGTAGAACCAGGGCTCCAGTTAGCACTTAGCGACATTTAATATATGCATTTAACTTTTTATTTCATGTACTGTCTGTTTCTTTCTACTGAGATGTAGTGTTCACAAAGGCAAGGAGTTTTTTTCCCCTTATCCTATATCCCACTACTGAATCTCTATAGCCTCAGAGAATGCTATTGTTTATCAATATCCCTGTTATGGTTTTCTCTGGCAAGTCAGTCAAAGACAACATTTTCCAGAGTCTGCTTGAAGCGGGGCTGGAATTATGTGACTAACTTCTCTTCAGTGGAATGTGGGCAAAAGTGTTCTAAGCCATCTCCAGGCCTGGTACATAAAAACCTTCCAAGAGTGATTCTCTCTTTCTATTCACAGACTTGAAGGCCATTTGTTAAATATGGTCGTATCTTAGGGCAGAGCAGCATGGATCCTGGAATTTCCAGCACTGGATTGTGATTCAAGCAAGAAATAAATTCTGATTGCATTAAGCTACTGCTATTTTGTTGTTGTCGTTGTTGTTGTTAGTTGCCACTGAGTCAGCTCCAACTCATGGACTTTGTGCAATATAACAAAACATTGCCTGGTCCTGTGCTATCTCATGATCAATGGTATGCTCAAGGTCACTTTTGTGGTCACCGTGTATTTTGAGAGCCTTCATACCTAGAGGCTCATCTTCCAGCACTATTGTTGTGTGCTGTGATTCATAGGGTTTTCATTGGCTAATTTTCAGAAGTAGATTGCCGGGCCTTTCTTCCTAGTCTGTCATAGTCTGGAAGCTCCTCTGAAACCTGTACACTGTGAGTGACTTTGCTGCTTTTGAAACACCAGTGGGATAACTTCCAGCATCATAGCAATACACAAGCTACCACAGTACAATAAACTGACAGACAAAAGGTGTTTTAGAGTTGTTTATTTAAGGAATTAACCTATTCTGAATAATATTTAAAAAAAAATTTTTTTAGCACTCAATAAATATTTATGGATAATAAATAAAATTTTTATATTAATTTTTTTATTGAACTTGCCTTACAAGGTAAAACACTGTTCCCTAACATAATAAGCAAAACATCATGAACACAACTATTAGTATCAAATATTTTTTATGCTACACAACCCAACCTACAAAGACATCTGCAATGCAACTGCTGTGTGCCCTTTATGCTTTTCAAAAATCCTTCTAATTGTGGCTTCTTTTCTCTCCTCCTTTTTTCTGATGCTACTTTTCTTTGTTCACTGTTAGTTACGTTGACTTCTTGGAGCTACATTGTTGGTTTCTGTATCTAATCTTAGATACGGGAATTCTTTTCTGCATTTTTGTTTTTTCCTTCTCATATTTCCTTTCCTTTTTGTTGTATTGCCTTCACTTTTCAGCTATGATAATGGCAAGACTTGAGGTTTTTAGCTGTCACCATTAAATGAGAGCATTTTCTGGCTTGTAAACCATCTATCATACAATATCTTCTTTGTCGGCTCTTGGCTTGTCTTCGTTCTTGTCATGAATACTCACAATAAAAAGCCTTTTCAAATTCTTCTGGAATTTGAGTCTGTCAGATATATAATCACCAAATAAAGGTAATGGGATAATACAAACAAATTTGGGGTAATTCTTTTTTTTCTCAAATTGTGGATTTGCCTTAGCTAGTGTTACTATTTTTAAGAGCAACTTTTTTTTTTTTTTTTCCAAATTTCCTTGGTAGACTGAAACAATCCCTTGAAGACTAGAGGCAATGTTACTCCTTGTGGTAACACTTGAGTTTATTTTCAAATACAACCTTTTTAAAACAATTTTAATCTAATCAAAATGTAGTTATAGTCCGGAATTAAAATATGCAAGAAGTGGGTTTCTTAATGGTTTATTTCAATGGGATGTGAAGTTAGAATTGCTAGAGAAATGCAGACTTCTAATTAACCAGAGTTGGAAAGCTGGGGATGAGATAAAATATCCTGACATGAACTCTTGATCAAACCAACAAAAACCAAACCCAGTGCTGTCGAGTTGGTTCCGACTCATAGCGACCCTATAGGAGTAGAACTGCCCCATAGAGTTTCCAAGGAGCACCTGACGGCTTTGAACTGCCAACCGTTTGGTTAGCAGCCTTTGCACTTAACCACTACGTAGCAGGGAACTCTTGATCAGCCTTTCTTATTAAAAGTTCACACAGACTAGGTGACCAGATGGTACAAAACTGTGATGGCCATGGCCATTCAGTCTCCTGGGGACTGTTTCATTTTGTTATTCCACTAACCAGCAGGGGGAGACACAGAATGCTCCTTGTAACCCAAGGTACAATTCCCTGTGCCTTGGGACCTCATTAGGCCTTTCTTTGTCCATAACAGGTAGAACAAGTTTGTCTAGTCTGACAAAGCTCTTAGTGTTTTGTGTTTCTTGAATTACAGTCGATTTTGCATTCAAGTGACTCACTAGAAGGGAGGGACCTTTTGTGTATTTGTTGCTTTTGCAGAGAGGAGATCATATCAATGATGGTTTTTAATAAGTAAATTTGGCTCCAGAACCTTGATTAATCTGATTGGAAAAAATTTAAACTGCCCTATATCTTAATCACTACCTCTGATAATCTTAGCCAGCCATCAACTTTATAGAAGCTAACAAAAGGAATTTTTATGGATCTAATGACAAACTGTATTAAAATTTTAAAATGTCTAGATAGATAAATAGATAGCTGCCATCAAGCTGACTCCAATTCATGGCAACCTTACGTACAACAGAACGAAACACTGCCCAGTCCTGTGTCATCCTCATGATTGATGGCAGGTTCGAGTCCATCACCATAGATGCTGTGATAATCCATCTCACCAAGGATCTCCTTCATCCTCACTGGCCTTCTACTTCACCAGACATGATGTCCTCCTCCAGAGATTGATCCCTCCTGATGATGTGTCCAAAGGAAACAAATCAAACAATGTTCTGTTATGATCCATAAGGTTTTATTGGCTAATTTTTGGAAGTAGATTGCATCATGAAGGACAAAAAGTCATGCCCCCATTTCCTCAGGGATGTCATCTTCACTATATTAGCAGAAGAAAAGAAGAAATGAATTACTAGATAGCTCTGATTCCCCAAAATTAAACAGCTCATTCAAAGATAACTTCAACTTCAAATTGATATATTTAGTGCTCAACAACAATTTTTTTTCTTCAGGCTTTAATTTTAATAATTAAATATTGCTTCATAGAAAAGTCTCGAGACAGTTTTTTGACAAGCGCATCTCAAAGTCCTTTAGATAATAACAAAGACAAAACAACTTTCAGCAAACACTTATTTTGCCTCTTCCCATTTTGATTTTCTTGATCAATAACTTTATCTAATCCTCTACTAATTTTATAGAACATTGGGTAGGGATGATGATTTTGGTGGGCTGAATTCCTGTTTGTGTTATATAAAACATATGTGGGTTGTTGTTTTTTAATAAGCCACTTTAAAAAAAAAGATTAAAGATGTGCCAAAATCCCCACCCACGTCTCACTTAATATACCTTTCTAAAAGGAAAATAAAACCTTAAATGTTTATACAAAACTTAATTGCTAGTTTGTAGGCATTTTTGGTGGTTGAAATTGCATGGTCTTGACCTGGAAGAAGGAGAATGAGAAGTAGATTCACTATTTCCAGGAAATAAAACAGAGGCCAGCAACTTCTGGGGTCATACATCAGGAAAAAGAATGCTTATGCACACCTTTGAAAGGTCTCAGTTATTGCCAGTAGAAAAACAGCAAAGAAATAAAAGAGGGAGAAGGAATAAATGAGGAAGTAGGATAAAATGGAAGTAGCAAGAGAAATTGTTGACTCTGTACTAACCCAGAAAAAGCTGATTACTAGGAGCATGGGCTGGTGGGAAAATCAGGACTGTATAAATTGGTAGACTGGGGTTCAAAACTTGGTTTCTCTGCTTGATGGCAGCATAACCCTGAGATATTCATTCTTTCTGGACCTGGTCTTTATCAGTGCAATACTGGGAGTCCCAACATAGGGTTATTAGGTGGCTAAGTGAGCTAATACACTTGAAGCTCAAGGTCTAATTGCTGCACAAATAAGGCAAGCAATACGTGTTAATTTCACTGTTTTCACCAACCTTATTATAGAACTATAAAGTTTACCTGACCTAGGGGAACTTAAATTCATAATATTTTTCCACAGATTATTTGCGCTGAAGATTCATTCCAGTAACGGAGTCTACTAGTTTGGGTAAGCATTGCATCTACATAATGAAACCAGCAGTGAACAATCCCTCAATCTAGGGGAGAAATATATTAATAAGAAATTAGAAGGACATGAGAAATGCTATAAAGTGGGAAGTACAGGGTATGATAGGATCAAATAACAGTAGAACCCAATCTTACCTGGTGAGTCAGAGGAAGTGTCCAGGAAGAATTGACCTGAGGCTAAAGAAATAGTAATTTGAGCAAAAGGGGGCAAGCACCCTTGGAGGTAGAATGGAAAAGGGGGATGGTGAGTTTGAAGGATTAAAAGAAGTTCTGGTCTAGCTATGGAGAACAAGTGCCTTGAGTCTTATATCTGGAGACAGTAACTTATGGATCCAGCTACTGGATCCTTTTTCTTCACCAGGGAGAAAAAAAAACAAAAACCCAGCAACCATAAAACAGTTTGGGTGAAGAAATTCTAACCTCCAATCATATTTACTAGTTTCTACCTAATTAGAAAAGATGTAGAAATCGTCAAATGCAATAATTCTAGAATATATGGTAACTCTAGATAGACTGGGCCCACACAGTCAAATGAAACACTGGGAGCATCAATTTGTTCACATTCTGTGAGTGAAAGTTGAGCAATTTCCTGGCTCAGAGGATACAAAGACTACCTTTCTCTGCCTTATTCTCATCACTTTTGACTAGTGTCCCTGCAGCTCATCCTCTATGTAACAGAGGATAAAAGGGCCAGCCTGCATTCTCCTATGGACAGTAGCTGCTATGGAAATGCAAAAATTGTCCACCTTTGCAGGAAGACCACCACACAATGAAAGAAATTCCAGACACTCCTCCCACATTCAGAGCCTTTTTCTTTGTTCCTGTACTTTTTCTTACTTCCTTTGCATTCTAGAGTGAACTACCGTTTTAACTCTTTAGTTTAGCTCCTAGTTTGACTAGCGTTCTTGCCCTTGGGAGTTCCTCTAGGTGATCTTATCAGCTGTGATACTACTTAGTTGAGACAATTGGCCAAGTCCTTCTGACAGGATGTCTCTCTGCTCACCATCCCCTTTTCCATTCTACCTCCAAGGGTGCTTGCCCCCTTTTGCTCAAATTACTCTTTCTTACTCTTCATATCTTAGCCTCAGGTCAATTCTTTTGGGACACTTCCTCTGACTCACCAGGTAAGATTGGGTTCTACTGTTATTTGATCCTATCATACCCTGTACTTCCCACTTTATAGCTGTTTTTTTTTTTTCTAATTTCTTATTAATATATTTCTCCCCTAGATTGAGGGATTGTTCACTGCTGGTTTCATTATGTAGATGCAATGCTTACCCAAACTAGTAGACTCCGTTACTGGAATGAATCTTCAGCACAAATAATCTGTGGAAAAATATTATGAATTTAAGTTCCCCTAGGTCAGGTAAACTTTATAGTTCTATAATAAGGTTGGTGAAAACAGTGAAATTAACACGTATTGCTTGCCTTATTTGTGCAGCCATTAGACCTTGAGCTTCAAGTGTATTAGCTCACTTAGTCACCTAATAACCCTATGTTGGGACTCCCAATATTGCACTGATAAAGACCAGGTCCAGAGAGAATGAATGAGTATCTCTTGATCAATAGCTGTGGTCAGGAAAGGACTATGAACCATTTTACTGTTCTAGTTGATCATCCTTAGACTCCTTGCTTTCCAGTCTTCAGGTCTGAAAAATAGGCATGGGAAAAAAATGGTACAAAAATTTCCCTCTCAAAAGAATATGGTGAGGGTAACAAGCAAATTTTAAATAATCAGATTAAGGAATCTTAAGTCAGGGTTTGGCAAATTTACTTTGTAAAAGGCCAGATAGTAAATATTTTCAGCTTTGGGGCCATACATACAATCTCTGTTGGAACTACTTAATTCTGCCTTTGTAGCAGGAAAGCAGCCACAGACACTATGTAAGTAAATGAATGTCTCCAATAAAACTTTATTTACAAAGCTAAGCAGTCAGCCAGATTTGGCCCACAGGCTGTATTTTGCCTGGCCATGCAAAGTAAAAGGTACTATTATATTAAATACATTTTACTGGAGGTTTTTTTTTTTTTTAATAATCAAGATATGCCTAGAAATTTCACAGCCGAGTCATCCATTGAGACAATTTCCGTTCCTCTTGTATAAGGCATTGCTCATACAGAGTGCAGAGGGCCCCTCAGGAAAGAGTGGAAACAATCTGCATTAAGGTAAACCAATCCACAGTGTGAGTTTTTACAATCATATTAATATTTGTGAGGTACAGCATCTGAAAAAACAACTTTTCCTGATCAAAAGATGATAATTGTGATTTAAGCTTTATTTAGCACAGGCAGTGTAGTCTGTCTGACCAACTCCCATCAACACCCCCCTTGGCATTGAGACCATATGTCCCTTATCCAATGCCTTTGAAGCAATCGTTGTGTCTTTTCACGGAAATCTTGCTAAGTTCAGGGATCACTGACCTGCTTTAGGTGATGCGTAGTGGATCAATCTATCCCCAAATATGCTCAGTAAATTTAACCACTCCACTTCCTTTTATTATCTGAGATTTTATTTACAAAGTGACTCCTGAGCACAGACTCACTGATTTCAGGCCAAGGTAGCCTGGCCCTGTCAAGGTGCCAAAAAGCTTTTAGAGCCCTTTACCAATACCCCACTTGCCAAATTTCTTTTTGAACATCCATGATGCAGTTGGAACCCAGAGACAAAGCAGAAAGCCCTTTCTGCCAGTCAACTCCCATTGTTCTGTTTTCCACTGGTTAAAAAAATAAATAAATGAATAGTGAAACAGATTGTTTTTGAAACTGATAACACAATTTGTTCTCCTGCTTCATATGTTAGATTTCCGCCTGCAGCAAATATTTACAGCAGAGTTTTAACCCTCTCAAAATCAGCTTGGTAACGTAAGGTCTGTGACTGCCTTTCATACAGTGCCCATGACCATGCGGCTTTAAGAAAGAAAAAGTAGTGACCTCAGACACTGTCCTGTGTGCATGGGTAATGTTTAGTTACAAGCAGACATGTAGACAGAAAACATAGTCAAAAACTTATTGTTGCCAATTATTTAGCATTCCCATAAACCATTTGATAGTCAAAAATATCTTTAATTGATTCCATCGCTACCTATGCTACTTATTATTTATTACTATAACAAACTTCTCCATGGGAACAGCTAATTGTACCTCCCTGGTGGCCACTTCAAGTGGAATAAGCCCTGCACAGCGCAGCCTAAGATACGCTGAAAGGTCTTCAGCTTTGGGGATTTGATTAAAACTGTATTACATGAACACATCAGCAACCATTGCCAAAACAAAACACTAATTTAAAAAATCCTTCTGCTTTACTGCTTAACACAATTGAAAGCAGCTTTGTATGCATGTGTGCGTGTGTGTGTGTGTGTGTGTGTGCATGCAGGCGTGAGAGAGATGGGGAGTGGTAGCAGGGAGGGGGGCATTGTATATGTTGTCTTTTTGGCAGACAATCATGTTTAATGGAAATAACGTGGCATCTTGTGCCATAATAAGGCAAAAGAAAAGGACAACCCTGCCAGCTGCATTATGGGTGTAAGAGAAATCTCTGACCTGGTCTTGGGACCACACACTCTTGCACCAGAAAGTGAATATATTTTCT
Organism: Elephas maximus indicus; assembly: GCF_024166365.1. Lineage (NCBI taxonomy): Eukaryota > Metazoa > Chordata > Mammalia > Proboscidea > Elephantidae > Elephas > Elephas maximus. The sequence continues at coordinate 21,072,234 of NC_064845.1, forward strand.
ATCTTGCCCAACCTCCTCCACACACACACACACACACACACACACACACACACCTTTAAAAGAAGCATAATTGTTAATCTGCTCTTTAGTAGAAAAGACAGATGTTATGGAAATAGTAAGCCACACTCTGCTCAGAGTGTTCTGAGGAAAGAGATTCCATAGGCAGCCCTCTACACGGGAAGATTTAGACAATTAAGCAACCGTTGTGAGGCATGCAGATGAATAACACATGCTAAATTAAATCAATACCAAACACTTTGTTGGAAATAGGTTAATTGTTTATTTTAAACTTCATGGACGGGGAAAAAAAAAAGTAAGCAACAGTAGAATTTGTCAAATACTTAGAGCAGAATACTGGCCTACATTTCTCACGGCAGCCCAGAGCAAAGTGTGCCCCATGAAGTCCTGTGGACAGGTCTTTTAAAAACATTCTGTCTCCAATTAAACAGCAACTCCAGGATCATTTTAAAGAACATGGTGGTTGAGTGTGGGATTTGTAGAAGCTTAAATTAAGACATTGAAATATTGGCCAGTAATTTTGTATAGACTCAGACTTAGCCCAAGTACCCGGTGGAGACTTGTGCCTCAGCTTCCCACATTTATCCATGTAGGCTTAGAGAGTAAGAACACAGGGCATTTCTTATTTCTTGTCTGAACTGGTTTACAGTCCAAACGAACCCTGCCTTGAATCTCTGCACATTACGTGAATGAACCAAAAGCCACAGCTGTCAAAAGATATTTTTATATCACTCCTAAGACTTATGAGTTTTAAATTCATGATATACAAAAAAGCCTATAACTGATACGTTTCTTTAGTGTAACGTTTAAAAAATATATATATATGCATAAAAAAAAATTTTAGAATAAACAAATGCAAGCTCTGATGTTAAAACGACAGAGAGAGCAACAGGTTGAGAGTCTGCATATTTGTGTATCTATTCGGGCAACCCCAAATGCTAATCTTGCCGTTTAGAAGAAGTGGAAAAGCGAAGGAGTGCTCTTTTATTAAGTATCTGAAGACTGCTACCATGCAAGATACTTGTATACAGTTTATTGTACTTAATTCTTTCCACAAGCCTGTGATAGAAGAATTACTAGTTTTGTTATTAGCAAGTGCGCTAACTAAGACTCCAAGAGGCTAAACGACTTGTCCAAGATCATATACTGGCCAGTGGTGGAATTGGGCCAGGAAATCTATTGTCTGGCTGACTGCAAAGCCCAAAATCTTTACCCACCATAACAAAAGACTAAAAATAACCCCAGATGGCCTTTAAGATTACATCTCTGAGTCTGTGTTAAGATCATCCGTATGCTGCATGACCTCCTGTTACTTATAAAAAAATAGCAAGGCAAATTTTCTCTGAAGTAATCCCAAGATAAGTGAATATGTGTTTCAAATACCCATCTCATTACTTTATTACCAGGATAATTTGGCCAAATTGAACTAATGATATTGGACTCATTAAGCTTGTATGTATTAATTTTCTTTCTTTCTCTATATATTTAGATTTATATCTCACCTACTCACTAATCGATTAGAATTCCTTACCTGATGTAATCATTACTTGGTTAATTGAGAAAGTCAGTTGAAGCAGGAAATTATAATTAAAGGTACATATACCTTAAACATACAAATATACATTCATTCACCAACCTTTTGATACAGGATAAAAATATTTTCCTTGAATACATGGGCACACTCATAATCCATTACTGTCTGCAATTTCTAGTTTTGATTCTCTTAAAATAAAAGAAAAAATTAAAGACACTTTCAAAACAATTACAATGAGGAATCTTTCTAGATAACCGGTTTTTTTTCCCCCCAAGGTTTCCTACTTGCCTCACCCATGCCTAACTCTACATCATTATTTTTTGCAACTTACCTTTACTGAGTCTTTCCAAAGCTCTCAACTCAGTTTTCGTAGAAACAATTTTATTTCCTTTTTGTAGGAATACTTCAAAGTTTATGGAATATTCAATTAAGTTCTGTATTATAATAATTACCGTGACATAACTGCCATAAACTAGCTTGGGATCAAACACAACCGGCTCTTGATAAACATTCTACCAATTGATGGGAGCATAAAAACATGGACCCGCCAGAGAGGACATCACTCAGCATTCCAAAGGGAATAAAGAATTTCAATTAATCCAGCACACTGGTTAAGAGGTAGTTAGCACCAACTGGAAAATAATCATAAATAAAATAGAACCATTCGATAGGACAGAAAATATAAGTGTTACTGGACACCGGAGAGGACCTGCTTACAGAAACTGTGCCTTGAGCACCCTGGCAGTAAAGTGGAAAAGGAAAACATGTTGTGTCACTGCTTGAGTCCCACTCCACTAACCCACAATGAAAAGGGCCACCTGGGGCTCAGTCCCACCCTGGCTCTAGGCCAATGAGAACTGAGTTTGAAGATACATTATGCATGTCCTCACACCAGTAAATAGGATATGGAGAGAGGGCCTTGTGAAGTTATTATTATCGTTTGGATTCTTCATTAGTGGCATACATCATGCTGTAAGTATAGTCTGGGCACTCCATGTTAGGTCTCCAGACGCTAGGGTGTCTTTAGAGGTGTCATTTATCGCATGTCTTCTTGCTGGGTAGGGGTTCAGGAGTGGGAAAGTAGAAGAGCACTGTTTCTCCTGCTTTCATTCTATGATGTCCTGGTCTACCTTCTATTTTCTCCCTTCACCATCAATGCTCCTCCCAGGATTGCTCTCAACTAGGGCCATGGCAATTATAATAAGGATGGAAAATATACACTTCTGCCTACAGAGATAAACTTTTCAGAAAGGTATTCATCACATGGATCCTTGAAGAATAAATATTTTTTATTATAGTAGAAAATACATTGAGCCTGGATTTTGGCAAAAGATTCAGAAGTAGTACAGAAATGGATGGCATTTTTGTTCTTTAAAAAGACTAAGGATTCTATTAACTGTTACAAGCTTAAATATAAAATTCCATACATAGGAAATGTACATTTGGATCATTTTAGCTCTTCACCTGTTTCATTCTCTCATAGTTTATACATATCCGTTTGTCCATTTAAAAGTGAAGATGTGAATTTTAGAATTGTAAAGAATTTTAAGAGTTGGAAAGGCATTCCAAGGTCGTCTCATCTACCCTTGCAACTGACCAAAGAGAAAAAAACCTGCATCCTTAAGTGGGTGAGGGAGTCAGGACAAGAACAAGGAAGACCATCCTGACCCTACAAGCCTCCCTGTTAATATACTCTCTGGGCACCATGTTTTGGGGGAAAACCCCAAAGATTAAATTAATAAATGGCAAAATGGGAAATAGATTCTTGGTGAATATTCAAAGAAATTTTTGACAAGTCCGCTAACCAACCTACTGCCGTCGAGTCGATCCTGACTCATAGCAACCCTATAGGACATAGTAGAACTGCCCTATAGAGTTTGCATGGAGCTCCTGGTGGATTCTAAGTGCTGACATTTTGGTTAGCACCCGAGCCACCAGGGTTTCCTTATTTATTTATTTATTTATTTTGACAAGTAGATCTTATTATTATTATTTTTTAACAAGTAGATTCTTTTTTTGACAAGCAGATCTTATTTTTGTTAATTGCTTATATTAAATTCCATATATTAAATGCTGTGTTAGAATTGGCTATTAGTGTTATCTCACCTCTTCTGTAACTATGGCTGTTCAAACAGAGGCTATATGATACTTTGGCAGAGATGTAACAGAGGAGACTTGAGCATCAGATGAGTATTTGAAATGAATGCTATTCCATCTGAGATATTCTGTGATGATGTTATCCCAGAGGAACAGAGGTATCTTGCTGTTACATACAAGCATCTGACTTTGGGGATGAGATCAGAATATTTTTTCAGAGACCCTCCTCTTCCCACTGTCCCTATATATGGTATTGAATCTCCAAACTGTGAATATGAGGGATGCTTTTAAGATGTTTTGTTGCCTTATGTTCTACTCCTGTTTTCTACCTCCCAACTCCCAGGGTTTCCCATCTCTGTCAATACAGTGATCATCCCATTCCTCAAGCCAGAAACGTAGAAATTATCTTGGAGGCAGGGCCAAGATGGCAGAGTAGCCAGGCACTTCCCGTGTTCCCTCTTACAACAAAGACCAGAAAAAAAAAGTAAGTAGATTATATATCACGATCTAGGAGCCCTGAACTTCAAAGACAAAGTTGAGGAGTCAGTCTGAGTGGCAGGGGGAGGGAGAGAGAGTTCAGAAGCAGTGAGGATTTGCCAGGCTCAACCTGGCTGGCACCCTGCAGGCTGGATCAGCTGTCACAAGCATGCTAAGCAAGCAGTAGTGCTCATGTCCTGTTTTCCACACCAAGAGAAACCGAGCTGAATCTGTGAAAGTTAAGTGCAAGTATCTAACCTGCTCTGCGGCATCACAAAAACCCTTCCCCCCTCTGGGAAGTACCTCTCTCCCATTTACCCACCCCTACATGCTCTGCTCCATTCCTGATCCATCTTCAGCAATTGCTACGCCCCCTGGGGTGGAAGTTGGACCCTCGCACATCCTGAGCCATTCTCCTGGCTTTCGAAAGGGAACAAATTAACAAACAGGAAAAATAATCTGCCACCTCCCCTAAGCCAGAAACTCAGGGCAGGCACAGCCCCTTTGCCTACCCACAGGCATAAGGGGGTCCATGGACTTTGAGTGCCTTTCACCCCTGCCTAGACCTGTGTGGGCCCATTTCAACAGCATAGGCCCTCATTAGCACTGTACAATAGGTTATATATCTGAAGCCTATTTTCAACTGCAACAGCTAAGGGGGAGAGGCAGATTTGTGACATTTGACACAGCCTTGAACATTAAGCAGAGTCCTCACCTACCCACATTAGGGGCCTGAGAACTCGTGGCTCCACCCACTCCACCTAGCCACCTGCGACAGGGGTCTAAGAATAAGTGGTGCCTCTTCTATTTCCCATTATTAATTTAATCTTTGGGGGGAGTTTTCCCCAAAACAGGGTGGCCAGAGAGTATATTAACAGGGAGACTTGTAGGGTTAGCCTTACAGTCAACAGCATTGGGTGGACAAAATCCAGCTGCAAAACCACCTACCTACTTTCTCTAGGGAACAGGGACAGGTCTTCCACCCAGACACTCAGGAGCAGCTGTCAGCCCCCTACCTTGCTCAACACATAACCCCCTACTCCAGCCAGATACCTGTGCCTACTCCAATCACCCCTACATAGCTCTATCTATCTAGGACTGTAGATGAGAGCCTATACCACACACTTGGTGACCTATGACCTGGACACTTGAGCTGAATCCACACAAGAAATTAAATGGACTCCTGGGCTTGCATACATAGTAACAGCTCTAACTACCTGGTGACAGGACTTGAGAGCTTCAAAGATGCCAACAAGCAAAGTAGCTCACATGACCAGCCTATTTGGGCATATCAGAACAAAAGAAAACAAGAAGCTAGGACACAGTAAGCAAATATAAAATAAATAAATATAATAACTTACTGACGGCTCAGAGACAACAATAAAGAGGCAGGCCATGATGGCTTCAGCAAGCAACCAAAACAAAGAACCAAGAAACCCCTCAGAGGAAAAGATGATCTTGGAGTTACTGGAGGTAGAATTCAAAAGATTAATATACAGAGTTTTTCAAGAGATCAGGAAGGAGATCAGGCAAAGCACAGGCCAAGCCAAGGAACACATAGACAAAGCAACAGGAAATTAAGAAGGTTATACAAGATTATAATGACAAATTTAACAGGCTGCAAGAATCCATGGAAAGACAGCAAACAGAAATCCAAAAGATTAATGAAAAAATTTCAGAATTAAACAACTCAGTAGAAAGTCATAAGAGCAGAATTGAGGCAATGGGATTCAGAATTAGTGAGATTGAAGATAAAGCACTTGACACTAATTTATTTGAGGAAAAATCAGATAAAAGAATTTAAAAAATGAAGAAACTCTAAGAATTATGTGGACCTGCATCAAGAGGAATAACCTACAGGCAATTGGAGTACCAAGGGTGGGGAAGGGTAACAGAAAATACAGAGAGAATTGTTGAAGATTCGTTGGCAGAAAACTTCCTTGATATCACGAAAGATGAGAAAATATCTATCCAAGAAACTCATCGAACCCCACGCAGGGTAGATCCCAAAAGAAAGTCACCAAGACATATTATAATCAAACTTGCCAAAACCAGAGAAAAAGAGAGAATTTTAAGAACAGCTAGGGACAAATGAAAAGTCATCCATAAAGGAGAGCCAATAAGACTAAGCTCAGACTGCTCAGCAGAAACCATGCAGGCAAGAAGGCAATGGGATGACATATACAGAAATTATTTTGGATTTGCTAATTTCATCTTTCTGTTATTTTCAACCCACTAGTAGGTCCTATTGATTCTACCTCCAAGCTTTCAGCCACCTTCTTCTCTCCATCTCCATTGCCTCTACTCCAACTACCATCATCACTTGTGTGAACTATTCCTATGGTCATCTAACTTTGCAATGTTGTTGTTGTTGTTACGTGCCATTGAGTTGGTTCCCCTTGTAGCTACTCTATGTACAAGAGAATGAAACTTTGCCCATTCCTGTGCCATCCTCACAATCGTTACTATGCTTGAACCCATTGTTGGAGACACTGCATCAGCTTATCCCATTAAGAGCCTCCCTTTGCAATAGTTTCCCAATTTTCATTCCTGCTCCCCTCCAGTCCATTCTATCACAACAGCCAGAATTATATTCTTAAAAATCAAATCAGATCATGTCTCTTCTCTTCTTAGTAAGACTCGTAGCTTTTTTCTGCCTTGGAGTCTTTATGCTTGACTATTTTACTGAAATGATTTTTATACTCTTCACATAGCTAGTTCCTTCTCATCCCCCAGTTTTCAGCATAAATGGCACCTCCTCAAAGAGGTCTTCACTAGACATCCTCTCTAAAGCTTGTCCCCTGTTATTATCTGTCCCATATTTGTTTCGTTTGTGGTATTTATCACAATTTGTAGTGTTTTTGTTTTTTTGTTTCTAATCTGTTCTATCAGAAGGAGTCCCTGGGTGGAACAAAGGGTTAAGTGCTCAGCTACTAACCAAAAGGTTGGAAGTTGGAGTCCATCCAGAGGTGGCTCAGAAAAGATGCGTGGTGATATACATCTGAAAAACCAGCCATTTCAAACTCTGCAGAGTGCAGTTCTATTCTGAAACATATGAGATTTTCATGAGTTGGAATGAACTCAATGGCAACTGGGTTTTTTTTGTTTTGTCTTTATTCTACCAGGAAATGTAATGTACCTGAGAAAGGAACTAGGTTTGTCTTATTCATCACTTTATTCCCATAGTACATAATAAGACTTGTCTATATATTTATTAACTGAATGACTAATAAATAAATGAATAACATGAGTCAATTTTCATAAGAACTTGGGACTACCTTTAGGAAGATGGTGATCAGAGGAAATAGAAACTGAGAAACACATCATGTAAGACGAACACAGTAGGTTTCGCTTCCTTATATGAAGAACAGTGACTTGTTTATTTCTTATTTCCAGTTCTTGGCACCATATCTGGGCTTCAGAAACACCTGCTCCCTGAATGAATGAAGTAACAAATGATGGGAGCTTAAAGCTAAGAAAGAAATGGTATAAACCTTGCCATTTGGATGAACACCTCTGTACGAAATACATGAAAGTTGTTCACAATTAACTGTATTGCTAAGGATGTCATTCTTCAGGGAATGGTTAAGAGTTCTTTTATTAGGATTCATTGTTTAATACATAGAGAGCAGGAGTCAGCCTCTTCTGTTCAATTTTTAACCTAGTTATTTCGGTTTCCTCTTTCATGATTGTGAGAAGCTCCCTCAATGCCTTGGCATCTCACACCTTTCCCTTTTTATAAAGTTTGGTGATTGATACTACAATATGAGTAATAATAAGGCTAATACTACTAATAACGTGATTACCATTGTTACTATTTTTATCTCTCATACTAATAGTGTGATTACTAATTCGTATTGAAAACTTACAATGTGGAAGTGGTTTTCCGATATTGTTACATCTCATTCTCTTTACAACTGCAATGGAAATAAGACCATGGACTCAGAAATAGGACTTTCTTTTTGAGTCTTCCATGAAATCTTAATCCAGGAAGAAGCGAGGAATATTGAGCACAAACCAAAAGAAGAGGCCCATTATACCTCATTGTTTAAAACATTCGTTTTTAGGAATTCTCTTTTATAATGAGTACAACCAATATCTCCTTTCACACTCAACTCTCCCAGAGCTTATGTGGGAATCCACTGGAAAGGAAGGCCCTTGGACTCACAAGTAAACACACATCAAAAGGTTGGTAATAGAAATTTGAAGAGCCATTCTTGCTGATTTTGAGTCAAGAAATAGCACAGCAAACGAGGTCAACTATACAACTAACTGAAAGGAGGTTCAGATATATGTTTAAGAGGAAAGAGAATCAGAGTTTTCATTCAGAAGAACAAAAGGGGGCTCTGCTATTTAGGGAGTAAAATATTAAGACTATTTTTTATTAGTTGAGTTTTTTAACTTTTTGAATGTACGACCATCATTTTTTTGTCGATTTCTTTTCCCTCACTTCATGGCTACGAGGGAGATAATACTACAATCCCATTTTCAGATGATGAAGACAGAAGCTGAAAGAAGTTAAATAAAATGCCAGATACAACATCACTAGAAAGTGTCAGAACTGGCCATCTGTATTTCAAGAGGTCGCATGGTGATCACTTAAATTCTGCAATTTGGATTATCTGGTTTTTTGTTTGTTTGTTTCTGCTCCACATACTAGCTGGGTAACCCTGGACACATTTTTTAACCAATCTGTTCAACTCAGTTTTCACATCTTAAAAAGGGGAAAGTAACAGTATTGGCCTCAGGATAGTTGTGACTATTCAAAGCCATAATCCCTGTAAACTCCCATGGAGCCTCAGTAGCACTCAATAAAACATTTGCTATTATTGTTACTAGAGATTTGTCCCAAAGTCTGTTTGATTCAAGGGCGCAAGCATTTTACCACAAGCAGTTAGTCGGGTAGGCTCCAGGAGAGATACTTGCCCAGGAAACAAAGAGATATTATCCCCAGCTACTACTGGGATTCTTTTCTAAGCATTCAATCTGATTGTACCCATCTCTGAAAATCCTTCAGTGGCTTGCTATTGCCTCTAGAATAAAATCTAAACACAACCCTGCATGGCATATGAGAGTCTTTACGATTGAAGCACAGCACAAAGTATGAATTCTAGAGCCAGGCTGTCTCGGTTTGAATCCTAGCTCTGACACCTGCTATGTGACTTTGGGCAAGTTATTTAACCCCTCTATACCTCACAGTCCACATTTGTAATACTGTGATAATAGTAGCTGGCTCATAGGGTTGTTATAAGAATTAAATAAGTCAATTCATGTAGAACACTTAGGATAGTGTCTGGCACATTATAGATGCTGTATTTTTTGTTTTATTGTGACTTGAGATGGCCTAGAGAGGAAATATGATTTGCATTAGCAGAGTGCTGCTGGATAGTGAGTTGCCTTGATCGGGATTTAGCAGTGACCAAGTCATGTATAAGGAGACCCAGCGCTGCGGTGGTTAAAGCACTCGGCTGCTAACCAAAAGGTCACCGGTTCGAATCCACCAGCTGCTCCGCAGGAGAAAGATGTGACAGTTTGCTTTGGTAAAGATTTGCAGCCTTAGAAACCCTATGGGGCAGTTCTACTCATCTTTTAGGGTCACTATGAGTCAAAACCAACTGGACGGCAGTGGGTTTGCCTTGTTTTTTCAGAAGCTGCTTTTGTTTGAGTGGCTCTGGGCTTTATCTTAAAGTAGGTAAAAAGGAGATAAAATGAATAAGCTCCAGGCTGGTGAGACAGGAAGAAAAATGCTATCACTAGAGGTTAAAAGCTCAATGGAATTAAATACAATAAACTCCAATTGTATAAAACACCGGACTGTATCACCTTAGGGTTAAAGGAACCACCTGGGCAATCTGTACTTTCTGGGTACAGTCTGTAGTTTCTGGTCTGGTTGCATGATCCAAAATCATCCTAATCATGGTTACAGTTAGTGCCAACAGGTGGCAGGTTAAGTATCAGTGGGGATGTTTCTGTATCCTGGGGCTGCCTGAAACACTGAGAACAGCAATAGAGATTCTGGAAATCTTCTGGGTGGTAAGTGCCTATGTCAGCATCCACCTTTAAAGAGACTGGGCTGGGACAAATTAGGGTTCCCTAAGAACCTCCCTCCTGACTCCACACTCCTCAAGATGGGAGGTTGGACGCCTGACTGCTGTTTCCCTCCTATCCTAGCTTTCCTTACACATCCTGCATCTCTCCAGGAGTCTCCATTTCAGACAGAGACTGGGGAAAGAGTGCAACTCAGTCACCCATCCTGCTCCATCTGAATTTGTGTTCTCACAGAGGCTGTTCGTGTATTTCCTGCATTTGCTACATTTTCTCAGGGATTTTTAGGTTTCGTACCCTTATACTTAGATCATATTTGTTTTTAAAATTTCCAGTTCTTGTAAACTTGAAAAAAATCCAGCCTCAAAACCGTAATCAAAATGATTTTTATAACACAATTTTTGGTAGTACATATAAATTAGATCATTGATAAAGTAACAGGCCTGGTGATTGCAGTTCTTACTTGCTTTAGGGTATTACAGAATAAGATTTACTATTGCTATAGTATAAAGTGTATACATAATGACGAGGGTTTTGGATGGAAAAGGGGCATTCAGAACAGTGAGGACATCCTACACACAAGGAAATATTACACTCACTGGATTCCTTTGGAGCTCTAGTGGTGCAGCAGTTAAGAGCTATGGCTGCTAAACAAAAGGTCACCAGTTAGAATCCACCAGATGCTCCTTGGAAACTCTATGGGGCAGTTCTACTCTGTCCTATAGGGTCATTACAAGTCAGAATCGACTCCACAGCAGTGGGTATTTCTTTGCTTACTGTCTGTTCCCAATGTAAGGCTGTAAGCTTCTTGATGGGAGAAAATCACATCATTTCAAGTTTTGATTCCCTGTGTGTAGTTCGGTGTCTCACACATTGAGTCAGATACCTGTGGTCCAGTCAACTCTGACTCACGGTGACATAACAGAATGAAATGTGGCCTTCTACTTCACCAGACATGGTGTTGTCCTCCAGCAAGGAATCCCTCCTCAGGATGTGCCCAAAGCAAGTGAGTCAAACAATGTTCTATTGTGATCCATAGAATTTTCATTGCAGAATTTTCAGAAGTAGCTCTTCAGGCCTTTCTTCCTAGTCTGTCTTAGTCTGGAAGCCCTACTGAAACCTGTCCACCATGGTATTTGAAATACCTGTGGCTTAACTTCCAGCATCATAGCAACATGCAGGCAACCATGGGATGACAAACTTTGACAGATGGGTGGTGGGTCTCACACATAGACCCTCATAAATATTGGTTGAATGAATGCATTATAACAAAACAAGCATACAGTAATATGTAAGGGAATGGAATGTGAGCAGCTATCAGAGGGAAGAACATGATGGATGGAAAACTCATTTGCTGCTCAGTTGTTTGGTGTTTGTGTGGTGTGATGGGCCAGGTCTTAGTCCCATTTTTAAAATCTAGCTCAAAGCGTGATATGCTTGGGAAGGTCAGTTTAGTCCTGCCTGGTCTGAGAGTTTCCTATGTGCAGGAAAAGGGAGAGTTACATCAAAATAAAGCCATTCTCTTGACTAAAAATGAAGGTTAATGCCTTGTTACTCATAGTGTGGTCCACCACCCAGCAGCATGGGCATCGCTTGGGAGCTTGTTAGAAATGCAGAATCCCAGGCCTGGTTCAAGATGTGCTGAATCAGAACCTGCATTTGAACAAATCCTAGGACAATTTATGTGTGCATTAAATTTTGAGAAGCACTGAGTTAAACACATGTCCCTTTAAGGAGTCTATTGGCGTGTCCATTATGACACATAGTGTAATGGTGAAGTCAATGGAGGCTGTGGCTTCAAGTCTTGGAAAATGATGGGTGCCCTAACTAAAATATGGAAGGCTAGATGAGGAACTGGGTTAAAGTGGGAGTGAGGGAGTGGCAGAAAGATGCTTGGTTTTGGAAAAGAGGAACTGTGTTACTCACACTTTTTGCCAATCAAATCAATTCCAATCAAATGTAGGTCACTGCCAATATCAGGAGTTCATATATAGAGAGAAACTGTTTAAGAGAAACTGTTTAAGAAGAAACAAGAAAAGCATTTTATGTTGAATATGCATAAAAGGAAATTATTTATTGTTTTGAAAGATTTGAACCCCTAAAAAACCAGAAAAGCAAGAACTGTTTCGTAGTCGTACTAGCATATGTAGCTAGATCCTTTCTCTGGGCTTAAAGCTATCAGCTAACTCTCCGTTTTTTTCACTCTTGCTCTTTGTGCATTTAATACCTTGAAAAACAATCATCTTAATATCGTCTAAAACCCATCTTGAATATCCACACTGTGCAAGGTGTGTGTAAAAAGCCTCTTAACACAATTGTTTTCAAATGACACTGTCGATGTGTTTTTCCTCATTTTTGTAATCATTATTACTCACCGTTGCTTATAATAAACCCATACCAGCCTAGACCTGAAATCTGTTTCTTAAGAATTTTTTAAAATCTTAACCTTCATTGTATGCTGCTATTACTCATTTTCTTTCTTTATTTTTATTTTGTAATAATTTTGTCAGGTTCTTCTTGAGACATATCATAAGCATTAATTTTTCTTAAGGAAAATAGCCTGCAAGGATTTACATGACCTTTGCAAAAATACGCGTATCATAGGGGCATAGATCATGGATGGGGCAAGAACACATTTAGTATATAATGCACTTTTTATTGTCAGAGCTCAAAGTGCTCCACAAATATTAATATATCACATCGCTTCCCTGGAAAACAAGTCAATATGATTAAACACATTTTATAGACAAAGCTCACATTGGCGGAGTGATCTGCCGGAAGTTCTAATAACAGTCAACAGTGGCGTGGCACCGGAAGTCAGTGTTCCTCTACTGCTAGTTCCCCTCACTTGTCATAGGTGACTCGACCTTTATTTATGTTTAAAAAGAAATAAAGTTAATGACCTATTAACCCAGCAGAGCATGTCTGTAACAAGGCGCATTCTCTTCTCTTTCTCTTCCCGCAGTCCCAACTCCCATCTTCTGCTAACCTGGTGCTTGATCCTCGAATTTCCTGCTGTCCTTCCCTCAGAACAGAGTGGAATCAATATGGATCACCTGAGATAAGACACTGTAAAAAAAATGCGCTTGAGTATTCATTCAATATCGAAAGGGATAATTGGCATTTCTGTATTGTTCATACATGTTAGATTATTGTTACCATTGAACTAAAATAACAATATGGACCCAAAAACGATGTTCTAATTTTTGGCAAAGGCAAAGGTCAAGCCCAAACAAATTTTGAAGGTTTTTGAAGGTTTTCAGAGCTCCAAATGACAGTTTGAAGTTTCATTTTGCTCTAACGCTGCTCTATCCCTTACTAAACGGTTCCCAAGACACACACCCACTGTTCCTAGAAGTAAAAGCAGCTCTGGGTGGGGTCTCCCTTCCCACAATGCCCTCCTGAGCCCGCCAGTGTCATATCCTCCTAGCGCTGTAACGTGCCCCTAGGGAATTAGTCTGCTTGCGATCCCTTGAAAATCAATGGAGAAACTGCTCTTTGAGGAGCTCTGTGGATCAGGAAAGGAAAAGACACGGAACTTTTCTGATAGGCTGGAACAGGTGGCACCTAGGGCAATAAAGACAAGTTTGCATCTGCAAATACGGGGAGTGGTGACTGGGTAACTGAGCATGCAGCCTACACCAAAAACAGACTGTTGTGGATTTTCATCATTCTTTTGTGCCACCCAGTTTGACCTGAACTCATCCTACTTTTGAATGCACTGTTTTTTGCCCCACACAATGTTGTCTAACTCCTGCTTGAATTTTAACATAGCCATTATTGAGATTTCAGCTGTTGTCCTAACTCCAGCCTAATTCCCAAGGTGGCCCAAAAAGTTAAGTGCTCAACTAGTAACTGAAAGGTTGGTGGTTCAAACCCACCCAGAGGCTCTTCAGAAGAAAGGCCTACTGATCTGCTTTTGAAAAGTCACAGTCTTGAAAACTCTATGGAGCAGTTCTACTCTGACGCATACAGGGTCACCATGAGCCAGAATCAACTCAACTGTGTGTGTTTTTTTTTCTTTTAGTGAATAAGTATGTTCCTTTCATATTCAAGAAGGTCTTCCAATTCAAATCACTGAAGGACCAGCCCCCAAAGTCCTTGCCCACAACAGTGCTTCCCACTCACTTTGCTGAGGCCTCCCAAGGCTACAGACTGAGCGTAGCCACTCGGGCCTGATTGCCATTTTGCTTTCAGGAGTAGTTTTGTGCAGTGGCCATGATGGTGCATACACTGAGCCTCAGATTCAGTCCAAATCTTATTGTCTGCCCTGCTTTGTTAATAATAGCTATCATTACTGCTGATTATAACGATAACTCTCTGAACAAAGCAAGAATCTCGCTAATGATGATTATGAGAATACTAAGAATTTGAAACTAAAATAACAACGTAATTTCAGGTTTTAATCCTAACAGGCTGGAAATTCAATGCGGGACTAGAAGTCAAGGGAATAGAGCCATGGTCTACATAATAGTGGCAAAACCAATACTTTTCCCACATATTGGAGAGTAAATAGAGAGCAGATTCTTGACTGCTATTGTGTCTGGAATTTGGTGACAATGGAACTTTTTTATTCTTTTAGAAGCACTTTTCAGATGATTGAATACATTGAAATGTTTTAAAAAATTCCAACAGTTTCTTATTATGGTATGGATAATACTAGGTGTGTTAAAATTATTGAACGGCAATTAAGGTTATGCCTAGGGTACACAATAAAAATTCATGTTTCTTCTCACATGCTTCAAAAGGGACTGGTAACTTTGTATGTTCTCTTTCTTAAATGCAAGTGGGCAAATCAATTTAATAAAGTAAGTAACACTGTTAGTTGAGACCTGAAAATTACTTTAGCTATGGAGCCCTGGTGGCATAGTGGTTAAGAGCTCGGCAGCTAACCAAAAGGTTGGCAGTTCCAATTCACCAGCCACCCCTTGGAAACCATACGAAGGTTGCTATGAGTTGGAATCGATTTGATGGCAACAGGTTTGGGTTTTTTTTTTTTTTTTTTTCCATTTTCTGACATATAATATTCCCAATGTATGATAATACGCACAAACTGGATAATGGCAGCTAGCCTTTAAAAAGTCAAAATAGGTTATTATGGTTTTTTTTTTAAATGTTAAGTTCCCTTTAAGGGCATATTAAATTCCTATATTTCATTTATTCATCTTCTTGGTTTTCCTTCTCCTCCTCTGGTCGACTAAGTGAGAAAAAGAAAAGTCAATGAACAATAAAGGGACATTAGTTAAGGCAAGAACCTGGGTAAAGAATGAGATGTAGAAATAGCTTGTATATATACAAAAAAAATTGTATATATACAAAAATATCCTGTTCCCAAAGTATCTCCTCATGCTACCCTAATCTTTTTTTCTCTCCTTCTCAAATTTTTAGATGCATTATTAGTCTTTCTTGCCTTTCAATCTTTAACTTTCATCCCTAAACAGAGAAGAGTCACTCAAGAAACAGGCTAAAATGCAGATTTGGGGACCCCACTTGTCAAGAGTTTCTGATTTAGTAGGCCTCAGAGTGGGCACAGAAATATGCATTTTTAAGCAAGCCACTTGGGGGAGTATGAGCAGATAGTTCTGGAATCCGACTTGTAGAAACACACTGCCTCAAATCAGGACAAAGGCACTTCTAATCTTCAATCAGGTCAACATTTGATGGAGATAAACTTCAGACTCCTACTGATAGTAAGAACAAACTAATTAGCAATTCAAAACATGACATGGATCTTTTTGATGCAATATTTAATAAAAACCACTATGTGGCCACCAACACTGTCTTAATGGGAGGGGTACAGACGCTTCAATACAAGAGACAAAGTAATAGGGAGATATGACGTGAAAAAGCCGTGAGTGAGTTTGGGAGGGATCAATTTCTTTTTTTTTAATTATGTTCCTACATCTGGGATTTACAAATCCTTCGACACTTTTCACAAATTACTTTTGGTCAAGTTTTATGTAATGGAATTATTTCACTAAGTATCCGTAAACATACGTGGGAAGAGTTTTCCCCAGACCATTTAAGGCCTTCCTCTTAGAAACAGGAAACTGAGCTTTCTCTTGCAAAGATGAGCATGATTCAAAGAGTTCATGTTTGGCCTCAATTCAAAACTCATACTAAATTTGGCAAAGCGTGGAGCCCCTGGAAGTGAAGAAAATGTAAATGATGGAACCCAAACCTGTTGTCCATCTGGTCACTCATAGTGACTCTCAAGGACAGAGTAGAACTTTCCCATAGGGTTTCCAAGGCTGTGAATCTTTATGGAAGCAGACTGCCAATCTTTCTCCCTTGGAGCGGCTGGTGGGTTCTAACCACTGACCTTTTGGTTAGCAGCTAAGTGCTTTAACTGCTGTGCCACCAGGGCTACTTATATGACAGAAGCAACTGTTGAATGTGTTTTTGAAATTATTTGATTGATGCACACTCATATTATTCTTTAAAGGTCTTATAATGAGACATTTCCCAAGAAGTTTTACTGATAATCTGTGGTGGACTGATTGGTAGTATTTACGTACTTCTGAGGGACCACAAAGTTACGTTTGTGTGAATGAGTTACTTCCTATTAAATAAATGACTCTTCTTTCACATATTTAATAATGCTTGACTTCACTTTTTTCCCTCTGCTCTCCCAATGAAGTTTCTGTTTCTCCCATCATTTGTTGTTGTGGTGGTGAAGTTATTTTTCTTGACGAGTGCCACCTACTCACAGTTAATCTGAAGGTCTTTTCCACTGTAGACATACTGTGAATGCGCAAAAAGGAAGCTTGCTATCTCAAGATCAGCAACTCAAATTACAGCATGATCAGAAGTGACATCACTGTGTGGTTTCATTAATGATATTAGAGAACAATCTATTTTCAGTCATTCTTTCAATGTAAAAAAAAATACGCATTTTCTTGCACCCATTCTCCGGTCACCGATCACCCCTTCCTGAATTGCACCAAGGTTTTTTCCTTCTCAGGATTTCTTTTATCTTCTAGAACACCTATTTATTCCTAGTCCATTAGGAGTGTGTCTATCTCCTCATTCTGCCCAGGTAGAAGAGAGCAAAGACAAAACAAAACAAAACACGTTAACACTATTGACCTGATAACTTTCTTTTCCCAGAATAAGATCTGAAGAGAATTCAAGAAAACCACAGATACTAGAACTGATAACGTCTACTTCCTGTGAATTTGTGTGGCTTGCTCGAGTCATACCCTTTTTCTATTCTTATTCTTTATTCTATATTCACAGCATTTCTGTAATTGTCTGTGGACCCCACTACGTAAGTCCATGATATTCTACATGAGAACACTGGCCCAGTTCTAGTATGTCAACAGAGACTACACACAGGACTTGTGTTTGGGCTCACAATGGTAATGAAATTGGTGGGTTTAAAACAGGTGTAACCACTATAAAGAATATACTCTGCTTGAACATGAAGAACACTCTGTTTTGTTATTCCAGTAGTGAACTTGTGTCCACATGTGTGTGTTTTGGTGGATGGCAGGCACTGAGAGTAGAAACGGATGTGTGTGGAAAATAGGGTTCTGTACGCTTATAGTAGAGGAGTTTAGAAGGCTAAGAAAGGAGTCCGAATATTGGAATGGCGTCTGCCTTCTGGGATTGTTTAGTTAGCCCATGGTAGATCAGATAGAGCCAGAAGTAATGAGCATATCACAGCCTTTCTGGGCTTCAGTTTCCTTAAATCTGAAATAAGGCTTCTCAACCCCAGCACCATTGACTTTTTGGGATGGATAATTTCTTGCTGTAGAGGGCTTTCTTGTGCATTGTAGGATGTTTAGTAGCATCCCTGACCTCTACATACTAGATGCCAGGAGCAAACCCCCTCCCCATAGTTGTGACAACTAAAATGCTCTCACATTGCTGAAGGTGGAAGGGGGAGGTCAAAATTGCCTTCAGTTGAGAACTACTGATCTAAAATAAAGCAGTCAAATTTTTTGATAGCTTTCTGTTCTCAGACTCTGTAGATATAACATTGACTCTAAATCCATAGCCAGTCTTTGGGGCACATGACCTGTTTTTTCTGCTTTTAATTTATACCAGCAAGGATAGGGGAAAAAGCTAAACCAAAATCATTTTTCCCACTTGTGGGTGGAGCTAATGAAAGTTAATGGCTAAATTAAGATTTATTCCCAAATATTTGTTGAGAGCCTATGTTACGAAATCACAAAAGTAGATTGTATTTGTTGGACACTTCCTATGCTAAATGCCTTCATTGAGATATCTCATTTAATGAGTAAGGTTGAAGGAAGCATTATTATTAGCTCCAATTTACAGAGAAGGAAAACCAGGATTTAGAGATAATGAGCAGCTTGTCCAGGGTCACAAAGTTAGTAAACGGGGGAACAAAGACTTGAAGCCACGTCTGTGTGCCTCAAAGCCTATGCTTTGACTCTTACTTTATATTCTTCCTGGGGTATTTTGCCAGGCACTCTTCTAAGCTTTTAACATTAATAGATGTATTCTTTGTCTCATGGGATCTGTGAGGTAGGTATGATTATTATTTCCATTATACACACACACACACACACACACACACACACACACACACGTGAGGAAATTAGGGCAGAAAGAGGTTATGTCATTTGCCCAAGGTCACACAGCTAGCGGGTGGCAAATCTGGGATGTCAACTAAACCCATGATTTCAGCCACTACTTTCTGTTGCCTTTCAATATAAAAAGCTTCAGTACCAGACCTTGACACTCTATTAGTCAATGCAAATGAGTAGTATTTTGGGGTTGCTCAATATATTAGGCGAGAATATTTAAATGGGGTGGGGGATGTCATCAGTCTTTTCTATGAAGGGAGTTGGTGCTATGAAATAAGAATAACAATCATAGTTACATTACAGTAAAAGAGATTCTCTTTGAATCTCTACATAGAAAAAGAGAGGTTGACTTTGTATTTATCCCACTCGATCAAAGGTGGAGACATTTAAAACACCTTCACTGCCAGTGTTAGCCAAGCTCTGACCAATAGTTAGCCACTCACTCTCTCATCATACTTTATTGAAAACTTACCATGTGATAAACACTGTGACAAGTACTGGGGACACAGTCATGAACAAGGCATGACTACTGAAAAGCTCAAACGCTAGTAGTAAGAGAAATCCACAGTAATAAGACATGTAATGGAAACCCTGGTGGTGTAGTGGTAAAGTGCTGTGGCTGCTAACCAACAGGTCAGCAGTTCGAATCTACTAGGCGCTCCTTGGAAACTCTATGGGACAGTTCTACCTAGACATGTACCGAGAGATAAAGAAATCACACAAAGAGAGCAAATAGTTCCACCTTGGGGAAAGCATGGAAAGGTCAAGCTTCTCAAGGAAAGTGGCCCTTGAGCAGTCATTAGAGTCATCATACAAGCCAGTTGGAGAAACAAATATGACATGTGAAAAGGGGCAGCAACTTCAGAGAAAGAGATATCACCAGTTGTGGCTGGAGCAGAGAGACTACGGTGGGTAACAGAAGGCTCAAAAAAACTAGATTAGGGTAAGAAAGGAAAGAGCCTCGAACTTCATTCTGAGAAGCCTAGGATCTTTTTGTAGGCAACATGGATTCATCAAGAAGTTTTAAGCCAGGGTGTGGCAGAATCTGATTTTTTGTTTTAGAAAAACTGCTCTTCACCTATGTAAAAGGTGGATTGGAGTTGGTATACAGGCAGTCCCTGGATTACGAAAGAGTTCCTTTCCTAAATCTGTGTTTAAGTAGAATTTGCGCATAAGTCAGAACAGCTGGGAACAGCTAGGTACGGTTGATATCTAACTTCAGTCAGTCAAATGTTTGTCTTAATATATAGTGTGCCTTTCTACGCATAAAAAACTTTAAAGAAACACTTCCAGATACGCTAAAACATCTTTAACGTAATAATACAGTAATAGTAATAACGTTTTAATGTGTGTCACAAAGTAGTGTCCCTTTGTTATTACAAACCAGTATATGTACTTCAGATTTTTAATGTAATAGGCATTACAAGGGTTGGGTCCTAACTACGGGTTGTATGTAAATCGAATGTTCGTAACCTGGGGACTGTCTGTATACTCAAGAACAACCTTGCCACTGGATAACCAAATTTGTCTTTTTGGGATCTATAGTTTGCCAGGTGAATATTATGACCTAATACAGAGCAAAGTACCAATTTGGCCTAAACTTTTCTACCACTGTTATACCTTGGGGCTAATTAAATTGCCCTACAGGAGTCCTCCTGGGACATATTTCCCTGAGCAATAGGGTCTAGGCAATGCAGTTACAGCTTAACCTTTTCCCACAAAAGAAGTCTCCTGAGTTTAACTAGCCTAAAAAGTCTTGGTGTTGGTCAAGGTAGAAGTAGGCAGTGCCAACAGCGTTAACATTTTACACCTACAAAGCAGCTTTTTAGCCAAGGCTCTCAAAGCATTAACGAAGATGCATTTTTTAAATCCTTCTTCTATGTAGTGAAAACACAGAAAACTGGAGATTAGCGGTTGAACTCGCTGTGATTTCACAGTTATGAGCAGAACCTGGAATCAATCTCTCTCTTCTCTCTGGCACTGCCACCAGACGAGAGAAGAATTCATACTGGATGTAATTGGACCCCTGACTAGAGAAGTTGTCTTGAAAGAGGTGTCCTAAACCCTTAGGTCTTTATGGCCTCATCATTAGTTAAGTAGCTGTGTCAGAATACCTTTTCCCCCAGATAGCTGTAAAAGGTAAAAAATAATTCATACCATCCGCACAAACAAATGAAGCCATCGCATGAGGAAAAAGGACTCCACAAGTCCCCAACCTGGGTTATCTTCCTACCTCACAATGACCACGAGGTATGAAGGGGAGGCCATGTGAATGCACACTTAATTTTAGCCATGGTCACATCAGCAGCCACTGAAAAAAAGACACGCAGTACCCAAGAATTTCCAGTGTTTGGAGACTGAATACAAC
This sequence comes from Elephas maximus indicus, assembly GCF_024166365.1. Taxonomy (NCBI): domain Eukaryota; kingdom Metazoa; phylum Chordata; class Mammalia; order Proboscidea; family Elephantidae; genus Elephas; species Elephas maximus. The sequence goes on from NC_064845.1 coordinate 21,093,331, forward strand.
CTCTTTCACTGATAGCTCAAGTATATATTCTCATTGCCAACTGCACAGAACTCTCCCAAATACTTCCCCATACCGTAACTCATGGTACCCGTGGTAGAGCTGACATATTGCTCCCTTGGTTTTTATATGACTTTTTTCTGTATGACATCATTCATAGGTAACTGGAAGTGGATCTCAGCAGTTCACAACAGGACCTTCTACTCCATTTGGTTGAACCCTAACTTGTCTTACCTTACTCTTGTGGTCCTAGGAATGTAAGCAAACTGCAGCTTCCTTCTGTATGTTTTGTCTCTTTCTCCCAAGGTTCTCCAGAATCCTCCTGAATTCTCTGACTTGACGTAGTCAGTGTCTACTTAGTAGATCCAACATATTTCTGTCATCTAAGGTTGTGGGTCATTTTCTAAACAACATGACCCCATTGACCTTACCAGGAAAGAGGAACTTAGAAAGGAGAAGGTGCATTCTCACGCCTAGCTGCCATTTCATGGAGGTGAGTGGGTAGAATTCATTTTTTTATGTCCCATGTCTAAGATTCCTGGCACATCAGTTCAGTGAAGCCATTCTCCTCACAGTTTCCATGGCCCTTAGACATACAAGTAGCCCCCTTTCCCACCCTTGTTCTTTTCCTGGAAATGAAGGGGAAAAGAATGAGGAAACCAGGGGAAAAGCTTTGTTTCCTTCCAGGATAACCTCCTAGCACGGCTGGAACTGCAACTCATTTCTGTGTTTTAGGATGGACTTATCAGTAAGACATTTGGATAAATCACAGTTATCGTCTCAGTTGGAACCACCCAAGAGGCAGTGAAACCCACTGAGATTTAGACTAGGCCTATCAGTAACCAGATGAGTGATTTTTGAACAAAGTACTCACGTTGGCCTAGATTCTCTCACTTGGGAAAAGAAGGAGTTAAACCAGAAAATGAGCTTTAGGGCTAAGAGTGTAATACCTTCTGTCCCTAATTCACTAGTGTTTTTAACAGTTTGTGAGCTCTTGGGTTCCTTTAAGAAAATAATTGTCAGACTTTAGAAATCTTGGGGAAAAGGCCAGGGGATTCACAGACATTTTTTTCTCCTCTCACCCTAACCCCTCTCCTAAAAACCCCTCTCCTACAGTTCAGTAATAAAGAGAAATTCTTCAAAGTGCTCAGGATGGACATACAATATACAAATTGCTATTGAATTGATTCTGACTCATAGCAACCGTATATGTGTCAGATTGGAACTGTGCTCGATAGGGTTTCCAATGGCTGATTTTTTGGAAGTAGATCACCAGGTCTTTCTTTCAAGTGCTTCTGGGTGAACTTGAACCTCCAAACTTTTGGTTAGCACCTGAGTGTATTTATCATTTACATCACCCAGGCATACGGTAAATACTCAAAAATGCTCCTTGAATGAACAAATGAATTAAGTTTATCACATAATCTGTATATTCTTTAGCTTTACACAGTCTTATGTCACCATCATTATCACCATGAATAAATGGCATATTAAACATTCACCTGCATTTATTGTTCAATTATCTACAAACTATAAAAATAGTATTATAAATTCTAAGAGTTGGCTCATACTCTATAGAAGTTAGGTCAGTGTTGTACAGAGGTGAGAATGATCTCAAAGCCCATCAATCACCCCACTGATCACGGGGATTTCTTTAGCTGATCAAGCTAGTATATGCTCACTCCTGAATTTCTGTAGGTATTTAAGAAGGATAGTCTCCCCAGAGGGAAAAAGGCATTCCTTACTCAAGGATATCTGAGCAGATCTCCTCAAGAACCCTAAATGAGGTTTCTACTCAAGTTTGGTTCATATTTCCAGAAAACTTAATAATGATATCTAACTCTTTCAAACTAATTTGTACCTTCAAGGAGACAATGCCATCTTCTTATTTATTAGCCAATTTTCTCATTACTTTTATTACCGTAAACAACATATAACCTCAATGGAATCCAGTACCACTTGAGAAAAAAAGTATAAAGTCTTAAAATTCTCAACATAAGCAATAAAGATTCAAGGGTTTTGCCCATGGAATGAAAACTAGCCATTAATGGAGCATTTGATCTTGTTTATTGCCAGTTGATCAGGGTGAGTGTTTTGTTTTGTTTTTGTTTGTTTGTTTTGTTTTATCTGTATCAACAACACTAGCCAAATGTCACCTTGATTCCCCATTACAATAGTCTGGGTTTTTACTCATCTTGGGGAAATATGGCATAATTTGTATATTATAAAACAATACTCCAAATTCTGCCTGCCTGGTATAGTGTGGTAAGCTAATGGGAAATATCTGTCCTGCACTTTGTGTTCAAAATCCCTAAAAGAGGATATAGGATAATGGAAAATAGAGAACTCCATTCTGTGCTTTAGTTATTCAAAATCTAGGACCTTAAACAAACATTCAGAAACGAATTTGTCTTCCATAATTGAGTTCAAACACATGTTGATATACATGTGTGCACAGCCCTTCTCTAACACCCAGACAACTGAAGGCAGCCTAGTCAATTAATGGGTCTTCTAGATGGACTAACACCTCACCTGAATTATTTAGAAGGTCTTGGTAGTAGTTGGTGCATTGGTGGTCCCCAGTGAGCAAGACTACTGATATCCATGTCCATGTATAGATCCCTTACGCGTTGACACTAGTCCTAGACATGTGACTTGCCTTGGCCAACGGACCTAGCAAGTTTAATGCAAGGAAAGGCTTGATAACTGCTTGCACATTTAGTCTTGTCCTCTAGGAATGTTTCATCTTGGAAGCTTACTGCCTTGCTAAATGAAGCTCAATCTGACAACTGAGTGGTGACAGACCAAGAGGAGAGATGCCCTGGAGGAAGAGAGACTGTATTTGGTGCTACAGCCTGCAGCAAAGCTCCAATCTGAATGCAGCCAAATGAGTGCACTCAGCTACACCATGTGGAGTGAAAAACCGCCCAGCTGAGCTCAGCCAACCCATAAGACTAGGTACATCTAACATTAGTTACACAATTTCAATCCCATATTTCAGTTCATACAAAATGTATCTATCTTAAGCTTTCATAAATAACATTAAATAATATAGTGAGGTAAATATTATGACATAAATGCTTGTTCTTGTTTTTTTATTATTCATATGAAGACCAAGCTCAACTAAGACTTGCAAAATTCAGAGCTATTCAGAGATTAACGCACATTTTTATTTATTAATTAGCTATGCTCAAGGCTAAATACCTTAAGTATACACATACATTTTAAAAATGGAAGTGTAAACCTAAGCATATTAGCTTGAAAATTTGTATTTTCTGGTGAAGGATTGTAGGCTTCAACTTTTTCTTTGGTTTCCTCCAAACCAATGAGTTTATTTGCTAAATCAGGGATTTGTTTTTTTTTTTCCTCTACTTTTGTTCAGACTCTAACATAAACTAGTCTATTAGTAAATTTTATCTAGTATTGTTTCACTAATCAAAACTACCACTGATTGAGTATTTATTAAGTGTGAGGCATTTGTCTCAGGCCTTGGCATATACATCACAACTTACTAGGTGGATAGAGCTATTCTTAGTCCATTTTGAGAAGAAAATTGAAGACCAGAAGGAAATTTTCCAAAGTCACACACAAAGCACAAAAGTAGCAGAGCCACTTCCAACTAGTTGACTTGAAAGTCTCCGTTCCCATAATCCTCTAGACCAGGGGTCAGAAAACTTATTCGGTAAAGGGCCAGATAGTAAATATTTCAGACTTTGTGCTTCATACAATCTCTGTGGTAACTATTCAACTCTGCTGTTATAGCTCAAAAGCAGCCGTGAACCATAGATGAGTGAGTATGGCTCTGTCCCAATAAAACTTTATTTATATAAACAGGTGGTAGGGCTGGATTTTCCCTACAGCTGCAATTTGCCCAAACTCTTCTTTAAGCCAATAGTTCTCAAACTTGATCCTGCATTGGACCGCCTGGAGGGCTTATTAAAACCTAGGTTGTTGGGCCCCACTCCCAGAATTTCTGGTTCAGTAGGTCTAGAATGGGCCCAAGAATTTGTGTTTCTAACAAGTTGCCAGCTGATGCTAATGCTGTTGGAACCAGGGGCCCAACTTTGAGAAACCACTGATCTAAGCATAGACTTAAGTTGCTGAGTATAAGATAGAACACCATTCTGAAGACCTAAATCTACCTTGCCACATTAAATGAATGAAAGCATCCTGGGATGGGGTTTTTAATCTAATTCTGATCCTTATTTCCCCTTTCTCTCATTTTTACTCTGAATCCATGAGAGGAGGAGGTTGTGAGGATTAAGAGCAGGAGGGGGAAGGTGGTCAGGAGGGTGGCCGTGAATGCTGAACACAGATTTAGAGCTTCGCCACCTTATTCCATCCCTTTGTGCCTCACCCTCATCCATCTTTTGAAAATAAAACACTTGTGACAAGTTTTAATCTTGTCCTGGACAAGACCCACATGTATGCATACATAACCACATATATGTTCACAAAATTTAATGCGAACTCAGAAGCTTATGAATTTAGGATAACATAACCTTATCGAACAACCAGCTGAGCTTTCCACCAAAACCAAACCCATTGCCATCGTCAATTCTGACTCAGGGCAACCCCACAAGTTACAGAGGAGAACTGAGCTCCAGGTTTCTTGGCTGTAATCTTTAAGGAAGCAGATCGCCAGGCCTTTCTTCCAAAGTGCCCCTGGGTGGGTTTGAACTACTAAACTCTTGGTTAGTAGTCAGTCACAAACTGTGGGCACCACCCAGGGACCAGGCCCTCAAATGCTATAAGTCTCAATGTTGGCGTGAACCAAGGGGCAGAAAAAACAGTGATTGGAGAGCTGAGTGTATAAATGGAAACAAAATGACATTTATTAAACAATATCCCAGAGCCAGGTCCTATGCTGCTGGGGAATTAGCATATATTATTATTTTACTCTTCACATAGCCCTATAATTTGCAAGGCACCATCATAGGGTAGTTAAAAGTGTGTGTGAACTCCAGGTCTTCACCTATCAACTCTGTGGCTTTGGGCATTTTTTTTCCCCCTCTCCTTTCTTCATCCATAAAATGGCATGTTGATTGTACCACTCTATAAGGGTTATGTGAGGACCAAATGAGCTAATTCATGGAAAGAGACTACACATGGCAAATATTTACTAAAATAGCAAGTGCCATTTGGATGCATTTTATAATTGAGGAAGCTGAGTGTGAGAAAGATTGAAAAATCCATTCAAAGCTATAGTACTGTATGTATGTAGTAATCAACCAAGCACAATGTGAACCTGGCAGTGACCAATTTCCAATCCTCAGTATCTAAGGGAGTGAAAACACAAGCCAAGCAAAAGGAGCATCTGCTTCCTTACAACAGGGCAATAGTTAGGAACACACACCAAGACATAACCCCAATATCCAGAAATATAGAGAATTGTGTAGGAACATATATAAGATCAAAGAAGAATGAATTTTTATAAGCGCAGGCAAGAGGGAAGACTCGGGTAGAGCCATATCTGAGTGAGATAAGGAGAGGGCATTGCCCATACAAAACAATAGCAAACCTGCATTGGATATAAGCTGGAAGCAAGAGAATATTCCTGTGGCATAATTAAAGCCACAAACTTAAGATGACTCCCTTAACACACACACACACGAACACACACACGAACACACACACACAAACACACACACATGAACACACACATACACAAATAAAAATGAAAAGAAAGACAATCCCTGAATGGAAAAAAAAAATCCTTTTAAGTGATTTATCCAAAAATCGAATAGAAAAAAGTATTAGAATAAGTTTCTGTTCATCCATAACAATAAATGGGGAAAAATATAATTTCTTCATCATTGCTCTTCCCAGACTCCAGTTATTTAGCTAAACTGGGCAGAGGGGAAGGAATGCTTGAGGTAGCTGGGAAAATATTAAAGAAAAAAAAATTTTTTGTGCAAATAATTTTATAAACCTTTCTGTTTTCCAACAAGGGGCATATCTGTCCCAGGAGCCTTGCGGCTGTGCCGAGCACAGAGCAAGCTATTAGGTTTACGGCTCCCAGAAAATAGCTTCACACAGCTTTGATTGCACCAGACCCTTGAGGTCTTGCAGTAGGTTTGGTTTGGTTTGGTTTCACAGTGATTTTATATTTCCTGTTCAAGTTTTTATTGGTTTTATATAGATATACAAGCATGAGGGGTCGGAGGTGGGGAGGTGGGGAGGGAAACGCAAGAAGACAGAATGAGGTTTTTGAAGGTAGTAATAGGAATTTAAGTTAACAAGATGTTGCTAAAACCATGAGAGGTCAGCGCTGGAGTCTGGGCAGCCAGGCCCAGGTTGAATCGTGAAGAGTGGATCCATTGCCTCCCACCTTAGGGCCCCTGTCCCCTTCTTTTATGTTTTGAGGACCGTCTTGCTGAAGCTATTTCATTGTTCTAGATGGTTGTCGTTGTGGTTAGGTGCCATCGAGTCGATTCTGACTCATCACGACCCCATTTGACAGAGTAGAACTGCCCCATAGGGTTTCCTAGGTTGTGATCTTTATAGGGACAGATTGCGGGCTCTTTCTCCTGTGGAGCTGCTGAATGGGCTCAAAATGCCAACCTTAGGAAGAAGAATGCACACGTAGACCTAGGTAATTCTAAATCTCATTCAGCGTAGTGATTAAGAGCTTGTTCTAGAGACAGACCTCCAGGATGGAAGCCCCGGCTCCTCCGCAACCTAGCCGTGGACTCTGGGAGCCCCATGTCCTCCCCTGTGCAGCTGGGTTAACAGCAGGACCTACCCACAGAGCTGTGTGTAAGACCTCATTTATAATAAATAGGAATCAAGGGGAAATTATAATAAATGAGATAATATATGTAAATGCTTACAACAGTACCAGGCAGACAAATGAGATAATATATGCAAAATACTTAGGACCTACCCAAAACCAAGCCCATTGTTTTCCAGTCAATTCTAACTCATAGCGACCTTAAGGGATAGAGTAGAATTGCTCCATAGAGTTGCCAAGGCTGAAATTTTTATGGATGCCGACTGCCACATCTTTCTCTAGTAGAGCTGCTGGGGGGTTCGAACCATTAACCTTTCGGTTAGCAGACGACTGCTTAACCAGTGCCTCACCAGGGCTCCTTTGCTGTACAGAAAGGGCTCAATAAATGTTACCGCTCAGTATTATTATTGTTACTGCTAGTCTTATTGCTGTTGTATGTTCGTTTTAATGAAATATTGATTTCCATGACTAATTTGTGTTGTGTCAGTTTTCCTCGGTGCTGTTTTATGTGCTCCTGTCTCTGTCTGTCTGTCATTGATCCTGCATTAATACTTGGGTGGTGGGGAGGGCAATCTTCTAGAGAGGTGTGGTCAAATAACCAGAGAATAGCAAGCATCTGAGACAGAATCACACATCTTATTCAATGCTTTCAATTAGGATAACAGATGGGAATCCTACCAACCCTTTTGCCCACTTCAGGCTGAACACATTACAGTTTCAGAAGGATTCTTTTTTCTGTTCTAAATATGATGATTTTTAAGTTACTGTTGGTTTCTGGGTAGCTGTGGGGTTGGCTGAGACCTTTGTAAGGACTGCTTGCTCAGCTCGACTTCTTGCTGTGTTGAATCCTACTTCCCGCCCATTCTATTCCACAGGTGTTGATCCCAAGGGCACTCACTAATCAACAACTGGCTTGCGATCTCCATCTTGGAGTCTGCTTCCTGGGGAACCCAACCTGTGACATCTCTTTGTTGTTAGGTGCCATCTATTTGGTTCTGGCTCTTAGCGACCTGATGTACAACACTGCCCAGTCCTGCGCCATCCTCACAATCATTGCTATGCTCAAGCTCATTGTTGGAGTCACTGTGTCAATCCATCTCATTGAGGGCCTCCCTCTTTTTGCTGACCCTCTAATTTACCAAGCACAATGTCCTTCTCCAGGGACTGGTCCCTCCTGATAACATGTCCAAAGTATATGAGACAAAGTCTCTCCATCCTCACTTCTAAGGAGCATTCTGGCATCTCTTACCAGTCCTCTATTTTACCTTGTAGAACATCTAGACCACGTACTCCCATCTCTATGTTCTTTTGTGCGGATTTTTTAACCATTAGATAAAACAATATTTAACTCATTTCAAGTGTGCAATAAATGGTTGTTTTTGAATAATTATGTGTCCTTGTGTCTAGAGAGAAGCCCTGGTGGTGCAGTGGTTAAAGTATTTGGCTGCTATCCAAAAGGTTGGTATTCCAACCCACCAGCTGCTCTGCTGCAGAAAAATGTGGCAGTTAGCTTCTGTAAGGATTTACAGCCTTATAAACACTATGGGACAGTTCTACTCTGTCATTGGGCTCTGTGAGCCAAAATCAAATCAATGGCAATAGGTTTGGGCTTTTTTTTTTGTTTTTGTGTCCAGAACACATCCGACATCCTCCCTGCACTGCTTCCTCCAGCCTCTCTTTCTTGAGTAACTTCTCATCTTTCCAGACAATTTAACCTGAGTGTCATCTTTCTGGAAACGCTGGTGGCAGAGTGGTTAAGTGCTATGGCTGCTAAACAAAAGGCCGACAGTTCAAATCCACCAGGAGCTCCTTGGGAACTCTATGCGGCAGTTCTACTTTGTCCTATAGGGTCACTAGAGTCAGAATCGACTCGATGGGAACAGGTCATCTCTCTGCAAAATGTTTCCTAATTCTTCTTGACTCTTTTTCTTTCTTGGAGTTGTTATCATCCCTTTAGTTCTATTGGGGATTTTTTATGGCATAGTGGTTAAGAGTTTGGCCACTAACCACAAGGTCAGCAGTTAGAATCCTCCAGGTCCTCCTTGGAAACCCTATGAGGCAGTTCTACTCTGTCCTATAGGATCATTATGAGTCGGAATCTACTCAACAGCAATGGGTTTGGTTGGTTTTTTTTTTGATACTTATTTACTTTCCTATGCTTCCCACCCCACCTTGATTTGCTGTAACTTTGAGGTCATGGACTGTGTTTTTACCCTTGGTTATTCAGCAAATGATTCATACTCAATAAGTGTTTGTTGAATGAAACTTAGATCAGCGATCTCCTGATATGAATCTGCATTAGAATCACCTGGAGAAATGTTAGTAATTCAGGTTTCCATGCTTGAGCTCAGATCCAGTGAATGAGTGGTTCTAGGCCTTGGGCCCAGGGAGCCGCACTTTCCGTGGCCCAGCTTTTGGGAATTGCTGATTAAGATGTAACTTTACTATTTCTACTTAGAAGAAATCCATTTAATTACATCTTTACTTTTGTGACAGTGATTTATTTATTTTTATTCCAGACTAAGTTCTTGGTCAAGAATACACCAACTAATTACATCTTTACTCTTACGTAAAAAGATATTGTGCTTTACAATTCAATTTGGTGACTGAGCATGAGAGCTCTAGAGACAGTTTGACTGGGTTCACTACTGGTTCTGCCAATCCCTGGCTGTTTGACCTTAGTTCAGTTACGTCCCTCTCTGTGCCTCAGTGTTCTCACCTCCAAAATGAGGACAATAATAACATCTACCACATTAGGTAGTTGTGAAGATCAAACGAACGAATGTATGGGAAGTGGTTAGAACTGAACTTGACACCTAGGAAAGTCTCAATAAACGTTGTTGTTAGGTGGTATCCAGTCGGTTCCAACTCATGGTGACCTTATGTACAACAGAACGAAATACCACCGGGTCCTGCACCATTCTACTGATCGTACTTACACTTGAACTCATTGTGCAGCCATTGTGTAAATACGTCTTGTTGAGGGTCTTCCTCCTTTTTTGCTGACCCTCTACTTTACCAAGCATGATGTCCTTCTCCAGGGACTGATCCCTCCTGATAACATGTCTAAAGTGTGTGAGACATAGTCTCACCATCCTTACTTCTAAGAAGCATTCTGGTTGTACTTCTTCCAGGACAGATTTGTTTCTTCTTTTGGCAGTCCATGGTACATTCAATATTCTTCGCCAACACCATAATTCAAAGGCATCAATTCTTCTTTGATCTTCATTTTCATCGTCAAGATTTCACATGCATATGAAGTGATTGAAAACCCCATGACTTGGGTCAGGTTTACTTTAGTCTTCAAGATGACATCTTTGCTTTTTAACACTTTAAAGAGGTCTTTTACAGCAGATTTGCCCAATGCAATGAGTCTTTTGATTTCTTGGCTGCTGCTTCCATGGGCATTCATTGTCAATCCAAGTACAATGAAATCCTTGACAACTTCATTCTTTTCTCCATTTATTGTGATGTTGTTTATAGGTCCAGTTGTGAGGATTTTTGTTTTCTTTAGGTTGAAGTGTAATCTATATTGAAGGCTATAGTCTTCGATCTTCATCAGTAAGTGCTTCAAGTTTTCTTTGCTTTCAGGCTTCCAGCAACCAAGGTTGTATCCTGCGCATGTTGCAGGTTGTTAATGAGTCTTCCTCCAATCCTGATGCCCCATTCTTCTTCATAGAGTCCAGCTCTTCAGATTATTTACTCAGTGTACAGACTGAATAAATATGTAGAAAGGATACAACTCTGACACACACCTTTCCTGACTTCAAACCATGCAGTATACCTTTGTTCTGTTCAAACAATTGCCTCCTGATCTATGGACAAGTTCCTCATGAGTACAATTAAGTGTTCCAGAATTCCCATTCTTTGCAATGTTATCCATAATTTTTATGATTCACACAGTTGAATGCCTTTAATTTAATTAATGCAATAAATACAATAAATGTTAGCTGTTAACTATTATTATTATGATTACTATTATTTTTATTATTGTTTGCAGGAACATATGTAACTATAAGGGAGTTACTGCCTCAAATTGTCAAGGTTTAAAAATTAGGCAGGAGGATGGATTACAAAGTTTACAATTTGAAGCTCTAACCCTAGGATACGCATCATCTTCCCATTGTTGGTCGCTTTTCCAGAATCTCCTGGACCTTGGTGCCTAAAGATTTTTCTTACAATTTTGTGGTCCTGGCCGGGCTTTCTAAGCTCATACAAATATGCTCTACAGTCCAATGTTCTACAAGAGACTTGAGTGAAAGATGTTTTTTTATAGCTCAGAGGTTTGGGATTATATAATCTTTCACCTATTGTATTTCAACTGAGAGCGTCCTATTTTCTTAAAGCCAGTCTTTTGTACCGATGATTGTATATCAATGTGTCACCAGCTTGGAGATCCTGGCAGAAAATTGTGTAAATTACATATGTGTAATTTGGTTGTTTCATTATAGGGACCTTGACAAGTCTGGGTGCTAGTGGGTAAGGTCATTGACACTTAACACAGATGCACCTGGACTGAAGAATTTGATGCCAAAACTCAGCAGGCCCTCCTTCCCCCTCCGCCTCCACATCCCCCTCTGGCAGGAAATTACACCCAAACCACAGAAAACATTGCAAATGTTTGCATCCAAAGAGTTATAATTAAGTTGATCAGCTTAAATAAAAAGACTATGACCTGTTTTTTTACTTTGTGTAAACAACCCAGGTGAAATAATCCATTTTACTTGTCTCCAAAAGTGCTCGTTCACCTGAAGAGGACAGAAAGCATAGATTTCACAGGTTTAACTTTTAGGTAACCTTGAAGAAAGGTTTGCACATAAAAACTCAAAAATATTACTATGAAAATCCATGAACTTTTTCTCACTGAAAAAAAGAATGACTTCTCAGAGCCCACGATCCCAGGTAAAGATACCAAGGATGATCTACCTGTAAAACTTGAGGACTAGTACCATGTGATAGATTTGAAAATTTGTCATATAGAAGGTAAATTAAACTTGTTTTGGATCATCCCTGAGGGTAGAACTCAGGCAAATGGATGGAAACATATAAAGGGAGAGATTTATGGTCCATATGAGTTTTTTGAGGTAAAAATGTCATTATATTAAAAGTTGCCACCCTACTTAGTCTTAGAAAGAGAACCATATTAGTTAGGCAGATACCCTGACAAGCACTTAAAAGAGAAGACGAAATTTATAGAGAGTTAGGTGTGGACAGAATACTCTTCTCTGTGTGGTGACTTCTCCTTTGATCCCTCAAACTTTTGATAAAAATAATTAAACCAACCCAAAGCTAATTTTCAGAGGATCTTTCATGGAATCTGGAAACTGATAGAGGGGCTAAGTGTTGTCACATGTAACAGCTGAAAGGCCCATGGATGGGTGCACAAGGAAGTAAGTTGCAGGGGATTTGCAATAATCATGAAGAGGAATCTGGACTTTCAGAGAAGTTTTTGATGACTTAATTTAAGCCCCTGAGGGACAAGGAAGCCCTTGCTGTCAATTTAGTTGTATGAGGAAGAACATTCCAGCATGCTTTCTTGGTTTATAAAGTGACTCCCTCAGGTGCAGTAAGCTCTACTCTGTTTCCTTCACAGGGTTGGACTCTGGTTCCCTTGGTCAAGGATTTGAGAGTCCAAGGAAGGAGACAAATGAGTGAAATAACTATTACAGCTCAAGGGACATAAACGCAGTCCTGTTCACTGTGCTAAAGGAACCCAAAGGAGGAGCCCCAAACTCAGCCTTGGAGGAAGACAATATCAGAGAAGGTTTCTCAGAAGAAGTACCAGTGGGTGGGGCAAGGGGTAAAATGTGAACAAACAGTATGTTCAAAATACCAGATTGCCTGGTACTTTGAGAGAACAGTAAACAGTTTAGCATGGCTAACTCTCAGGGGGAAGGGTGGGAGATTTGGGTTACCTGAGATAAGTCTAGGAAGGGAGTCAGAGGCCATATCATAAAGGGTTTCCTATGCCAGTCTAAGGAGTTTAAATTTTATTTTGAAGACAGTGGAAAACCATTAATAGCTTTTAAGCAGGAGAGTGATATGATTACATTTGGGGACAGAATAAAATATGTCACAGGTCTCTAGACAGCTATTTATTTTGCATTGTTGAGACATTTGCCTGACAAAATCTCATTTTCCTCACCCAAGAGCCCAAGTGTCTTTCAAAATTCATCTTCCCTATGAAAACTTCTGTCACTGCCAGTCCCCTCCTTTGATCCCTGTAACTCTGGTTTTTGTCCCTTGTATCACTTGTTTCCTTGTATACTTTCTTCCAATGTCAACGTTCCTCAAGTGTCATTTTGCATCCGAATATTAGTAAATCATTTAGGATAGAGATTCACATGCCTACAAGAGACAGCCATACATGGTAACAAGTGAAGCAAACCAGGTCTACAAAATATTTGTTTTCATGGTAAATGTGTAGAAATACTCTTTACTAACAGAAAAAGGGGAGGTGTGGGGGCAAAAGAAGCATGCATCTACCATAAGAAAAACAACAGCACAGTGGCAGTGCTAATAAAAAATGGGTAATTCACCACAATATTGGAGGAGCAATAGTGAGGTGTGTGTCAGTCAGAGATCTCATTCCCTGTTGTAAGAGAGGCAGCCACAAGTGATTGATGGTGTACTGATTTGGAGGTCCAACGGAATGAGATCTCTCCATCTCTTGGTTAAAAGAAAAAAGCCCTGAAAATCCAGATTTTTACATAAAATATCCTGCTATTTAAAAGTTGATCAAAAACCTTTCTAAACATTGAAGACCAATGTCAACATATCAGGAGCCCAGATATATCCTACACCCCCAGATTACAACTTCTGACATACATTTTTAGGTGTTTGCGAGGTCTAGAATCTTGCTAACTAAATGTAAGTTGAAAACAAGGTGTTTTTACTCCTTTTATTTTTAGCACCTCCTGTCTTTATCATTCATTTGGCTCTTTGTGTTGAATTTTATTGCTCTTTATCTTTCATGTTTATTTCCAATCTTCTCAAATAGGTGAGATTTCCTGGATATCAGAAACCGTTACTTGAGAACCTTTCTGTTCCTAGCCCCCAGCACAATGGTTTCCCTTTAGAAAGGGTTCACAATATCTACAAAAACTAAAATTTAATCATTGCTTACAATAAACCAGACAGTATCAGTGGTAGCTTATTCATGTTATCCATCTCATTTGCTTCTTATTATGATGCTATAAAATAACTATTGGTATCTTGATTCCTATTTACAGAAAGGTTAAAGAGCTTGCCCAGGCTCATGTATTTAATAAGTCGTGATGCTGGGACTCACACCTGGCAGTCTGGCTGCAGGAAGCACTATGCTGCACTGCTAAAAATGCCAGATGATGGTGCAAATGATGTTGATAAAGTCGGAGAACTTGAAGAAGGTATGTCTCTGACTTACTCAAACTCAATGATTCCACTGGGCTATTCCTTGGATAGTTAAGTCATTCCAAATATCTTTCAATGCAATTATATGCAGTACAAAAGAGAAACTAGACTGATCTTGGCCTCATAAGAGAATTATCATGCGGTGATTATCCTTGAAGAATGATTTTTCAACTATAGTTTCACAAACATGTATCATGGTTTCCTCCATATTCAATTTAAATATAACGGCTTAAATATACCTTCAAGTACTCCCAAAACAGTAATTAAAGAAAAAAACAAACTTTCATATTCAAATGCCAATTCAATCTGCTGGCGGTCACTAATGTGTTAACTAGTAGTCTCACTGATTACATAATAAATAAATGTTCTATATTTGAACGTAGTGTACATTTGACTAATAAACAATTGCTTTCCTGTGCTTGAAGCCTAGTGGCACAGTGATTAAGAGCTCAGCTGCTAACCAAAAGGTCAGCAATTCAAATTCACCAGCTGCTTCTTGGAAATCCTATGGGGCAGTTCTACTCTGTCCTATAGGGTTGCTATGAGTCGGAATCAACTCGAAGGCAATGGGTTTGTGGTTTTGCTTTCTCCTGTTTGACATATTGAGGGTCTATGTCAGATTTTGTTTGCATAATGCAGTCTGCTCTGTGAGGAAGCTGGAAAACCTCTTCCCTAATATTTAGCTTCTTACTAAGTCAGTTCTGCTCTCCCGCCTAATTACAAATGTCTGAGTAGTCAGTGGTGGCTGATTAACATTGTACTGTGTCTAGAAATCTAGGAGTCAATCAATTGTAAGATGAACCATTATTTTATGTGTCACAAACAAAGAAAAAACACTCCCAATGAAGTTATGACATAGCATCAATTCAGAGAAGATGAAATTTGAAAGAAAAAAAAAGTGAGTTCTAGAATCAATATAGTAAATAAAAATTTAGACTCTGACATTAGATTACCTGGGCTTGAATCTGGGGCATCCTGCCTTCCATGACCTTCATCAAATCACTAAGCCTCGATCTTCATCTGCAGAATGGGACCATTAGCACAATCTAACTCAGAGGGCTGTTGTGAGAATTAGAGAGTAAGTGTAAGGCTAGCGACTTGAGATCTACAAAGGATTTGATAAATGTTTGAGATTGTCATTATTATAAGCTCTAAGAAAGCCTTTGATCATCTGACCTGACCGTATAAGCTTGTACCAATTAGAGACTGGCGGAGAGGTCAGACTTATGTGATACCCAAAGAAATGCCTTCACGAATCCATGCTTCTCCTTTTAAATTCCTTTTCAGAAGCTCTTTTCCCTTAGTCAGAAAAGTGAACACATATCTGATTGAATGGGCTTTTATCCCTAAAGGAGAGGGTTGCCTGATGATATAAAGCTCTGTTCAGAAGCCAATTTAATCTTTTCTGATGGAGAGGTTTTAGAAGTTTTTGGCCTTCCTTGGTGACCTCCATATCACACAAATAGATTTCTCTTGCTCTTGTGTTCTACAGCCCCGGAGTACTTTGGAAGGGTAGAGTAGGTTTTTCTTCTAAAGTTTTGGCCCTGAGTGCAACGGTGGGAAAATTTTATTTTGATAAATAAACAATTATAATTTGAAGCTAATTTTAGCTGTAGTTTTCTTTTTTTCCCAAGGAGAGTCTTGGACTCTTCTACTTATCTATACTAATTATTTCATATATGGAATTTTATGTTGATAAGTATGAAAGTAACAACTCTAGTCTTAACAGCTTCTTGAGCTCCAAAATTGCCTTTCCAAGTGGCTGGTAGGTACTGCAAATGCCTCAGATGGTGGCATCACCAATTCATACACCCAGAACCACATTTATGGACTCCTCCAGAACAAGTGTATAAGTTAGTGTGGGCTAGGCTATGCTGTAGCAATAAATGGAACCAAAATCTCATGTCACAGTGCAGTGAAGGTCAGGTACTTTCCTTTCCACTGGCATCTTGTGACACAATCCTTCCATTTTGTGATAAACCATCTGGTACACTTTCCAATGTTATTTTAAAGGTGAAAAAGAGCTGGGAGGTTACATGGGATATTTTAAGGACCAGTCCTAAAAGCCATTTATCTCATTTCCATCCACATTCTGTTGACCAGAACTTAGTCACAAGCCTCCTCCCACCAAACCTGTTGATTCTATTTCAAGAACCTTTTCCTTCTTTTCCACACCTAATGAGACCACCTTTGTTCAGATACTATTTATCTTTCATCTGTATCACCAAAGTAGTGCCTTACAAGATCTTCCTGCCCCCATCTCTCTTTCCTTCCATCACTGAACATATATCCTACACACTGTTTCCTGACAGCTTTTGAAGACTAGATCTTATTCCCTTGACTAATAACAATTTCTCCAAGTAGCCTGCAAAATAAGAGCTGTGCTTCTTGTGTGATGCCCCGGTGCTATGTGTGGCCAGTGCACCTATCCAGTCTTTCCTCCCAGTAGACCTCCTCATATGAAATTCTACCCACCTTACCTGGATTTCGTGTTTTCCTGGCAACTTCTCTACTCTGTATATTTCTTACACTAGTCAACGAATTCCCAGCTTTCAAAAGCATAGCCCTTATTCAAGACCCATGCTAGGTGTGTCCCTTTCTCTGTCAAACCTTTCCTAATTCTTGTGGTTGGAATTAAAGAACCCTCTCACAGTGCCCCTAAAGTACATTTTAAGGATCCTTATTTCACACTTCATCCTTTCTGCTCCATGTTTAGAGTTAAAGATGTGTGGGTAGAGCCCTGACTTCACTGCTTTCTCCCTAGAGACCAGCAGTAGATACTAATCTTATATTCACACCAACTTCAATGCCTTGAATATTGTGAATACTCAGTACATGTTTAGTACATTAAATGCTTTTTAAAATTCTTGGTGGTCTCCAGCACTAATAAAAAAAAAAAAGCACTAATAGATACCATAAAATTCTAAAAATATGATTATTCAATATATATTTATAGATGATCTTTCCTGTAACATGGCACAGATGCCTTGGACATTGAGTTTCATTGTGTTAAAGGTTGAAATCATCTTTATATCAGATAACATAAAAATGTGCTCAAAATGGAAAACCGTGAGGGGCCTTGTCATTTGTGCATGATCCACTTTGGTCCCTTAAGTCTGTAAGCTCTGCTGGATGAAGGTATCTAGGGTTTTAGATAAAGAAATATTCCAATAGAAAACTAGCATTTACAGATTTAATCTTAAACCACCCTCCTTCAGTTACCTCTGCTCTACTTAACACATTTTCTCTACTCTTTGTTCCTTACCAAACCCCTCTGGTTTTCAGACCAATTGGTAACTTCTGGCTCCATTTCTCTTATTCCATTCTCCCAAATTCAATGACCTTCTCCTTGTGTCCTTAGCAAGATATTTTCTTGGGTGGATTTATTAACTACATGGCTTTATTTCTTCACCAACTTATTTTTTTCTCTAGATAAAAATTCATTTTTTTAGAACAAAATGGGAAAGGAATAAAGGTATATCAAAGAGGATGCTTTGGGCTGCAACCAACAATGAGCCCTAACTCAAACTGATAGAAGCAATATGGGAATTAACTAAATCTTATAACAAGAAGTCCAAAGGCAAGATGAGCTCTATATCTGCATTTTAACAATTCTCTTGGCCCAGTCCTTCACTGTGTTTTCTTCATCCTTAGGCCAGCAAGAAAATGGATGCAGTAATTCCAGGCATCACACTAGACATGAGGACAGTTAGAGAAAGAAAGAAAATATTTATTCTGGTGTTTCTTTTTGGAGAAAGGGAACCTTTCACAGAAGATCCCCTTAAGATTTCAGTCATGTCTTATTGGCAGGATTGGGTCACATGTTATTTATAATCACTGGCAACTGCAATGGGATTATTCTATCTGGCTGAGACATTTGGCATGGAATGGATTTTGGGAAGTCAGCCACAATGATTACTACAAGTAAGAAGGCAGGCAGGAGGGAGGGAGAAAAGAAGGAAAGCAGACTAGAATTAGCCTTCTGTTTTGACAAAAATACCCTTTGCTTTGCTCTCTGAGCTCACTAGTTGCAAATCACTAGATGTAAGATAAATAATTGGTGTATTTCAAAAATTTCTGTGTGGTCTCGAGATTACAGAGAATCTCAGTTAGGAAAATGAAATTTTAAAGGAATTGAAAGGATAATGTTTGACAGTATTATAATATACATTCTAATATTTTCATAATTTTTAACTAAAAACATGAAAATATTAGAAAGTATATTACAATATAAAAAAATAATTCAGTCAGTAATTCTAGAACTAGGCTAAAGAGTATATATATTGAAACTTTACAAGAGGAGATACCAGGGAGAAGAACACAAATGAATAGCTTTGTTCATTTACTCATTTAACAGATACATGTTGGGTGCTAATTATCTACCAGAGTACCTGGGTACTGCAAAGGGTTAATGTGCTCCGCTGCTAACCAAAAGGTTGGTGGTTCAAATTCACCCAGATATTTCTCAGAAGAAAAAGCCTGGCAATCTACTTCTGAAAATGAGCCATCGAAACTACAGTGGAGCACAGTTCTACTCTTACATACGTGGGGTTGCCATGATTCAGAATGGACTTCACAGCAACTGGGTTTTTTGTTTTTAAGCTATCTATTAGAACTTGTACTAGAATACTTAAGATATAGCAAGAAATAAGACAGACATGGTCCCTCATTTCTTTGAGCTTAGATTCTAGTGGTAAGAATGGGAAACAAAGAAATTGTCAATTGAAGTTCTTAGTTGTACAACTCGTCTCTTGAGAAAAGGTGGATTCACTAGACTGCAGGCTATTACACCTGCTGGGTCACTCAGAATGGGCTCAGTTATGCTGTGGTATCACACAATCCCCAAACATCCCCAAACAAAAGTTTATTATCTATATATACAACATGCCCAGTTCAAGGTAGCTGGGCCTTTGCTCTGTGCTATGCTTACTCCAGGACCCAGGCTGAAGAAAGGGTTGCTATATCTGGAATATTGCTAGAAGGAATGACACCTCTGGAGATTAATCCCACATTTGAAGGCACCAGTCCACAAGGCACTCATGTTACTTCCATTCACAAGTCATTGACCAAAACTAGTCATATGGCCCAATTTAACTACAGAAAACAGGTGGCACTGGGCAGGAAGTTCAAACCTATCACTGCCTGGAAGGTAGGAAGCCAGAAGTATTTGATGAACAGCATTAATGATGAGTATAAACCACCCTTCTGGTCACCCCACATTCAGCCCACTTAAACAACCCAAGAATCGTAATGACGTATCACAGCAAAGGTTTATTTCTCGCTGCCGCTACATGTCTAACATAGGTTGGCAGCAGCATCTTCCTCATTGTGGTCACTCGGAGACCCAGGATAACCAGGCATTGTCTCAACAAGTGTTTTCCCAATCATCATAGCAACGGAAAGAAAATGTAGAAAACTGTGCACTAGCTTTTAAAGCTTCTGTCTGCAAATGACACTTGTCATTTCCACCCACATTTCATTGGCAAAGAAAGTCATATGGCCATGCCTAATGCCAAAAGAGGAAGTGCAACTCATTTCTGTGACCAGAAAGCAGAGAACTGCACTGTTACACTGCACTTATGAATAACCTCTAGCTTTCTCTACTTCTACTTCCCCAGTGTGACATCTTGGGTTTTCCCATAACTTCACTGGTCATTCTCAGGTAATATGTAATCTCTGACTTGTGGTAGCAAATAGTTCAGACTATCCAAACTCCATTTAGTTGAAAGTCTCTCCACAAACCCAGTTGTGTCCTGCCTTATGTTTGGAAGACTGAAGTGGATTTGTGTATATGATCTGTTTTTCAAACAGTTATTAAGACCCTAGTCTGTTCTAATAGACCCTAGTCTATTAGACACTGCTCTAGATGCTGGAATATGGCAGGGAACAAAATAGCCAAGATTTTCCAGCTTCATAGTGCTTCTATTCTAGTAGATAAATAAATTAAATGTACAATATGGTAGAAGGAAGTTCTAGAGTGAAGAATATAGCCAAGAAAGTGGATAGAAAGTGTCAGTAGGATGCTATTTTGGTAGCAGCAGCCAGAGAAGATGACATTTAAGTAGAAATGGAGGTGAAAGAGTGGAAAATGGGGGATGAGTTTCCAAAGACTAATAAAAGCCCTACAGCAGGATATTGCCTTGCTTATTTAAAGATGGCAAAGAGGATAATGTGGTTGGAGTACAAAGATGGATGGAGTATAAAGATTTGAGGCTGGAGAGTAAAAGGGGGTCAAGATTATATAGCACCTTGTGGTCATCGTGGGCCACCAAGAGTTTTGAGTAGAGGAATGACATGGACTATGTGGGTTTTCTCAGGATCACTTGGCTGCTGTGACTAGAATGGATGATAAAAGGAGAAGGACAGGAGACTGGAGTCAAAATATTGGTCTTTGTGTCCTTCAGTCTTTATAAAAATATGTGAACCACTATAGATAATTCTCCTGAAGCTCCACTCACTTTGAGGAGAGGGGGAAGCATGTCCTTCCCCTCACCTATTGGTAGGTGTGGAGGGGAAGCTTGGTAGCACACTGACAGTTCTCTGAAAAGAGATACTCCCTACCAGCCTCTCTAAATTGCAGTTTATTCTTTGCCTTCTCTTAAACAGACTGGAAAAGTGTGGGGTTAATGCTGGCCAGATAAACTTCTCATGCTTAGCCAGCCTTGCAGAAATGGTCCAGTACCCAACTTTATGAGATGAGTCACTTCAGACTGATGAAACCCCAGGACTCAAGAAAAGTTTGTCTTTATGTATTTATCTTTGAGATTTATGTAATCTCGTCTTAGAGTTGTAAGCATAGGGCCAAGGCTAAGGTGAGGCAAGTGAAGCACCTAGAGCACAAAATTTAAGGATGCTCTCACTCTCAGGGATAAGCAAGCACAGGGTTGGCATTTCACGATCCTGATAGTCACTGCCTTCTTAAATTTTGTACCCTAGATATTTCTTGCCTCACTCTAGTCCTAATCTTTATAAGCAAACAGAAACCAACCACATTAATTTAATCAGGAAAGGCCTTTGTTAACAAGACTCTTGTTTGGGTAACTCCCCACAATCATGAAGAGTACTGGGGAAGTAAGCTTGGAGGCTACACGGTGAGGAACAAGGTCCCAAATCATACCTCAGATCCAGTGACAACATCCCAGTTTCCACTACTGGAGAAACCCATCAAAGCTTGGACTGTCCACCCCGTGGGAAATGGACGGTAGACCAGATTACTCTAGCCATGATCATTACCATCTCTGGAAAATGGATTTAACTGTGCTGCTGCTGCTGCTGCTGTTGCTGCTCTCACCAAAAACGACTCGGAAGAGTCCCCGTGTCATCACTTCGCTAGCTTCCAAGTCAAAACCTGGGACAAGCAATATAAATGGCACAGTCTAGACCATGTGCTCAAAGGGCAAGGGACTCTGAGAAAGTATCTTCCATTTTTAACTTCTGTGGTAGAGGTGGACTTAGATTTATTGTGTGGGAGATTCCCCAAAAACGTAAGGGGAATTTAGATACTGGGCTGCCAAAAAACAGTGGCAGTGACAAAAAATAAATAAATAAATTCTGTTAAATAATTAGAAGTTGCAGTAAGTGCTAGGAAAAGAAACAAAAACAGGAATTAATAAAGAATGAAAAGGGAGGTCTACTCAAAATACAGTGGTCAGTGAGAGACTTAAGCTGAAACCTAAAAAAGGGAAAGTCTAGCTATGTGGAGACTGTTACAGATAGAGGAAAGAACAAATACAAAGACCCCTAGGATGGGAAGGAGTTTGGTGTGTTCCAGTGATTAATCATAGCTGGAGCATAAATGAAGGGTGGGATGGGGGTATAACAAGAGGGTTGGAATTATGGACAGGGGTCGGGTAGCGTGTGGTCTTGTAGGCTGTTGCCAGAGGTTTGTATCTTATTCCAAGCTCAATGGGATGTGGTTATAAGCTTTTGGGCAAGGAGATAAACTGATCTAATTTCCAGTTTTTCAGAAAGTCACTTTTGTTGTTGTCTGGAGAAGGAATTGGGGATGGGAAGCAAGAGTCAGATCAGAGATACCAGTTGGGGGGCTGTTGCAGTATTCTGTGGCGGGGGGGAAGATGGCATGAAATAAGATGGTGGCAGTGGGGCTGAAGGTAGAGTCTAGATCTGATGTACATACTGGAAACATAATCCATGACTTGAATGACTTGAATGTGGAAGGTTAAAAAAAAAATCATGGATCATTACTAGTTTTCTGGACTGAATAATTGAATGAGTGGATGTAAGCTTTTATTAAGATGGGGAAGTGGAAGTCAGGTATGGTGGCGAGAGCCAAGAGTTCTATCTGGGACATGTTCAGTATGGAATATTCCTATATCATTCAAGTAGAGATTTCAAAGAGGGGAAGTTTCCACTCAAGCTATTAAAGTATCTCAAGAGTTACAACAAACCAATTTGCAAACTTTCATATAAAACCAGTATTAATTGTTCCATGATGCTTGGAAGTCCAGAAACATCTTGTTGGCTTTTATCTGGTTATTTTTTCTTTTCTTTATTTTTTTAAAAATAACTGAATGTTTCAAAAATACAAAAAAGTACAGGGGAAAAAAAAAAACTTATGCGACACCTGTATATACACCATCCAGATTTAACAAATGTTAACATTTTACTATATTTGCTTCAGATCTTTTTTTTAAAGAAATAACACAGTATACACAGCTCTCTCTCTCATTCCGTTCCTCTTAACAGTATGATACCATTTCTATGAAATTCTGAAACACTCAAAACAATTTTGTATATTTTTATGGGCCAACTGCATATGTAGTAAAAGTATAAAAACAAGCATGTTGAGGACACTCCAACAGCAGAACTTTTTTAAAATTTATTTTTCTAATTTATATAAATTGTAAATCAATCCCCACACATCAGGGGTTCCAAGGAACCACATCTCAGTCATTTTGGAGCGTGGCTTTCCCCCTTTGGTTGAAATCTTACAAGAACCCACTACTCTGGCAAACCAGGGACATTGGAGGGAATGTGACAGATTGAATTGTGTCCCCCTCAAAAATATGTGTTGTAAATCCTAACCCCTATACTTGTGGATGTAATTCCATTTGGGAACAAGGTTTTCTTTGTTATGTTAATTAGGTCATATCAGTATAGGGTGTGTTTTAAACCAATCACTTTTGAGATATAAAAAGAATAGACAAGGCACAGAAGCAAGCAAGCACAGATGGGGAAGATAGATGCAACATGGAGAGCACCAAGGAACCAAGGAATCAAAGCTGAAGAGAGACAATGACCTTGCCCCAGAGCCAACAGAGAGACAGAGAATTGCCCTAGAGCCAGTGCCCTGAATTTGGACTTCCAACCTCCATTGTGAGAAAATAAATTTCTTTTCATTCAAGCTATCCAACTGTGGTGTTTCTGGTTATATAGCAGCACTAAGAAACTAAGATGGGAAATTTCTGGATATCAGCATATTGATGTCACATCTGAAATTCTCATTGTCCAAATCAACACAGACCACTTGAAAGCAAGAAGGCTGGGCCTCAGCAGCCTCCACTCCCTTATGCCAGGCTTGCCTCTGGAACCTGCCTCACGACTCCTAGTGCACCAGCCCTTAGTGTTCAGGCCCCAGCATCCATACAGCCACTCTTCAGAAGCCTATGAATCTTGGTACAATTGCCTGGGAGAGGAGCAAAGGACCTGTCTCGCCACCCAGTCTTGCACTTTCAGGAAACTTAATTCTTCCTAAGGTCAGCTCTCCCCTCTGCTCCTTCAACATTTAAAACCTTCAGCTTTAGGGCAATATAGCTGTCAATCACCAGCTTAGCACACTAAAGCTGTCTTAACTTTTTCCTAGGGCAAGGGAAGCCAGGCGTTCAGGACCAGATGCTCTGTCAACCCTCAAAGAAAAAGGACAAAAACCTTTCTTTTCCAAAGAGCTCCTAGGCCAGTCAAAAAGACACCATTCATTTCTCACCAGGTTATCTTGTCCCACTTAACGCAGTTTCTCTCTTGTGCTGGGGCCTGCTAATCACACTCTTCTACTGAGTCACTCTTGAGGAATGGTGTACAAGTCTTGGGGCCCTGACATCTCTGTATTTTCACTCTCCACTACTTGTGATGTTACCACCCAGTCTCTGTCTCTTCAAAAAATTGTCCTCTTTTTTTTTCTTCCTTTTCTTTTATATCATTGGTGAACCCAAGGCCTTACCTGATGAATAAGAGGGTATATCCATCCATATACTAGGACAAAGAGAAGAAAAGGAAAAACAAATTTTTTTGAAATATTAAACCTTCTGCTCATCCCATCCTCATGAAAAGAAACGCTAAACAATTAAACAAAGGCTCCAACCAACTCGAGCCAGTGACAGAGCTGAATAATCCATCTCAAAAATTTCTACTGAGGATATCTGCTTAATTCAACCTGCATTTCTCAAGTGTTAGGCAAGCAAAAGAATATTGTTTCTTACTCCATTTCCTTATTAATATATATTCACTTTTCAAAAAAAAAATAATAATCATAACAATGAAATTTCTACTTAACTTATCAAAAAGGTATATTACAGGGTTTTGTGGAAGAGAGAGGGGACCTACCCATCACTTATAGGGTTGTTTTCTGACACAATGACTTCCAAGTTCCACTTAGAAGAAATTTGGGGAATGGTAAACATTGGTGATGCCGTACATAGAAAAAAAAAAAAACCAAACCCAGTGTCGTCGAGTTGATTCCAACTCATGGTGACCCTATAGGACAGAGTAGAACTGCCCCATAGAGTTCCCAAGGAGCGCCTGGTGGATTTGAATTGCCGACCCTTTGGTTAGCAGCCGTAGCACTTAACCACTATGCCACCAGGGTTTCCAATGCTGTACATACAAAGTGATAATAACAACAATTTATACCCCCAGAATGGGAATCTTTGATTTTTCCAAAAACACTTCATTTATTCCAGCATAACTATTTTATTTCAATTATCAGAGAATTATCTAAATGTCTTCCTTCCCCATCACTCTTTTTACTTGTAGGCAAATATTGATGTAGCACATTTTTAAGGTACCCAGAAGCAAGCGAACAAGATAGGCAAAACTCCAGTTTTTTTCTAGAACACTGATTTCCCTTCTTTTTTATTTTCATGGCTACAATTGTTAAATAATAAAAATAAAACTAGAATATTCAGTTGTTCTCTTATTAAATTGTGATGATGTCATTTGTCATTTCAACCAATTTTAAGTATACAATTAAACCAAAACCAAACCTTTGCGGTCGAGTCTATTCTGACTCATAGCCACCCTATAGATCAGAGTAGAACTGCCCCATAGGGTTTCCAAAGAGCACCTGGTGGATTCGAACTGCCAACCTTTTGGTTAGCAGGTGTAGCTCTTAACCACTCTGCCACCAGGGTTTCCTAAGTATACAATTAGGTGACATTAATTACATTTCCCCATGTTGTACAGCCATTACGACTCTGCTTCCAAAATTTTTACTGAGCTCAGAAAAAGAAGTACTAAAATTCCCACGTATTTGAAAGCTTTTTAAAAATAATTCTTTTTTTTCTTTTGCATCTCTCATACCTACAATATGCAGGGCACACAGTATGTGTGCAATAAATATTTAAGAACGGAAAGTGATCTGTCGAGAATACTTTTAGATATAGCCCTGCCTGAAGGGGAAAAAACCATCATTCACAAGCTCTTTGAGTCCTGAGATTGTATTTTGTCAGCAGGATGGTGGTATTTCACGTTCCCTTTTCCCACACTCTCCCAACCCCAAATCCCTAAAAGGCTAAATTCAGGGAGGCAGGACTGGACAAATCAAATGCCTCATGAAGAATGCCTGAAGAAATATGTCTAAAGATTGAAATTATAGCTCTTAGGCCAGCACTCAAAAAGCTGGAATAAAACGAAAGGAGGGGAGGGGGGCAAAACTATGTGATTTGGCCGTAGTTATGCACCCAGCAAATGTTTCTGAAAGCTCCTAACTACTAATTGTGGTAAAGGTTTTTAAGCCTGGAAATGGTGAGTCTCTGTCTTTTCTCTGCCACTCTGTAATTCGTGTGCAGTTTGAGGATAGTACTGCGTCTTAAATACAATAATATTTTAGAGAAATTCGAACCCTCTAAGTTAACAGGTACGCCAATTTGGAGCCATAAAAGAGACGCAACTCCTGAGATTTCACATAATTTAATAAGGCGTAACCATTTTTCTAAAGTTCTGTGGGTTTTTTTTTCATCAGCCTAAAAAGCTCTACCATGCAGCCTAATGCAAGGCTGCAGGCAGGAGAAATCACTGTCTTCGTTATGCCTGCCTGGCGCTCTCCAGTAATAGCGTTCGGCACCAGGCGCCCTCATTCTAGGAGGCTCTGTAGAGAGCTTTTGCCCTGACCGATCTCCACTGGCTCGTTGTGAAAAGCCACAGAGAGGAAGGAGGTTATGTCCCATTGTGTACCAGGCTCAGAGGTTTGTCTTCCCCCCTTTGCCTTAGAAAATGCCTACTGTGGGGCCTAGTCACAGCCCAGTCGTAACGGCCCTGGGGCCACCGAATGCCATTCAGGACCTGCTGAAGAGAAATTAACGTTTATTATTATTGTCATTAATGGCATTGCTGTTACTGTTGTTATTACCCGTTGCTTATTGGAAATGAGCACTCAGTGCTCTTTTGAAACACTCCACTGCCTTCCCCGCAGTGTGTAGACTAGCCAGTCGCTTATCCAGGAGGGAACCAAGGGTAAAAGCGAAGCCATCGCTTGTCCCTGCACTTCTTTTGGTGCAGCTGAACTTGTCTCTTTATTTTCTAAGATGGATAAGGAAGTAGGTAAGAATGGTGCATTAGCTAGCATGAAGCTGGCTTCTGTAAGTTATTAACGCCTAAATTTCAGCAGTTTACCATAATACAAGTTCATTTCTTGCTAATCTTAAGTCTAAACCAGGTATTATAAACGGGCAAGCCACATTCCTCCAAGGGCTGATCAAGAGACTCAGATGCCTTCCATCTTGAGGCCACCAGGTTCATCTTGGTGCTTGACTCCATTCCATTCCAGCCAGCTGAAAGGGAAAAAAGCATGGAGGATCCAGTCTAGTAGGTCCCAAAGGAGTGCACACTTCTCCTACTCACATTCTGTTGGCCATCCTTAACCACAAGGGAGTCTGGGAAATGCAGTCTTGTAACTAGTAAAGACAGGATTGGAACCTGAATAACCCTACTTCATAGTCTTGTGTTTCAACTCTTTACCATATTGTTGAATGCTTGTGGTATTGGGTCAAAGCAGTAGGAGACTCAAGGTAGCCTTCCGTTATATGACGTTTACATGGATAGACAGCACAGTGAGAACAAATCTAGCAGCTCTTTGCAAGTTACACATGCCTAGAGATGTTTTAGTACTCTTTGTTATTTCAGGGTTCCTGGGTGGCACACTTTGCACTTGACTACTAACCTAAAGTTTGGAGGTTTGACCCAGCAGCATGGCGGATGAAGACCTGGCAGTCTACTCGCTCAAGATTACAGCCAAGAACAGCCTATGCAGCAGTTTTACCCTATAACTCATGGGGTTACCATGAGTCAGAATCAACTCAATGGCAGTGGGTTTGGTTTTTGGTACTGTTTCAGGAAGGTCAGTATTAGGTTTCTTAAAAGATATGTTCCTCTTGAAGCAACTTTTGCATTTCTCGAGTAAATGGTACAGGGCTGGACACAGAGCAGACACTCAATGACAGTATTTTTCATCTGGGGCCAATCAAGTTCTCCAGAGGAGGAAGCTCCAATATCCTACCTGGAGGTAGGCATCTGGATGCCTGTGTTCCGCTTGCTCTAGTGAAGGGTCGGGAAGCCAACTGTTCCAAATGCAGGTTTTCATCCACTTCCTTCCTGTTTTTAGCCACACGCCTGACTCTTGCTCGCAGCCATATCAATGCATCTGAGTTTCTAGCATTCATTGTCTCTCCTTTTTTCTGTATTTCCCTCTGTAAAAAACTCCACCTCCTCCCACTCTAACTTAGTAACACTTCCATATGCTTTCATGTCCAGTTTTTATTAAAATTTCTTAATTGTTTGAGATGCTTTTTAAAAATCTATATTCCTTGGCTTCATACTTGAAAATTCAGGTTAAGTACGTCTGGGTTGGAACGCAGGCATCTCTATTTTATATCGCGAAAAAAATTTCATATACACAAAAAATAGAATAATACGACTCCCCCCCCATATAACCATCACCCATATTTGACACTTTCCAAGCTTTTGAAATATTTTTCTTTGCTGAAGTATTTAAAAGCAAATGCAGACATTCCATATAGTGTGATATAATTCACAAAAATTAAGACATTTTCTCAGGTAACCACAATACCATTATATTATATCACAAAATTAATTATTATATCTCTGAAATCGTCTAATGTCCAAGTCCCTATATAATTTCCATAATTTTTTCAAAATATCTTTGTAATTAGTATAGGAGCTTTGTCTTCC
The DNA here is from genome assembly GCF_024166365.1 of Elephas maximus indicus. Classification (NCBI taxonomy): domain Eukaryota; kingdom Metazoa; phylum Chordata; class Mammalia; order Proboscidea; family Elephantidae; genus Elephas; species Elephas maximus. Next base: position 21,121,874 of record NC_064845.1, read on the forward strand.
CAGAGGAACAACCAACCCTTTGCCATTGAGTTGATTCCAAGTCGTAGTGAACCTACAGGATAGAGTAGAACTTCTCCATAGGGTTTCCAAGGAGCGGCTGGCAGATTTGAACTGCCAGTCATTTGGTTAGCAGCCATAGCTCTTAAACACTGCACCACCAGGGCTCCAAGAGGAACAACATAACTGGTTAAAATTATGTGAAAGAAAACAATCATTTTAAGCCTCTGGAAATTATCCTCAGTGCATATAACAAAAGAATAAACATTTATTCAAGACAAAAAAAAAAAAAACCTCATTGGCATTGAGCAGACCCTAACCCATACCAAAGCCATAGGACAGAGTAGAACTGCCCCATAGGGTTTCCAAGGCTGTAAATCTTTACAGAAATGGGCCATCTTACATCTTTCTTCCATGGACCACCAATGAATTTGAACTGCAGGCCTTCGGTTAGCAGCCGAGTGCTTAACCACTGTGCCAGCAGGGCTTCTCATGCCCGTGTAATGAGATCTTAAATAAAGGCTCTGGGCATAGAAGCTCCATGGGCTTCTTCATTGGCAAGAGACCTCCATGCACATAGGTAGAATGTTTCTTTTTGGGACATAGAATCTTTGTGTTGGGGATCCTCCCAAACCTCACCTTAGACATCTATTCATTGGTTTAAAGAAGAATATTGATGAATATGGACATGTCCTAGGCATAAATATTTTTACTTTTTTTTTTGTCATTGTTTTGAAGCAGGATCTTTGGTAGAGAAATACATGGATTATGTAACCTTAAAATTTGGGAATTAGTCTCCTATACAATATGCTGCTCCAATAAGCACAATCCTTAACCTGGGCAAATCTTACCTAAAAATGAGCTGCAGAAGGCTTTAGAGATTAAAAAGCCCACTACCCTCAATTACTTTAGAAGAAAAAGGAAGTCCAGTGCTCTTTCATGCTTGGAGCTTTGAAAAATCTAAGTTGTCAAAGCTTTCTGTTTAGACTGGAAGTCACCACCTCCTTCAAAGCAAACTTGAGCTGGTCTGGGCATATTCTCATTGCCCTCAGATCCGCTCTCTAGCTTCCTCCATCCTGCTCTGTATTCCAGGATGCTGACCTGCACAGAATTCATCAGCTGGTTTCCTTATCCTCTGGTTTCCAGTTGAGTTTAACCAATGGGAAGCAGCCCTGGGAGACTGGAAGGCAGAAGAGGAGCACGGGTGTCTCTTGATTCCCATGGGTACATAGGTATGACTGATTGAATCATTCTCCCCTCCCCTGAGGTCAGCTGATAACAACTGCTGTGCCTTTTCTGGCATGGCCAGCCCCTACCTGAGTCACCTCATTAGCATAACCTGTTAGGCAGGTATGGTCTAAAGCCCTCATCAAAAACACTTCAATCACTGGGGAAATTCCAAATTTTAGAAGTTCTCTCTCAGGAACCAAAGACTATATTCTTTGGGTAAAGTTAATTGAAAACCCCGTAAAAAAAAAAAAAAAAACACTCACTTATGTCCAGAATATTTCCATATTTACCAGTACTCTCCTTTATATTGATCATTTATGATAAATCTTAAGAAAAAAATGTGCAATATTGTTGAAGGCCAATTTTACTGTTGTTAGGTGCCAGTGAGTCAGTTCTGACTCAAGAGACCCTATGTACAACAGAACGAAACACCACCTGGTCCTCAAAATCATTGCTATGTTTGAGTCCATTGTTGCAGCCACTGTGTCAATTGATCTTGTTGAGGGTCTTCCTCCTTTTCACTGACCCTCTACTTTACCAAGCATGATGTCCTTCTCCAGGGACTGGCCCCTTCTGGTAATATGTTCAAAGTATATGAGAAGAAGTCTCGGCAGCCTCACTTCTAAGGAGCATTCCAAATCCAAGACAGATTTGTTGGTTTTTTCTGGCAGTCCATGGTATATCAACAGGGAACCGCCAGAAATTCAGGCTGGTTTCAGAAGAGGACGTGGAACCAGGGATATCATTGCTGATGTCAGATGGATCCTGGCTGAAAGCAGAGAATACCAGAAGGATGTTTACCTGTGTCTTATTGACTATGCAAAGGCATTCGACTGTGTGGATCATAACAAACTATGGATAACACTGCAAAGAATGGGAATTCCAGAACACTTAATTGTGCTCATGAGGAACCTTTACATAGATCAAGAGGTAGTTGTTCAGGTAGAACAAGGGGATACTGATTAGTTTCAAGTCAGGATAGGTGTATGTCAGGGTTGTATTCTTCCACCATACCTATTTAATCTGTATGCTGAACAAATAATACAAGAAGCTGGACTATATGAAGAAGAATGGGGCATCAGAGTTGGAGGAAGACTCATTAACAACCTGCGTTATGCAGATGACACAACCTTGCTTGCTGAAAGTGAAGAGGACTTGAAGCACTTACTGGTGAAGATCAAAGACCACAGCCTTCAGTATGGATTACACCTGAACATAAAACAAAAATCCTCACAACTGGACCCATGAGCAACATCATGATAAAGGGAGAAAAGATTGAAGTTGTCAAGGATTTCATTTTACTTGGATCCACAATCAATGGCCATGGAAGCAGCAGTCAAAAAATCAAAAGACACATCAAAAAAAAAAATCTGCGAAGGACCTCTTCAAAGTGTTGAAGAGCGAAGATGGCACCCTGAAGATTAAGGTGTGCCTGACCCAAGCCATGGTATTTTCAATCACATCATATGCATGTGAAAGCTGGACAATGAATAAGGAAGACCAAAGAAGAGTTGACGCCTTTGAATTGTGGTGTTGGCGAAGAATATTGAATATACCATGGACTGCCAAAAGAACAAACAAATCTGTCTTGGAAGAAGTACGGCTAGAATGCTCCTTAGAGGCAAGGATGGTGGGACTGCATCCTACATACTTTGGATATGTTGTCAGGAGGGATCAGTCCCTGGAGAAGGACATCATGCTTGGCAGAGTCCAGGGTCAGTGGAAAAGAGGAAGACCCTCAAGGAGGTGGATTGACACAGTGGCTGCAACAATGAGCTCAAGCATAACAATGGTTGTAAGGATGGCGCAGAACCAGCCAGTGTTTCGTTCTGTTGTGCATAGGGCCTCTATGAGTCAGAACTGACTCGATGGCATCTAACAACAATGGTATAGTCAATATTCTTTGCCAACACCGTAATTCAAAGACATCAGTTCTGCTTCGGTCTTCTTATTAATTGTCCAGTTTTCCCAAACATATGAGAGGATTGAAAACACCTCAGTCCTCAAAATGGCATCTCTATTTTTTAACACTTTAAAGAGGTCTTTTGCAGCAGATTTTCCCAATTGTACTAGTGTACCTGAAAAACACAAATGAGACTAACCAATACAGTAATAGTTAAAGATTGTTATAATACTGCCTAGTAGTTTCTATTGCTCTGATAATTAAAACCCAAAGATGATAAATAAAACATTTAAGTTGTATTATTGGTAATGAAAATTTATTGCTAGACTAAGACTCTAACAAACAAAAATAATAATTATATGATACATGAACTACAGTAATTAAGATGGGACATGAAAGAGTGATGTAATGGCTATTAAAGGCCCAGGGTTACCAGTAATATTTTAATTAATAAATCACATAGAATACTCTTACCCAAATATTAAAAGTACTTGTAGTAGATTCACCAAACATTTATAGGAGCAATTACTTTTCGTTTAAAACAAATTAAATTTCAGTTATTAGGTTTCTTTGTTAACATTAATACTTATTCCCAGGTGTTGAGGTAAATTTGCTGCTGAATGGAAGATGGAACTCACATATCTTTAGATTTGAGAAATCCAGGTCTTCATTAGCAACTAAAATAAATACTAGAAAACCCAGCTCAGAAATGATTAGAAAAATCCTGTAGCAATACACCAAATAATTTTGTATTTAAGAAGAGCTAGAGTGTTTATATTGGGGCAGTGGTAGAATTCTTGCCTTCCTTGCAAGAGGCCAGTTTGATTCTTTGTGAATACACCTCATATAGAGTCATCACCTGTGTTGAGTGTTGGCATGATGCTGGGTAGCTTCCTGACTAACATGAACTAAGGGCTGAAAGAGAAAAAATGAGGGAGAGAAAAGAGATGATCAGATACTTCCTGGCTGTAAACCAGGGCTTTGAACCAGTTCATTCTGGTTCGAACCTCTGCTGAGAATTCGTATTTCTAAAAAGGTCCCTGTTGAGAATTTACATTTCTATCCCAGATATACTGAATCTGGATCTACATTTTAATAATATTCCCAGGTGATTCTTATGTATAACTTCCTGGGGACTTGTTAGAAATGCCAATTCTCAGCAGGAGTTCAAACCAGAATGAACTGGTTTGAAGCCCTGCTATAAACCACTGAGAAACTAATCATTTTTATCTCTTCCTGCCTCATAAAATACCAAAACAAAAACAACCCCAAAAAACCAACCAAACCTGTTGCTACTGAGTCAATTCCAACTCATAGCAAACCTACAGGATAGTGTAGAACTGCTTCATAGATTTTCCAAGTGTCTTGGTTATCTAGTGCTGCTATTAACAGAAATACCACAAGTGGATGGTCTTGGCAAACAGAAATCTATCCTCTCAAAATTTAGGAGGCCAGAAGTCTAAATTCAGATGTCATCTTCAGGAGAAGGCTTTCTGTTTTTACGGCTCTAGGGGCAGGTCCTTGTCATCAATCTTCCCCTGGCCTAGGAGCTCCTCAGCACAGGGATCCCAGGTTCAAAGGATGTGCTCTGCTCCTGGCTCTTCTTACTTGGTGGTAATGAAGTCCCTCGCCTCTCTGTTCGATTCTCTCTTTCATAACTCAAAAAAAGATTGATTCAAGATACAACCCAGTCCTAGAGACTGAGTCCTGCTTCATCAACATAACTGTGTATAATCCTGCCTCATTAACATCATAGAGATTAGGATTTACAATACATGGGATATTCACATCACATCACAAAATGGTAGACAACCACACAATGGTGGGAATCATGCCCTAGCCAGGTTGACACACATTTTGGGGGGACACAATTAAATCCATAACACTAATGCTGTAATATTTTTTTCTCCCTCATGGCAGCCGATGGGTTTAAATCATTGACATTTTGCTTGCAGCAGAACTCTTAACCACTGAACACTCAGGGTTCTTTATCCTAAGCTACCATCCTCCATTAATTATCTTCTCTCCTGAATCTTTATCTCTCAGTTTTCTCTCTCTACCTGTCAGCATAGAAACAGGCTCATGCCTCTCCCTTTTAAGAAATATACAAGCAAACAAACAAGCAAAACTGTGTCACTGGACTTTAATTCTCTTCTATTTGCTGTTTGATCTTTCCTTTCCTTTTCTGCAAATTTATTTAGAAAGAAGACTGTCCTTACTGCCTTACCTCTCAGTTGCAGCTCTGTCCACACTGCCCAACTCTTTACCACCAAATTCAAATCTTACCATAACAAAGTCACCAACTATTCTTAAATCCAGTAGACCTGCTGCTCTGTGTTGATCTTATTTTACCTGTGTCTTCCTTTTCCTCACACCTCTGCTCACCACTCGGTCACACTAGACACACCCTTTCCTAGGACCTGCTATCACCCCGCTGTCTGCACTAAACATTCTCAAAGTAGTTCCATTCCAGGGGAAATCAGCAACTGCCTTATGTTCCTAGTTTCCTCAGGCTCCATTTCTTGTCACCTCCAGTAGTAGAGAACCTCTCAGTGTCCTTTCCCCATAGCAAGTGTTCAGAGGCTGTTGAGTCAGGTAGCAATTGGAGATGTAAAGTGAGAATGTATATATATACATATATACATACATATACACTTCACTTTTACACATGATTTTTAAAGATAAATTTAACCACAAAGCTTATACCAAAAGCCAACAGTGCTTTATCCCATCTCTATTTATACTTCTGCTCTCAAAGGCAACCACTTTCAGGTCTTATAGTTGTTGTTTTGTATTTAGCTTCATATTTTCAAATAATATTTTTATACAACTACTTCTTGATTTTTCAGTTTTAGATATTGTTTACTGAATTTATATTACGATAGATGAGGGTTTAGTTTTCTTGCCTGCTCCCTCTTTCCCCTTCTCCCTTTCTGAGGTATTAAATCAATCTTCATTATTTACCTTTTAGTGTCAGTTATAGATTAAATTGTGTCCCCCAAAATATATGTTGAAATCCTAACCTCTATACCTATATAAAGTACACACTTTATATGTATCATACATACACACAAACAAACCTATTGAGTCAATTTCAACTGATATCAACCCTATACCTGTGGACTTAATCTAGTGTAATGTAACGTAATCACTTTCCTTAATACAATCTAATGTAATGTAATCAATCAGTTGAGGTCTTCCCAGTGGATCCTAAACCTAATCACTTCTGAATTATAAAAAAAGCAGAATGGACACAGACATGTGTACATATTGGGGAAGGAAGATGCTGCATGAGGTTCACCCTCAGAACCAAGGAATGCCCAGGGCTACCAAGTAGAAAGGAATCAACAAGGTCAAGACAATGGTTTGGACATTTAGTCTCCAGAGTTGTGAGAAAATAAGTTTCTTCTTTAGTACACTTATGGTATTTGTGTCACAGGAGCACAAGGAAAATAAGACAGTGCCTTTCTAAATAGTCTTCACTAAAAAAAATTTTTTTGTAGGACTATTGATTTAATTTTTTACTTGTATATGGTTTCTTTTCCTCAAATGAATAATTGTGTCATAAGTTAATTTCCTTGCTTTTTCTCTGTAACTGTTTTTAATTTTCTTCAGACTTGCTAACAGAACCATACAACCACTTTCAGTATTTTTTTTTTTTCCCCAATCTGGTCAAGTGCGACAGGATTTTTATCTTTTTTTCCTTTAATTTTGATTTTTCTGATTAAATATCTCCCTCCTTGAATCTTTTCTCATCTTTCTTAATCTTAATCTTGATGTTTTTCTCCAAGACCCCCACACTGTCATTCTGGGACTTCCCATCATCCTCATTCTGTCACAACTTTTGTCTCACTCCTCTATAAGATCCTGTTTAAGATGTACTCCAACTTTCCAGTGCTCTCCTGGTTTTGATGGAGCATATCCTAAAGTAGCTTTCTGGGAAAGAGAACATAGGAAGTATATTTTTCAACATATTCTACTTCTGATAATGTCTTTATTCTACTCTCCCACTTGATTCATAATTTGACAGTGCACAAAATTTTAAGTTAAAAGTTATTTTTCCCTAGAAATTTAAAGGGACTGCCCCATTGCCTTTCTGCTTTCAGTCTTGGTAATGAGAAGTCCAATGCTGTTTTGATTTTCAGGCCTTGATATGTGACTTGTCATTTTCTCTGGAATCTTTTAGTCAATGCCATGCTTTGGATCCCTTTTCATGTATTGTGTTGGACAATGGGTAGAAGCTTTCATTCTGGAGCCTGGTGGCAGAAGGAGGCAGTGGTCTCATAGATTTTATGTGTGTACTTTGTCTTCCTTTTCCTTTTCTCATTCTTGATCTTCACTCCTCGGGTTCCTGAGTCTGGAGACTTTCAAGCTCACTTTTTCCACAGATTAGATTTCTGGTCTCCTGCACAGTGGTCATCTGGCTACATGGGATGGGCTGCTAAGGGATCTAACTGAACGCTGTTGAAACCTGAATCAGTCCCATTATTTCCAATTCCATTCCTCAACCCTCTTTCGTCGATGCCTCCAAACCCAAGCTTTTCTTGGATTCTGCAGAGAAGACCTGCTTGCTTTTCTTTGGTATTCCCTGCGCCCACACCTGACAGTTTCCTCTTTCTCTGCACAGCTAAATTAGTAGCAAAGCCTCCATCTACTATCCATTTGTTTCCATATGTTGATATCTCTGTTTTATTGCTACTCCCTTTAATATTCTCTTAGTTCTTGTGGGTTTATAGATTTCTGTTCTCTTTTACTGCCACTCTACTTAATATCTGGAAGGCGCAGAGATAAACAGATGCGTTCATTCCTTCACATTTAACTGGAAGTCAGACTTTACCTTCCTTTAGCATGATAAAGCTGTCAATTCTCTTTCAATTTATTTATATTTCTATATATTCATACATTCCTCTTTATTATATAAAAGGTAGCATGTTATATACAATGTTTTGCACCTTGGGTTTTTTTCTCTGCCTAAGATTATGCCCTCCATGGTACTCCATTGTGTAGGTTTCCTGTAAAGATGGACATCCGGGTTGTTCATAATCTTTTGCTATTATAAAATTTTATGCAAGGAATGACTTTGTGCACAAATAGTTTTGTATTTTTTTTCACTTTAACTTTAAGGTAGGTTCCTAAAAGGGAGATTAGAGGGTGGAAAGATAATGATATGTAATTTTTCTAATTTTTAACAAAATCTCCTCCATTGGGCTTTTACCGTTTTACATTCTCATCATCAAGGTGGGAAACTGCCTATTTCTACACAGCTTTGTAACCAGAGTACGTTATCTAACTTTTGGATTTTTGCCATTCTGGTAGATGAGAAGCAGCAGCTCATGTAGTTTTATTTTAATTTCCCTGACTAGAAGTAAGGTTGAGTATCTTTTCATATGTTTAAGGAGGTATTTTTATGTCTTATCCTGTTAGCTGTCTCTTCATGTCTTTTCCTCATTTACCTCTTAGGTTGCTCAGCCTGTCTCTCAATTTTTAGCAGTGTTTTGTAGACGAGAGATATTGGTCTTTGTGGTATAAATTTTCTCCACATTTTTTGTCTTTTAACTTTGCTTGATTTTTAATTTTTGCCTTTTCGAATTTTTAGGTAATAAAACGTATCTCCTGTGAGTTGCTTTTAGAGTTTAAGTCATGTTTTGGGAGATTCTCCCTGCCCTTCCCAAATTATGAAGTTCTCTTCCAGCGTTGGTACAGTTTCAACATTTACATTTAGCAGCCTTGCTGGAATGTATGTATGAGGTGTGTATGAGGTACACAACTAACTTTATATTTTCTTACTTTTCAAAATGGCTATCTAGTTGACCCAACGCTATTTATTAAAAATTCCTTCTTTTCCTCAACTGGTTTACGTTACCATCTGTATAAAACACTTTATTTCCGTAATTATGTTTCCTTTTTCCTCTATTGGTCTATCTGTGTATGCAACAAGATTTTTAGAAGATTTTTAACCGTTTACCATTAGGTTTTAATAGCTGGTAGAACTAGTAGCCCTGCAGTTCTATCAGAGAAATATCTATTGATTCTTCATTTCAGTCAGTGCTTTGTCAAGAGACTATGGAGTTTTGTTAAATGCCTTTTGACCAGCTGTGAAGATGGTGATATAATGTTTTCCTTAATTCTATGAATGTGATGAGTTATTTCGTAGATTTTTTTACGCTCAACAATTCTTGCACCCTTGGAATGACTCTTAGCCAAAATGTTATCTTTTCGAACCTTTTATTAGGAAATAACTTCAAACTCACTTTGTATTATTCTATTGTAAGAACGTTGTCGTCGTTATTTGAATTGATTCTGACTTGTAGTAACCCCATGTGTGCAGAATACAATTGCTCCATAGAATTTTCAAGGCTGTGACTTCTCGAGAACAGATCGCCAGGCCTGTCTTCCAAGGTGCCTCTGGGTGGGTTCAAATCATCAGCCTTTCAGCTAGTAGTTGAGCTCTTAACCATCTGTGCCACCAAGGGACTCCTAATAATGTAAGAAAATCTTTTTCATACCCTTTACTCAGTTTCCGTAATTATGAAGACTTTGTTACATTTGATGTTTCATTCTCTGTCTCTATCCATCCATCTATCCATCTAGATATCTATCCCTCTACCCACACACACCCAATTGTACATACATATACATTTTTTTCTAAACCATTTCAGGTTAAGCTACACCATACCCCTTTATCTTTAACTATATCAGGGTGCATTTCCCAAGAACAAGAATATTCTTACATAACCTCAGTACTGTTATCAAGTTCAGGAAACTTAGCATTAATTCAACAGTATTAGCTAATATCTAGATAATCGCCCGATGTAGCAATATTATCATCTATCTTCGATAATTGTCAATCACAGCACTAGTACCTGGGAGAGCAATATTGTTCTGGTCTACGATCATGCCCGGCATTTGGATTCCATGTCTCAGTCTCATTGAATCAGGAATTGTTCTCCAGACTTTCTTTGTCTTTTATGATGTTGACATTTGTGTAGTGTACAGGTCAGTTATTTTGTTGAATGTTCTAGAGTTAAGATGTGTCTCATGGTTACCCATGATCGAATTTAGGTTTTGCACTTTTGGCAGGGTGCCACCAAAAAAATGCTGTGCCCTTCACAGAGCAGTACATCAGGGAGCATATGATGTTGGTTAGCTCCATTAATAATGATATTCCATTTGATCACGTGGTTAAGGTGATCTCTGCCAAGATTTCTCTACTATCGAATCATTATTTTCATTTGGTAATAAATTAATACTTTGTGGGGAGGTACTTTAAGACTGTCAGAATCCTGTCCTGATCAAACTTTAACCTGTATGTTGAACATCCATTTATGATTCTTATCCCAACCAGTTATTACTAAGATATTTTTAGCAGCATTATTGTTGTTGTTGTTGTTAGTTGCCATTGAGTCAGTTTTGACTCATAGCGACCCTATAGGACAGAGTAGAACTGCCTCATAGGGTTTCCAAGGAGTGGTTGTTGGATTTGAACTGCCTACCTTTTCATTAGCAGCTGAGCTCTTAAACACTACACATACCTTACAATTCATCCATTTAAAGTGTGCAATTCAATGATGCTTAGTATTATTTGGAGTTATGCCAACATCACCACAATCAATTTTTCAACATTTTCACCATCTTCAAACCACCAGTCCTGGTCAGCACTAATTCTCATATCCTCCCAGTCCTAAGCAACCACTAACCTATTTTTTGTCTCTATAGATTTGCTTACTCTAGACATTTTGTATAAATGGAACCATACAATATGTGGTTTGAGTCTTTGTGTTTGTCTTCTTTCACATAGCCTAATGTTTCCAAGCTTTACCCATTTTTGTAGCATATATCAATATTTCATTCCTTCTTGTTGCCAAATACTGTTCCATTGTACATCTATGCCACATTTTTGTGATCCATTCTTCAGTTGATGGACATTTTAGTTATTTCCATTTTGGGATGATTAAGAATAATGTTGCTATGAACATTCACAGACATCTTTTTGTGTGCATATGTTTTCATTTTTCTGGATAGAAAACTAAAAGTGGCATAGCTGGGTCATATGGTAACAATATGTTTAATATTTTGAGGAACTGCAAAACTGGGTCCAAAATTGGAAGCACCACTTTACATTCCCACCAGCAACGTATGAAAGTTCTAATTTCTTTACATCCCGGCCAATACATGTTACTTTCTGTCTTTTTTTATTGTAGCCTTCCTAGTGGGTACGAAGTTGTATCTCATTGAGATTTATATTTGTATTCCTTAAACGGATGTATTCCGGATACAAGTCCCTTATTAGATACATGATCTGCAAAAATTTTTTCCCATTTCAGTGGACTATCTTTCTTGATTGAGTCTTTTGAGGCACAATGCTTTTAAATTAGATGCAGCTATAAAAAAAATTTTTTTTTTTATAAAATATATATATATGTAATTTTTTTTTTTTAATTTGTGCTTTTGGTGTTGTAGCTAACAAGGCCTTGCTTAACTCAAAGACACAAAAATTTACTCCTATATTTTCTTCTTAGAATTTTATAGTTTTGAATCTTAGATTTATATCTATGGTCCACGTTCAGTTATGTTTTATGTATGGTGTGAGGAAGAGGTCCGACTCTATTATTTTGCATTCAGGTATCCGGTTACAGCACTATTTATTGAAATGAATATTCTTTTGTTTTAATTATTAAATTTTCTTGGTACCTTTGTTTATCTCTGTACTCTGAGTTCTGTTCCATTAATCTATGTGCCTGTCCTTATACCAGTACCACACGGTTTTGATTACCATGTATGTTCCAAACTTGTTTTGTTAAATGTGTTATTAGGTTTTTATTCCTTTGATAATATTGTAAATAAAATTATTTTCTAAATTTCATTTTTGTATTTTTGATTGCTGTTGTTATTTGGTGCCTTCGAGTCAGTTTTAGGCACAACAGAACAAAAAACTTCCTGGTCCTGTGCTGTCCTCACAATCGTTATGCTTGAGCCCATTGTTGCAGCCACTGTGGCAATTCGTTTCATTGAAGGTCTTCCTCTTTTTCACTGACCCTCTACTTTACCAAGTATGATGTCCTTCTCCAGCCACTGGTCCCTCCTGATAACATGTCCAAAGTACCTGAGACAAAGTCTCACCATCCTTGCTTATAAGGAGAATTCTAGCTATACTTTTTCCAAAACAGATTAGCTTGTTTTTCTGGCAGTGCATGATACATTCAATATTCTTTCCCAACACTATTATTCAAAGGCATCAATTTTTCTTCGGTCTTCCTTATTCATTGTCCAGTGACCACAGGCATATTGAGGCTATAGGAAATGCCATGGCTTGGTTCAGGCACACCTTAGTCCTCAAAATGACATCTTTGCTTTTTAACACTTTCAAGAGGACTTTTGCAGGAGATTTGCCCAATGCATTACGTCATTTGATTTCTTGACTGCTGCTTCAATGGTCATTGACTGTGGATTCAAGTACAATAAAATTCTTGACAACTTCAGCCTTTTCTCCATTTATCATGTTGGTGCTTATTGGTCCAGTTGTGAGGAATTTTGTTTTCTTTATGCTGAGGTGAAATCCATAGTGAAGGCTGTAGTCTTTGATCTTCATCAGTAAGTGCTTCAAGTCCTTTTCACTTTCAGCAAGCAAAGTTGTGCCATCTGCATATCTCAGGTTGTTAATGAGTATTCTTCCTATCCTGATACTGAATTCTTCATATAGTCCAGCTTCTCAGATTATTTTGCTCAGCATACAGATAAAATAAGTATGGTGAGAGGATATAACCCTGATACACACATTTCCTGACTTTAAACCATGCAGCATCCCCTCATTCTGTTCAAATGACTGCCTCTTTGTCTATGTACAGGCTCCTTAAGAGCACAATTAAGTGTTCTGGAATTCCCATTCTTTGCAATGTTATCCATAAGTTATTATGATTCACACAGTTGGATGCCTCTGCATAGTCAATAAAACACAGATAAACATCTTTCTGGTATTCTCTGCTTTCATCCATGATCCATCTGACAGTAGCAATGATATCTCATTCCATGTCCTCTTCTGAAACTGGCTTGAATTTCTGGTAGTTCTGTCAATGTACTGTTGCATCCATTTTTAAATTATCTTCTGCATAATTTTATTTGCATGTGATATTAATGATATTGTTTGATAATTTCTGCATTCCATTGGATCACTTTTCTTGAGAATGGACATGAATATGGATGTTTTCCTGTCAATTGGTTGGGTAGCTGTCTTCCAGATTTCTTGGCATAGATGAGTGAGGGCTTCCAGCATTGCAACCATTTATGTTACATGAAAGGAGAGGTTAGCACCACTCTTGACAAGGACGGAGGAAAGGATGGAAGAGGCCCTTGGGCCTTACAACACACATAGGGTTAAGGCATTGCCACCTACTTTGTGGCATCTAAGTACAGTCAAATCTACTACCATTTTTTTCCAAAACTTTTTCAACACCCCAAACAGATACTCTACCCTTTAAGTAATAACTCCCTCTTATCCCCTCCTGCCCCAGCCTCTGGTAACCTCTAAGCTACTTTCTTTCTCTATGAATTTGCCTATTCTAGGTATTTCAAACTCCTATATGAAACTGATCATGGGGATGGCGCAAGACCAGGCAGCATTTTGTTCCATCATGCACAGGGTCACCATGAGTCGGGGGCCAACTCAACAGTGGGTATCAGTAACAACAACGTATTTCACGTGAGTAAAATTATATGATTTTGTGTACCTCTTTTGAAAAGTCGTAGTTCAACCATGTAGATTTTTTCCACAGCCACGTGTGCTCTCTCTGGGTTCTAGTAACTATTTCCTCCACTTGTTCCTTAAGTAGTAATGGCTAGCCCTTGGGTATCCAATCCCACATTGGTCTCCTTTATCCCTGCCTGTATCTCAGTAAAAGTTCCCTTTATTAAATGCTCCTCAATTATCCCACTTGAGTGTGCTATTCCTTTCTTGTCCAGAAATGTTGTTTCTGTCACTCAGGAATTAAGGACTTGGCCTTTGGCCCAATCTTGAGGAAGCAAGAAGGTCCAACATAGGTGTTCACTGTCATAATTTCATTACACAATATCTGCCTCCCATCCGGCCCCTGGTGATGCAGTACAAATTATTTACGTTTCACACTATTTTAGGAATATGTATTTTTTAGCAATGCTTAAACCATAGCTGGCTGAAGATTATGATTGTGAACAGGTCATCACAGCCTCCTGAGTTTCATTTATGAACCTATATTTTACGCCTGCAATTGTCTCATATGTCATTAGACTCAAAGAAGCATCACACTCACCTAGTCCATTTCTCTCCTTTTACATTTCACCATCATCGTATCAGCCCCTCAGGAGCCCCAGTGGCACAATGGTTAAAGCTTTCAGCTGCTAACCTGAAGGTCAGTGCTTCAAACCCACCAGGGACTCCATGAGAGAAAGATGCAGCAGTCTGCTTCCATAAAGATTTACAGCCTTGGTAATCCTATGGAGCAGTTCTACTCTGTTCTATAGGGTTGCTTTGAGTCAGAATCAACCCAATGGCAATGGATTTATTATCAGCACCTTACCAAACAAAAAGACATGCTTTTCAAGGTAGCATTGAGATCCAAAAATGATGAGATTTGAGGCAGAAAATCAATATTCACTGCCCATACGCAAGTCAATTTCTTATAATAATTTAGCACCACGTATAGTAGTTGAGATGTTTCAACAAACAGATGCAGAGCTGGAGGTGCTCACTCATCTATGCCAAGAAATATGGAAGATAGCTACCTGGCCAACAAACTGGAAAATATTTATATTCACTTCCATTCCAAAGAAAGGTGACCCAACAAAATGTGGAAGTTATTGAACAATATCATTAATAACACATGCATTATGCTGAAGATAATTAAAAAATGGATGCAACAATACATTGACAGAGAACTACCAGAAATTCAAGCCAGATTCAGAAGAGGACACAGAATGAGGGTTATCACTGCTGCTGTCAGATGGATCATGGCTGAAAGCAGAGAATACCGGAAAGATGTTTATCTGTGTCTTATTGACTATGCAGAGGCATTCAACTGTGTGGATCATAATAACTTACGGATAACATTGCAAAGAATGGAAATTCCAGAACACTTAATTGTGCTCTTAAAAAAAAAAACCAAAACTTGTGCACTTAAGGAGTCTGTATATAGACAAAGAGGCAGTCATCTGAACAGAACAAGAGAATACTGCATGGTTTAAAGTCAGGAAAGGTGTGTGTCAGTGTTGTATTCTTTCACCATACTTATTCAGTCTGTAAGCTGAGCAAATAACCCAAGAAACTGGACTATATGAAGAAGAATTCAGTATCAGGATAGGAAGAAGACTCATTAACAACCTGAGATATGCAGATGCAGATGGCACAACCTTGCTTGCTGAAAGTGAAGAGGACTTGAAGCACTTACTGATGACGATCACAGTGGCTGCAACGCTGGGCTCAAATATGGCATAGATTGTGAAGATGGTGCAGGACCAGGCATTGTTTCACTCTGTTGTACATAGAGTCACTATGAGTTGGAACTGACCCAATGGTACCTAACAACAACAACATGGTAGTTATAAATGATCATTGACAAAAGAAGTTCCTTAATCCATTCCACTTGAACCAAAAGAGAAACAAAGACCAGGAAAAAATGAACTAAAAAAAGAACCCTTAAGTGAGTCAACAAAAATAAATAGGATAAATATTATAGTCCCAAACGTGAGTCCAAAATTTTAATCAACAGAAATTTGAAGATGGGAATTTTCTTTGTTACAAAATTATGCAGAAGTAATTATCCATATTATTATATTACTGCTAAGGTTGGGTTTTGGACAACCAAAGGATTCTTGGTGCTGAATTAAATGTCTAGAAAGGCATAATATCTGATTAAAATGAACTTTCATTCTAAAATATCACAAACCAAATAAGCTAAGTTGAAACACAATCTTAACTATCACAAAGAGAAAAAGAAAAAAACATTTCTGTTCGTTTTCTCACTGCTCATTTTCTCATAAGAGCAGAGGAGGGGGGCTGGGAGAAAGTAGCTGGTATGTCTCTAAAAATCCAGGGTGTTTGTCATTTTTTAGGATCTGTACAGATTTGCCTATATCTAAAACAATATCGCCAAACATGATGCTAACAGGGTATCCTCCTCAGAAATGCAAGTGAACCAGATGACTTAAAATTTCAGCCCAAAAGTCCATTTCAGAGATTCTGGTATAGCAATAATAACTGGTCAGAAAGATTCCTTGAGAACTTTGGCTAAATGATGTCTAAACACGTAGCAAGAAAAAAACATGGTACTATTGCTTTTCTTGTTCCAATATTCAGAACTCCTTTCTTAACATTCTCAAGGATTCCAAACCTATTATTAACTGTAAATTCAATAAAGAGGAAACCTTTTAAAATATATTTTTACAAACTTAAATGTTATAGAGTTAAATGCCTGTGGATTGCAGGTTCACATGAAAATGTTAGTTTTAACTTTATTAAGAAACACAGGCACAAGAAAAACAGAAAATAACACATGCACGATATGAAACAATTTATAGTGTTTGGGAGCCAGAAACTTATCTACAAACTATAGTGTCAAATTACACACTACTACCATTAATTTCCAAAACTTTTCCAACAAGTTGGTGTATAAAGAGGATGACTAACAATGCTTAGTCAACATTAGGAAAAATTTACGACGTGGTGGAGGGTCATGGGAAACAGCTCTTTTTCCTTTTTAACGCCACGAAGAAGGAATATTGTATCACAAGGACTATGAATGTAGCAGAAAAGGCATTGGATTTTGGTCCTAGGTTTAGCATGAACTTGTTGAAGAACTCTCCCTGGAGCCTTGTTTTCTTCAACCCAGCATTTGGGGGAAGGGCAGTGAGGGGGTGGACCAGATGATCTTTAAGATCGCTTACTGTGCCAAAATCAAACATATTCTAAATCTTTTGTAAGTTCCAGTTCACACACTCACGCACACACAAAAGAGATAAAAATGCCAGTTGTTATCTTTTTCGTAAGGCTTTGGTTTTGTTTCAAAACCCTATTTTGGAAGGGGGAAAAAAAAACACAGATGAATCACTGCAAATTATGATACCAGTCAGGGATCGTATCAAAATTGGCAACTCATCCATTTTTAGCAGAGTTTTGCTAGCCAGTGGAAAATGCAATTTCTTTCTTTCCTTTTTCCAATGGCCAAAGGAACATGATTGCATCTTTTCTCCAATCTATAAAAAAAAAAAAAAAAAAAAAGGTTACGACCATTCTTACACATAATTCACAGGAAGAAAATTATTCAAGCAATATTTTCAAACGATTAATGTTCACGTTTTGATTTTCTCATATTGGAGTGATAATAATTATTATTATTTACTTTAATTTGTTATTACTACTATTATTTAAGGGTTAGTCTCATTTCGGTTCAAAATATGACAATTCTATGTACTAATGCTTTTGCTGCTAGGTGCTGTCGAGTTGGTTTAACTCATAACAACATTAGGTACAACAGAACAAAACATTGCTCAGACCTCGCAGCAAGAGACAGAATACCCAGTAACCAGTGGTATATGCTTTCCTACCCCCCATGCTTGCCCCTCCCCACTTGACCTCCCCTGCTTCACAGCTGGCTGGGGTTGCTTGGTGGGCCAAGAAGTGCAGGGTCTGTGCTGCCTTGATTTGCTCTGCCTGCATCAGAGATCAGCAGGGAGGGATTATGGGAAAGCAGCTCCAGGAGCTCCCAGCAGGAGACAACACCCGCTAGACCTGCCCTGCCGCACCGTAGCTGAGCAATTGGCCCTGTCCATTGGACAAGGAGGTGAAAAGTATTGTGCCCACAGATGAGCAAACAACAAAGAATGTATAGCCCATCTGCTCAGACATAACCAAATAAAACAAAAAAAGCAGGACAAAACAAACAAATCTACAAAAAATGAATGAAGAAAATAACTACTGAATGTCCCAAAGACAGCATATAAAAAAACAGGATAGGATGATCCCAGTAGGTATCCAAAACAAAACATCAGATGACTTACCAGTAGAAGAAAAGGCACTACAACCACCTGATAGGGAATTCAAATCTCTGATATTTAGAGCTATCCAAGAGTTGAAGCAAAAAATAGACAAAAATGAGGAAAAAATTAGACAAATTCATAGAAAAGGCAGACAAATTCATGGAAAATACAGACAAAAAATGGAAGAATTCAGGAAAATAATACAGGAAAAAAATGTCAAAATAAATTCACAACTAGGAATCACACAAAAAAACAACTAGAAATCCAAAAGATAAATAAAAAGATTTCAGCCATAGGAAGACTGAGGAGCAGGTTTGAAATGATGGAAGATAGGATCGTGAACACTTGGATACAACTCTCAGGAAAAATCAGAAAAAAGAATGAAGACAGCCTGAGAATTATGTGGGATACAATCAAAATCAAAAATATGCAAGTGATCAGAGTTCCAGAACAGGGGGAGAAAATAAAAAACACAGAATCATCAAAGAATTGCTGACAAAAAAGTCCCTAATATCATGAAAGATGAAAAGGTGACCATCCAAGGAGATCAACGAGCCACATATAGAGTAGATCCCAAAAGAAACCACCAAGGCATATCATAATCACACTCCCTAAAACCAAAGACAAAGAAAGAACCCTGAGAGCAGCTCAAGAAAAACAAATAGTCACATACAGAGGAGAAACAATAAGACTAAACTCTGATTATTTGGCAGAAACCATGCAGACAGGAAGGCAATGGGATGACACATATAAAACCTTGAAAGAAAAAAAATACCAACCAAGAATAATATATCCTGCAAAACTTTTGTTCAAATATGATGAAAAAATTAAGATGTGTCCAGATAAACAGAAATTAAGAGAATACATAAAAAACCAAACCAAACTTACAAGAATTATTAAAAGGAACCCTCTGTCTGAGAACAAACAACATCAGGCATCAGACAAATATTAACAGCCTGAATCTAGGATTCAAGGTTGCACCAGACAGATACCAACCTAGGAAATAAACTCTCGAGGACTACCAAAAATCAAAAGAATTACAACAGGGAACCAAAAACATTAATCTGTAAATGACAATAATATCCGAACAATACAAGATAGAATAAATGGTGTAGGTATAGACTTTTCTAAGGAGAAGAAGGCAAGGCAGTGCCAAATAATAATAGACTGGTTCAAACCTAGGAAGATAAGGTAAATTTCAAGGTAACCACAAAGAAAGTTAACAAACTTACTCATCAAAATAAAGAAGAAAAACATAAAGCCTCAAAAAAAAAAAAAAGAACAAAATCTACAAAAACAAAAGAAATGAAAAAAATCTACAAACAAAAGCAATTGTGCACAGGAGAGTAAGAGGAACAAAGAAAATGGCAGCACCACAAAAAAAAAAAAAAACCACTACAAAATGACAATAATAAACTCACACTTATCAATAATAACAGTGAATGTAAATGGCTTAAATGCACGCATAAAGAGAGAGTGACAGAACAGATAAAAAGACAGGATCCATAGATAGAAATCGCACAAAAACAGGACAACAAACTACAGACACACTTTAGAAACAAAGATGTAAATTTATTAAAAATCAAAGGATGGAAAAAATATATCAAGTAAACAGCTACCAAAAAAGAGAAGGAGTGGCAATACTAATCTCAGCTAAATGGACTTTAAAACAAAATCCACCATAAAAGACAAAAAAGAGCACTATATAATGATTAAAGGGATGATCCATCATAAAGACATACCGTAACGAACATCTACGTACCCAATGACAGGGCTGCAAAATACATAAAACAAACTCTAACAGCACTGAAAAGAAAAATTGACAGTAAGGGACTTCAACACACCACTCTCAGTAAAGGACAGAACATCTAGAAAAAAACTCAACAAAGATACAGAAGATCTAAAGGGCACAATTAGCCAACTTGAATTCACAGACATATATAGAACACCCCACCCAACAGCTGCAAAGTACGCATTCTTTTCTAATACACATGGAACTTTCTCCAGAATAGACCACATCTTTGGCCACAGAGCAACCCTCAACAAAATTTAAAACATTTAGATAATACGAAGTATCTTCTCTGACCAAACGCCATCAAAGTAGAAATTCACAACAAGAAGATCAAGGAAAAAAAGTCAAATTGCATGGAAACTGAATAACACTCTGCTTAAAAACCACTCAGTAATAGAAGAAATCAGAGGTGGAATCACAAAATTCCTAGAATCAAACAAAAATGAAAACACACCATATCAAATCCTTTGGGACACAGTGAAACCAGTCCTTAGAAGTCAATTTATAGCAATAGATGCACACATCAAAAAAGAAGAAAGGGACAAAATCAAAATATTAGCTACACAACTCGAACAAATAGAAAGAGAACAGCAAAAAAAAAAAAAAAGCCCACAGCCACCAGAAGAAAGAAAATAATAAAGACCAGAGCAGAAATACATGAAATAGAGAAAAAAAGAATCAATGAAACCAAAAGTTGGGTCTTTGAAAGGATCAACAAAATCAACAAACCACTGGCCAAATTGACAAAAAAATAAAAAAACAGGAGAGGAAACAACTCAAATAAGAAATGAAATGAGGGACATTACAATAGGCCCAACTGCCATAAAAGGGATCATAACAGAGTATTATGAAAAACTATACTCCAACAAATTTGAAAACCTAGAGGAAATGGACAAATTTCTAGAGACACGCTACCTACCCAAACTAACACAAACGATGCTGAAAATCTGAACAGACCATAACAAGAGAAGAGATTCAAAATGTAATTTAAAAAACTTCCACACACACAAAAAAAGGCCTGGCCCAGATGGCTTCACTGAAGAATTCTACCAAACATTCAGAGAAGAGCTTACACCAGTACTACTCAAATTATTTCAGAACATAGAAAAGGAAGCAATACTTCTGAATTCATTCTATGAAGCCACATAACTTGATACCAAAACCAGGCAAAGACACCACAAAAAAACAAAATTACATACCAATATCTCTCATGAATATAGATGCAAAAATTCTCAAAATTCTAGCCAGTAAAATTCAGTTCAGCATCATTAAAAAAAAAAAAAAAAAAAAAAACCATGACGAAGTAGAATTCATACCATGCATGCAAGGATGGTTCAATATTAGAAAATCAATCAATGTAATCCACCACATAAATAAAAGGAAAGAAAAGAATCACATGATCATCTCACTTGACACAGAAAAGGCATTTGACAAAGTCCAAAACCATTCCTGATAAAAACTCTCAATAAAATAGGTATAGAGGGAAATTTCTCAGCATAATTAAAGACATCTATGCAAAAACAACTGCGAACATCATTCTTAGTGGAGAGAGGCTGAAAACATTCCCCTTGAGACAGGAACAAGACAAGGATGCCCTTTATCACCACTCCTGTTTAGCATTGTGCTGGAAGTCCTAGCTAGAGCAATAAGGTAAGAAAAAGAAAAATAGGGCTTCCAAATTGGTAATGAAGAAGTTAAACTGTCCCGATTTGTGGATGATATGATACTACACATAGAAATTCCAACAGATTCCACAAGAAAACTACTGGAACTAATAGAAGGATTCAGCAGAGTGGCACGATATAAGATAAACATACAAAAATCAGTTGGATTTCTATATACCAATAAACAGAACAATGAAAAGAAAATCTGAAAAACAGTACCATTTATAATAGGCCCCAAAGAAAAATAAAATACTTAGGAATAAATCTAATGAGGAACGTAAAGGACCTATACAAAGAAAACTACAAAACACTACTGCAAGAAACCCAAAAAGATCTACACAAATGAAAAAAACATACCATAAGCATGGATAGGTAGACTCAATATTGTGAAAATTACAATTCTACCCACAGTGATTTACAAATACAATGCAATTCCCATCCAAATACCAAAAACATTCTTTAAACAGATGGAAAAACTTATCACTAACTTTATATGGAAAGGAAAGAAGCCCTGGATAAGTAAAGAACTATCGAAGAACAAGAATAAAGTAGAAGGACTCACACTACCTGACCTCAGGACCTACTGTACAGCTATGGTAGTCAAAACAACCTGGTACTGGTACAATGACAGATACATTGACCAATGGAACACAATTGAGAATCCAGATGTAAATCCATCCCCCTATGGTCACCTGATCTTACAAGGGCCCGAAACCCATCGAACGGGGAAAAGACAGTCTTTTTAACAAATGGTGATGGCAAAACTGGATATCTACCTGCAAAAAAAATGGAACAGGACCCATACTGCACAGCATATACAAAAACTAATTCAAAATGGATCAAAGACCTAAATATAAAACCAAAAACTGTAAAGCTCATAGAAGAAAAAACAGGATCAATGCTAGAGGTCCTAATACACGGCATTAACAAGATACAAACCATAACCAACAACACAGAAACCCCAGAAGATAAGCTAGATAACTGGGATCTTCTAAAATTAAACACTTATGCTCATCAAAAGACTTCACCAAAAAAGTAAAAAGAGAACCTACAGACTGGGGAAAAAAAATTGGCTATTACAAATCAGACAAAGATCTGATCTCTAAAATCTACAAGAAAATCCAATGCCTGTACAACAAAAAGACAAATAATCCAATTTAAAAAACGAGCAAAGGAAATGAAAGACACTTCACCAAAGAAGACATTCAAGCTGCCAATAGACATGTGAGGAAATGCTCATAATCACTAGCCATTAGAGAAATGCAACTTAAAACCACAACGAGATACCATCTCACCCTGGCATTACTGGCAGGAATCAAAAAAACAGGAATTAATAAATGTTGGAGAGGTGCAGGGAGATTGGAACTCTTAACCCCTGCTGGTGGGAATACAAAATGGTACAAGCATTTTAGAAAATGATATGGCACTTCCTTAGAAAGCTAGAAATAGAAACACCATATGGTCCAGCAATCCTACTCCTAGAGAAATAAGAACCATCACATAAATAGACATATGCATACCCAAGTTCATTGCAGCATTGTTCATAATAGCAAAAAGATGGAAACAACCTAGATGGTCAGCAACAGATGAATGGATAAACAAACTATGGCACATACACACAATGGAGTATTACGCAATGATAAAGAACGATGATGAATGATGAATCTGTGAAGCATCTCATAACACGGATGAATCTGGAGGACATTATGCTGAGTGAAATAAGTCAATCACTAAAAGACAAATATTGCCTGAGGCCCTTACTGTAAAAACTCATGAAAAGGTTTACACACACACACACATGCACACACACACAAATAAACTATCTCTGATGCTTATGAGGGAGGGAAGGGATGGCGATGGAAAAACACTAAATAGACAACAGATAAACAGTAAATTTGGTGAAGGGTAAGACAGTACACAATACTGGGGAAGGCCAGCACAACTTGTACCAGGCAAGGTCATGGACGCTCCATATACACACCCAAACTCCCTGAGGGACCAAATTGCTGGGCTGAGGGCTGTGGAGACCATGGTCTCAGGGAACATATAGCTCATTTGGCATTGCATAGTTTATAAAGAAAATGCTGTACATTCTATTTCGGTGAGTAGTGTCTGAGGTCTTAAAAGCCTGTGAGTGGCCTTCTAAGATACAACACTGGTCTCACACCTTTGGGAGCAAGGGAGAATGAAGAAAACTAAAGAAACTAGGCAAAGGTTAGTCCAAAGGACTAATGGACCACATCTACCACGGCTTCCACCGGGCTGAGTCCAGTAAAACTAGATAGTGCCCAGCTATCACCATGGGCTGTTCTGACAGGGATCACAATAGAGGGTCCCAGACAGAGCTGGAGGAAAATGTAGAACAAAATTCTAACCCACAAAAAATGACCAGATTTACTGGTCTGACAGAGACCAGAGAAACCCTGAGATTATGGCCCCCAGACACCGTTTTAGCTCAGTAATGAAGTCATTCCTGAGGTTCACCCTTCAGCCAAAGATTAGACAGGACCATAAAACAAAACAAGACTAAAAGGGCACACCAGCCCAGGGGCAAGTAGTAGAAGCAGGAGCGAAAAGGAAAGCTGGTAAAAGGGAACCCAAGGTCAAGAAGGGAGAGTAATGACATGTAGTGGGGTTGTTAACCAATGTTATAAAACAGTATGTGTACTGTCTACTGAGAGACTACTTTGTTCTGTAAACCTTCATCCAAAGTAAAATTAAAAAAAAAAAAAGTTGTTCAGTCTTCTATCATCCGCACGATTGTTGCTATGTATGAGCCCATCCCTGCAGCCAGTGTGCCAATTTTGAGTCAGTTGTTGTTGTTGTTAGGTGCAGTTGAGTGGGTTCTGACTCATAGTGACCCTATGCACAACAGAACGAAACACTGCCCGGTTCTGAGCCATCCTTACAATCCTTGTTATGCTTGAGCTCATTGTTGCAGCCACTGTGTCAATCCACCTCATTGAGGGTCTTCCTCTTTTCCACTGACCCTGGACTCTGCCAAGCATGATGTCCTTCTCCAGGGACTCATCCCTCCTGACAACATGTCCAAAGTATGTAAGACGCAGTCTCGCCATCCTTGCCTCTAATATTCTGGTTGTACTTCTTCCAAGACAGATTTGTTCGTTCTTTTGGCAGTCCATGGTATACTCAATATTCTTGGCCAACTCCACAAATCAAAGGTGTCAATTCTTCTTTGGTCTTCCTTATTCATTGTCTAGCTGTCACAGGCATGTGATGCAATTGAACATACCATGGCTTGGGTCAGGCGCTTCTTAGTCTTCAAGGTGACATCTTTGCTCTTAACACTTTAAAGAGGTCCTTTGCAGATTTACCCACTGCAATGCGTCTTTTGATTGCTTGACTGCTGCTTCCATGGCTGTTGATTGTGGATCCAAGTAAAATGAAATCCTTGACAACTTCAATCTTTTCTTTGTTTATCATGATGTTGCTCATTGGTCCAGTTGTGAGGATTTTTGTTTTCTTTACGTTGAGGTACAATCCATACTGAAGGGTGTGGTCTTTGATCTTCATTAGCAAGTGCTTCAAGTCTTCTTCACTTTCAGCAAGCAAGATTGTGTCATCTGCATAACACAGACTGTTAATGAGTCTTCCTCCAGTCCCGAAGCCCCGTTCTTCTTCATATAGTCCAGCTTCTCGGATTATTTGCTCAGCATACAGATTGAATAGGTATGGTGAAAGAATAAAACCCTGATGCGCACCTTTCCTGACTTTAAACCAATCAGTATCCCCTTGTTCTGTCTGAACAACTGCCTTTTGATCTATATAAAGGTTCCTCACAAGCACAGTTAAGTGTTCTGGAATTCCCATTCTTTGCAATATTATCCATAACTTGTTATGATCCACACAGTCGAATGCCTTTGCTTAGTCGATAAAAGACAGGTAAACATCCTTCTGGTATTCTCTGCTTTCAGCCAGGATCCATCTGACATCAGCAATGATATCCCTGGTTCCATGTCCTCTTCTGAAACTGGTCTGAATTTCTGGCAGTTCCCTGTCAATACACTGCTGCAGCCATTTTTGAATGATCTTCAGCAAAACTTTGCTTGCATGTGATATTAATGATATTGTTCTATAATTTCCACATTCGGTTGGATCACTTTTCTTGAGAACAGGCATAAATATGTATCTCTTCCAATCAGTTGGCCAGGAAGCTGTCTTCCATATTTCTTGGCATAGATGAGTGAGTACCTCCAGTGCTTCATCTGTTTGTTGAAACATCTCAATTGCTATTCCATCAATTCCCGGAGCCTTGTTTTTCGCCAATGCCTTCAGAGCAGCTTGGACTTCTTCCTTCAGTACCATCGGTTCCTGATCACCTCTTGAAATGGTTGAACGTCGACTAATTCTTTTTGGTATAATGACTCTGTGTATTCCTTCCATCGTCTTTTGATGCTTCCTGTGTCGTTTAATGTTTTCCCCATAGAATCCTTTACTACTGAAACTCAAGGCTTGAATTTTTTCTTCAGTTCTTTCAGCTTGAGAAATGCCGAGCATGTTCTTCCCTTTTGGTTTTCCATCTCCAGCTCTTTGTACATATCAGGTGCGGGTTTATTCCAATTTTGAGTCTAGAACACATATTTCTATCTGCCTTTGTTCTTACAACTGTGTGATCTTAGATATGTCACTTACCTATCTCAGTCATAATTTCCTCACCAGTAAATGAGGAAACTGATAAAACCTGTCAAATATACTTGCTCAAGATTATTGTAAAAGTCACATTAAGAGATGCAAATCAAACGTACACTGAGATACCATGTCAACCATACAAAAATGGCACCTATCTTAAAAACAGAAAACAACAAAAGCTGGCGAGTTTGTAGGGAGATTAGATACATGCTCCACTGCTGGTGAGATTATGGAAACTGTTATGGAAAATAGTATGGTGCTTCCTCAAAAAGTTAGAAATAGAAATACCCTATGATTCAGCAATCCCACTTTGAGGTATATACCCTAAGAATTAAAGCTACAGACACAAAAAGATATATGCACACCTATGTTCATTGCATTATTTACAATAGCAAAAAGATGGAAACAACCTAACTGCCTGTCAACCGATGAATGGATAAAGAAACTATGGTGCATACACACAATTGAATACTATTCAGCCATAAAAGGATAATGATGAATTCTTAAAATATACTATAATGTGGATGAATCTGAAAGACGTTATGCAAAATAAATCAATCACAAATGGATAAATACTGTGTAAACTCAATTATAAAGAGTCAGGAATAGGTGTATATACAGCAAACAACATTCTTTGCTAGTTACCAGGGATGGGTGGGAGAGAGAGGAAGAATCACTTTCCAGACAGTAGACACTTGTTAGTTTGGGTGACGGGTAAGGCAATACCAAGTAAGTGGGAAGTCAGTACAACTTGACCGAAGTAAAAGGTAACACTAAAAAGTACACAAGAATAAAGGACAATTTTGGTAAAAGCCACAACATATACAATTTTGCAACAAAGTAATAACAATCAAAAATATCTGTGTGGTTACATAGGTAGATATGCACACTTATATGCACAGATTCAGAAATTATCAAATAATATCATTAATATCAAATGCAAGCAAAATTTTGCTGAAGATCATTCAAAAGTGTCTGCAGCAGTACATAGACAAGGAACTGCCCGAAATTCAGGCTAGATTCAGAAAAGGACATGGAACCAGGGATATCACTGCGGATGTCAGATGGATCCTGGCTGAAAGCAGAGAATACCAGAAGGGTGTTTACCTGTGTTTTATTGACTATGCAAAAGCATTCGACCGTGTGGATCATAACAAATTATGGATAACATTGTAAAGAATGGGAATTCCAGAACACTTAATTGTGCTCATGAAGAACCTGTATATAGATCAAGAGGCAGTTTTCAGACAGAACAAAGGGGATACTGATTGATTTAAAGTCAGGAAAGGTGTGCATCAGGGTTGTATCCTTCCGCCATACCTATTCAATCCCTATGCTGAGCAAATAATCTGAGAAGCTGGACTATGTGAAGAAGAACAAGTGGGGCATCAGGATAGGAGGAAGACTAATTAACAATCTGCATTATGCAGATGACACAACCTAGCTTTCTGAAAAGGACTTGAAGCACTTACTGATGAAGATCAAAGACCGCACCCTTCAGTGTGAACTGCACCTCAACCTAAAGAAAACAAAAATCCTCACGACTGGACAAATAAGTCACATCATGATAAATGGAGACAAGATTGAAGTTGTCAAGGATTTCATTTTACTTGGATCCATAATCAACCCCCATGGAAGCGGCAGTCGAGAAGTCAAAAGACGCAATTCTGCTGCAGAAGACCTCTTTAAAATGTTAAAAAGCAAAGGTGTCACCTTGAAGACTAAGGTGCGCCTAACCCAAGCTATGGTATTTGCAATCGCATCATATGCATGCAAAAGCTGGACAATGAATAAGGAAGACCGTAGAAGAATTGACACCTTTGAATTGTGGTGTTGGTGAAGAATATTGACTATACCATGGACTGTCAAAAAGATTGCCAGGCCTCTTTTCCAAAGCACCTCTGGATGGTTTCAAGCCTCCAACCTTTTGGTTAACAGCCAAGTGTGTTAATGGTTTGCACCATCCAGAGAGTCTTTCTCAATAAATACTCTCTATACTCCCCTGGCGAAGAATATCGGATATACCACGGACTGCCAAAAAAATAAACAAATCTGTCTTGGAAGAAGTACAACCAGAATGATCTTTATAAGCAAGGATGTTGAGACTGCATCTAACATACTTTGGACATGTTGTCAGGAGGGATCAGTCCCTGGAGAAGAACATCATGCTTGGTAAAGTACAGGGTCAGTGGAAAAGAGGAAGATGCTCTATGAAACGGATTGACACAGTGGCTGCAACAATGGGCTCAAGCATAACAACAATTGTAAGAATGGCGCAGGACTGGGCAGTGTTATGTTCTGTGGTACAGAGGGCCAATATGAGTTGGAACTGACTCTGTAGCACCTAACAGCTAACAACAACAGTAAGCACATATGAATATACAAGTGTGCACGTATAGGTGTTTATATAGCTGTATGCCTATGTACATACACGTTTGTATGTGCTGCATATATATTCAAATACAAAATAAAGCACACAGAGCACATAGTTACGGAAACTTCCTAGACATGACCAAACACCTCGTAGGATTGGGTTACTGGGTTTGAGGACTTAGGACCATAATCTCAGGGGGCAATTTGTTCAACTGGCGTAACATAGCTCATAATGATCTACATTCTAGTTTGGTTAGTGGGATCAAAACTAACAAATAGCCATCTAAGTTACAGCTATTGGTCTCTATGTATCTGGAGCAAAAAAGAAAGAAACCGAAGACTCAAAGAAGAAACTAGATTGTAGGACTAATAGTCTAAATGAACCATGGCCTCACCTACGTTTAGACCGGAAGAACTAGATGGTGCCTGGCTACCACTGCAGACTCTTCTAGGAACACAGTAGATGGTCCTGGATAGAATTGGAGAAAAGAGCAGAACAAAAATCAAATTCCTAAAAAATCCCAGACGTACTGGACCTGTAGAG
The DNA here is from genome assembly GCF_024166365.1 of Elephas maximus indicus. Taxonomy (NCBI): domain Eukaryota; kingdom Metazoa; phylum Chordata; class Mammalia; order Proboscidea; family Elephantidae; genus Elephas; species Elephas maximus. The sequence goes on from NC_064845.1 coordinate 21,151,030, forward strand.
ATTAGAGGAACCTCCAAGACAATTGGCTTGGGATACCCTTTAAACTTGAAACTCAAACCATTCCTGGTGGTCACCTGTTAGCCAAAAGACAGAGATGCTCATAAATAATATCATCCGTGAGTACTGTGCTTCTCTAAACAATCATCTAAATGAGACCTAACAGTCAACTTTTACCCTAGGCCAAAGACGAGAAGGCAAAGGGCAACAAGGACGCTAGGTTAATGGAAACAGAACAACCAGGATGGAAATAATGAGAATGCTTAGACATTGTGCAAAGCATAAACGATATCACTGAAAAATATGTATAGAAATTGTTAAATGAGGACTCAATTTGGTATGTAAATTTTCTCCAAAATCACAGGAAAATATTTTAAAAAGTTAACAGCCAAAAAAAAAAAAAAACAAAATCATGTAAAATAATTATGCCAAACCATATAAAAATTGCCAAGGCATGATATAACTAATTATTGTTGTTATTCTTGTTAGGTGCCATTGGGCCTGCTCTGACTTATGGTGATATTATGTATAACAGAATGAAATACTGGATGGTTCTATGCCATATTCATGATTGTTCGTATGTTTGAGTCCATTGTTGTGTCTGTTTTATGAGTGCTTCCTCATTTTTGCTGACCCTCATCTTTACCAAACATGACGTCCTTTTGTAGTGATTGGTCTTTCCTGATGATGTGTCCAAAATCAGTAAGCTAAAGCCTTGCCATCCTCACTGCTAAGGAACATCCTGGTTTTATTTCTTCTATGACTGATTTGTTCATTCTTCCACAGTATATTCAATATAATTCACCAATGCCATAATCCAAGTGCATCCATTCATCTTCTGTCTTCCTTTTTCATTGTCTAACTCTCTCATGCATCTGGGGCAAATGAAAAAAGCATGGCTTGGGTCAGGTAAAACTTACTCATCAAAGTGACATCTTTGCTTTTTGAAACTTAAGTATTTTTCATCAGATATTCCCAATGCAATGCATCATTTGATTTCTTGACTGTTGCTTCCATGAATGTCGATTGGGGATCCAAGTAAAACGAAATCCTTGACAACTTCAATTTTCTCTCCATTTATCATAATGTTGCTTATCAGCCCAGTTGTGAGTTTTTCCATTTTCTTCACATTCTGGTGTAATCCATAACAAAGGCTGTAGTCTTTGATGTTCATCAGTAAGAGCTTCAAGTAGTCTTAATTTTCAGCAAGAAAGGTTGTGTCATCTTCATATTGTAGGTTGTTAATGAGTCTTCCTCCAAACCTGATGCCAGGTTGTTCTTCATATAGTCTAGCTTCTTGGATTAATTGTTCAGCATAGATATTGAATAAGCAAGGTAAAAGAATACAACCCTTCCACACATCTTTTACACTTCTGAATCATACAGTTTGCATGGTTTGAATGACTGCTTCTTGACCCATGTACTGGTTCCACATGAGCAAAATTCACAATGTTATCCATAATTTGTTATGATCCACATAGTCAAATGCTGTTGTGTAGTTGATAAAATATAGGTAAATATCTTTCTTATATTCTCTGCTTTTCATCTGACAACAACAATAATATCCCGCATTCCACATCTTCTTCTGAATACTTATCCTAATTATTATTCCCCACTTATTTTGATTCTAAACGATTCTGTATTCCAAGAAGTATTAGAATTTCATACATATTTCAAGGTGGGACTTATGATTAATTTAACAATTTGTGTACTTTTGGATTTGCAGTTGTTCTAGTTCTCCACGTAGAGTTAAATTCTTAAAAACTCAAAACAGTCTGCCTAATCCAAGACCGGTATTAACATAAAATGTGAAGAAATACCCAACTGGTTCAGATAGCATGATGATTACTACAGTGTATTTGGCACACCTAAATGTCCACACCTGGTGGTTTATTCAAGTATACAGTATGGAAACATCCTTGTATAACTGCAGTCTCACTCAATGGAAAGTACTACAACTGTGCTGGCAACAATTTAAAAAGAAGACAAATTTTCAAATATAACATTTAAGCCAAATCTGTCCAAAACCTAAATATTTTCCATGCAACAAATTCAGTGACTAATTTTGAAGTTTCCCTAGGCCTGAAAAGTAAGGGAGTTTTTGGTTGTTAAGTTCATTGCCAGGAAATAAACTGAGAGTTGTGATTGCCGTAGATCGATGGAGAGATTAAAACTTTGCAAAGATGGCAGAAGATGCCAGCCTTGTATACAGAAACATGATGAGAAAGTTTCTCTTAGATTTCTCAAAGAGAATCATTATGTTGTTGTTATCATTGCTAGGTGCTGTCAAGTCAGTTCCAACTCATAGTAACCCTATGTACAACAGAATGAAACACTGCCCAGTACTGCACCATTCTCACAATCATTGCTATTGGACCCCATTGTTGCAGCCACTGTGTCAGTCATTATAGTAACCTGGATTTTTAATAAAGTTTCTTGAATTTAAACAGTCTGGGGAATTGTGGGTTTTGAATTACTGGCAATAGTGAAGAGGGTTAAATACAGTTTCAAAATGAAAATTAGTTTTATTTTGTCAGGAAGTGAGTGAGCAAAGAGGTGCAAAGGCAAGAAAGAGAAAGAGAGAAGATCGCTGGAGCTGATACCAAAAACTGCAACGTAAATTTGAGGTGACAGAGCAGGTGAAGATGTGAGCTGTGGCCACCACAATGTCACCTACAGCTGAGAATCCCAGAGAGAGAGAGAGAGAGAAAGAGAGAGACAGAGAGAAAGCCACAATGCAAATATGAAGTAAATTCACAGCCTACCACTTTACTACTTGAGATCTGAATGAGATCTGATCTTTTCTCTTCTAGCTCTTTTAATCTGCTCATTAAAATAGTTGACAATGTCACTACCTCTAAAACTCTATGGCTCCTTCTTTTCTATAAGAAACTTTATTTTAGTACAGTTTAATGAAAATTAGTCACTCCAGGCTGCCTTGTCTGTAATGTTGGATCATGGTTCAAAAGTCCAATGCATTCTAGTGCAACACTTCACGCCTTTGTTTTTATTAAACATAATGTCCACTCTCAAGCGAGAGCTCACATTTTCCCTCTGGCTTATTACAGGAAGCCTCAGAAGGAAAGCTTTACTTTTTCCGTTGTTTGCATTCAGATACCTTGTTCGGTAATTAGGATTTATAAGTTCATAAGTCCGGTATGACCTGAAAGATCATTTTATTCACCCATTTATGGGATGGTGGAATCAGAAATCTAAACTCAAAATCCTGTGCCATTGATAGAGTGACACTGGACAAGTTTCTTAACTTTTTAAGTTCTTTGAACTTCAGATCCCTCATCTTCAAATAGGGATAAGCCCATTTATGAAGGATTGTTTTGAAAATTAACTGAGATATTATAATTAAATTTCAGAACTAGACTAAATGTTAACTCTCTGTACCCATAGTTATTACCCCTTAACATAGTACAGTCATGGAAAAACTATATTTAAAAGTCAGGAAATAAAACAAAATTTCTTTGAGTTAATAACAACAGAAGTCACACACACATACACACACACACACACACACACAAGCTTTACCAAAAAAAAGTCAAGGTCTTTGGAGATAAATAACTTGTTTAGAATCCCAGCTTCACATTTGCTACTTCTGTGACATTTCTGGATTCTTAACCTTGTTGAGCCCCAGTCTCCTCTTTTGTAAAAAGAAGACAGTGATTCATGTTCTTCATACCCACTGGGATATCCGTGACTTTTAGTGAGATCAACTTACTCAATATATCATTTTATTAATGAAATAAAATATTTTTTGAACAGCTGCTGTGTCCCAGGCACTGATCTAGGCACTTGGGAACACATCAGCGAACAAAACAGACAGCAATCTCTGCCTCATGGAGGTTTTAGTTCTAGTGACAGAAGACAAAAAACAAGTGATAGCTATAATAAATAACTTATGTGATATATACCAAGAGAAAGTAGAAGTGGGGGGTATCAAGAGTTTGGTAGGAAGTTTTGTGGGATAAAGGGAGGGGAGAGCATGAAGCTGTATTAAATACGATCAGAGTAGGGCTCATTGAAAAGGTGAGATTTGAGCAAAAACTTGAAGGAGGCCAGTGGGTCAACAAGTTCCAATGTGAGGGGAAGAGCTTTCCAGACAGCAGGAACAGTTAAAGTAAAGGTCCTAACAGTCAGAGAGCCAGTGGAATTGAAAAGAAATAAGAAGTGGTAAAAGAGGCAGAGGAAAGTTAAGAGGAATAACAAGGACCAGTTTACAAAGGTCTTACAAACCTTTGTGGGGACTTTGACTTCTACTCTGAAGGAAACAGATCCTTTGCAGGGTTTTGAGCAAGTCAGTGACATCATCTCATAATTGCTTTTCAAAGGACCCTTGTCTGTTTTCTTGAGAAATGAATATGGGGGCAGAGTAATAGTGGGTACCTCAATAAGGAGTTAGACGATAAGGGAGGATTAGACCTGGTGATAATGTCAGAGTGGTGAGAAGTTGTGGGAATGTGGATCTAATTTGAAGGTACAGCCCACAAAATTTCTTGGCGAATTGGATATTGAGTGTGAGTGAAACAGAGGAGTCAAGATGACCTCTAGACTTTTGGGCTAAGCAACCAGGAGAAAAGAGTTGCTATCAGCTAAGATGGGAAAGCCTGTGAGTTGAACAAGTTTCAGGGCAGACAGATCAGGAACTCAGTTTAGGCATACCAAGTTTGAGATGCTTATTTAACAACCAAATGAAGATGTTCAATGGAGAATTAGATCTAAGAATTGAGCTCAGAGGAGCAGTCTGGATTGGGTGTTTCAATTCAGGAGCCATTAGCTTACAGAGATATCTAAAATCATGATACTGGTTATGATCAACAAGCAAGTGAGTGAAGCTAAAGTAGAGAAAGAGGACCAAGGACAGAGCCCTGGGGTCTGCTAAAACTAAGGGTTTTGGAAGAAGAGAAGGAACAAAGGAAACAGACTAAGGAGTGATCTGTGAGGTAAGAGAAAAAATGAAGGAACATATCTAGAAACCAAGTCAAAAAAATACATCTAACAGAAGGAAATGATCAAAAATTTCAACTTCTACTAATAGGTCAATAAGGAGAGGACTGAGAATTGATCTGGCTGGCTACATGAAGATAATTTCTAATTTGATGAGCAGTTTTGGTGGAGTGGTGATGGTGGTGGAGTAAGCCTATTTGAACTGAGTTTAAGAGATAACAGGAGGAGAAAAAGTTTAAGAAAATGAGAATAGATGCTTCTTTCAACAAATTTTGCTGAAGAGGTGAGAAAAGAGATGGAGTGGTAACTGCTGTGGGCAGTGGAGTCAAGAAAAGGCTTCTGAAGGTAGAAGACCTCATAGTATGATTGAGTACCAGTTTTATGTGTGTCAACCATGGGAGGAAGTGTTATCAGTACTCAGTATGCATTCTTTCATTCAGTGATCTTGGCTGACAAAAATATTTACATGTTGATACTTCCCAACATATAAGTATCTCTGAATATAAGTGACAATATTAGCTCATGCCTGAAAGGGATGGGGGTGCTCACCTAGAAAGAAAAGGTTTTCCCTGATTTTTATATCTTCTTTTTTGCTACATTCCAGACATTCACAAAATTGCAAGGAGAAAACATATCTCAGAGTTATCATGTTCCCCTCCATCATTTTTGCTGCACTTGCAACAAGAGACACATGTTCTCCCTAAAATGCCTCATTCTCTTATTGATACAATGAAGACACGTATTCCCAGAGAAACATCATGATGATGTTTATGTCCTTAGTTTAAGACTTCTAAAAATCAAAACAAAACAAAATAAACCTGTTCCTGTTGAGTCAATTCTTACCTCTTACTTCTCAGACTCCTCAAATCTATTTAATTTGCGCTGTAGTTGAAATTATATGGGAAAGAGAAAGGGAGAAAAACTAGAAGCGCCAGAACAAGAGGAAAAGGAATATGATTAGGTGAGTGAGGAGAATTCTATATGACAGTAGGTACCAAAAAGGGATTCACTTAAATGGGAAGGAATAAGTTAACTTCATTGCAGTTATTGACATTTGCATAGGAGTTGGCGGATGCAAAAAGCATCCGCTGGTTTTGTTTACACAGTATCCAGTCTCCATTTTCTAGTAGTAGTACTTTGATCTTCCTTTGGAAGTGTTCCTCCACTACTGCCTGCAGCCTTAGTGGAATGTATATGTAGTTGTTCCTGCCCTCCCCTGGACAAGCAGTAGACAAAAACCCAAGCTGAACTGAATCAATTCTTCCTCTTGAAGAAAGTGGCACCAGGGCAGGAAAGAGTTGCCATCGATTCCTTCCAATGGGAATTCCTGAAGAAACGGTCCTTTAGGTCCTGCTTCCCAGATGCAGGATTTATCCTGAGTCAATGTGCACTGCTTCAGTTGTACCAGTTGTTCACATAGGTTCAAAATAGTATCCATGCTGTACCTGTTGTTAAATATTTCGAGTTGAACCAGTATGTTGCCCAGGTGCTTATTCAAGTCTCAATTTGATCATCCCTTTCTTTATATCTATGAGTTATTATATATCTTAAAAATCAATTCCCCCAGATAGTCCACGTTCACGGATAAGAAGATTCAGTGTTTTTAAGATTCTAGTTCTTGTCAATTTGATCTATAGATTACAGGCAATCCCATTCAAAATTCCAGTGAGTTATTTTGTGGATATAGATAAAGTGATTCTTAAGTTTATATGGAAAGAAAAAAGACCTGGAATAGCCAAAACAGCAGTGAAGAAGAACAAAGTTAGAGGGCTGATACTACCTGGCTTCAAGACTTACTATAAAGCTACAATTATCAAAGCAATGTGGTACTGGTGAAAGAATGGACAACTGTATCAATGGAACAGAATAGAGAACCCAGAGATAGACCTATGCAAATACAGTCCATTTACCTTTGACAAAGGAACATAGACAATCCAGTAGAGAAAGAATAGTCTTTTCAAAAAATAGTGCTAGAATAACTAGTCATCCACATGCAAAAAAATGAATCTAAACACAAATCTTACACGTTTCACGAAAATTTTTGAAAAGGCCTATATGTAAAATGTAAAACTAGACAACTTCCAGACGATACCAAAAGAGAAACCGTAGGCGACCTTGAGTTTAGTGATGAGTTTTAGGTACAAAGGCAAAAGCACAACTCATGAAAGAAAAATGGATAAATCATACTTAATTAGAATTTTTTAAAAAATTCTCCTGTATGGGAGACACCATCAAGAGAATGAAAAGACAAGATACAAACTGGGAGAAAATATTTGTGGGAGGTATATCCAATAAATGACTTGTATCCAAAATATACAAAGAACTCTTAAAACTCAATGATAAGAACACAAGCAATTCAATTCAAAAATTGGAAAAAGATCTGACCAGAAACTTCACCAAAGAAGATCTACAGATGGGAAATAAGCAAATGAGAAAATGCTCAACATCATATGTCATTAGGAAATTGCAAATTAAGGCAACAATGAGATACCTCTACACATCTGTTACCAAACAAACAAACCCCTTGCCAACAAGTCGATTAGAATGGCTAAAATCCAGAACACTGACTACACCAAATGTTGGCGAGAACATGAAGTAAAAGGAATGCTCCTTCATTGCTGGTGGGAATGCAAAATATTAAACCATTTTGGAAGACATTTGGTAGTTCCTACAAAGTTAAACATAAGCTTACTACACCAACCAGTAGTGAAATTCCTAGGTATTCACCCAAATGAGTTGAAAACTTTTGTCCACACAAAAACTTGCACACTAATATTTATAGATGCTTTATTCATAATTGACAAAAACTGAAAGCGACCAAGATGTCCTTGAACAGGTGAATAGATAAACTATGGTCCGTCCGCACGATGGAGTTATATTCAGCTATAAAAAGAAATGATTCATCAAGCTATAAAAAGACATGAACACTAAGCCCATATTTCTTTTTTTTCACTCTTTTTTAAATTGAACTTTAGATGAAGTTTTACAGAACAAACTGTTTTCTTATCAGTTAGTACACACATTGTTGTATGACATTGGTTAACAACCCCAAGACATGTCAACACTCTCCCTTCTCAACCCTGGATTTTCTACTACCAGCTTTCCTGTTCCCTCCTGCCTTCCAGTCCCTGCCCCAGGGCTGATATACCTATTCAGTCTTACTTTGTTCCATGGGCCTGTTCAATCTTTGGCTGAAGGGTGAACCTCAAGAGTGGCCTCATTGCTGAGCTGAAAGGATGTCCTTGGGCCATACTCTCAGGGTTTCTCCAGTCTCTGTCAGACAAGCAAGTCAGGCCTTTCTTTTTGAGTTAGAATTTTATTCTACTTTTTTCGCTAGCTCTGTCTGGGACCCTCTATTGTGATCCCTGTCACAGCAGTCAGTGGTGGTAGCCGGGCACCATCTAGTTGTACTGGACTCAGTCTGCTGGAGGCCATGTAAGTGCATATTTATAAGTGAAAGAAGTCAGTCTGAAAAGACTACATACAGCATGATCCCAGCTATATGACATTCTGGAAAAGGCAAAACTATAGGGAAGGTAAAAAAAATCACTTGTTGCCAGAGATTTGAGATGAGGGAGAGAGAAATGAATAGGCAGAGCACTGGGGATTATTAGGGCAGTGAAAAGACTTGACTTCGGTGTATACATACGTGAGCCTATGCATTTGTCAAAATGCTTCGAACTGTACATCACAGAGTGAACTGTAATGCAAACTATGAACTTTAGTTAATAACAATAACAATGTATCAATATTAGTTTATCAATTGTAACAAATGTACCTACTACCGATGCTAGTAGGAAAAACTACTAAAAACAGAACATGATAAAAAAAATAGAGAGGTATGTAAGATTTCTCTGCACTTTCTGTTTAATTTTCTGTAAACCTAAAACTGCTCTAAAAAATTAAGTCTATTAAATTTTTCACGTGTAAAAAACAATCAATTCCCCTCTGCTCTTTTTTTTTCTTTTGGATTAAGTTAGCCACAGTTAGTTGCTATGTATTTGCAAACATCAAATGCCCGAAACAGAGTGGGCTACTCTGGAAATTGCTAATTCGCTACAGTTTCAGCTTTGGACTCTTACACTGAGTTTCAAAATAACTTTTTTTACCATACCCATTAGTAGGTTAGGGCAGGTTAGGATCAGCCCTTGTATGCTGTTACTTTCCGCTACTTTTACTCACCAGCTTGATAGATAATTTCCCATACTGGATGAAAACTGGAATTGCTTGTAAATCAGTAACTGCTTCTTCTACACATCAAAGTCTCAATAATATCTCAATAGCTTATCACTTAAAGCTGTATTCCCTTATTTGCTCTTGAAGACAACAATAATAATGAAATACCTATTATGAGCATGGAAAGATCCTAGAAATCTTTTGTATATTCTAGACCACCATTTGGGGAAAAAAGAGATCCTTTGTCTATTAAAAAATTACTTTTAAAAGATAAAATGGAAATTATCTAGATGCCGCTCTCAATAGCCTTTTGCTCTTGGCTATGAAACCTGCATTTTAAAGCCTTTTCCTTTGAATTCCCTGCCACCGTTTTATGGGATGCTCAATGTAAACAGATGCCTCATATAAATTTCATTTTTATAGGTAGCTAATACACTAATATCCTACAGGGATAATTTAGGCTCCCAGGTGTCCAGGTTTTAACTAGGCTACAAAGAAAATTTAGCCAAGGACAGCAGGACAAACCACCTATGCTGGAAATGTCATGGTTCTTTCATGAAGCAAGGATTTCAGCAAACTATAAAATAATGTCACACAAAGAACAGCCTGATTAAGGAAGAGACTTGATTAACTGAGATTAATCAAATTTATACATTATGTTGGGGCAACATAAAAGTATGAAACCCCTGTATATATTATTTATATAGATAATTCCACATTGAAACTTGGAGCAGTAAAATGCCTCATAATGAGATGGCATGAAAACATCAACTCTTCCTACCAGGGTAACTACATTCCGAGATTACAAAACATGGTCCATGCTCCTAGAGAATATATAATGCAAAAATAGATAAACAATACTTACTGTGTGCACATACATACACACATACCTGCTTGTAGTGAATGAAGTTCCTGTTAAGATGAAATTTAAATCTTAGCAGGAGAAGCTACCAGTCAAGCTTTGTACCCAGAATTAGCTGGAAGCACATCTTTGACTTGTCTATAAATACAAAAAGGTCTTTGTTAGTTGTTCACACATAAGCCTGGGAGTCACACCTTACCCTGGGGTATCAACTCCTGTTATAGCTGCCTCTCCAACACCAGAAAGGGAATACAGAGCTCAGAAATGGGAAGGAGGTTGGTGCACTAGCTTACAGGGCAAGAAGCATCCTGGGAAGAAACTAGTTCCTGCCTTTGAAGGTAGGATATTGTAAGAACCTCTCTAAATGATTAGCTTAGTAATAACTGAGGTTCAGGGCAGGGTGGGGGTAGGGGGGCGGCAGATGAGGGAAATGGGAAGCTGGGCTGAGGCTGACACAATACAATGCCTGAGATTAGGAAGTTCATGAGGTGTAGGCTGGTTTCAGCGCAGCATCTGTCCAGAGCTGGAGATCTATTTGGCAAAGAAGTAGTGTTTTGGGGCAATGGTCCAGTATAAGAGTATGACCTGAAAGAGCTGTAACTCTGATGTCCAAGCATGGGGCGATCACACACCTGTACAGCATTTGGACCTCAGCACTGCAGTGGGGAGCAAGTGAGCAAGAAATCTTCAACTAACAGACCATGTGGCTGCAACAGAAGTAACATGGCTTCTTAGGGGGAATCAACAGAGGTCCAGTAGTCCTCTCCAGTGCTCTCCAAGGTGTGGTTTGGATGAAAGATTGGCTCAAGAATGTAATTTTCAGGAAGTCTTAAAAATTTGGAGGTACAATTGGCCTGAAGAAGCCTTTGCTGCATATTCTCCTAAACTGGGCAGGTGAGTGCTTAAATGATTTTATTTGGAAAAATATATGACCATATTTGCAACCCCAGACGGTGAGCAATCCATTTTGATTGCATGCGTATATATGTACTTTCATAGTGTTCTGTTACTATATTCCTCAAACCTTCACATGGAGTTAAAATGATTTACAAAGAATTGCACATTTTGCCGATATAAACATTGCTCGCCTTTTGTAAGCAACATCCCTCATCTTTCCTTTTAAGTACATTTTCTGTAAATTATCTTTCTAGCACTATATTCCACTCGAAATGAAACTATAAGAAAGGGGAATCCCAGGCAGGTTCTTCTTGTATGATACACTCAAATAAGCCTGGGGTTGTGACAGAATTTCTGAGTTTTGTTCAGGTTTCAGAGACAGGTAGGCAGATACCCAACACGTTCTTAAACTCAATAAGTGTAATTCCAAATCTGAGAACTGTAGGACCAAAAGAGAAAAGACAGATGGCTATTCACCTGATAACAGGGAAAAAGCAAAAGTTCAATGTTAAAGAGACTAGCCATCTTCAATCAAATTCATTCATTCACTCAAAATTTATTACAAGACTCTGTGCTTGGTGTCATGGGGGCAGAGGTGGTATACAAGCTTTGCCTTCATGGACTGTGAAGTATGTATCCTGATCCTAGTTTAGATATAAGGAAACTGAGTATGAGAAAGATAAAGAAATGTGGTGATCCCAGAATTCACCCCATAAAGAACGGTGAGTATGTTAGTAACTGTAATATAAAGTAGAAACCACAAAGTTTTATCAGTCTGGAAGGATATCAAGGATCAATAACAGTCCAGTGCCCTAGGATCCACAGTACAGTGATGACTGAAAACAGAAATTATATGTAGACTCCAAACACCAGGGTCAAGTTAGACTCTTTAAAGGCCCTAATCCCTGGAGACATTATGGTGATGCCCAGCTCCCTCTATCATCACGATATATAATTCAAAACAAAGCAATACTAAACTAAAAAAAAAAAATGAAAGAAGTCCCACTGAGTTCTGATTTCTCCCTTAATGGTTACTTTACTACTTTTCTTGAAATAACACATTCTTTCAAAAACAATTTTTGGGGGTGTTCCTGTTTTGCTAGCTCACTAAACTCATTCTTAAAACCAAAATCTCATTGAGGTCAAGTCAATTTCAGCTCACATTACCGAAAACCAAACCTGTTACCTTCAAGTTGATTCAGACTCGTAGCGACCCAATAGGACAGAGAACTGTCCCAAAGGGTTTACAAGGCTGTAATCTTTATGGAAGCAGACTCCACATCTTTCTCCCACCCTATCTATTCTAGAGGTCAGCAAACTATGGTCCATGAGTCAAATGCAGTCTATTGCCTATTTTTGTAAGTTTTATTGGTACACAGTCACACCCATTCATTTATGTATCATCTATGACTGCTTTCTTGTTACAATAGCAGGGCTGAGTAGTTGCAACAGAGATCATATGGCATGCAAAGCCTAAAATAGTTACTATGTGGACTTTTACAGAAAAGTTTGTCAACCCTTTATCTATAGAGTAATCCAGCGCAAGCAGAAATGCAAAGAAGTGTGCAAGTGGTATGCACTTATCTGCAAAAAATAGGCTGGCAATCCCATAAGATGGCTTACGGGATGGTAGTTAGTTTACCTGTATGGGCTGAACCTGCCAATTCAGTCCACCTGCTGGGAGTCTGAAGACCAGACTTGAAATTGACTAAGGTCATGAAGAAATTGAAGATTTTTACCATCTTCAGCAGTCTGAAATGGATCAAACATGCAATTGGGATGCATTGATAATTACTGGTGATTGGAACGTGAATGTTGGAGACAAAGAACAAGGATTGGTAGTTGGAAAATATAGCCTTAGTGATAGAAATGATGCTGGAGATTGCATGATAGAATTTTTCAAGAACAATGACTTCTTCATTGCAAATACCTTTTTTCACCAACATGAACAGCAACTATACACATGAACCTCGCCAGATGGAATACACAGGAATCAAATAGACTTATCTGTGGAAAGAGATGATGGAAAAGCTCAATATCATCAGTCAGAACAAGGCCGGGGGCCAACTGTGGAGCAGACCATCAATTGTTCATACGCAAGTTCAGGCTGAAACTGAAGAAAATTAGAGCAAGTCTACGAGAGCCAAAGTACCACCTTGAGCATATCCCACCTGGATTTAGAGAGCATCTCAAGAATAAATTTGATGCATTGAACACTAATCGAGTTGTGGAATGACATCAAGGACATCATACATGAAGAAAGCAAGAGGTCTTTAAAAAACAGGAAAGAAAGAAAAGACCAAAATGGATATCAGAAGAGACTCTAAAACTTGCTCTTGAAGGTTGCGTAGCTAAAGCAAAAGGAAGAAATGATGAAGTAAAAGAGCTGAATAGAAGACCTCAAAGGGCAGCTCGAAAAGACAAAGTAAAGTATTATTATGACATGCGAACAGCTAGAGATAGAAAACCAAAAAGGAAGAACATGTTTGGCACATCCCAAGCTGAAAGTACTGAAGAAAAAATTCAAGCCTCAAGTTGCAATGTTGAAGGATTCTACGGGGAAAATATTAAACAACGCAGGAAGCATTAAAAGAAGAGGGAAGGAATACACAGAATCGGTATACCAAAAAGAATTTGTCGACATTCAGCCATTTCAGGAGGTAGCATACGTTCAGGAACTGATGGAAAGAAGGAAGAAATTCAAACTGCACTGAAGACACTGGCAGAAAACAAGGCTCCAGGAACTGATGTAATGCTAATTGAGATGTTTCAACAAAGAGATGCAACACTGGAAGTACTCACTCATCTAGGCCAAGAAATTTAGAAGACAAGCTACCTGGCCAACAGACTGGAAGAGATTCATATTTATGCCTATTCCCAAAAAACGTGATCTAACCAAATGCGGAAATTATCAAACAATATCATTAGTATCACGGGCAAGTAAAATTTTGCCGAAGATCATTCAAAAGTGGCTGCAGAAGTGTATAGAGAGGGAACTGCCAGAAATTCAAGCCAGATTCAGAAGAGGATGTAGAACCAGGGATGTCATTGCTGATGTCAAATGGATCCTGGCTGAAAGCGGAGAACACCAGAAGGATGTTTACTTGTGTTTTATTGACTATGCAAAGGCATTCGACTCTGTGGATCATAACATATTATGGATAACATTTTCAAGAATGGGAATTCTAGAACACTTAACGTGCTCATGAGGAACCTGTACGTAGACAAAGAAGCAGTCATTCGAACAGAACAAGAGGATACTGCATGGTTAAAATCAGGAAAGATTTGTGTCAGGGTTGTACTCTTTTGCAATACTTATTCAATCTGTATGCTGAACAAATAATCCGAGAAGCTGGACTATATGAAGAATGGGGTATCAGTATTGGAGGAAGACTCATTAATAACCTGTGATATGCAGATGACACCAACTTGCTTTCTGAAAGTGAAGAGGATTTAAAGGGCTTACTGATGAAGATCAAAGACCACAGCCTTCAGTACGGATTATGCCTCAACATAAAGAAAAAAAAAATCCTCACAACTGAACCAATAAGCAACATCATGATAGAGAAAAGACTGAAATTGTCAAGGGCCTCATCTTATTTGGATCTACAATCAACACCCATGAAAACAGCAGTCAAGAAATCAAAAGATTGCATTGGGTAAATCTGCTGCAAAAGGGTTCTTTAAAGTGTTGAAAAGCAAAGATGTCACCTTGAAGACTAAGGTGCATCTGACCCAAGCTAAGGTGTTTTCAATGGCTTCATACGCATGCAAGAGCTGGACAATGAATAAGGAAGACCGAAGAAGAATTGATACGACGTGCTTCGAATCGTGGTGTTGGCGAAGAGTATTGAATATACCATGGACTGCCAAAAAAAGAACAGATCAGTCTTGGGAGAAGTACAACCAGAATGCTCCTTAGAAGCAAGATTATATCTCACATACTTTGGACGTGTTATCGGGGGGATCAGTCCCTGGAGAAGGACATCACGCTTGGTAAAGTGGAGGTCCAGCTAAGGAGAGGGAGACCCTCAACAAGATGAGTTGACACAGCGGCTGCAGCAATGACCTCGAGCATAGCAATGATTCTGAGGATGGTGCAGGATTGGGCAATGCTTCATTCTGTTGTACACAGGGTTGCTATGAGTTGGAACTGAATGAATGGCACCTAACGACAACAACACAGGCCATGAAATTGATGTGTATGCAAAGTGTAAAGGTCATATTTACCAGACCGCTGGCAACCACATGTCTATCACATTCCCCCTCACCCCCATAAGGAGCCCTGGTGGTACAAGGGCTAAGCACTCAGCTGCTAACCAGAAGGTTGGCAATTCAAGCCACCCAGCCACTGGGTGGGAGAAAGACCTGATGATCTACTTCTGTAAAGACTACAGCCAAGAAAATCTTATGGGGCAGTTCTACTCTGTCACCTGGGGTTGCTATGAGTCAGAATTAACTGGGAGGCACAAACCAACAACCCCATCACACAGACACAATTGCTGTCAAATTAAAACCAGAAGGTTGCTTGATGACCACAAAATAAGAGGAGCTGAACTGAATTGTAATGGCGGTAGATTGAGAGTGTTTAAAGAACCCTCTTGCACAGGGCAGCCTTGTGAGTGGAGCTGGAATTCCAAAGTCCATGGGCTCTTCCACACTGCTAAGATTTGCCTCTGTAGTCTTCCTTTTACCAGATTACCATCCTGTCTTCTTATGGCCACATTCTTTCTTTGGAAACCTGAGTCTGTTCAATAAGGTTGCGGCTAAGGGCTGCAACCCTAGTCTCCCTTCCATTCTGTCTCTTTGGGTCAAGATTCACTCTCATTTATTGCTTTTTTTTTTTTTTTTTTCCTTTCTTAAGTCTTCAAGGGCACCTCTCTTTAGCCTTCAAGCTCCAATTTGGAGTTGATGGCATTTTTTTTTTCACACAAGTTGAGAGTAGATTCATCCTTTCTCATTGTCATGCACCTCACCATGTGAGTAATTACCTGCTTAGAACTCAATCGGTGCCACAAGCATGTGTTCACCTATCCAGGAATGCAGAAAAAGAGCTCATTTAGAGGCCCTAAAACCTTATGAAATCCTGATTTATCCAGGTAACCACATCAATTAAACACATCAAAATCCTGCTACGTAAGTGACAGTCGCTAAATAAAACCCAATGTGGCTTTTTCCTGATGGCCTCTGATTTGCAACACGGAGCTCCTTCTCCAGCACATTTTGGATCTTAGCCCTTGATGCTGGTGGCAATGCTCTCGGCCTTGCTGACCACATCTATTCTATCTTGTAAGGCATTTTTCACCAGGGTTATGGGGAGTTTTTAGTCATTTCAGTGTCCACGTGATCAATAATTTAGTATAAAACTGAATCAATCATTTACTAATTGCCTTTTTTTTTTAATGGTGTTGACATAGGGCAGTCTAGGCTAGTGGTTGCTTTTTGAGGAAACGTTTGCAAGGTAAAAAAATGAACTCTTTTTATCTCTTTGAAACTTGGAGGAAAGAGAAAGAGAAATAACATTTTTAAAACCAGTCTCTGTGTTAGGTACTTTCCACATAAAGTATTTATTTTCATTCTCAAAATACACAACTATCTCACCGATGAAAAAGCTGAGGCTCAGTTAAGTGAAGCACTTCGGCTAAATTCTCACAGCTAGCAAGTGATGAATACAGAAATACAAACTTAAATCTATCTTACTCCGTGGTCCAATCTCATCCTGTCTTACTGTGTTTCCTTTCCTAACAACAATTGGCTAGTGGGTTCTTTGCTTTTCTTCTTCTGCTTAATTTTATTAAAAGTTTACAGCACTAGTTTCACATTCGAAAATTTATACATGAGTTGTTTTATAACATTGGTTGCAATCCCTGCATTGTATCAGCTCTCTCCATCTTTCCCTTTCCACCCTGAGTTCCCTGTGCCCATTCTTCCAGTTTTCCTATCCCTTCCTGCTCTCTCACCTTTGCTTTTGGGCAGGAGTTGCCCATTTGGTCTCATATACTTGATTGAACTAAGAAGCACGTTCCTCACATGTGTTATTGTTCATTTTATAGGCCTGTCTAATCTTTGGCTGAAAGGTGGACTTCAGGAGTGGCTTCAGTTCTGAGTTAGCAGGGATTCCGGAGGCCATAGTCTTGGGAATTCCTTCAGTCTCTGTCAGACAGGTAAGTCTGGTCTTTTTTTTGTGTGTGTGAATATGAATTTTGTTCTGCATTTTTCTTCCACTCTGTCTGGGACTCTGTATTGTAATTCCTGTCAGAGCAGTCATTGGTAGTAGCTGGGCACTATCTTGTTCTTCTGGGCTCAGGCTGGTAGAGGCTGGGGTTCATGTGGTCCATTAGACCTTTAGACTAACAGTTCTCTTGTGTTTTTGGTTTTCTTCACTCTCCTTTGCTCTAGAAGGGATGGGACCAATGGATGTATTTTAGATGGCCACTCACAAGCTTTTAAGACCCCAGATGCTACTCACCAAGGATTGGCAGCTCTTAAAACCACTGATGCTATTATCCCAAGAAGCATCCGGTTTAGAACTTATTTTTGGTTTTATACTTCATAACCTCACCATTGCACACACAACTGCATCAAATACTTTCTGAAATAGAGTAGGGACCAAACACATAAACAAATTGGCATATCCATTAACTTCTCATAATAGTAACTCCCTAAAAGAGACCTGGTGGGACAGTGAGTAGAGCATTTGTCTGCTAACCAAAAGGTCACTGGTTCTGACCTACCAGCTACTGTATGACAGAAAGATGTGGCAGTCTGCTTCTGTAAAGATTACCTTAGAAACCCTGTAAGGCAGTTCTACTCTGTCCTATAGGGTCATTATGGGTCAAAATTGACTTTATGACAATGGGTTTTTGGTTTTAGTAGCCACCAAGGAACTTCTGGAAACAAAGAAGGATCAGTAGTTGGAAAATATGGCCTTGGTGGTAGAAACAATGCCAGAGATCAAATGATAGAGTTTTGTAAGACCAACGACTTCTTCATTGCAAATATCTTCTTTCACCAACATAAATGGTGACTATACACATGTGCCTTGCCAGATGGAACACACAGAAATCAAATTGATTACATCTGTGGAAAGACACGATGAAAAAGCTCAATATCATCAGTCAGAACAAGGCCAGGGGCTGACTGTGGAACAGATCATCAATTGCTCATATGCAAGTTCAAGCTGAAACTGAAGAAAATCAGAGCAAGTCCACGAGAGCCAAAATATGACCTTGAGTCTATCCCACCTGAATTTAGAGACCATCTCAAGAATAGATTTGACCCATTGAACACTAGTGACCAAAGACCAGACGAGTTGTGGAATGATATCAAGGACATCATCCGTGAAGAAAGCAAGAGGTCACTGAAAAGACAGGAAAGAAAGAAAAGACCAAGATGGATGTCAGAGAAGACTCTGGACCTTGCTCTTGAGTGTCGAGCAGCTAAAGCAAAAGGAAGAATTGATGAAGTAAAAGAACTGAACAGAAGATTTCAAAGGGCCTCTCGAGAAGACAAAGTAAAGTATTATAAGGACATGTGCAAAGAGCTGGAGATGGAAAAGCAAAAGGGAAGAACACACTCGGCGTTTCTCAAACTGAAAGAACTGAAGAAAAAATTCAAGCCTAGAGTTGCTATAGTGAAGGATTCCATGGAGAAAATATTAAACGACGCAGGAAGCATCAAAAGGAGATGACAGGACTACACAGTCATTATACCAAAAAGAATTACTCAATATTCAACCATTTCAAGAGGTGGCATATGATCAGGAATGAATGGTACTGAAGGAAGAAGTCCAACCTGCTCTGAAGGCATTGGCGAAAAACAAGGCTCCAGGAATTGATGGAATATCAATTGAGATGTTTCAACAAACAGGTGCAGCACTGGAGGTGCTCACTCATCTATGCCAAGAAATATGGAAGACAGCTTCCTGGCCAACTGACTGGAAGAGATCCGTATTTATGCCTATTCCCAAGAAAGGTGATCCAACCGAATGTGGAAATTATAGAACAATATCATTAATATCACACGCAAGCAAAATTTTGCTGAAGATCATTCAAAAATGGCTGCAGCACTGTATCGACAGGGAACTGCCAGAAATTCAGACCGGTTTCAGAAGAGGACATGGAACCAGGGATATCATTGCTGATGTCAGATGGATCCTGGCTGAAAGCAGAGAATACCAGAAGGATGTTTGCCTGTGTTTTATTGACTGTGCAAAGGCATTTGACTGTGTGGATCATAACAAACTATGGATAACACTGCAAAGAATGGGAATTCCAGAACACTTAATTGTGCTCATGAGGAACCTTTACATAGATCAAGAGGCAGTTGTTCAGGCAGAACAAGGGGATACTGATTGGTTTAAAGTCAGGAAAGGTGTGCGTCAGGGTTGTATTCTTTCACCATGCCTATTTAATCTGTATGCTGAACAAATAATACGAGAAGTTGGACTATATGAAGAAGAACGGGGCATCGGGATTGGAGGAAGACTCATTAACAACCTGTGTTATGCAGATGACACAACCTTGCTTGCTGAAAGTGAAGAGGACTTGAAGCACTTACTAATGAAGATCAAAGACCACAGCCTTCAGTATGGATTACACCTCAACATAAAGAAAACAAAAATCCTCACAACTGGACCAATGAGCAACATCATGATAAATGGGGAAAAGATTGAAGTTGTCAAGGATTTCATTTTAGTTGGATCCACAATCAACAGCCACGGAAGCAGCAGTCAAGAAATCAAAAGATGCATTACATTGGGCAAATGTGCTGCAAAGGACCTCTTGAAAGTGTTGAAGAGCAAAGATGTCACCTTGAAGACTAAGGTGCACCTGACCGAAGCCATGGTATTTTCGATCACATCATATGCATGTGAAAGCTGGACAATGAATAAGGAAGACCGAAGAAGAGTTGATGCCTTTGAATTGTGGTGCTGGAGAAGAATATTGAATATACCATGGACTGCCAAAAGAACAAACAAATCTGTCTTGGAAGAAGTACAATCAGAATGCTCCTTAGAGGCAAGGATGGGGAGACTGAGTCTTACATACTTTGGACATGTTTTCAGGAGGGATGAGTCCCTGGAGAAGGACATCATGCTTGGCAGAGTACAGGGTCAATGGAAAAGAGGAAGACCCTCAATGAGGCGGATTGACACAGTGGCTGCAACAATGGGCTCAAGCATAACAACGATTGTAAGGATGGTGCAGGACTGGGCAGTGTTTGGTTCTGTTGTGTGTAGGGTAACTATGAGTCAGAACCAACTCGACAGCACCTAACAACAAGGAACTTCAAGTATGGTCAATATTTATTCACATAATTCAGCAGATATTTATCAAGTGCTTACTATGGGCCAAGTAGTCTCTAAAAGAGACCTGGCTGTGAGCTTTATAACAAATTCTTGTCACCCAAAAACCAAACCCACTGCTGTCGAGTTGATTCCAACTCATAGCGACCCTATAGGACACAGTAGAGCTGCCCCATAGAGTTTCCAAGGAGCACCTGGCAGATTTGAACTGCTGACCTTTTGGTTAGCAGCTGTAGCACTTAACCACTACGCCACCTGGGTTTCCAGTTCTTGTCACAGATTTGCTTAATGCCTGAACACACTAGCTAAACTATGGGCCAGGATTCCAATATAGGAATGACCAAAGTAGAGTCAGATCTACATTTTGAAGAACTAGATTTTGAAGATTTTTAAATCATTGTGCTTTTTTTTTAGATTTGTTGAAACACTAACAAAGTGTTAGCGTATATGATTAAAACTCTGGTAATCACAGCTAATTGTCCCCCTACTCTGAGAAGCTGCCGTCAGATCTGCCCAACCAAGAAATCCTGTTTGGTAGTGAATGCTCATGCTCACCACATCACACACAGGCAACCACGTCCAGTCAAGAGTTCAACAGGACCTCAGCACTTGATGACATCTCAACTGCCCTTCCCAGAAGCTTTCTTTCTGTCTTCCAACACATTTAATGTGTGTGGCAGCAGTACAATCTTGCCAGTTCCATTCCAGAGTATAAAACAATTCAGATATAAAGTGTGTGGTGGAAGGGGGGGGGGGCATCCAGGAAGAAATGAGGAAATGGTTAGCTCTCTGAGCCTCAGCATCTTCTTATATAAAATGGGGATGATAGCCCTGTCTCACAGGGGCATTCAAACATAAATGTGATAAGGTTGGTATAATGTTCATTCATTGAACAAAAATTTATTGGACATAGACTAGAAGCCATGCACTGTGCCAGGCACTGGGGATGTAAACAACACAGATTCAGCCCATGCTCTCATAGGTCTTTATGTGTAGTGGGGCAGACAGACAATAAATGAATAGTCACAGAATGAACTAGGTAATTAACATTTGTCAAATGTTGTAAAGAAAACATGCAGAGTGCTATAGGAATATATAATAAAGAGTCCCTTTTGGTAGGCTGAATAATGGCCACCCAAAAATGTCCAACCCTTATTCTCCAGAACCTCTGAATATGTTACCTTACATGCCAAAAGAGACTTTGCTGATGTGCTTAAATCAAGGATTTTGAGATGGAGAGATTTTCCTGGATTATTCAGGTAGTCTCAATGTAATCACAAGGGTCCTTAAAAGTGAGTGGAAGAGGGAGGCAGAGGAAGATGTGAATACAGAAGAGGAGGTAGGAGCAATGAGATGTGAAGAGGACACAACCCATCATTACAAGCTTTGAAAATGAAGGAAGAGGGCTACACACCAAGGAATATACGCAGCCTCTAGAATCTGCAAAAGGCAGCAACACTTCACTAGGACCTCTAGAAAGGAATGTGGACTGCCGACACCTTGATCTTAGGCCACTGAGACCTGCATCAGATTTCGGGCTTACAGAACCGCAGAATATTGTAAGCCACCAGGTTCATGGTAATTTGTTACAGCAGCCGTAGGAAACTAATACAGTCCTAAAGTTACTCTGGAGGGTCAGAGTAAACCTGCTTGAGGAACTCAACTGAAGCTTGACAGGTGAGTTGGAGTTAATCAGATATAGTGCCTGGCCCACTAATTCCTATTCCTTCCTCCTCACTATATAATCCTCACAGAATGGGTGGTACTGATGCTCATGACTTCCTCACTGGGGGCTGCTGTATGTTTTCCTGAGACAGCTGGTTCAGGAGGTCATATTCTTGAGAAACTCCACGGAGCCAGGTAACTCCGATTAGGATCCCCTGCCAACCCACTACCACAATACCTTCATTCTTCCAATAGCTGTTTATTGAGTACCTACTAAAAGCCTGGCACCATTCTTGGAGGGAGTGGGCATTCCTGTTGGTGGAGTATAACTGGGATTAATCTTTATCCAAAAGATTAACTGTATTTGATTATTTCTAGAGAAACAGAACCACTCTTGCGTAAATTAGCATAGTCTTAGAAAATGCTGTAGTTTTTGAAAAGTGCTGAGGAACAAGGAGCTCAGTGCAATAAAGACCACATGGAAAAATTTTCCAACTCCAGTAATGTAGTCTAGGTGGACAGAAGAATCAATTGACCGTGCTGCTTCCTGTTCCTTGCCAAGATATTTGAGCAACAAAGCTACAGCGAGAAGCGGCATCAGAACTTCAGTTCTAGGGATTGGCAATGCTAGATTCAGAATTGGCCTCTAGATTTAAAATTAGAGTAGGATTCTTCTCAAATCCTGGTGCTAAAGTGTTAGAATAGGTTTTATGGTAAATCATGAAAAATTCACTGGTAGTTGTAGAGATAACGAAAATGGCACCATACAAAATAGCTTGGCATAAAAAAATATTAAGGGACTATACAAAAGTCCTCAAAAATAATTTTTAAAAAATCAGTTATTGTGTAGCCAAATTTCTTTGGAATTTCCAAAACCTGATGGCTTTTGGGGGAGGGGCTGTTTGATTTTTATTTATTAGTTTTGTTTTCAAATCATAAATGCAATATCTCACTCTAGCGTCGGTATGTATCCTACTAAATGGACCTACCAAATTTCTACTCAAAACTGAAGACAGCATCCAACCCCACTTCAGAAAAGCCACAGAAAATCTGTCTGAGATCTTGGCAGAGCGTGTCCTCATCAGACCTTTGAAAACATGTTGCAGTCATGTGTAATGAAGGAGAATTCTGAAGTTGCTTCAGCTGCCTGTTGGTTTGAGAAGGTGACCCGCTGGTCCCCGGATAGTTGGGTGGGAGACATTAATCAAGCATTCCTTTGTCAGTGTTAGTTAAATATAGTTAAATGATCCTATCTGCCTGGGCTGTTTAGACCTGTCAGAAGTAATCTGCCCCTTCTCCGGGATTGCCAAACAGGTTTTCATCCCAAGTGACTCAATCATTTAGACTTGCTTCAGTACCAATCTGACTTACCTCTGTAAATCCTGGCTCACCCTTAAAAACTCCACGTGTATTTAACATGGCATGCTATATCAAGTGGTGAGAACTGTTATAGATTCTTCTCGTTTCTCTGAAAACGACAAAGAACATGGCCAAATTTTCCTCCAGGGAGTTGGGGAAGTCGAAATTAAATAGAAGGCAAACCACAGATGCTGCAAATGGGGATTCTCCAGCTTGACGTGGAAGGATGGACTTGAACGACTTTTTATCTTTGTTGACCCAGAACCTAGACCAGGGAAGTAGGCATTATCCAAGCAACACACAAGCAATAAGCCAAAAAGCATAATTAGAAGATGTCTGGTTTGTACCACATGATAGACACTTCCGCATGGAAGACAAAAATGGCATCCCCTTTCACACGGAAAAGTGTTTTTTAATAATAGAACAAAGAGCTTGGAGAGATTCCCTTCATTGTCACTGGGGTACTGTTGGTTTTTTGAAAACCACCAAATTGGTTTGACTACATTTCCTCCTTTTTGGTGCCAGGATGTTTGCGCAATGGGGCTGCACCGAAGGATGGCATCATATTTCCAGTAGCAGGAATTTTACCCAGCATTGGCTCCTGGAGGTAAGAGGCTTAGAAAAGTTCAGACCCATTAGTCTACTAATTTCTCTTCTAGCAATCTCTCCTAAGGGATTGTTGGATGATGCAGAAAAAGATTTATGTGCAAAGATGTTCAGCCCAGTTTTGTTTATATTTAAAAAAAATGAAATATAAAAGCCATGCCTACACGTTCAATAAAAAGGGGCTGGTTAAATTAATTATGGTGCAGTGTTATTCTGCAGCCATCAAAACAGTTTTAAAATAGAAAAAAATTTTTTTCAAACGCATTCACACTACTCTGTACTTCTTTCCAATTTTGTCTACAAAGATCATGATTTGTCTTGGTTATCAGGTGACAAAAACACCTGAAAATGATGACGAGAATACTAGCGTATAGTATGATGGACAACGCTGAACAAGCCTTCTTCTTTTGAAACATTACAACCAGACTCATTTTTCATTCTAACCGACCAATTTTTAATAGCTGAATCAAATATCTTTTCTATCTGGCTACATTTCAGAACCATCAACCATCAAATGCCTCTCTCATTCTTCTTTCTACTTGTTCACTCTTGGAAAAAGCTGATCTGTGCTAGCCTCTTGGAGAAAAAAAAATGGGGGAGGGTATGACCTTCTAGAATTATTTCATTAAACAAGTTCTTTACTTCCTAGTTGATTTTGGACTGGAAGAGGCCCTCTCATTAATTGTCCTTGTATAAAAAGAAAATTTACGTTTATAAACCCACAAAAGTGGCATTGAGCTGAGAATCTTACTTCAGATTAGCACACTTTTCTTCTTGCCATAGTGGCTTTTATGTCTCTCTTATAAGATTCTGGTGACGTAATAGTTAAGAGCCATGGATGCTAACCAAAAGGTTGACAGTTTGAATCCACCAGGTGCTCCTTGGAAATGCTATGGGGCAGTTCTACCCTTTCCTATTAGGGTCGCTATGAGCTGGAATCGACTCAACTGCAACAGGTTTGGGTTTTTTTGGTTTTCATTAGATTATAAATTTGTCTTCAAATTGCTAGTATTACCTAGAACAAGATTTTGAGTAGATACGTTTGAGTAAATCCTACTGAACAAATAAATGAAGACTTCATGTCAGTGGGTTTCAATCTTTTTTTTTTTTTTTTTGCCTCAGAAAGCATTATTTAAAATAAAATGTATGCTGAACCCCAATATTTGTAGTAGGTCAAGGAGGAGCTTGTCTGATTGAAGCGGAGATAGGGAAGGACCAAAGCTGAAGGTAGTCACATAATTTATCATGCAAACTAGGACACTGCTACAAGAGAAGAGGGGCCCTCTTAGTAACTGCACTGGGACAACACATTTTACTAATCAGTCCTTCCTGCTTTAGGAAGATCGCAGGTTGAAATTGGCCAGAAGCAGTAGAGGAGATAATTGTAAGTCGACTGTACGAAATGGAAAGCCACAATGTTGGGGAAAAAAGTTACTATAACTGAAGTCTAGAGCCAAATAACAAATTGGAGAAAAAGTGTATTTGCAAAACAGACACAGGGGCTAATTTCTTCAATTTAGAATGAGCTCAAACAAAGCAATGAATAAAAGATGAACCACCCAAAGATAAGCACAGGGTAAGTGCATAGGCAGATTATAGAGGAAAAAATTACAAATGGTAATGGATAAAAATACAAAAAGATTTCAATTTCACTCATAATAAAGAAATGTAAATAAAAAGAAGAAACTTTTTTTTTTTTTACTTAATTGATGGGCAAATGTGGTAAAAACCTGATGCTATTTAGCTTATCGGGAAGCAGTCATCCTTAACAGCAATGACAAGCATATTTTCAAGTTTAAACTTTATGAACCAAGGCTTTGAACTGGTTCATTCCGGGTCAAACTCCTGCTGAGAATCTGCATTTCTAACAAGTTCACTGCCCAAAATTTGCATTTCTAACGATTTCCGAGGAAGTTATACATAAGATTCGCTTAAGGATTTTGTTAAAATGTAGATTCTATTTCGGTATATCTGCGGTGGAAATGAAAACTCTCAGCAAAGAATTTGTTAGAAATGCACATTCTCAGCAGGGGTCCAAACCAGAATGAACTGCTTCGAAGCCCTGTGTTAACTAGGCACTTGGCAACGACCCACAGTCATAAATTTGGATGTGCAAAGCAGCACTCCATCATTAAGCGGAAGAGGTAGGTACAAGATCAGGCTTGAGAAGGACCTGAAGCACAAATAATTTACATGAGGAAGTGGCCCAGCCCATGGTCTCCACTCCTGTCATACTGTCTTCCCTCTCCCAGTCTTCACTTAAGGCCTCATGGGGAGTTCCTTATGATCAGTTGACTGAGGAAGAGAAAACGTGTGCCTGGTTTATAGATGGTTCTGAGCAATATGCAGGCACCATTCAAAAGTGCACAGCTGTAGAACTGCAGCCCCTTTCTGGGGCCTCCCTGGAGGACAGTATTGAGGAGAGATCCTCTCAATGGGCAGAACTTCAAGCAATGCAGCTGGTTGTTCACTTTGCTTGGAAGGAAAAATGGCCAGATGTGTGATTGTATACTGATTCATGGGCTGTGGCCACTGGTTTGGCTGGATGGTCAGGGGCTTAGAAGGAACACAGTTGGAAAATTGGTGGTAAGGAGGTATGCGGAAGAGGTATGTGAATAGGTCTACCTGAATAGGCCAAAGAAGTGAAGATATTTGTGTCTTATGTGAATGCTCAACAAAGGGTAACCTCAGCAGAGGAGGATTTTAACAATCAAATGGATAGAATGACACTTTCTGTGAAAACAAGTAATCCTCTTTCCCCAGCCACTCCCATCATTGCCCAATGAGCTCATGAACAAAGTAGCCATGATGGCAGGGATGGAGGTTATGCATGGACTCAGTAACATGGATTTCCACTCACCAAGGTTGGCTTGGCTACAGCCACTGCTGAGTGACCAATCTGCCAGCAGCAGAGACCAGTGCTAAGTCCCCAATATGGAACCATTCCTCAGAGCAATCAGCCAGGAATCTAGCGGCAGGTTGATTACACTGGACCACTTCCATCATGGAAAGGGCAATGTTTTGTTCTTACTGGAATAGACAGTTACTCTGGATACAGATTTGCCTTCCTTGCACGCAATGCTTCAGCTACAACTATCATTTGTGAACTTAGAGAATGCCTTATCTGCCATCATGGTATCCCACACAGCATCACCTTAGATCGAGGGACTCACTTCACAACAAATAAAGGGCGGCAATGAGCCCATGCTCATGGAATTCACTGATCTTACTATGTTCCCCACCATCCTAAGCAGCTGGCTTGATAGAAAGATGGAATGGCCTTCTAAAGACACAATTATGGCACCAGCTAGGTGGCAATACCTTGCAGAGCTGGGGCAATGTTCTCCAGGAAGCTGTATATGCTCTAAACCAGCATCCAATATATGATGCTGTTTCTCCTATAGCCACACTTCATGGGTCCAGGAATCAAGGGGTGGAAATGAGAGTGGCACTACTCACTATTTCTCCTAGTGACCCACCTGCAAAATTTTTTCTTCCTGTTCACATGACCTTATGCTCTGTGGGTCTAGAGGTCTTAGCTTCAAAGGGAGGAATGCTCCTACCAGGAGACACAACACTGGTTCCATTGAACTGGAAGTTAAGAATGCCATCTGGCCTCTTGGGGCTCCTCATGTTTCTGGATCAACAGGAAAAGAAGGGAGTTACTTTACTGGCTGGTGTGATGGAACCTGAATACCAAGGGGAAATCAGTCTTATATTATTTAAAAGAGGTAAAGAAACTATGTCTGGAATACAGGAGTACTATCATGCCCTGTGATTAAAGTTGATGGAAAACTATAACAACCCAGTCCCAGTGTGATTATTAATGGCCCAGACCCTTCAGAAATGAAGGTTTGGGTCACCCCACAGGCAAAACCACTAGCTGAGGTCCTTGCTAAGGGAAAAAGGGAATATGGGATGGGTGGTAGAAGAGGGTAGTTCTAAATACCAGCTACAACCACATTTTTAGTATTTCTTCCTTGTTTTGTTATATATGTATGTGTTCATATATATGTATATGTGTGTATATATATGTAATATATATGTATAGACATAAAACCCAGTGCCGTCGAGTCGATTCTGACTCATAGCAACCCTATAGGATGGAGTAGAACTGCCCCATAGAGTTTCCAAGGAGCACCTGGTGGATATGAACTGCCGACCCCTTGGTTAGCAGCCGTAGTAGCACTTAACCGCTACGCCACCAGGGTTTCCTGTATAGACATATATATCTCAAATATCTTTGTTTTCTTCCCTCCCTTATTCCATTACTTATTATAAAATACAAGTTGTAAAAGGGCTAGTGTGTTTTTGGTTGTATGTGTGTTAGTTATATCATGTTAGGTGCAAATATGACATTATAATTGCCTTTTTTGGAGAGTTTGTATGGTCTAAGGAGATGCATACAGGCACCAAATTGGTAAGGGGTGGACTATGATGGTTAAGGTTATGTGTCATCTTGGCTAGACCATGATTCTCAGGGATTTGGCAGTTATATAATGATGTAATTTGGCAGTTATGTAATGATGTAGTTATCTTCCATTTTGAGATACAATGTAATCATCTTCATGATGTGATCTGATGTGATCTGCCAATTAGTTGTCAGGGGAGTTTCCTTGGGAGTGTGAGCTGTATCCAATATACATGGACGTTCTGGAAAATCTCTCTGGCTTTTGCTCACTCTGGATCCTCCAACTAGCTCATCATTATCTGATCTCCAGTTCTTGGGACTTGAGCCAGTGGCCTGCCATGTTGCCTGCCAATTTTGGGATTCATCAGCCTCTGCAGCCCATGAGCCAGCAGCCTGCCATCTGACCTGCCAGTTTTGCCTTTGTCAGCCCCTGTAACTATGTAAGTTCAGAGAAGCCTCCAGCCTGACTCCTGACCCACAGACTTGGGACTTGCCAGCCTCTACAGCCATATGAGCCATTTCCTTGAGATAAATCTCTCTCTCTCTGTGTATGTGTGTATACGTGTGTGTGCATGTATATCTATATATATATGTATATGTGTGTGTGTTTGTGTGTATAAAACCCATTGCCATTGAGTCGATTTCAACTCCTAGTCACCATGTAGGACAAAGGAGAACAGTCCCATAGGGAGTGGCTGATGGATTCGAACTGCTGGCCTTTTGGTTAGTAGCCATAGCTCTTAACCACTGTGCCACCAGAGCTGCATATACATACACACACACACAAATATATTTTTTATATGTATATACACACACACATTTAACCAGTTTTGCTTCTCTAGAGAACACAGCCTAAGATAGTTATTAAAATAAAAAAGTATATTACTTTTTACTCAGAAATTCCATAGCTAGAAATTGACTTGATGGATACATTTGCTACATACACACACACACACACAAAATACCAGAAGCATGCACCATACTTTTTCACAGCAAAAAGAAGCCAGGAGACAATCTAAATGTCCATCAATTAAAAAAAAAAAAAAATTTTTTTTTTGAAGGATTAAATACTTTATAGAATGGGATATCCATATGGTACAATGCTTTGCAGCCAAATAATTAAAAATGAGGTAGTTTTGTATGTTCTGATATGAAAAAATCTCACAGACATATTATTAAGGCAAAAAACAAAAGGGTCAGGACACTGTCTATTATGGTTATTGTTCTGTACATTGTTAAAAGGCTACTTACAGGTATTGTGTTTGTTTAGGCTTTTTAAAGACCACTTCAAAGATCATTACCAGTGATTGTCTTTGGTGGAGGGATTGGGTAGGGGAGCACAGGCTGGGGGGATGAGGGTGACTTTTATTCTCAGTTTTATACCTTTCTGCCTTATCTAAATTTTCTAAATACGTTCATGTGCTCCTATTATAAATTTTTAAAATGTCAACAGAGGTTATCTGTGTGGTGGGATTATTGTAATAAATATTATAAGAGGTATAAAAGCTATGTGTGGGGAAAACCAAATCACAAGCCCAAGTCAAGAGATTTCCTAAACTCTTAAAATCACACCACCTGCCTCTGCACACATACTGTCATGGTAGACCACCCCCAAGCCCCTCCACACACAGACATATTCTTGAAGGTAACTATGGAAAGTTTTGAAATGATTCTCTTCCTTCCCAAAATATCTAGCATTTGAGCCATCCATTCCTCTGAATGTTTATTATAATAGTGAAGCTATAAAGGCGCTGTCCTTTCTCTTTAGTCAGAGAATGAGAGAAATGTGAGAGATGTTAATATGTCCAGAAAAGAACCCAGAATCTCCATCCCACCCCCATCCTCACAACTGACCCTCAGTATATAGAAGAGATCACTGCTTCTTGGAAATCCCTAGGTGTTGCAAACCTATAAGCCCTCTATAAGCTGAAAGGTTGGTGGTTTGAACCCACCCAGAGACGCCTCAGAAGACAGGCCTGGCAATTTGCCTTGAAAATCCTATACGGCAGTTCTACTCTGCACACATGGCGTCACCATAAATTGGAATCGACTCAGTGGCAACTAACAAGAACAAACACTGTTTCTAAGGATCCTTCCCTGATGTTATTCCCTCAAAGCATAAAAGTCCCAGTTTTGTCCTGCTACACCGCTCAGAAACGGTGCATTGCTAGGGTACAGTGGAGTTCCAACTGGGAAGTTGAGACCTCTAGGTACACAACCAGACTCTTCTAAAAACCTGCAAGAAGGGCAGCTCCCTCCCAGGAGCCAGCCTGCATAGACCATCAGCAGATGGAAGTATATTCTGTTCCCAATCTGGTTAAGTAATGAACGTGGGAGTGAGGGAAGGAGAACCCAGGGCCTTTCCCTTCATACTAGGCTGTGTACATGTGCACATATGTATGTGATGGGGGGTGTCACAGCACTAAAAGGTAGAACTGAAAGAACTGTTCCTCTTTGCATGTCCAGTTTTCCTTCCTCTACCACAGTAGATACGTTGTATATTTACACAAATAACCTGCGCCTTCTACGTTTGTTTGCTGACTGCTCTCTTCTCCCATGAGGTATTTTTCTAAGCGCTGCTATGATCATTTTTTTCCATGTTGGTGTAAAGAAAAGTTAGCATACCGTGGTTATGAAAAAAACCTCACGGGAGGAGGGAGCGGTTGGCAAACAAACATAGAAGTCACAGGTTATTCCTGTAAAAATACAGTATGGCTTATCGTATAAGATTTTTTGCTATCCTTTTAAATTTGGGAGTCTGTGGGTGGCACGAACAGTGAAGAGCTCATCTACTAACCAAAAAATTGGCAGTTTGAATTTACCCAGACGTGACTCAGAAGAAAGGCCTGGCAATCTACTTCCGAAAGGTCATATCCATTGGAAACCCTAGGGAGCAGTTCTACTCAGGCACAGATGGATTCACCATGAGTCAGATTTGGCTCAATGTCAACTGGTTTGGTTTCTTTTCTCTTTTTAATTTTGCAACCTAACAATTTTTCAGAAGCAAAATAATTGTATTTTTGACATTTTTCTTCAGTCTCATTCTCAATCCAATTTTTTTTTTTTTAACAAATGTACCTCAGCAGTTCATTGGTGGGATTTTTTTATGTTATATATAATTAATATTAACAGTAATAGTCACTAGGCCTCTTCTATTGCCAGGTGTTTTACATATAACACCCTGAAGAACAGATAATATTATACCCACTTCACAGATGATGAAACCAAGACTCAAAGGAGTTGAACAATTTGCACAAGGTCATATAGTTAGTAAGCAGCTGAGTGCCTACTACATGTCCCATGGGTGCTATGGGTTACCACCAAATCTAAACTGAATAAAGATGGATTTTCAGTAAGAGTTTGGCCCCCCTTTTCATCAGATAGAAATAAAAGACTGTGCATTTCCCACAATCAACTGAATGTGAAAGAACTCAGCTACGGTACCCTGTGCTGTCCAATAAGGTAGCCATAGAGTTCTGGTGTGAAATGGTTAAGAGCTTCACTGCTAACCAAAAGGTCGGTAGTTCGAATCCACTAACCACTCCTTGGAAACCCTATGGGGCAGTTCTACTCTGTACTATAGGGTTGCTATGAGTCGGAATCGACTGATGGTAACGTTTTGGTTAGTCACATGCGTTCACTGAGTATTTGGAAATGTAGCTAGTGTGACTGAGGAACTGAATTTTTAGTTTTATTATATTTTAATTAATTAAAATTTAAATAGCCACATAGACAATTCAGTTCTCACCAAAGCTATTCAAGAAACATTTATTAGTAAAATGAAATCCAAAGGAGAGGCAGCAGAGGGAGAAATAACCATCTAAAAATCACAAAACTGTTGAAAACTGGGAAAAATCTTGACAAAATCATTTCATCCCAAGCCACTCATTTCACAGATGAATAAACTGAGACCCAGAGAAATGCAGCCATATGCTAAGGTAGCACAAGCTAGTAAATGCCTGAACCTAAGAACTCCATTTTAAGCAATTTTAAGACTAGCCACTGACTTAAAACAATCACACAGGATAAAGTTAAAGGAAAATAGTAAAAAGACTTTTTCTTCACTCTGTTTTGGAGTCTATATGAGGCAAACACTAAAAAAACAAAAAAACCACTGCCATCAAGTTGATTGTGACTCGTAGCGACCCTAAAGGACAGAATAGAGCTGTCGCATTGCGTTTACAAGGAGCACCTGGTGGATTTGAACTGCTGACCTTTTAGTCAGGAGCCATAGCTCTTAACCACTATGCCACCAGGGTTTCCTATGAGGCATATAACAAGTGGCAAATGGAGTCTTAGGCAGAAGAGCTAGCCTTGCCTCTTATCTGGCCTCTCCACATCAGTAATAATCAACTTAAGGTGAAATTCCCACAAGGCTGGGGAGGCATAAATAAGTATAAAACTAACCTGTTAGTTACTTCCATGGCCTCTTGTTAGGGAAAAGCCAAGCACCTTGAAATTGTGTTTTGACGCCCCAATTACTTTACAAAAATCTTACTCCAAATTATAACATTCCCAAACCATGCCCTCCTTCCCACTGTGACCCCCAAATGGGGAGAGACCTGCCTACCTCCCTCACTGAGAAGCTTTTCTATTTAATTAGGTTAATAGGTTACAGATAGGTTAATTGGGTTAAATCCTGGGCAGAGAGAAAGAGCTTTCTAATTCCGGCTGCCATTCTATTACTTAGAGCTGAGATGTACACTTGTCTGTTTCCTGCTCATCAGAGGCCTATTTAAACGTGGTACACGGCGGCAACATATACACAATATCACTCCCCTAAACTCTTTGGGAAAGGTATTTTGAAAGGAGTACTTTCTGCCTTAATAAATGATTTCTTCCAGGTTTCCAGTGAAACTATAATCGTTTAATTTTTTTTTTTTTTTTTGGACAAATGAAAGGGGGAAAAAAATGCCTTTTCAAATCCAGGGCACTTGAAAGTTTCATTTTCCTGTTTTAATTTGCTACAGCGTTTCAAGGGAATAATAATAGTTTTTTAATGCCAAAGGTGGCTTTCATCACTCAAAGCCCTCTAATTTCCTCCCATATTGCAAGTAATGTGTTAATCGTTCCAAAATGAAATATTGCCTAAAACACAACTTGGTAATTTTCCTCACAATTCCAAGTTATTTGAAAAAGAAACATCACCTTTTACAAATATTTACTTTGTGACAAACGAAGACACTAGAAATTATCTGCAATGGCTTCCATTCTCTTTCTGTGTCGTCTTTGAATCTTCCACTGGGGGGAAAAAAAAGAAAAGAAAGGGAAAAAAAAAAAAATTCTCCCTTCCCTTTCATGTTCTAATACCAGGTTCCACCTAAGGACCTGAATTCTACCTTTGAAATTAAATAATGCTCACACATACGTAGGATACATATATAGAAAAGCTTGGTATTCGTGGTCTCATTATAGAATACACACACCAAAGAAAAGATGCGCATAGAGGCCATGGAGAATTTAAAAGATTTATTTATGATGTATTACTGTAATTTTTAATTTAGACATGCAAATTTTTTAATTTGCACCGACTGCTTTGCCTTAATGGTTTTGATTAATACTTGGAGGTAGTGTTTGTGAAAGAGATTTATACTGTGATTCATCTGCAAAATAATCAAATCATTACCAGCTAATGACAAAGCTGTGAAAAATGATATAGATATTGTGTAACTTCCAGCTATGGCTGAGCACGTGGAGGTACCCCATCCTTCCAGCAAATGTGGACTTGTGTTAATAACTGCTGGGAAGTTCGCTCTAGGTCCACTCTTATTTGGCAACAAAAAACATTGATCTTAATAAAGCTGTCTGATAAAAGGAGCAGTGATTAACATCCCGAACCCTCCATTCTGCTGCTCATGCCAAGCTCCCTTTTTTTTTTTTTTTTTTCCAGGAATGAAATTCCACTGCACTTCCTGCTTATCGCTCCATCTCACCTCAGCCCTTTGTGGGGGTCCTGATAAGGCTGCAGACAGAGGGGGAAAGACCAATGGGGCAGTGCTCGTGCCTGCAGGTTGCAGTGGCTGATGGAGGAAACCTCAATATGGCGAATCCCCAGAGCCTTCACCCTTTCCAGAGCCAACGCCCATTCCTTACAGAATCAGAGGCATCTCCTATGTTAGTGGGTCCTTCCTGCCTGGATTCAGTCATTCAGGACTGAATGGCTCTTCCTGTCTTGCTAATCCTTACAAGCATTGGCGAAGATGGGGGAGAAGGAAGATGGGGGAGAAGGCCTCCAGAGCACGTCAGGAGTCAGCAAAACTAACTCTCAAACGGTAGCAGGAAACAGGAGAGGGGAGGAAGCAGAAACCCACAGACAATCCCCAAATCTCATTACAGCCACTCCTTGTTCTAAGCTCCTCCACCAAGGCGGTACCCAAACAGCAAGCTGCAGTCAAATGGGCAGATGTGAAGTTTACCTCCTTTCTGCCCACCCTGACCAAATAATAAAAATGAGTGTTTCTTGAGGTCTTCCTGTGTGTCAGACACTTCCTATCCACTTTTTCGTTAATTTTCACCACAAAGCTATTAAGTAGGTATTATTAATATTCTCATTTTACAGATAAGGAAACTGAGACGGGTTAAGTAGCTCTCCCAAAGTTAATACGATAAAACTGATGTGAGGGAGCCAAGATTTATTTCTGGCCCATTCTAACACCTTGCCCCTCAAACTATGCCTCAAGTTTCTATTGAAGAATTTGTTGTTGTTAAGCGCCATCCATTTAGCTCTGATTCATAGTGACCTCATATATAACAAAACAAAACGTTACCCCATCCTGTTCCGTCCTCACAATCCTTGTATGTTTGAGCCCATTATTGAAGCCACTATGTCAATCCCTCTCATTGAAGATCTCCCTCTTTTTTGCTGACCCTCTACTTTACCAAGCATGATGTCCTGCTCCAGTAATTGGTCCCTCCTGAGGGTATGTTCAAAGTAAGCAAGATGAAGTTTCAACATCCTCACTTCTATGAAGCTTTCTGCTGTACTTCTTCCAAGACAGATTTGTTTGTTCATCTGGCAGTCCATGGTGTATTCAATATTCTTGACCAACACCACAATGAGGGCAGTCAGGAGAGTGATGGGATGAAGTGGAAGACCCAGTAAAGGCAGTTGCCATTGAGTTGATTCCAACTCATGGTGATTCCATGTGTATCAGAGTAGAACTGTGCTCCATAAAGTTTTTAACGGCTGATTTTTGGAAGTAGATTTTCTGGCCTTCTGAGGCACCTCTGGGTGGACTCAAACCTTCAACATTTCAGTTAGCAGCCAAAAACATGAATCGTTAGCACCAGCCAGGGACTCCAAGGTCAAGGAAGAGATTAAAAAAGAAAAAAAAAAAAAAGCTTGGAACAGCCAGAGTGAATACTAACGCAATGATATTTTAACTTTTCCTCAAGAAATTCAGCTCCTTTTTAATTTCGGTCCTAACAAAAGAAAAACCCAGTGAGTTGATAATCATTAATATTTCATTGAAGACCAATCCATATTTTCTGCGGTGGTGACATGGACATTCCACTTCATCAGGAAGCCATTTTATAAAATTAGAAAAAGCAAGGCACCATTCTGGAAGGCGTAAGCCGAGACTACTTATCATTATTATTTATCACTTATTGGGTGCCAACTGGGTCCCCACTGCAGAGAGGAAGATACACAAGCATCACACAGAGGGAGACCGTCCCTGTTTGCTGAGTTCACAATCCAATTCTGATTGCATGACTAGAAAGTGCCCTGAGTCCTTAATTACCGGTAACTGCGACTGCTGTGGAACCACAAAAGAACGATCAAAACTTTCTATCACTTTCCTAGACATGAAGACAAATGAGAAGGGAAGCAATAAGTGTAATTAATTTCAAACCGAGCTGGAAGAGGAAAACTTTCAGCTGTGGTACCAAACTCAGCATTTATCAGGAGAGCCTCTGTCTTCGCCAAGGTGAGCCACTGATTCATGGATATGAAATAGGCTGCCATTTCAAAAAGAGCCAGGAAAGGAAGGTCAATGTAACATGGATTTGGTAGCATTATTCCTGTTCAAAGTGTCTATGAGAGAAATAAGTGTGTGATTTGACTGTGCACATGGCCCAGGAAAAGCAGGAGTTAAGCTGGCAAATTCAAGTTAAAATACAAGACCTTCAGAGGCAGCCTTTGGGCTGATGGGCAGCTTGTATAATGCAAGCACAAGATATAATGCAACTAATGAGGCTGAAGTTACCAAGGAAAGGGAAATACACTCTCAGAGGTAAACTTGCAGTCAAGTCGTCAGAACTTAGCTGAATAATTCCCCCTAATGTTTACACAAATAACGCTGCTAAATCCTTGGGAATCACAACTTGTCTCCACCCCTCAGCTTCTGGGAGCTTCTAAAGACTGGACTGAGCAAGCTGTAGGGCAAATTATATCCAAAATGTATTCTTCAGGAGCATTTCAGAGAAGGGAGATGCTCTGTCTGTCAATAATGTCAGAAAAGGGACTAGCAAACATGACTCTTCTCCAAACCTGGAGGGCCACCTCAGCTATTTTTGGTGAAGGCCAGAGACTGGAGCATTATTGTATTTAAGTTTCACTAGCTATGCTTCTGCCAACTCATCACAAATATTCTGGAATCCAGTCTCTATCCAGGTTCCTCAGCCTCCCTCCTCCAATACCATTAACAGAGCCTTGGTCATGGCAAAAAATGGCTATCTTGTACACATCTGTTTTCTACTTCTGCCAGCTCATGCAGGATTCTGCACTGCACTTATCTAAAGCTGTACTGCCCAATGGAACCTTCTGCAATGATGGAAGTGTTCTATATCCGCACCACCCAATATGGTAGCCACTAGCCACATGTGACTAGTGCTACTGAGAATCTGACTTTTTGATTAACTTAAATTTCAGTAGCCACCTGTGACTATTGAATGCCATACCGGCAATGCAGATTTTACTAAGATTTATTTGTGTAGATGTAGGCAACAGCACATTGTACCTGCCACAAAACTCTCTTCCCCAAATTCTATTGCAGCAAGAGCTGACCATGTGACACAATTCTGGCCAATAAGAGAGCTGAAAGTCACTGGGTGATTTTTTTTTTTTTTTTTTCATATATAAATCCAATTTCCTATTGGTCCCTTTTGCTTTTCTTCTCTTGGAGTGTATACGTGATACTAGCACATGCAGCAATCCCCTTGGGTTTTTTTTTTTTTTTGAATTGTACTTTAGATGAAGGTTTACAGAACAAACAAGTTTCTCATCAAACAGTACACACATTGTTCTATGACACTGGTTAACAAACCCACATGTCAACACTCTCCCTTCTCAACCCTGGATTCTCTATTATCAGCTTTCTTGTTCCCTCCTACATTCCAGTCCCTGCCCCAGGGCTGGCGCACCCCTTTAGTCTTATTTTGTTCCATGGGCCTGTTCAATCTTTGCTGAAGGCTGAACCTCAGGAGTGACCACATTACTGAACTGAAAAGGTGTCAGGGGGCCATATTCTCAGGGTTTCTCCAGTCTCTGTCAGGCCAGCAAGCCTGGTCTTTCTTTTTCAGTTAGAATTTTGTTCTACATTTTTCTCCAGCTCCATCCAGGACTCTCCATCATGATCCTTGTCAGAGCAGTCAGTGGTGCTAGCCAGGCACCATCTAGTTTTACTGAACTCAGTCTGGTGGAGGCCATGGTAGATGTGGTCCATTAGTCCTTTGGACTAATCTTTCCCTTGTATCTTTAGTTTTCTTCATTCTTCTTTGCTCCCGAAGGGGTGATACCAATGGAGCATCCTAGATGGTTGCTCACAGGCTTTAAGACTCCAGACGAGTAGCAATCATTTTACCCCCAAGGGCCACACATCATGTTTGCCAAGGCAGGCAGTTGGAAAGGGGCTGCTGGGACTTTGAGAGCTCCCTGGAGTCATTGCACTAGTCCTGGGCTGCTAACCTGTGGCTTTCTTGTGGTCTGGGACAAATAAGCCGTTTATTCACTTAAGCTACTCTTTGCCTGGTTTTCTGTGCCTGGAGCTGAGCTTTCCAATCCTGATGAATATAACAGGGGCCTGTTATGAAGATTTCCCACATAATGTCTTAATATCCACAGAATTGACGTAAAGAGGAATTGTAACAGCAGTGCTTATCCACTGCACCTCCCCACCCTCGCTGTATCGTGAAGTGGTGAAGCAGGCATATTGTACCGAATTGCACACCCTCTCACTCAGCATTCCTTCTCTGTGTTCCGTTTCTCTCCAGTGTTCCTCTTCTTATCTCATTTGTTGTATCCTACCTCTTTCTCCTCAGCAGAGCCCATGGTATCAGTCATTACTCTTGTCACAGGTTAAAGACAGTTTAGTCACGAGGACAGAAGGGAGAGAAAAGCATTTGGATATCACAGAGTTTTCCCTTCCATTAAAGATATTCTCTGTGAATAATTTTTTCTAGAAAAAGACTTGCCTGGTGTCACTGTTGAGATCTCTTCTAATTGTGTCTATCACCCTCACTCTTCTTTTGTCTCTGTGACTCTGTGATGGCTTTTAGTTGGGCACCTAGCATGTGCCAGGACTATGCTAGGCCTGTACACATATATTGATTCTTTTAATCCCCAAAACAACCCTGGGAGGTGATTACTGCTATTATACCTGTTTTACAGATGAGGAAAACAAGGCTTTGAGAGCAGAGGTACCTTGTCCATAATAACTGACTGCCAGAATTTGAACCTGCATTTTCTGGTTGCAAGTCAGTGCTTTATCCCCTGGAAAGAATAGGAGGCTTGGGATATATTCTCCCACGTGAACCTATCTAGTGTCAGCCTTGGAGGCAAGAGGTCCGCTTCCCTCCTCAAAGGATCCTGTCAGAAGGGAAGTGGAGAAAGGGAAGGCTAGGGAGAGGCTGTAAACGGTGAGAGAAGAAATCAGGAAGCCCAATTCTCTGCCCTGGCCAAAATGCAGAAGGCACTTACTTAACCTTTACTTTCCTCCAGGACATCAAAGGTCTTAATAAGCTCCCTAACCTCACAGGGAAGTTGTGAGGATTAATTCTTGTTTAAACACAGTTTGTGACCCAGTGATGAAGGATGTTCTTAAAATGTTCTCTGGTCCCTCCAGTTCCTCCTTCCTCAGACATGACTCATGAAAAGGAGAAGGAGCAAAAACAAGGTGAAGGGAAAGGTGGAGACAGGCAACTGAGAGTGAGCTGAAAGCAGAATAGAATAGGACAAGAAGGGCAGGGTGGTGGACACCAAAAATGAAAGAGGGGTGGCCTTCATCCCTACACCATCCCACTACAAAGAAGAAAATCCAGTGTTAATTTTTGATAGGTGCTTTCCAAGAGTAAATCTAGAATTCCATTGGAGGAAATAGTCCTGCCTTCTGCTTTTTCCAATTTTCTGTTCTCTTAGATCCTGCCCCCTGAAGATGGAGACAGGTCATTCAGTCCTTGACCAGCTAATCCTCATAGCTGAAATATTTTTTTTTAATAATTTTTATTATGCTTTAAGTGAAAGTTTGCAAATCAAGTTAGTCTGTCACACATAAGCCTATATACACCTTACTATATACTCCCGTTTACTCTCCCCCTAATGAGTCAGCCCACTCCCTCCCTTCAGTCTCTCCTTTCGTGAGTGTTTTGCCAGTTTCTAACCCTCTCTACCCTCCCATCTCCCCTCCAGACAGGAGATGCCAACACAGTCTCAAGTGTCCACCCGATACAAGCAGCTCACTCTTCATCAGCATCTCTCTCCAATCCATTGTCCAGTCCCTTCCATGTCTGATGAGTTGTCTTTGGGAATGGTTCCTATCCTGGGCCAACAGAAGATTTGGGGACCATGACCACCAGGATTCTTCTAGTCTCAGTCAGACCATTAAGTCTGGTCTTTTTGTGAGAATTTGGGGTCTGCATCCCACTGTTCTCCTGCTCCCTCAGGGGTTCTCTGTTGTGCCCTCTGTCAGGGCAGTCATCAGTTGTGGCCGGGCACCATCTAGTTCTTCTGGTCTCAGGATGATGTAAGTCTCTAGTTCATGTGGCCCTTTCTATCTCTTGGGCTCATAGTTATCGTGTGACCTTGGTGTTCTTCATTTTCCTTTGATCCAGGTGGGTTGAGACCAATTGACGCATCTTAGATGGCCACTTGTTAGCATTTAAGACCCCAGACGCCCCACTTCAAAGTGGGATGCAGAATGTTTTCATAATAGAATTTATTTTGCCAACTGACTTAGAAGTCCCCTTAAGCCATAGTCCCCAAACCCCCGCCCTTGCTCCGCTGACCTTTGAAGCATTCAGTTTATCCCAGAAACTTCTTTGTTTTTGGTCCAGTCCAGTTGAGCTGACCTTCCGTGTATTGTGTGCTCTCTTTCCCTTCACCTAAAGTAGTTCTTATCTACTGTCTAACTAGTGAATACCCCTCTTCCCCCCTCCCTCCCTCCCTCCCACCTCTCTTAACCATGAAAGAATGTTTTCTTCTCAGTTCAAACATTTCTCAAGTTCTTATAATAGTGGTCTTATACAATATTTGTCCTTTTGCCTCTGACTAATTTCACTCTGCATAATGCCTTCCAGGTTCCTCCATGCTATGAAATGTTTCACAGATTCGTTACTGTTCTTTATTGATGCGTAGTATTCCATTGTGTGAATATACCATAATTTGTTTAACCATTCATCCTTTGATGGACACCTTGGTTGCTTCCAGCTTTTTGCTATTATAAACAGTGATGCAATAAACATGGGTGTGCATATATCTGTTCGTGTAAAGGCTCTTATTTCTCTAGGGTATATTCTGAGGAGTGGGATTTCTGGGTTGTATGGTAGTTCTATTCTAACTTTTTAAGAAAACGCCAGATAGATTTCCAAAGTGGTTGTACCATTTTACATTCCCACCAGCAGTGTGTAAGAGTTCCAATCTCTCCCCAGCCTCTCCAACATTTATTCTTTTGTGTTTTTTGAATTAATGCCAGCCTTGTTGGAGTGAGATGGAATCTCATCGTAGTTTTAATTTGCATTTCTCTAATGGCTAATGATCGAGAGCATTTTCTCATGTATCTGTTGGCTGCCTGAATATCTCCTTTAGTGAAATGCGTGTTCATATCCTTTGCCCACTTTTTGATTGGGTTGTTTGTCTTTTTGTGGTTGAATTTAACAGAATCATATAAATTTTAGAGATCAGGCACTGGTCGGAGATGTCATAGCTGAAATTTTTTTCCCAATCTGTAGGTGGTCTTTTTACTCTTTTGGTGAAGTCTTTAGATGAGCATAGGTGTTTGATTTTTAGGGGCTCCCAGTTATCTGGTTTCTCTTCGTCATTTTTGGTAATGGTTTGTATTCTGTTTATGCCTTGTATCAGGGCTCCTAAGGTTGTCCCTATTTTTTCTTCCATAATCTTTATCATTTTAGTCTTTATGTTTAGGTCTTTGATCCACTTGGAGTTAGTTTTTGTGCATGGTGTGAGGTATGGGTCCTGTTTCATTTTTTTGCAAATGGATATCTAGTTATGCCAGCACCATTTGTTAAAAAGACTATCTTTTCCCCAATTAACTGACACTGGGCCTTTGTCAAATATCAGCTGCTCATATGTGGATGGATTTATATCTGGATTCTCAATTCTGTGCCACTGGTCTATGTGCCTGTTGTTGTACCAGTACCAGGCTGTTTTGACTACTGTGGCTGTATAATATGTTCTAAAATCAGGTAGAGTGAGGCCTCCCACTTTCTTCTTCTTTTTCAGTAATGCTTTACTTATCTGGGGCTTCTTTCCCTTCCACTCGAAGTTGGTGATTTGTTTCTCCATCACATCAAAAAATGTCATTGGAATTTGGATCAGAAGTGCATTGTATGTATAGATGGCTTTTGGTAGAACAGATGTTTTTACTATGTTAAGTCTTCCTATCCATGAGCAAGGTATGTTAGCTGAAATATTTTTACAAAAGCTTTCAGAAGTTTCTGGCTGTTCTCCGTGTTTCCCCCTCCTTCGTTGTCTACCATGGTTCTTTCATCGTTCTCTCTCTCTCTTCTCTCCCCTCCTTCCCCTCCCCACCCCAGTTCTTCCTCTCCTCCCTCTCCTCCCCCTGTCTTTCCCCCTCTCTTGTATATAAACATTTATTTGGCTTATTTTCCTGCCCCTACTTTATCGAGCATGTGAATC
The DNA here is from genome assembly GCF_024166365.1 of Elephas maximus indicus. Classification (NCBI taxonomy): domain Eukaryota; kingdom Metazoa; phylum Chordata; class Mammalia; order Proboscidea; family Elephantidae; genus Elephas; species Elephas maximus. Next base: position 21,193,358 of record NC_064845.1, read on the forward strand.
TCAAATTGTTTAGATGACTCTGCCTAACAACAGGAGGAAAATGAATGAAAATACACACACGCACACACACACACATACACGATGGAGGAACTGACAAGAAAATGCTATTAAATATTTATATCATCTTTAAAATTCCCACTAATTTTACATGTCAGATCTGATGTATTTTTACTTAAATGGCCCCAATGTACCAGACAAATGTGACCCATCAGGAAGATGTGTGCTATTCATCTCCCCTGATTTGTGGATCTTCTGGCACACAGCCTGACTCCTCAGGAATGGCCCTTCTTCATTCATTTTGAGGACTGCAGCTTTAAGACACTCAGCACTAACTCTAAATAAGTGTGATGTAAGTAATCTGACATCCTCCTCTTTTTTCCCACCCTAACCCCTCACTCCAGATAAGCTACACAACTGAAGGAATTTATATTCTACACCATCTGATTTCCCACCATCTTTGTTTCTGTGGCCTCCCTTCCAAGAGTGCCACAGCTTTGGAAAACAGAAAGCTAAATCGACTTAAATCGATTTCTTTACTACCAAACTTTCCAAAGAATTAAAATCCTAACAGATTATGCCACATGAAGTAATTTGTAAGACCAGGGTTGCAATGAACAAACTCTGAGAATTGCTGTACCTCAGTTATTTATATAATTGTCTTCACCCACTGTTTATCACCTGGTGGGTGCTTTTTCTGTGTTGAGATGGTGCAGAACATTTTTGGCATAGCTACTTTGACTCAAGAGTTATTTCGGCATGATTCTTTTAACCACAGCATCTTGACACCAAGTTATATCGAAGCTGCTGAGAAAATCAACTCCAAAATTTGCAGCATTTTGTGCTTATTTTTAAGACATCCAAGTAATATATGAAACAAACACCTTCCCTGTATCCCTGAGCCACATCCCACCACGCCTCTCACCCTAGCTCCCATATCCTTGAAGTGGAGGTGAGAGATAAGGTAGAGGTGGTAGACAAGGTTGAGGTGAGCCTCATAGATCTCAGTTTTATTCAATTTCAGTAATAAAAATCAGTGATCTTATATTTGATACAGCTTATGTCTCTTGGACCTAAAAAAACTAAGTCTAATTGGTATGTCAAAGTACAATGTCCCCATTTCCATGTGTTTCACAGTACATTAACATTGTAGAACCTCAGTCAATATGTGTTCAAGTGAGCTTTTTTGCCACTCTCATCTCCACCCCCCAGAAATGTGTCTAGCATTTGCCAGTAATGTACTCACTGGGGCACCATGGAACATCCTCACCCTGCGTTCCATGCCATTCTTATTTTCTTTCCTCAGAAACGTCTGCAGGAGTTCAAGTTTGCTGTCACAAAAAATTGAGAACCATACACTTGGATTTTGGCAACCCCAATGGGCATTAAAGTGATGTTTTTAACAACAGGATTCATACTTTCCCTTTGTCATAGTAGAAGTCTAGGATCAGTCTAGATCACGGACATGGTAGAAGACGGAAGGGCGTTAAGCAGTTTTGCACAAATCCAAGGGTCTCCATTGCATTGTATTTGTGGGTATTTGTTTCATGGGGATGCCATTCCCATAAAATACAGTAAGAATGGCACCCCCGGCATTGTGCACTTGGTAGTACTGAGTTTCAGAGTATATGATCACCTTGCATTTCAAAAGTTTACACTCGTGATGTAAAGGTGACCAGGCTGGAACTGATTCCAGCTTCATTAGGTCTTTTCTGCAAATACACTGGAACCAATACAAATGCTACTTTAACTTAATCACTGTGGCCAGCCCTTTTCTCCTTGTTCTCTTTTTCTAACTTAAAAGTATGAGGGTGGAAATATTAAGGCAAACCATTTTCAGGGGCAATTCAGTTTGAGAGCATCCTAAAGTCGTGACTGACGAAAGCTAGTACTCAAAGGAGAGAGAGCCATGGGGCCAAAGGCAGCCTTTTGAGGCCTTTTCCAATCCATATACTGTATCTATTAATACCTATGACTAAATGCGTTAAAAATTCTTCCTCTCGTGTATGTCAACTGCATCTCTACCTCTGACAGGGAAGTGTCACCCTGCAGTCCTAAACTACAAATCTACCCTCCTAGGTACTAGGGAAAGGACCCCTGGTGGCACAATGTTTAAGCACTTGGCTGCTAACTGAAAGGTTGGCAGTTCTAACCCACCAGTGGCTCCATGGGTGAAAGACCTGGAGATCTGCTCCCATAAAGATTACAGCCTAGGAAACCCTATGGGACAGCTCTACTCTGTCACTTAGGGTCACTATAAGTTGCAATCAACTTGATTGCCCATAACAACAGATACTGGTGGAATGCAAAAATCATGGAGGAAAGGAAATTGTCTCTTTTTCATACCTACAACATGACAAATGTCATCACCAGGACCTGAAGTGGACTGTATTCATTTTTACTGTGGTCTTTCAATCCATTTGAGCAAGATTAATACACGATTAATTATTCAACAGACATTTACTGAAGGTCTTCAATGTGCTGGCATACATGAAAAGCTCAATAAATAAGCTTGAATTAAGGAGCTGAGGGGCAGAGAAGAAATATCTTGCCCTCAGGATTAAGGTGCTTATTTGTGGGAGAAAGACAATTAATTCAGAGGGTAAAGCTTTAAGAAAGAAAGAACAGGAAACCCAAAGCAGAGACGCCAACTCTCATTTGAGTGAGGTGGGGGTGCCCTAGGCTCTCCTAAAGGGATGCTGTGTAGAGTTGCTCAAGTTGCACACTGCACAAAGGGATGGACCAAGCACAAATGGGTGCTGGAATTAAGCTTGCTCTGTTTGCCAAACCGAGAGTCAGTAGGCCACATCTGCCCAGATGTAATCCCTTTTACAAATTCCAGCAAAGACACAGTGTATGTTGACGCAGCCTTGTTTTCCTAGCTAAAGAAAAACAACTGTCTTCAGGTTCGCTCTTCATATACAGTCTTGATGCTCATGTGTGGCCCAGAAGAAAAGAGAAGCACTGGTATACGGCTCTCAATTGGTGGAGTAAATAAAATGGTGCATCATTGATTTCTGAGCACTAAACTATCCAGAGATGTTGCTGGCATCTACTTAATAGAACTGCCAAAAAACATTCAATTTTTTCATATAAAACACACCCAGAAAATTGAACAAATTTCATCAAAATGTGTAAGTGCCAGAAAGGATTCCAATCTAATAAAACATTAAGGCTTTGTGTTGTCTGTGTTGCACACGTGGCAGGCCCCTATAAACGACACGGCTGGAACCTGCTTGTTAATTCTTATGCACAAAATCACCAATTTAGGTTCTGCTGGGAAACCCTCTCGGAAGAGTCTCTGTGTAAATAAAGCAACCAATTTCTTAATATGAAGTTGGCCGCGATTGTTGTTCCTTCGAGGTCTGGGAGGAATCTTAGATGATCAAATCCAGAGGCCTGTACAGTCAGCTGTTGTAACAGAATCTGTTGGTGTCTATTGATGCTCTGAGTGACAGCAGTGTGTAAATCAATGAGTCACGCAAGTATACATCAGACGGCAAGAACACAGAGATAAGCAGCAGAACAGCAGTATTTTGGAAACGAAACGGACCTTGGCAAGGAACACTTTGAAACTGATAATTTTGCTTGTTGCATCTGGGATCTCAAAAGGGAAGGATAAGGAAGAGAAGAGAGAAAGGTTCATTTTTATGAAGGGCATCCTACGTTCCAGGTGTGAAGTGCTTTGCACATATCATGGCCTCTAATCCTCAAATCCCCCACCCGTCTGTCAGTTTGTTGTACTGTGGTAGCTCGCTTGTTGCTATGATGTTGGAAGCTATGCCACTGGTATTTCAAATATCAGCAGGGTCACCCAGGGTGGACCGATTTTAGCAGGGCTTCCAGACTAAGGCAGACAAAGGAAAAAGGCCTGGCGGTCTACTTCCAACATTTAGCCAATGAGAACATGTGAATCGTAACAGAATAGGATCTAATACAGTGCTGGAAGATGAGCTCCCAAGACTGGAAGGCACTCAGAATACACAGTGGCTGCAACATTGGACTTGAACATATCAAGGATTGTGGAGATGGTGCAGGACCAGGCAATATTTCTTTCTGTTGTACGTGGGGTCACCAGGAGTAAAAACTGACTCAATGGCAATTTACAACAGCAATCTTCAAACCACACTGTGATATTAGTTGTATCATCTCTATTTATGGATGGGAAAACCAGAGCTTAAGAAGTGAAATAACTTGTCGGAGGCCACATAGTTAATAAGTGACAGAGCAAGAACTTCAATCCAGGTATGTCAAGATGCCAAAGTCCATATTCTTCCACTTCCTTTAATTCTACTTTTGGGGTGGGAATCGGGGTGGAAACACCTCCTCCCATCCTGATCCTAGTTGCTCTCCTTGACTGGTAGTTTCTGAGTATTCAAGTGGAGCCGTCCTTCAGCAACCATCCTTCGTCTTGTCTCCCTCATCCCACAAGGAGAATCCCCCTTATTCAAAAAGTAGATTCCAGTGGAAAGCTAGGCGAGGTTCACTGGGAAAATCATCTAACAGTTCATTTGTCTAATCAAGTTCTGTGGGGGAGGGGGGACACGAAGTGGAAGAGTGTGACCAGTTATCTGTGCAGGGCAGCTCTCTCGGTAGGATTTTCTCTACTTTCACATAAAATGAGAGATAGAGACCAGATAGTAGCCTGTATAGCACCTGTAGTCCCAAAGTATTAATCAGTAAATGGAAGCCAGGTTCCCCGCTCTGAGCAAGAGTGAAGATTTACGAGAAAGCAACTGATGTTCTCTGAGGGGAGTAAACCCACTTTATGTAAACCTGAAAGATCAGTTAGAGTTCCCAGAACTCACCCCGGAGCGTGCCCTGAAGTCACCAAATGAAGGTCTGTGAGAAACCCCGTGAACGGACTCAAAACAAGACAAGACTCACCTGACTACAAGTTTCATTATGAACCTCGGGTTTTTTAGAGCTGGTGACATCACTTGGCTTTGAAATGTTGTTGGTGCGGGGGGCTGGCATCTATGGTTAAGGTGCACGTGAACTTGGCATGTCTTGCAGGCTTTCCAATTGACATCACGCAAAATCTTGTCCTCACTCGAGGCCTCACTGGCTTTCTAGGCCACCCCTGCCCATCTCCTTCTTCACAGGTAGTTAACAACCTAGGGCGGGTTTTTTGTTTTGTTTTTTTTCATTTTATTTTTATTGCAAAGGCAGCTTAAGATATGACAGGAGAGCATAATCACTGTCACTAGATACTCCCGCAGTTCAAGGGAAGCTCTGAGATCCATCCCAGACCTCATCTCCAAGACGTGCAATTTGAATTTGGGGTAGATGTGAGTTTTACTGCACAAAGTATGGTCCATGGACAAGCAGAACTGATTTCAACTGGGAGCTTGTGAAAAATGCAGAATCCCAAGCCCTGTCCCAGACTGTAGTGAATCAGAGTCTATATTTTTCTAAGACCCCAAGGTGATTTGTATGCACATTAAAATCTAAAACATCTTGATATAGAGCAGTGGTTCCCGAAGTGTGGCTCCAGGCCCAGCAGCATCAGCTTCACCAGAAAGCTTGTTATAAATGCAGGATCTCAGATCTACTGGATGAGCGTATCTACTTTAGTGAATTCCCCGGTGATTTGCCCCCATGTTAAAGTTGGGAACACTTTGGTTTTAGGGTCTGGCAGAGCTGGTCTTTAGTCTGGGTACCACCACTTACTAGGTTTATGATCTTAAGCAAGTACAGAACTTCTTGGAGTATCAGTTTCTTCAACAGTAGAACTTCCTTCTTGGGAATTTCACAAGGATTAAACTAGGCCATGTAGGTAAAGCTTTTAGCACAAGTCTAATGCATATTAAACACTTAGTAAGTAGTAGTTGTTTTTGGCTCTCGCTATTTGTTCCTTTTCCTCTTGTCTGTCATTCTCTACCCTAGAGATATTTTCATGAGGCCTTCCCGGGTCCCTTCCAGCTTTAACATGCTTGATTTGACTATTAGTTCATTTGTCTTACAACTGCTGAGTAGCCACTAGACCAAAGTCTCTAACTGCAATAGAAACACAGCTGAAATAAGAATTCATCCTCATCTTTTTTTTTTTTTTTTGTGGCTGAGTTTGGTTTTGCCTTCGATGTGGAACGGAGGCAGCAGGAGAACAGAGAGAACAGTGTATCTACCAAGTCCTGGAGGAGCAACACAATGGGACAGAAAGCAGCGCTCGCCCCTCTTCTCTGGAGTTTATGTGTTTAACCAGGGAGAGGCATAAATAAATATATAACTGCGCTTGTAGTCGGTATTGTGAAGAAAAATAGCAGGTCAATATGAGCAAGAAGAGATGGCGGAGGGAGAAGGAAGGACTCTTAGAGAGGACGATTTTAAATTGCACCTTGAAAAGAAAGAGTAGAAGTTAATCAGAGCAAAGAGAACCAACCCCAGGCATCAGCAACCACAAGTGTAATGGGTTTGAGGCAGAAAACACTCTGAGAAGTCAAAAAAGCAAAGAGAAGATAAATGTGACTGGAGCTTAGAGAGTGAGAGGGCGGGTCCCTGGCTGGGGAGGTGGACGGGTCTGATGTGGATTGTCATGCAGTTGGTTTTCCTGTAATTTAGGGAGAACAAGGCAGGACACTGCAGCGTGCTCATGAACTGTGTGGCTGAAACAAACTCTGCATACCAACTGCATTCATGCTGGAACTTCTGGGATCTATGAGGAGCTCAAAAATGCTTGCCAATAAGCACAACTGAATAAATGGTGAGCCATGCAGTTCAAAGGGGCTGATGAAATAACAGGGTCTAAAGTTATCACCAGGTAAACAAAACCAAGCCCATTGCTGTCGAGTTGATTCTGACTCATAACGACCCTACAGGACAGAGTAGAACTGCCCATAAAGTTTCGAAGGAGAGGCTGGTGAATTTGAACTGCTGACCTTTCGGTTAGTAGCTGTGCTCTTAACCACTGGCCGCCAGGGCTGAAGTACCCCTCAAAAGGACATAGGGCATGGCTCTTCCCAATGTTTCTTCTCTCCTCCCATTTTAAATTTTTCTCACTTTGCTAGATTTTTCTTATCAGCCAGTGGATTTCCTATATCTCAAGTCTGTAAAAATAACCTTGTATGACCTATCCATGATGCTCAAACTGCTGTCCATTTGTCCAGTACCTTTTACAGCAAAACATTGAGTTGTAGCTCTTACTTTCTCCTGCCTCTCCTCCCATATTACTTGAAACACAAAAATGTTATATATGTTTATATCATAAAGCTTAATGATGAAAGTAGACACCCATGAACCTTCCACCCAACTTTAGTATTAGTTTTACTAATTCCATTGAAAGGAGCCCTGGTGGCACAAACAGCTAAGCTCTCGGCTGCTAACCTAAAGGCTGGCAGTTTGAACCCACACAGTGGCTTTGAGGGAGGCAGATCTGGCGATCTACTTCCATAAAGATTATAGCTAAGAAGGCTGTATAGGGCAGTTCTACTCTGTCACAAGTGGTCGCTAGAGTCAACTTAGTGGCACATAACAGCACCAACAATTCCATTGACCACTATCTGTCTGTCACTTTGTTGTACTGTGGTGGTTTGCATGTTGCCATGATGCTGGAAGCTATGCCACCAGTATTTCAAATACCAGCAGGGTCATCCATGGTGGACAGGTTTCAGTGGAGCTTCTAGACTAAGACAGACCAGGAAGAAAGTCTTGGCTATCTATGTCTAAAAATTAGCCAATGAAAAACTTATGGATCACAACAAAACATTTTTTTAACTTGCTTACTTTGGACACATCATTAGGAATGATCAATTACTAGAGGATGACATTATGTTTGGTGAAGTAGAGGGCCAATGAGGGCAAGGGAAAACCTCAGTGAGATGGATTGGTCCAAAAGCCACAAAGATGGACTTGAACATGCCAATAATCATGAAGATGATGCAGGAATGAACAACATTTTGTTCTGTTGCATATGAGGTCACCATGAGTTGGAGTTGACTCGATGACAGCTACCTATCTATCTAATTCTATTAAATTGATTTGTTATTCTCTATTCTACTCTCTGCCTCCACTAACTCAGGCAATCATAACCCCAAATTTTGTGCTTATTGTTCTTTTTAAAAAAATATGTCATAAATTCTTATATTCCTAAATAACATCTATTTACTTTTACTCAGCTTTCTCGTTTATACATTAGGAAAATCAATCATGCAAAATCAATTCCAAATGGAATTGCCAAAGGCAAAATATCCAAACTTTTAGAAGAAAATACAGAACAATATCTTTAGACTTCCAGTTAGGAAAGGAAGTTTTAAACAAGACACAAAAAGCACTAATGATTTAAAAAAAAAAAAAAAGAAAAGACTTGCATAAACAGCCTCCCTCCCATCTTCCCTAGATGTCACACTGCCAAGAAATTGAACCATTAGTGATTCATCTTTTTGAGTTAAACATAACCCTAACCCTATGGGATTCCTTTAAAACACAAGTATCCTCCAGTAATTGGTAATATATAAAGTCTCTGTTGTATGGTGGATTCCCAAGAAATAGACCTTAAGACAAAGATTAGCATTCAGGAATTTATTAAGGAGTGCTCTGAAAATCAATAACTGTGGGGGAAGAGTAGGAAGCAGGATTGGGAGAGGGGGAAGTTGGGCTGCGATGCTGTCTCAGTGGAGGCCTCAGCCAATTCCACATGGGGTAGTTCTGAAGCTGGGCTGGCCCTTCTAAGTTATCCCAAGTTGAGGCAAACCAAAAAACCAAACCCATTGCCATCGGTCAATTCCATCTCCTAGTGACCCTATGGGACAGAATAGAACTGCCCCATAGAGTTTCCAGGGAACAGCTGGTGGATTCAAACTGCCAATCTTTTGGTTAAAAAAAATTTTTTTTTTTTTTAATTAGCAGCCAGCTATTAAGCCAGGGCTCCAAGTTGAGGCAAGGAGTCCATTATTCCCTCAGCCATCAGCCATTGGATGCTGTTGACCTTGGGAAAATTGATTCTCTTCAGCCAGGTGATTTGCTTAAAGGGCTGACTGCTGGGGGCTGTTTGCTGGCAGTACTTCCAGAAACTTCCAAAAGTATACATTTTTGTTTCTGAAGGGAAATCTGAGTGGCATATCACAGTACCCACCAAAGTTGTTCATGCTTTAGACTAATAGAAAATATCAGATGTCTTCTTGAGCCTAGAGAGACCTAGTAGCAAGAGAACACTTGTGTGTGCTAATAAAGGGTTGAGAGAGTGGAAATTATCCCTTAAAATAACTTCATATGGAGAATGTTGGGAAGGGAATATATGCCAGGTTATGGGTTTTAAGTCAGGGCTATGCAGTGCCCTGTCCCTGGGTAGTGAAAATTGTTAATGCTCTTGGCTGCTAACAGAAAGGCTGGAGTTTTCAGTCTACTCAAAGTTGCTTTGGAAAAAAAGGCCTGGTGATCTGCTTCCAAAAACTAAGCCATTGAAAACGCTATGGAACACATTTCTACTATGACACACATGGGGTCACTATGAGTTGGAATCAGTTCAATGGCGACTTGTTTGGATTTTGCTTTATGCAGTCCCCCAGCTTCCTCTACAGCTTCAAAATGTCTGCCAGGATCCACCCTTGATCCTCTCCTCTAATTCGTACTAAATTACTCAACTAGCTAACCAAGTATGTTCTTAGAGAGCCATTCCCACAGGTGAAACTATACCAACCCCACCTTCCAAAAAAGCCCACGTTGATACACTTACCCAGAATTTTGCAATCAGAAAATCTAGAAAGAAGTTATTTTCATTTCAACATGAATAAAAGTGTTGAATCATTTCGAAAAATAAAATTTTATACTTTGAATTACCAGGTGGGAAAGTGGCTCTGAGTCAGGGAAGTAACCTAACCTTTGTAGTACTTCAGCTCCTAAGCTCTTAATCAGTGCCATGTCTCAAATTGAAACCCTGAACTGCAGGTAACAGGTAGCAAGAGCAGCTCAGTGAGGGAGAAGCAGTGTGTGAACGGGCTTATAGGGCCATAAAAGGACCCGAAGCCATCTAAACAAACAGCACTGCAATCAGCAACCTTCCTAGGCCTCTGCTTTTCCATTTTTGAAATGGTGAGAAAATTCTCAGCAATTATTTTAAAAATTGACCAAAAAGAGAAAGAGGGCCAGCCATAAAGCCATCAAGAAGTAGCTGGTCCTCTCTTACAGTGAGTGACTCAGTGTTGCTTTACTCAAGCTGAACAGGTAGAGACAACTGCAACTGAAAGTGAACATGAAGAGGGGAAATGACTCACCTTAATTATTCTCCAGAATGACAATGTTCAATAAACAGCATTTCTGCAAGACATGAAGATTTCCTACTTAAAAAGGGGGTCAGTGGGAAGTGCTTCCAAATGCATTTGGGATATGCTGCATATTATATTTCTCTCCTGCACAGTCACAGTGCACATTGGTTTATCAAGGGATCTGAGAAGTCCCGCAGCAAAGAAAACTTTTTAGCCTTGTTGAAGTCTGTGATCCTTCAGAGTTAACCCCAAAACCAAAAAACAAATATGTTGCCATTAGGTTGATTCCAACTCATTAAAGATCCTATGGAACACAGTAGAACTGCCCCATAGGGTTTCCAAGGAGCGGCTGGTAGATTCGAACTGCTGACCTTTTGGTTAACAGCCATGCTCTCAGCCACTATGCCACCAGGGCTCCAGAACATATTTGTACTGGAACATCCAACAACATCTTGCCAAACTAGTATATAAAGAATGCAGCTTGGAAAATGCTGATCTAACCCTACATATTGTATTTATAGATGAGCAGCCTGAGACTCAGAGAGGAGAAGTGACCTCCCCATGTTCACAAATCTTGCTAGAAGCAGAGTCAGGACACGAACCCTGGTCGCATAGCCTTCAAATCACTGCTTTTTTTCTAATCCACTAACTTTTGTTGTTGTTGTTAGGTGCCATTGAATGAGTTCTGGCTCATAGTGACCCTATGTACAACAGAATGAAACACTGCCTGGTCCTGTGCCAAACTCACAATTGTTAATATATTTGAGCCCATTGTTGGAACCACTGTGTCAATCCATCTCATTGAGAGTCTTTCTCTTTTTTGCTGACTCTCTATTTTACCAAGCATGATGTCCTTCTCCAGGGACTGGTCCTTCCTGATAACACGTCCGAAGTACATGAGATGACGTCTCACCATCCTTGCTTCTGAGGAGCATTCTGGCTGTAACTTCTTCCAAGGCAGATTTGTTGGTTCTTCTGGTAGTCCGTGGTATCCACTAACTAGGGGAACAAAAATCAAATTCGCTGTTTTATAAGCCGGCTATTAATTGAGGGTTTATCTAAGACATGGCTTCAGAGACCATCTGTAACAGAAAACTTTATACTTCCCCGCCCCACCCATATGATAACTCCAAACCTAATCTGTGAGAAGGAGGTAGAGACAAAGAGGAGCTAAACATATACAGCTTAATAAGACTAAAGAGTGTCTTCTTGGGCCATTTAAGTGCTTGTGTGTATGTGCCCTTTAAGGTATTTTTAGATTTCCTCTGAAGTCCCTAGGTGGTGAAAACAGTTAACACACTTGACTGTTAACTAAAAAGTTGGAGGTTGGAGTCCATTCAGAGGCCCTTGGAAGAAAGGCCTGGCTATCTACTTCTGAAAAATCAGCCATTAAAAACCCTATGGAGCACAGTTCTACTCTGACACACATGAAGTCCCCATGAGTTGAAATTGACTCAACTGGTAAGAAGTAAGATTTCTCTGGGAGGCTAGAAGACTGAAACGAGGGTAGAGAGTTGAAAGCTAGGACTAGGGAAGGAAGCAATGGGAGAAAACAATGAGGCCCCAGCAATATGGCTGCAGAACAGTCTCCAGGGAGAGAAACTACCATGAGAAGATTCCCTGAGATGGACTTCAGAAAAGAAATGTCTGCTTCTCAGTTTGAAAAGGTTCCTGCTCTGTGCTACAGTGCCCTTCTGTGGTACCCTCCCCTCTCTTCAACCGTCCTCTATTCCCAAGTTCCTTTAGGGAAGGGCAATAAACAGCAAGATGACAACTAGCTTTGGGGCATGCTGCCTTGGTGAGTGAAGGGGGATGCATCTAGTTATGGAGATCAAAGCACAACAAAGAAGGCTGGAGATCACCCCGTGGAGATGGAGTGATGGGAGGCCAGAGGAGTAAGAGAAGCCTGCTAAGAGTTGGGAGCAAGACATGACAGGAAGCAACTGTGTCTGTCAGACATAGTTGTATCTAAGAGTCCTTAGATACATTGCAGAAAGGACTGAACTTCTCTATTCAAAACAGAATAGACCTTCAGATTAATTTATTTGGATATTTAAATAAACCATGAACCAGAACGCTAAAGGTACATTTAAAGAACACAATGAAATAGGCCCAAGGAATAACATATGAGAAATTAGTCAACATCACCCCTAATTTCTTCCAATTGGTTTGATCACTTCCGGCTTCTGGTCACCACATCTCCACATGGCTCCAGCCTTCTTTGTTGCATGCTTTGACCTCCAAAAGTGGACCCACCCCACTTTATTCACCAAGACACCACTTCCCAATGCTGGCAGACACCTGAAGCTGGTCTATGCCCCCCCTACTCTTTGATAAAATATCCTTACATTTAAGTAGCAAGATCAGTGATGAACAGTCCAAGAAAGGATTTAGAAAATGTACAGTTTACATTTTTAAGATTGATATGCGAAGGAGATTTCAAAATAAGAAGTTTTAAAAAAAAAAAAGACTAAGGAGTCTATGTAACAATCTTCTAATTTGCTCTGAGGCCTCACAATACCAGCATACTAATTCTAATTTAACTCCTTATTCCAAGTAGCTCTACCTGTGACAGTTGCCCTAAAGTTGACTCCAACTCATGGTGACCCCATGTGTGTCAGAATAGAACTGTGCTACATAGAGTTTTCAGTGGTTGATTTTTCAGAAGTAAATTTCCAGACTTTTCTTCTGAGGCATCTTTGGGTAGACTCCAACCTCCACCTTTCATTTACCAGCCTAGTATATTAACCATTTGCACAACCAGTGACCAAGTACTTCTAGAATACCTTAATCATTACATCTTTCTCTACTTTCCAGCATTGACCCCCTTCAAAGCTAGTCTAATCATGGCAACATGTTAAATTGGATGCTTCCTAGTGGGGATTGACATGACTCAGAACATTTAGATCCCTTTTTTCACTAACAAAGTGGACTCAATTCACCTGTACTGGGGAGAGCCAAGCTTCTTCTCCCCATCAACAGTCAATATCCTTTCCTACTACGCAATGGGAAACCTGAGCATTTGCTTTCTAAAGTATGACTCTTATATTGCCAAGTGATGTGTGCCTTCTCCTCTGAGCAGCTTATATAAACCAGCCAGATGGAACTCAAGGTAGATGAATTTTCACCAAAGTTGTGCACCGTGCACTCTGCAGGTTTGCAGAAGTTCCTGCTTGTGGTAACGTTGATGGTTATTCCAGCCTGTCCCTTTATAAATAGCAGTACTTAGAACCCTTCACCTCAGTATATGCCCAAGCCACTGTTCTTCAAGGAAATAAGTCCAGAGGCATCTTCAGAATCATACATCAACAACATGCATTCCAACAAGACAGGCCATCTGCAATGATTTTTGTTCTGCATGCTCTCCATAAGCAGAGGTGTCACATGGGGCATGTCACAGAGTTCACCAGGAAACCAGATGCTTGTGTCGGTGTGTTTTGTTCCAAGGACTACTTGTTGTCCCCCTTCCCCCAACCCTAGCAAAGCTAGGAGGACTTTATCAGGCAAAGGTATCGCTACATTCAACCACCCTTTGTGGAAAATTTCTACTTCTTTTAGAAACAATTCTGCCACAACTCTGTGTGTAAGTTTTAAACGAGAAAGGTTAACGCTGTTAACTAGATTCTGTTAAAATATGTGTATAAACACACTCAAAATTCTGAAACCAGAAAGCTGAAATGATTTAATTATTTAATATTTCAAATTAATGTGGGTGTGTGATTGATTTTATTATCAGTAAGGAATGGATGTGAGGAACAGTCTCTAGGCTGCAGGACTGAAAGGTGTGTGTCAAGAAGTTTTGTCATTTAGCCACAATGAGTAACATGACACATTGGTTCTTCTCTCTAGTTATAAAAGCAAAGGTAATAGGCAAAGCTATAGGACTGGTTTTCACTGGCTAATACTTTTCAGAAGTAGACTGCCGGTTCTTCTTCTGAGTCTGTCTTAAGTCTGGAAGCTCAGCTGAAACCTGTCCTCCATGTGTGACCCTGCTGGTATCTGAATACTGGTGGCATAGCTTCCAGCACCACAGCAACACGCAAGCCCCCACAGTACGACAAATGGACAGGTTGCAGGAAGAACGAGTAAATCTGTCTTAGAAGAAGTACAACCAGAATGCTCCTTAGAAGCACGGATGGCGAGACTGCGTCTTACATACTTCGGACATGTTGTCAGGAGGGATCAGTCCCTGGAGAAGGACACCATGCTTGGCAGAGTACAGGGTCAGCAGAAAAGAGGAAGACCCTCAACCAGGTGGATTGACACAGTGGCTGCAACAATGGGCTCAAGCATAACAACAATTGTAAGGATGGCACAGGAACGAGCAGTGTTTCGTTCTGTTGTGCATAGGGTCGCTATGAGTCGGAGCCAGCTCGACAGCACCTAACAACATAGGCCTGGAGGATAATCTGGGATTAAAGGTTGAGAACAATGCTGAGAAAACATGGAGCCATCAGAAACCATTTTTCAACTTCCTATAGTTGCAAAAAGAGAATCCTTCTCTTAAGGAATAGAGAGGGGAAAAAAACAGAAACAAAAACATTGCTCTGGGAAATAATATGAAAGCTGTAAGGACTAAAATTTGTTCACATTCTGAAGGAATTTCTTCCTTGTCTTAATTAATCTTTTACTATTAAAGAACAAAATTCTAGACCAATATTGTAAATTCTGTAGTTCAAGGATTCGCAAACTTTTTCTGTAAAGGATTAGATAGTAAATATTTCAGGCTTTACAGGCCATACGGTCCTTGTCACAACTACTCAACTCTACTCATATAGTGCAAAAGCAGCCATAGACAATTTGCAAGTGAACAAGCATGGCTGTGTCCCAATAAAACTTTATTTACAAAAACAGGCAGTGGGCTAGATTTGCCCCACAGGCAATATCTTGCTAACTCCTACCCCAGGCTTTAAGTTATATGAAGGAGAAGTCCTGTATCCCAAGACTTGGTACATTATACTTAAGAAATATTTGTGGGTGGCATCAAAAGACTTCAATTATAGCCCTCGTTCTATCACTGTGTGACTGTGGACAAGTCATTTCATCTCTCAGAGCCTTGGTTCTTGAAAATACATAATGAAAAATATAATGTTGGCCCTGGCTGTTTTCTGGGATATCTCCTAACAAAATCACCAACATTTATCAAACTTAGAAAGTGCCATATAAAACTAAGAGTTTTATGTATCTCCTCATTTAATCCTCACAACAACCCTATATTATCTACATGCTTTCAGATAAAGAAACCAAGCACCAGAGCACTTAAACAACTGAAAGTCACATAG
Source organism: Elephas maximus indicus (assembly GCF_024166365.1). Lineage (NCBI taxonomy): Eukaryota > Metazoa > Chordata > Mammalia > Proboscidea > Elephantidae > Elephas > Elephas maximus. The sequence continues at coordinate 21,208,836 of NC_064845.1, forward strand.
TAAATGATAGAATTGAAATTCAAACATCAGAGCCTGCCCAGTTAATCACTACACTCTGCTTAATTTTCCCTAAACTTGGAAATTGAAATGGATTTCTTTTGGAGAGTTTTTAATAAATCATGGCATTGGCTTGCTCTGTGTGACCAACAGCTTCTTTGTACTTAGCTGTCAAATCTTCTTGGCCTGGAATGATCATTCAGCTACCATCACGGGGGAACAAAGGGCATGGGTAATAAATCACACAAGGTCCTTTCGGTGGCAAACAAATGCTGGTAAATTAAAGCAAAAAGTGGGGATGAGTATTTATTGGAAAAATACTAAATAGTTCGCAGAACTGAAGGAACAGTTGAGCAAGGCCGTGGTATGAAAGAAGATTTGTGTAACAGAAACTTGTAATAACACAATAGCTCCATGTTGCCTCCTGCTTCTGCATCTCCCAGTTCACATTTCATATTCCCTGGAAAGATTATCTATTTTGTCTAGTTACATCAGCTATTTCTACCCTTATATATTAATCAGCTATGGGCAAGGGAAGGTGCCCGGGTGGCACAATGGTTAAGTGGTTGGCTGCTAACCAAAAATTTGGTGGTTTGAACCCACCCAGGGCTTCCACAGGAAAAAGATCTGCCAATTTGCTTCTATGAAGATTACAGGCAAGAAAACCCTATGGGGTAGCTTTACTGTCACATGGGGTCACTATGAGTTGGAACCGACTTGATAGCACCTAACAACAAAACAACGTGGCCAAGAAACAAAATCGGTAGCAAGATCATCGACTATAGATTGAACTATAAAGCAGAAAACCACATCAGTGAGTCTACCGCTAGTGGAGCACCACGTTTAGTGGATTTCCATACCATGTTCTGTCTCCGGCTGACTCTACTTGACACAAATTGTCCTATTGTGACATTTTGGCTTGGAAATAGAAGTATTAAATACAAGCAATCCCCAGGTTACGAACGAGATCCATACCTAAAGTGTGTCTTTAAGAATTTGTAGGTAAGTCCAAACAGGTGCGTATGGTTCTTATTTAACCCAGTGCCGTCGAGTCGATTCCGACTCATAGCAACCCTACAGGACAGAGTAGAACTGCCCAATAGAGTTTCCAAGGAGCACCTGGTGGATTCGAACTGCTGACCCTTTGGTTAGCAGCTGCAGTACTTAACCACTATGCCACCAGGGGTTCCTGGTTCTTATTTAGCCTTACTTTATTGCAAGTGGAGCCTTGGTGGTACAGTGGTTAAGGGCTGCAGCTGCTAACCAGAAAGCTGGCAGTTTGAATCCACCACCCATTCCTTGGAAACCCTATGGGGCAGTTCTACTCTATCCTATAGGGTCGCTATGATTCAGAATCCACTCAACAGCAAAGGGTTTGGTTTGGTTGTGGTTTAGTGCACGAAAAGACTTGGCGGCTTTCCAATGATTTAAAATGTGCACATGCAGCAGGCAAAGGTGATTGTGATAAAGAATTTGTTGTGAGTAGGGGTTGGCTCAATCGTTTCAAAATGAGAGCAAATTTACTTAGCCTTAAAGGGCAAGTACCAGCTGAAATTGGACCTTAGTAACCCAGGGACTTTCTGTATTAACATTTCTTCTAATCCTCTATCATAGCCTCCCCAAACACACATACAAAGGTGTTGCTAATAGTGCCAAATGTTTCTACTCAACCTATTCAACCTTCTACCCTCTTCTAACAACAGGTAGTCCCGGGTTACCAACTTACAAGTTAGGGACACCCATACCTGCCCTTTGATGGTATGCAAATTTGCCCTCAGTTTGAAACGATTGATCCAACCCCTACTTGCAAGAAATTTCTCCCTCACAATCATCTTTACTTGCTGCATGTGCAGTTTTTAAATCATTGAAAAGGCTCCAAGCCTTTGCACTAAAGTAAGTTTTTTTTTTAAGGCTAAATAAGGACTGTATGCACCTGTTCACCTTACCTACAAACTTGATTTAAAGACTTAAAGAAATAGGATTGATCTAGTTCTAACCAGGGGGCTGCCTGTATACCTTTGGTACAGTCTCTTGCCACCTATCTTTAATCTTTGATCACAAGACCCGTGGGTAAAAAAACTTCATTCTCATGGCTTCAACTTTGTGTAGGTCTCTGTGTTTTACAATTTCTGTGGCTAAAAATATGTTCTTAGTGGCATGGCTGTAAATTTTTAATACAAAATGAAATCATTGTTATTATTAGTTTTTGTTTTGTAAATACATTCTTAACTTCATCTCTACAATAAGCTTTCGGACCAGATTTCTGTTCAGCACAAAATAAGAATGCCTGTTAAACAGTGAGTGTTCTTGAGTAGAGAGGTGCTTTTTATTTCCATCACACCGGGACTCAGAGTCGTTGGGGAAAAAATTAAATAAATGTGAATTACCAAAGGATGGAAACCCCATTTTAATTGTCACTTCTCTCTTTTTCTTTTTAATTTATAGTTGCATTTTTTTTTTCTCTGTACTTCTACCCCTCAGTCCAGGACAACCCTGTTGGTTTCTAAAGTCGGCAGCTTTCCTCTTTATACCAAGAAACAGAGCCTGGAATCCAGAAAGGGCTTAGAGCTTTCTGCCACAGAATATCTGGAAGGAGTTTGAGAGCGTCTTGGGGACATTTCAATCCATGGTGTTTTTGTACTGTTCAGCCATTGGTATCATTTCCTTCAGACCTTTAAGTCACTGTGCCAAAAATGACTGTATCCCTAGCCAGTAATAATCACTTTTTTTTTTTTAACTGATCTTGAACTAATTTCCAGGTGTTTTTTTTTTTTTTTTTTTTACTAAATGCTTTAAAAACATTATCTCATTGATTCTTATTTAAACTCTACGTCCACGTTATAGACGGGGAAACCAGGTCTTACAGAGGTGAAGCAACTTGCTGCAGTATACAGTTGATAAGAGGGAGACATGAGGTTTGAATGCAGGTGGCCTGGCCCTAATGCCTGGATGTAAATTCCTTGCAGTTTTTTTTTATTATTATTCTTACCTCATGACTTGCTTTGACTATTACTATCATAAAATGCATTTTTTTTTTACACACGGTTTGTAATAGTTTGCTACCTTTTTCAGCATGAAGTTATGATGTTTGATTCTTGACCTACTTCTCACATCCAGTCAAAAGCCACATCTTCAGTTTCATCGTGGAAATTAATGAATAAGTAGAATTCATTTTTACTCAATATTTATCTTAATACAATATTATCATGTTATATTAATAATAATATAATGTTAATATGTGCCAGCCACTGTGCTAGGCTTTATGACAAAGCTAGGAATGAATAGCTCCTTCGTTCATGGAGTTTGGAAGGCAAGACAGTAAAAAAGACAGGAGAGGGTAAGAGAGAGGAAAATAGTGAGAGAGAGTCAGTAAGAGAGACCAAGAGAGAAATAAGAGAGAGATAGTAAGACAGAGATGATTAGAGAGAGAGAAAGATGGTAAGAGACAGAAAAAGAGAGAATAAGAATCAGCAAATAAATAAAATAATTATAAACTTTTAGCTGTACTGCGTAATAGAGTTTAATCAAAATTTACTGTGCAGGCAACTTCTGAGACTGATTCAAGTCTATATATATATGTCACTCTGTAAGTACAGAAACTGCCTTGAGTTCCTATGACATAGGTCTTTTTTGAGCCACCGGATTCTGCCAAGAAGCACCAGGTTCTTTTCCACACAATGTCAATCTGTCCTAGCACACTTTTTGGAATCCATCCATTATTATTAAAAAAAAATTATTATTAGCTCACTGAAAACTGCCCCGTTGTTACCAATGCCTGAAAATCATGGTGAACAAAGGAATGGAATTTATCAACAAAGCAAGTGTACAGACCATTAAGTGCTAAAGAAAATGAATTTTGTCCTCCACACTGGGTTTATATCTGGGAGATAACAGTAGCATTACTCTAAGAAGAAATACCATCACCTCCTCACCCTCAGAAATGTGGACTGGTTTAATACTATGTAGTAGCATCGACTTTCATTTCAGCACATACCACAGTAAAATGTTCATAATGGCACCAAGAATTTAAATTTTTTAATGATTTTTTTTAACAATCGTGATAAAATCTGCTAGCAGAATTTAGAGTAGAAGTCAGCCCTCCGAACTTTAACCTAACAAAGGAATAAAGCGCTTAAGAAAACAACCTCTATTTAATATTGCTTTTTTCCCTTAGAGTTATTATTGACCAAAATAAGGACACAACATGACCAAGACTAAGTCCATTTGAGTTTTTAAGCTCTGTCCTAAAGTCAATTTTAGTTAACATTACTTTTGAGGTTGAAGATGGGTCCCCTCCCATTTCCTTGATTTTTGTTTCCTTTAAATTTATGTTCCCATCGCACATTCCACTTATGCCAGGTTTGAGAGGGGAAAACACCAATAATTCTGCAAGGTGGTTGCTTACTGTATTTTGGTTGATTTGAATGAGGTTCCTAAAAAGCATCCAAACATGTTGGTGTGCCTTTCAGTTAAACCCTCAAATCCTTGGAGGCGTTCCTCATCACTAAAACAACAGACCATAAAGTTTGCTTTATGCAAGTAGATTTATTTATTTGTACTCACAGACAACCATAAAGGTTTATCTTCTGATCAGAGAAAGAAAATAAACAAAGCAACGAAGGTCTTCACAAAAGAGAAGGCACGAGCCAAAATTAACAAAGGCTTTGTTCTTTCCACGTTAACAAGAAAGAGGAAGAAAGAAAAAGTGAGACTAGGATAGAATGCAGGCTCCATGATTTTTTATGTTCCTTTGATTCATGATAAGCAAACTTCAATGTGTGTTTAAAATCTTGAGGATTTATATTAACCAAACAAGAATTTTTACAATCAGGGAACATTTGTCTGGTTTCCTCCATGCCTCCTCCCTCCCCACCCATCCCCCCAACCAGCACACACAATTTTGGTAGAATATTTTGTTGGCTATAATTAAACTATGTGTGTTAATTAGGATTAGATTTTAAATGCACTGCTTGGGAAGTTGAAAAATACAGGATCTGAATGAGCCCAAATTGAGATGACACTTGAATTTTCGCAGATGTTTCCATAATCCTAATTTCAAATTGATTGTACTTCCTGAACAGTGAGAAGCCATTTTCAGTTATTTATTCAGACGTGTGTACTACTTTTCCCTCTGCCAGTGGTAGAAAATATCTAACACGTTCGTTAACTCCTTCAAATAAACCAATTTCTGAGGCAAGTTTTAACAAGAGGGGTGCCAGATAATCCTACCCACTCGTGGTCCCCCCACTTAGGGACCCAAACAGAAACACAGACTCCAGCAATTTCTCTCTTGCCTGCCCCCACATGATGGATTCAGCTGGCTTTGGACTGTCATTGCTCAACAGGCCAGGGATAAAGCAAAGAGAGGAAAAAAGGAGAACTTAAATGATTGGCCACCAGCAGCCCATAATACGTGACTCTTGATTCAGCCGCAAAGATGTGCAGCGTACTACACTACATAAGCCCAAGGATTGGACCCAATAGCAGAGCCACCTGTAAAACCCATTCCCAAATAAACGGCCTGTAAAAAAGAGACGCCCCTGCCAAATGTGAGTGTGTCAGTACCCAGCAAAGTGTCAGCTAAAGCCGGAAGCCCAACACCAGACTTTGAATGTGCCTGAAAGACGCAGTGGTCTTCTCTTCTGTGTGTGTGGGTTTCTTGCCCTTTTTCTCTACATTTGAATTTACGTTCAACCCAGAATCCTGAGAGTCTTCAGAAATCCTGCTTGGAAACAACCCCATTCCCCTGACGAGGCTCCTATTTGATTGTAATTCCTTGTAGCTTCCCCGTTAGGGGGCCCTCTGCTGAATTAGAGGCATCGTGCCTTCTTCCACCTGTAACGATTTCCCACTCAACTGTAAGACAATGGCCATGATTGATCTAATGAGGGCCTGGAAAAGCCAGCTGATTGCTATAAATAGTTGAAAGCGAAAACTTGCGCTTGGCTTCCCAAAGAATTTCTCATCAACTCTGGTACCCTAACCTAAATAGGTAAGCGACCACATGGCAAATTAGGTGAGACATTTAAGCTTGTTCTTGGTGGGAGTTCATATAGAGGGCAAAGCAGAATTCAAGCCAAGAGCGATGAGGGATGGAATATTCACATTTTAAAGCCACAGCTACATATCATTCTATATGTCCCACCGAGACGGAATTCACTTTCTTTGAACAGAAAACAATTTGAATAAAAGAAGATGCACATGAAACCAGAGAGTAGGGTTTTTTTTTTTTTTTTAATATTTGACGTCCAGTAAAAATAGTTTTTGTGCATTCGTTTGTTAAAGAAACTAGCAAGCTGCAGAGGTAAATAAAGGAATTCACATAATGTCCCTGAAAATCACGTATTGCTTCCCCCCCCCCCATTACATCTATTGGGACTGCATCTCTTAACCCTGGCTGCAGATTAGAATCACCTGATGCCCAGGTCGTACCACCCCCTTCCGCCCCTCCTCCCCTATCTATTACTTCGAATCACCTGGGCTTAGGATCCAGGAATCATTATTTTGAAGCTTCCCAGGGGATTCCACTGGGCAGCCAAGCCTGATTACCAATTATTGTACTAAGGGTTCTCCAATACTATACCCGTGGCTGCTGGGTTGATTCCGACTCGTAGGGACCCTATAGAACAGAGTACAACTGCCCCATAGTGTTTCCAAGGGGATTCAAACTGCCGACCTTTTGGTTAGCAGCTGAGCTCTTAACCACTGCACCACCAGGGCTCTAGTATGAAGAAATTTTCCCTCCTACTCTATATGCAGAACAAAAAGAGACAAGGAAAATGGTCCCTGCCTCCCTAGTTCTTGCCCTGCGAATTATCTGAGGACTAAAATCGTATCATATGCATGCCCGGGTTTGCAACCGATGGCTGGTCCCCTATGTCAGAACCCCCTACTGTTACATCGTTGAGACCCTTTGTAAAGTGAAGGGTATAGGGAGTTTAAGTAAGTTGCCTAAGGCCTCCAGCTAGTAAGCAGCAGAACTAGATTTCAAGTCAAGACAGTCTTGGCCCCAGAGAACATGCTTTTTACCACGACTAAGGCAAAGGTTGAACGCCAGTAGCCCATGAGCCAAACCTAGCACACAACATGTGTTGTCTGGCTCACACAAACGTCTAAAAATGTTTAAATCTGTGTGCCCTTGTGCTGGGTGTGTTATCTCCAGTTCACCTTAGTTCCAGCCGCTCCCTGTTGCCTTCACATGGAATGTTCTACAATCATTTATATTAACTGCTTGACTTCTGCAGGCATTTCAATTTGCCTCCTTTTGCATGGGCAAGAAGGCCCTCTAAAATTATACTGAAGTCTCCAAAGAGTAAGTGCTACCACGTATTTCCATTCACTAGGCGTTGATAAAGACTGAAATTAGCCCTTCCTATTTCATAGAGATGTTCCTTACTAATTTTACTCAATCATTCACTTGTTCGTTCTCTCACTCATTTAGTGCGCACCTGCTAGGTGAGAGATACTTTGAAAGTACAAGAAAATCCAAAAGCACAGGGACTAATGTGTATGTCCCATTAAGAACCAGGTACTTTGCTGGGCATTTTGCAAACACTTTCTCAGCTAACATTTAATCCATTCAGTAGTCTCACTGATAGCACTAATATGCATATTTTACCCACAGAGCAAACTGAGAGTATGAGAAGCTGGGACATGCTGACTCATTCATTTAATAAATAAGAACGAGAAACCACCACATGACAAGCACTATTCTAGACGCAGGTGAGCCAGGAGTTTGAACATGACTGACAAGTAGCCCACCCTCCAACAGTGAAGGGCTGGAGGAATCTCACATTACATTGTAAGAGCTGATTATTAAAAATCTAAAAATTGTGCAAGCTGGTTGTTGAACCACTGATAACTTCGAATCCAAACCAAACCAACTGCCATCAAGTCAGTTCTGACTCATGACAACCCCACGTGTTGAGTAGAAACGTGCTCCATAGGGTTTTCAATGTTGATTTCTTTTTTGGAAATAGACCTTTCTTTTGAGAATTCTCGCCTTCCATGTAGGAGACCTGGGTTCAATTCCTGGCCAAGGCACCTCAAGCACAGTACTACTTATCTGTATGTTGCTGCGATGCTGAACAGGTTTCAGAGGAGCCTGTGGACTGAGACTAGGAAGAAAGGCCTGTCAATTTACTTCTGAAAATCAGACAATGAAAACCCTGTGGATGACAATAGTCCAATTCCATTGTTCATAGACCAACTCAAAGGCAGCTAACAATAACAACATCTTAAAAACAGCCATGGCAGGAGTATTTACACCATGGAAATCGGCAAACACTATAAATCACAGTTGTTTTTTTTTTTTTTAGAGTCAGTTTACCAAAACCAAAACCAAACCCATTGCCGTCGAGTCAAATCCGACTCATAGTGGCCTTATAGGACTGAGTAGAACTGCCCCATAGCGTTTCCGAGGAGCACCTGGTGGGTTCGAACCGCCGACCTTTTGGTTAGCAGCCATAGCACTTAATCACTATGCCACCAGGGTTTCCAGTCAGTTTATAAAAAACTGTTATTTGTAAGTTGCAACTTGTCTAAGGCAACTCGCAAAATCTCAGAATTCTAATCCTGGCCTACGTGCTTCTGAAAAAGGGCAACAAACCAGTCTGTTCCAGTTCAAAACTCTACTAAGAATTGGCATTTCTAACAAGTTCCCTGCTGAGAATTTGCATTTCCACCCCAGATATACCAAGTCCAGATCTACATTTTAACAAGATCCCCCAGTGATTCTTATATATAACTTCCTAGGAATTTGTTAGAAGTGTAAATTCTAAGCAGGTGTTCAGACTGGAACAAACCAGTTCTAAGCCCTGCTCTGAAACCAAGGTCATTTCTACTCTGTGGCTGAATAAGAAAATCTCTACCCTCAAGAAACCTATAATAGAGAAAGAGAAAAACACATCAACACTAAGAGCATGGGCTCCAGTTGTCTTAGTTTCCTAGTGTTGCTATAACAGAAATACAACAAGTGGGTGACTTTAATGGACGGAAGTTTGTTTTCTCACAGGTTAGAAAGCTAGAAGTCCAAACTCAGGGCGTTGGCTCTAGGGAAAGCCTTGTTCTCCGTACCACCTGTGGGGAAAGGTTCTTGTCCCTTTTCAGCTTTTGTTTCTTGGTTCGTTGTTTATCTTCATGTGGTGCGTTTCTTGCCCTCCGTTTATGCTTCCTTGTCTGTGCCTAATCTGCTCTTTTAATATCTCAAAGGTGACTGGCTTAAGACTTACCCTACACTGGTATGGCCTCATTAACATAATAAAGGCCTATGCCCAAATGGGATTATATCCACAGGTATAGGGGATAGGATTTACAACATATATTTTGGGGGAATACAATTCAATCCATAACATCTGTATAAACTGCTTGGCTTTGAATCCCACCTGTTATTTACCAGTAGTGTGACCTTGAGGATGTAACTTACCATCGGTTTCCTCTTCCATAAAGTGGAAATGATAATAGCAATTACCTCATTGCATTGCTGTAAAGATTAATTGAGTCAATATATGATGTAAGGGGGCTAAAACAATGTCTGGCACTTAGTAAAAACTATATAAATGTTCGTTGTTATTGTTAAAAAGAATAAACAAATGAATGCCTGCATGTGTACAAGTATATGGGCCTGAGAAAGAAAAAGAGAAAATTTTGAGTGAGTACATGAGACAAGTAATTACTTCTCTCTTATTCCCTTCAATTTTCCTGAATTGTAGTACAAGTTCTTACGATTTTGCAAAGGATGTAGAAACTAACTGATTTGGCTATAACTGTTTTCATCATGGAGTCCCTGGTGGTGCAAATTGTTAACATGCTTGGCTGCTAACCAAAAGGTTGGAAGTTCCAGTCTACCTGGATGTGCCTTGGAAGAAAGTCCTGGCAATCTACTTCAGAAAATTCAGCCGTTGAAAAGTTTACGGAGCTCAGTTCTGCTCTGACACACATTCATGGGGTCACCATGAGTTGGAATGGACTCATGGCAACTGGTCTAGTTTTCATCAGAGTGGTAGGAGCAAAAATGATTGTCAAAAGCAAAGTGGTGGAGTCTATATGGCTACATCCAAGCAGCAAATCACCAAGACCCCTAGAGAGTTGGGCGAGACACAGAAGCTTGTGCCTTCACTAGTCTCTGGCTTGCCCACAAATCAGCGTATAGTCACATCATATTCTATTTGTCTGTGATTCTTTTAAAGCAGGCATTTTGAGTGTTGGAAAATGTTAAAAACTTGTAATCTGCATTAGTCTTTTCTTTCCTTCTTTTTTTCTTGGTTATTTGTGTTTACATGACCGTTGAAATATACCGATATTCCTTTTCAAGGCTACTGGTACTTGTGCGGTAGGAATGATTCTCATATAAAGAGACGAGGTTGGGAGACAGGACTCAATGATAGAAGAGCCATTTAATTGTTTATCAAGATGTGAGTCTCTGCTCACAATTAAGTACAAGGATGTTTACGTTTCAATGAAAATTCAACAAGAAATGAACTTTAAGAAGCAGATATTGTTACCATACGTTAGTACGAATAAAGAGGATTTGTGCAGTCGATCTAGGAGTAGCCATGCAATTTGTAAACTGATGATTAATGATCTTGAGGTTGCTAAACTACTCAATCTTAGATCCACAAAGGTCAGCAAAAATGGCAACTTGGGCTGTCCCAGAATTTAAGTCCACAAAAGGTGACCGTGTCATATTTAGTGTTGCTTATTTCATTAGATGTCAGATTAAGCAGTCATTAGTTCAATCAAATTACTTAATATTACTTCATATAAAATGCTCTATAACTTCTGTACACATCAAAGCATGTAATTTACACCAAAATCATTACTTGCCAATATTTGGGGGCCCCGATAGGAAATCAAGATGCCATCAAGTCTAGCCAGCTAGAATGAAATGTCTTTTCTTCCGGCCCTGGGAACTCCTTTCCCTCAGTCTTTGTCATAAACTTTGTCAAAATTTTAGACTAAAAACATGTACAGTATATACTATTGGTCTAAAATAAATGCTCTATTATCCCAGTGCCCAACCATTCTGAAACTTTGTGCCCAGACTCTTAATGATATACTTCAACTCAAAGAACAAAAGAAGAAAAGTTAGGAAAACAATGTACAAAAAGGATTTAAACCAAAATGTTGGAGAAAGTCACAGAGAATGAAATAAATTCCCAAAACGATGACAAGTTTATTGGTAGCTTCCAAAAGAATCTGGGAATTTGGAGAGCATCCATTTCTCGCTCGCTCGCTCGCTCTCTTTATTCTTTTGGTGATAATTAATTTAGGAAACCTAGAAAATTAAGCAAAGCATTCTAAAGACAAGAAAAAAAACCCTAGAGATAACCACCATGACCGACATTTTGATGTGCAGTCTCCTCCACTGAGAGTGTAAAAGGATAAGCGTGAGAACTGTGTTAAAGGTAGAACAGATAAGATTTGACGCCTGATTGAATGCGGTGAGAGGAAAGTATCGAAAATAACCATAATGTTTCAAACTAAGCTACTGGTTGCATGGTGATACAATGAAGTAGATAAGAAGCACCAGAACAGCCCAGGCTTCGAGAGAAAAGAGAGGCGTCAATTTAAATATTTGAGCCAGAGGCAACCGCTGTAGAGTCACATGGAAATTCTAATATAAAGCTGGCTGAGTAAATACTACCTGTAATATTCTTGAGCTATCCATTTTTAATTTCTTCATCTAAATTTATTTTTAAAAAACCATTTCAGTCCATCAACGGATGAATGGGTAAATAAATTGTGGTATATTCACACAATGGAATACTACGCATCGATAAAGAACAGTGACGAATCTCTGAAACATTTCATAACATGGAGGAACCTGGAAGGCATTATGCTGAGCGAAATTAGTCAGAGGCAAAAGGACAAATATTGTATAAGACCACTATTATAAGATCTTGAGAAATAGTAAACCTGAGAAGAACACATACTTTTGTGGTTATGAGGCGGGGAGGGAGGGAGGGTGGGAGAGGGTTTTTTATTGATTAATCAGTAGATAAGAACTGCTTTAGGTGAAGGGAAAGACAACACTCAATACATGGAAGGTCAGCTCAACTGGACTGGACCAAAAGCAAAGAAGTTTCCGGGATAAAATGAATGCTTCAAAGGTCAGCGGAGCAAGCGCGGGGGTCTGGGGAACATGGTTTGCGGGGACTTCTAAGTCAATTGGCAAAATAATTCTACTATGAAAATATTCTGCATCCCACTTTGAAATGTGGCGTCTGGGGTCTTAAATGCTAACAAGCGGCCATCTAAGATGCAGCAATTGGTCTCAACCCACCTGGAGCAAAGGAAAATGAAGAACACCAAGCCCACACGGCAACTAAGAGCCCAAGAGACAGAAAGGGCCACATGAACCAGAGACCTACATCATCCTGAGACCAGAAGAACTAGTTGGTGCCCGGCCACAATCAATGACTGCCCTGACAGGGAGCACAGCAGAGGACCCCTGAGGGAGCAGGAGATCAGTGGGATGCAGACCCCAAATTCTCATAAAAAGACCAAACTTAATGGTCTGACTGAGACTAGAGGAATCCCAGCGGCCATGCTCCCCAGACCTTCTGTTGACACAGGACAGGAACGATCCCCGAAGACAACTCATCAGAAATGAAAGGGACTGGTCAGCGGGTGGGAGAGAGACGCTGATGAAGAGTGAGCTAATTATATCAGGTGGACACTTGAGATTGTGTTGGCAACTCTTGTCTGGAGAGGGGATGGGAGGATAGAGAGAGAGGGAAGCCGGCAAAATTGTCAAGAAAGGAGGGACTGAAAGGGCTGACTCAAGAGGGGGAGAGTAAGTGGGAGTAGGGAGTGAGATGTATGTAAACTTATATGTGACAGACTGATTGGATTTGTAAACGTTCACTTGAAGCTTAATAAAAGTTATTAAAAAAAAAAAAACATTTCAAACTATGCCCCACACACTTGAAAAGCAGTGAAATGTACAGAAGAGGGTACTACAATTTGATCCTGCTCACATAAACATACACAAAATATATATTTTATACAGTGTGCATCTGAGTCGGAATCTACTCAACGGCAGTGGGTTTGGTTTGCATCTCATTATCTCTGGTAGAATTGAAGTCATAAAGAGATATGCAACTAAAGTCAAGAATTTGTTCCCCATTCGTAAATAATTTCCACCAATATCCACCAATAATTTCCAAACTCAGGCACCTGTGAAAACATCAACTTATTAAATCTTCATGACCATGGGCTTTGTGCTGTCCTAAGAGAGCTAAATGGTTGATGACAAGGAAAATAAGTCATGAAGCTGGAACTGAGAGTGAGAAGCCTATAGCCTTGACCACCCAGATATTGCTCACTGGACCACTCTAGCTATCAACCCAAATAGGAGTGATAGATAAGTACCCAGCCTTGCCTTCTGTATTTTTGCAGACTTGTAAGGATCTTCATTTTACACACTCAATCCACCCAGATCATGACCAAATAAAATAAGATAAATGGCAGACACTGTTGGTTGTCTTCCCAATTTCCATTTTGCCTTATTCTTTGCTTTTCAATTCCCTATTTTGTTCATGTAGGCCATGACCCCAAACCCCGGGGGATTAATTTTTATTGGTCTAATCCAATTGTGATAACTCTTTTACCCTTCCCCCGTATTGGGGCAGGCATGTGACCTAGTTTTGGACAATAGATGAAAGAGGAACTCTATTTTTGGGTTCTAGAAAAGTTTTGCCTTCTTAATGAAAGAGAAACCAATGTGAGCGGAAAGCCCTTTTGTCCCCACACTTTTTATTTTCCTAAAAACGTGCTATTTTAACTCCAGCACCCATTTTCCAAACATATGAAAAACATCAAAATCATGCCGAGGATAACAGAAGAAAGATAGGAAAACCATAGATTTTTTATGGCATTTCTGGAGTGCTGCATCTACTTTGGAAGCCCTGGTGATGCAGTGGTTAAGAGCTACAGCTGCTAACCAAAAGGTCGGCAGTTCGAATCCACCAGGCACTCCTTGGAAACTCTATGAGGCACGACTATGAGTTGGAATCGACTAGATGGCAGCAGGTTTGGGGTTTTTTCTTTCTCTTTTTTTGGCACCTACTTTGGAATCACTACCTCCAAATTTTCTGTTATATGTAATCATTAATTCACTTTGTAGTTTAAGCCACTGTTAGATCTACTGTAACTTGTAGTCAAAAGCAATACTAATACTGTTTGTAAAGTACCTAGCATATAGTGACACTCAATACTCAGATGTACATTGGAAAGTCTAGATTTAGTCTAGCTGAACAGTATGCCTGGGATAAGCACTGGGCACCCCAGGTCTCAAAGTCCTACAAACTTCACTTAACACCTGCTTACTCTACATGTATTTAGGTGTCAGTTTTGGTTTATTGATTTGCTCTCCAAAGTGGTTGGAAGCCTGCCTTGAAACAAGCCACTTTGTTGAGTCTCTACAAGCCCCTGCCCCCCACCACTCCACAGGGCTAGACACTATTCATCAGACCACTTTTAACTGCTCTGTTCACTGCTGTGAACCACTAGCCACCAGTACATCTTTCCTCCCTGCTTCTTTCTACACCCTTAAGAACAACCCCATTGGAGTGGAATAGGAGGCTGGCACTGTAAGAGAAATGGAAGAAGAACAGAGGTCTGAATAATCCATCAGCTGGTTAATCCATCTCTGAATAATTCATAGACCAACTAATCCAACCCTATCGTCCTGCCTATACATCTCGGAAAACCAAAAGGAGCCTTCAGGCAGCTAGCCTTTTAGCTACAGTGAGCTCCAACATCTCAGGGCAAAGCCAGGAAGTGTCCCTGCCATGACCACATCCACAGGGCTTGGAAGGGGTAACCATTCAGTTAGGTGTTCTTCTCTGTAGTTTCACTACCACTATAGTAAAATACTTCAGACAGAGGAAAGAAAACATCAAAGAATTCAAAGGAAATAAGGTCATCAAAATCACGTCCCCAGTGTTCCCAGGAAGAGAATCTTAATGGTTATGAAAAAAGACACCAAAACAGCTCACCTTAAAAATCTGATTCTAGATCTGCCTTCCTTCTCAATAATAATAATATGCACATTTTTTTTTCTGTTGCTCCATCTCCTCTGTGGGTTCACGTGATAATGATCCCAGGTCATTGAAAAGGAAAGAACTGCACTTCTTTGTTAACTTGGCATGGAAAGTTGCGTTGCCTGTCTTTGATGTAGGAAGTCTTTGTTTTAGGGAGAAAATAGATTGATCCATAGAATGTCTCCATGCAGTTGATAATGGGACAGCTATATAACACAAGCTTTAAAAAGTTGGTGAGACTGGGAACCAGGTAAACCTCTGTCACTACATGTCATTATTTTTTGAGTTGTACTATGAGTTGGGTAGGGTCATGGTGGTGCAGTAGTTTAAGCATTTGGCTGCTAACCAAGAGGTCAGCAGTTCAAATCCACCAGCCACTCCTTGGAAACCCTCTGGGGCAGTTCTACTCTGTCCTTTAAGGTCACCATGAGTTGGAATCGACTTGACAGCAACGGGTTTCTTTTCCAGTATGAGTTGGAATTGACTTGATGGCACGCAACAACAACGATCCCAAGGTGTTTTCTGCCTTTGGGCAAGAAGGAAAAATACTATGGAAAGAAAGCAAGTATTCATAAATGCCATTAGTTGGATTTGATAATGTATTTTTCCTTCTCCACATCTTCAATTTTTTGCTAAGTGTCACCTCTATGCTGGATGCTGTGTTGGGCATGGGGAATTATAGAAGAATCAGGCAAAGTCTCTGCCCATGGGAGGTCACGGACCAGCGAACAGAATTATTCAACTGTAAGCCTTAAATTAATCAGATTTGAGCATAACCACTTGCCATCACAGAAACCACATAGAATTCCATAGAATTTTACAGCAAGAAGAAACCTTAGAGAGCTGTCAGTGAAGGGGAAAAAGAATATAATCAAAGGTTTGAATGGCCCATCATCTGATTTATTCATCTCTGAATAATTGAGAAACTGGCTACTCCAAATTAGGACCTATCATAGAGCTGGGCACAATAACATTTCTTTGATGGATAAATGAGCCCTCTCTATATACAAATATGAACAAAGGCAAATCCATCTGTCTTAGTTATCTAGTGGTGCTATAACAGAAATACTGCAAGTGGATGGCTTTAACAAAGAGAGACTTACTCTCTCACAATCTAGGAGGCTAGAAGTCCAAATTCAGGGTGTCAGCTCCAGGGGAAGGCTTTCTCTCTCTGTCAGCTCTGAGGGAAGGTCCTTGTCATCAATCTTTCTCTGATCTAGGAGCTTCTCAGTGCAGGGGCCTCAGCTCCAAAAGACATGTACCCTTTTTGATTCTTCATTCTTGGTGGTAGGAGGTCCCCCTGTCTCTCTGCTCGATTCTATCTTTTATATCTCAAAAGAGATTGTCTCAAGATACAGTCTAATCTTGTAGACAGAATCCTGCCTCATTAACTTAACTGCTTCCAGTCTTACCTTGTTAACATCATAGAGGCGGGATTTACAACACAGAGGAAAATCACAACAGATGACGAAATGGTGAACAGTCACACGATACTGGGAATCATGGTCTAGCCAAGTTGACAGATATTTTTGGGGGACACAATTCAATCTATGACACCATGTTTGGTAGCGTAAAAGATCAGACAGAGAGGTCTCCCAATGTCTAGTTCACTGCTTTGTCTTATATCATGCCATACAAATGGGAACTATTTATCATTGATCTTGACCTTTCTTTGCCATTCACATACTGTTGCTCTTCTTTCATGCTTTGACCTGCTTCTTACATTTCAAATTTAAGTAAATATTTTTTTGGCATATAACATGGAAACAGAAAAATTGCATAAACTGTATTTCTCAGTCTCCTTCTCCTCAGTCAACCTTACTCAAAGTATTTTTATGATGTAATCATATCTGATTAACCACCATATGGATTAAGAAATAGAGATTACTAGCACCCAGATGCCTTCCTTGTGCCTCTGTCTTTACCCTCACCCCACCGCACACAAACACACATACATATACACACACACTACACACCCACAGGTAACTGCTATTCTGAATTTTATTACAGTAGATTATTTTTGCCTATTTTTAAATTGTATGTAAATAATTATTAATTATGTACTCTTTTGTATCTTTTTTTTCATTCAACATTATGTGAGATTCATTCCTGTGGTTGCATGCAGTACAGCTCATTCATATTTATTGTTACATAGTATTCTACCATATTCATGTACAAACATTCACATGCACACAATTTGCATCACAACTTTTCTTGTCTATCCTACTGCTGATGGACATTTGAGTTACTCTCAATTTGGGGATATTATGAATAAAGCTACTGTGTCTTTTGGTGTGTATATGCACCAATTTCTCCTCCATATATGCCAGAAGTCAAATTGTTGAACACAGCTATATGATAAACTTTATTAAAACCTGCCAAATGGTTTTGCAAGGTGGCTGCACTAATTTCCATTTTTGTCAGCAGTGAATGAATGTTCCAACTTCTACTTATCCTTGCCAACATTTAATATTGTCAATCTTTTGTTTTTTTAGCCATTCTGATAGGTATGTGATAGCTCCCTCTGGTTTTATTTATTTTTTCTTTTTTTAATTGTACTTTAGATGAAGGTTTACAGAACAAACTAGTTTCTCATTAAACAGTTAGTGTACTAATATTGTTTTATGACATAGGTTAACATCCCTACGACATGTGAATACTCTCCCTTCTCAACCTTGGGTTCCCTATCACCAGCTTTCCTGTCCACTCCTGCCTTCTACTCCTAGCCCCTGGGGTGTTGTGCCCCTTTAGTCTTGTTTTGTTTTATGGGCCTGTCTAAATTTTGGCTGAAGAATGATTTGAACCTCAAGAGTGACTTCATTACTGAACTATGTCCAGGGACCATACTCTTGGGGTTTCTTCAGTCTCTATCAGGCCAGTAAGTCTGGTCTTTTTTGTGAGTTAGAATTTTGTTCTACATTTTTCTCCAGCTCTGTCGGGGACCCTCTACTGTGATCCCTGTCAGAGCAGTCAGTGGTGGTAGCCAGTCACCATCTAGTTGTACTGGACTCAGTCTAGTGGAGGCCGTAGTAGGTGTGGTCCATTAGTACTTTGGACTAATCTTTCCCTTGTTTCTTTAGTTTTCTTCATTCTCCTTTGCCCTGAAGGGGTGAGATGAGTGGAGCATCTTAGATGACTGACCACTCTCAGACTTTTAAGACCAAAGTACTTACTTACCAAAGTAGAATGTAGAACATTTTCTTTATAAACTATGTTGTGTCAATTGAGCTAGATGTTCCACAAAACCATGATCCCCACAGCCCTCAGCCCAGTAATTTGGTCCCTCATGGAGTTTGGATATGTCTATGGAGCTTCCAAGACCTTGTGTTGCACAAGTTATGCTGGCTCCCCCAGTATTGTATACTGTCTTACTCTTCACCAAAGTTTCCACTTATCTGTTGTCTATTTAGTGCTTTTTCATTCCCACCCCTCCCCTCCCTCATAACCATCAAAGATTGTTTCTTTTTGTATGTAAACTTTTTCATGAGTTTTTACAATAGTGGTCTTATACAATATTTGTCCTTTTGTAATTGACTTATTTTGCTCAGCATAATGCCCTCCAGATTC
Source organism: Elephas maximus indicus (assembly GCF_024166365.1). Taxonomy (NCBI): domain Eukaryota; kingdom Metazoa; phylum Chordata; class Mammalia; order Proboscidea; family Elephantidae; genus Elephas; species Elephas maximus. The sequence continues at coordinate 21,227,447 of NC_064845.1, forward strand.
ATCCATGTTATGAGATGCTTCACAGATTCATCATTGTTCTTTATCGTTGCATAATACTCCATTGTGTGTATGTACTACAGTTTGTTTATCCATTCATCTGTTGATGGGCACCTAGGTTGTTTCCATCTTTTTGCTATTCTGGACAATGCTGCAATGAACATGGGTGTGCATATGTCTATTCATGCGACAGCTCTTATTTCTCTAGGATATATTCCTAGGACTGGATTGCTGGATCATATGGTATTTCTATTTCTAACTTTCTAAGGAAGTTCCATATTGTTTTCCAAAATAGTGGTATCATTTTGCATTTCCACCAGCAGTGCATATGAGTTCCGATCTCTCCGTAGCCTATCCAACATTTGTTATTTCCTGTTTTTTTTTTATTCGTGCCAGTAATGCCAGGGTGAGATGGTATCTCATTGTGGTTTTCATTTGCATTTCTCTAATGGCTAGTGATTGCAAGCATTTCTTCATGTGTCTGTTGGCTGCTTGAATGTCTTCTTTGGTGAAGTGTCTGTTCATTTCCTTTGCCCATTTTTTAATTGGATTATTTGTCTTTTTGTTGTAGAGGTGTTGGATTTTCTTGTAAATTTTAGAGATTAGAATTTTGTCTGATTTGAAATAGCCAAAATTTTTTCCCAGTCTGTAGGTTCTGTTTTCGTTGTTTTGATGAAATCTTTTGTTGAGCATTAAGTGTTTAATTTTTAGAAGACCCCAGTTATCTAACTTATCTTCTGGAGTTTGTGTGTCGCTGGTTATGGTTTGTATCCTGTTAATGCCATGTATTAGGGCCTCTAACACTGATCCTATTTTTTCTTCTATGAACTTTACAGCTTTTGGCTTTACATTTAGGTCTTTGTTCCATTTTGAATTAGATTTTCTATATGGTGTAAGGTATGGGTCCTGTTTCATTTTTTTGCAGATGGACATCCAGTTTTGCCAGCATGATTTATTAAAAAGACTGTATTTTTCCCATTTGATGGATTTTAAGCCCTTGTTGAAGATCAGGTGACCCTCAGTGGAAGGATTTACATCTGGGCTCTCAATTCTGTTCCTTTGGTCAATGTACCTGTCATTATACCAGTACCAGGCTATTTTGACTACTGTAGCTGTATAGGAGGTTCTGAGGTCTTGTAGTGCAGGTCCTCCTACTTTATTCTTCTTCAAGAGTGTTTTCCTTATCTGGGTCTTCTTCCCTCTCCATATAAAGTTAATGATAATTTTTCCATCTCTTTAAAGAATCTTGTTGGTATTTAGACTGGGATTGCATTGTATTCGTAAATCAGTTTGGGTAAAATTGTCATTTTCACACTGTTGAGTCTACCTATCCATGAGTGTGGTATGTTTTTCCATTTTGCAGATCACTTTTGGTTTCTTGCAGTAGTGTTTTGTAGTTTTCTTTGTATAGGTCTTTTACATCTCTGGTTAGATTTATTTGTTTTGTGTTAGGGGCTATTAGAAATGGTATCATTTTCCTGATTTCCTTTTCATCATTCTCTTTATTGGCATGTAGGAATCCAACTGATTTTTGTATGTTTAGCTTGCATCCTGCTACTCTGCTGAATCTATTAGTTCCAGTAGTGTTCTCGTGGAGTCTTTTGAGTTTTCTCTGTATAGTATCACATCATCCACAAACGGGGACAGTTTAATGTCTTCATTACCAATTTGGAAACCCTTTATTTTTCTTCCCTTATTGCTCTAGCTAGGACTTCCAGCACAGTGTTAAATAGGGCTAGTGATACAGGGCATCCTTGTCTTGTTCCTGTTCTCAAAAGGAATGTTTTCAGCTTCTCTCCATTAAGAATGATGTTGGTTGTTAGTTTTGCATACATGTCCTCTATTATGTTGAGAAATTTCCCTTCTATACCTATTTCCCCCCATGTGTCTGTCAGTTTGTTATACTGTGGGGGCTTGAGTGTTGCTGTAATGCTAGAAGCTATGCCACCAGTATTCAAATGCCAGCAGGGCCACCCATGGAGGACAGGTTTCAGCTGAGCTTCCAGACTAAGACAGACTAGGAAGAAGGACCCGGCAGTCTACATATGAAAATAATTAGCCAGTAAAAACCTTACGAATAGCAGCAGAATATTGTCTGATATAGTGCCAGAAGATGAACTCCCCCAGGTTAGAAGTCACTCAAAAGACAACTGGGGAAGAGCTGTCTCCTCAAAGTAGAGTTGATCTTAATGACTTGGATGGAGTAAAGCTTTCAGGACCTTCATTTGCTGATGTGGCATGACTCAAAATGAGAAGAAACAGCTGCAAACACCCATTAATAGTTGGAACCTGGAAAGTACAAAGTATGAATCTAGGAAAATCGGAAATCATCAAAAATGAAATGGAATGCGTAAAGATCAATATCCTAGGCATTAGTGAGCTGAAATGGACTTGTATTGGTCATTTTGAATCAAACAATCATATAATCTATTCTGCAGGGAATGACACCTTGAAGAGGAATGGTGCTACATTCATCATCAAACAGAACATTTCAACACCTATTCTGAAGTACTATGCTGTCAGTGATAGGAAATATCCATACACTTATAAGGAAGACCAGTTAATATGACTATTGTTCAAATTTATGCACCAACTACTAAAGCCAAAGATGAAGAAATTAAAGATTTTTATCAGCTTCTGCAGTCTGAAATTCATTGAACGTGCAATCACGATGCATTGACAATTACTGGTGATTGGAATGCAAAAGTTGAAAACAAAAAAGGAGGATCAGTAGTTGGAAAATATGGCCTCGGTGATAGAAACAATGCCAGAGATTGAATGACTGGATTTCAAAAGACCAGTGACTTCTTCATTGCAAATACCTTTTTTCACCAACGTAAACGGCACCTATACACATGGACCTCACCAGATGGAATACACAGGAATCAAATCAACCACATCTGTGGACAGAGACGATGGAAAAGCTCAATATCATCAGTCAGAACAAGGCCAGGGGCCGCCTGTGGAACAGACCATCAATTGTTCATATGCAAGTTCAAGTTAAAACTGAAGAAAATCAGAGCAAGTCCACGAGAGCCAAAATACAACCTTGAGTATATCCCACCTGAATTTGGAGACCATCTCAAGAATAGATTTGATGCATCAAACACTAATGACCAAAGACCAGACGAGTTGTGGAAAGACATCAAGGATATAATACATGAAGAAAGCAAGAGGTCATTGGAAAGATAGGGAAGAAAGGCCAAGATGGATATCAGAGGAGGCTCTGAAACTTGCTTTGGAACGTCGAGCAGCCAACGCAAAAGGAAGAAGTGATGAAGTAAAAGAACTGAAGAGAAGATTTCAAACGGCAGCTGTAGAAGACAAAGTAAAATATTATGACACATGCAAAGAGCTATAGATAGAAAACTGAAAGGGAAGAACGCACGCAGCATTTCTCAAGCTCAAAGAACTGAAGACAAATTCAAGCCTCAAGTTGCAATAGTGAAGGGTTCTATGGGGAAAATATTAAATGACGCAGGAAGCATCAAAAGAAGATGGAAGGAATACATGGAGTCATTATACCAAAAAGAATTAGTCGATGTTCAACCATTTCAAGAGGCAGCATATGATCAGGAACTGATGGTACTGAAGGAAGAAGTCCAGGCTGCACTGAAGGTATTGGTGAAATACAAGGCTCCAGGAATTGACAGAATATCAACTGGGATTTTTCAACAAACGGGTGCAGCACTGGAAGTGCTCACTCATCTATGCCAACAAATTTTGAAGACAACTACCTGGCCAGCCAACTGGAAAAGATCCATATTTATGTATATTCCCAAGAATGGTTATTCAAGCAAATGTAATTATTGAACAATATCATTAATATCACACTCAAGCAAAATTTTGCTGAAGATCATTCAAATGTGGCTGCAGCAGTATATTGACAGGCAACTGCCAGAAATTCAAGCCAGATTTAGAAGAGGACATGGAACCAGGGATATCACTGCTGATGTCAGATGGATCCTGGCTGAAAGCAGAGAATACCAGAAGGAGGTTTACCTGTGTTTTATTGACTATGCAAAGGCATTCGACTGTGTGGATTATAACAAAGTATGGATAACATTGCAAAGAATGGGAATTCCAGAACACTTAATTGTGCTCATGAGGAACCTGTACATAGATCAAGAGGCAGTTGTTCGGACAGAACAAGGGGATACTGACTGGTTTAAAGTCAGGAAAGGTGTGTGGCATATCCTTTCACCATACCTATTCAGTCTGTATGCTGAGCAAATAATCTGAGAAGCTGGACTAGATGAAGAAGAATGGGGCATCAGGATTGAAGGAGGATTCATTAACAACCCGCAATATGCACATGACACAACCTTCCTTGCTGGAAGTGAAGAGGACTTAAAGCACTAACTGATGAATGTCGAAGATCACAGCTTTCAGTATGGATTGTACCTCAACATAAAGAAAACAAAAATTTTCACAACTGGACCAATAAGCCACATCATGATAAGTGGAGAAAAGATTGAAGCTGTCAAGGATTTCATTTTACTTGGATCCACAATCAACAGCCACGGAAGCCGCAGTCAAGAAGTCAAAAGATGTGTTGCATTGGGTAAATCTGCTGCAAAGGACCTCTTTAAGGTGTTAAAAAGCAAAGATGTCACCTTGAAGACTAAGGTGCACCTGACCCAAGCCATGGTATTTTCAATCTCATCATATGCATGTGAATGCTGGACAATGAATAAGGAAGACCGAAGAAGAACTGACACCTTTGAATTGTGGTGTTGGCGAAGAATATTGAATATACCACGGACTGCCAAAAGAATGAACAAATCTGTCTTGGAAGAAGTAGAACCAGAATGCTCCTTAGAAGAATGAATGGTGATGCTGTGCCTTACATACTTTGGACATGTTGTCAGGAGGGATCAGTCCGTGAAGAGAGACATCATGCTTGGTACAGGGTCAGCGGAAAAGAGGAAGACCCTCAAGGAGATGGATTGACACTGTGGCTGCAACAATGGGCTCAAGCATAACAACAATTGTAAGGATGGTGCAGGACAGGGCAGTGTTTCATTCTGTAAGTACATAGGGTCGCTATGAGTTGGAACAGACTCCGGGGCACCTAACAACAGCAACAACATACCTACCTATTTTATTGAGAGTTTTTATCAGGAATAGGTGTTGAACTTCGTTGAATGTCTTTTCTGTATCAACTGAGATGATCATGTGATTCTTTTCTTTCTTTTTATTTGTGTGGTGGATTACTTTGATTGATTTTCTAATGTTGGACCATTGTTGCATACCTGGTATGAATCCTACTTGGTCATGGTGCATTTTTTTTTTTTTTGAAATGACGCTGAATTTTATTGGTTAAAATTTTGTTGAAAATTTTTGTATCTATATTCGTGAGAGATATTGATCTGTAATTTTCTTTTTTTGTGGTGTATTTGCCTGGTTTTGGCATCAGGGTTATGCTGGCTCCATAGGATGAATTAGGATGTATCACTGCCTTTTCTGTGTTCTGCAATAATTTGCGTAGTACTGGTGTAAGCTATTCTCTGAACGTTTCATAGAATTCTCCAGTGAAGCCATCTGAGCCAGGGTGATTTTTTGTTGGAAATTTTTTTTTATTACCTTTTCAATCTTTTCTCTTGTTATGAGTCTGTTCAGATTTTTAACATTGTTTTGTGTTAGTTTGGGTAGGTAGTGTGTTTCTAGAAATTTGTCCATTTCCTCTAGGCTTTCAAATTTGTTATAATTTTTCATAACACTCTCTTATGATCCTTTTTACTTCTGTTAGGTCTGTTGTATTGCCCTCATTTCATTTCTTAGTTAAGTTATTTGAGTCCTTTCCTATTTTCGTTTTGTCAATTTAGCCAGGTTTGTCGATTTTGGTGATCCTTTCAAAGAACCAACTTTTGATTTTGTTGATTCTGTTGTTTTCCTATTCTCTATTTCATTTATTTCTGCTCTGATCTTTATTATTTCCTTTCTTCTGGTCGTTGGAGGCTCCTTTTGTTCTTCTCTTTCTATTTGTTCAGGCTGTGTAGCTAATGTTTTGATTTTTTCCCCTTTCTTCTTTTTTGATGTGTGCATCCATTGCTATAAATTGACCTCTGAGGACTGCCTTTGCTGTGTCCCAAAGGTTTTGGTATGATGTGTTTTCATTTTTGTTTGATTCTAGGAATTTTTCGATTCCATCTTTGATTTCTGCTATTACCCAGTGGTTTTTAAGCAGGGTGTTAATCAGTTTCTATGTAATTGATTTTTTTCCCCCTTGTCTCCCTGTTGTTAATTTCTACCTTGATGGTACTGTGGTCAGAGAAGGTAATTTATATTAACTAAATGTTTCGGATTTTGTTGAGGGTTGGTCTGTGGCCTAAGATGTGGCCTATTTTGGAGAACTTTCCATGTACATTGGAAAAGAATATGTACTTTGCAGCTGTTGGGTGGAGTGTTCTATATATGTCTATGAGGTCAAGTTGGCTGATTGTGCCCTTTAACTCTTCTGTATCTTTGTTGAGTTTCTTTCTAGATGTTTTATACTTTTCCAAAAATGGTATGTTGAAATCTCCTACTATTATTGTGGAACTGTCAATTTCTCTTTTCAGTGCTGTTAGAGTTTGTTTTATGTGTTTTGGAGCCCTGCCATTTGGTGTATAGATGTTTATTATGTTTATGTTTTCATGATTGATCATCCATTTAATCATTATATAGTGTCTTTCTTTGTCTTTTATGGTGAATTTTGTTTTAAAGTCTATTTTGTCTGAGATTAGTATTGCCATTCCTGCTCTTTTTTGGTAGTTATTTGCTTGTTTTTTTTCCATCCTTTGATTTTTAATAAATTTACACCTTTGTTTCTAAGGTGTGTCTCTTGTAGACAGAATATTGATGGATGCTGTTTTTTTACCCATTCTGTCATTCTCTGTCCCTTTATGGGTGCATTTAGGCCATTTACATTCAGTTGATAGGTGTGAGTTTATTGCTGTCATTTTGTAGTTTGTGTGTGTGTAGTGCTGACATTTTCTTTGTTCCTCTTACTTTCCCTGTGCTGAATTCCTTTTGTTTGTGGATTTTTTTTCCATTTCTTTTGTTCCCTATCAGGTACTTCTAGTGCCTTTTCTAGTGCCTTTTGTTGTACTGGAATTTTGTCTAGTGTTTTATTCTGGATGCCTACTGGAACTATCTGCCTTTTTTTTTTTTTTAAATATGTTTTGATATTGTTTTCTGTCTTTGGTACGTTCAGTAGTGATTTTCTTCTTTTATCGATTGTAGGTTTTTTTGTTTTGCCCAGCTTTTTTGTTTTATTTTGTTATGTCCAAGCGGGCAGGCCGTGTATTCTTTGTTGTTTGCTTGTCTGTGGGCATGATACCTTTTACTTCCTTGTCCAATAGGAAGGGTCAGTTGCTCAGCTATGGTGCAGCAGGGCAAGTTCCATTGAAGGGGAGGGTCTGGGATGGGTTGTTTGTGACACGTACTAGGATCAACAGGGCAGGCCAGGGATCAGTACAGGGCAGGCTCTGGTAGGCTGTGCCTGTACTGCTTGGGGGGTGTGATGTTCAGCACATGGCGCAGGTGGGCAGAAAGGAGGGGGGAGGTTGTGATGTGTGGAGATAAGATGGGTATGGGAAAGAGGAGAGAGAGGAGAAAGAAATAGGAGCCCAAAACAAACAGACAGCAAAAGAAAGTGCTAAGGGAAATTGCCGTTGGAGTGGAGAGATGAAAAACCGAGAAATGGAGAAAAACAAAAAGAAAAAAATATGTATTAGGGAAAAAAAGAAAAAAGCCCCCAGGGGTCCCACCGGTGCAGCTGCACAGACTTAGGTAGTGGCTACCAGGCCAGACAGTACAGCCTGGCTAGAAGGGGTAGAGATATCACACAATGCCAGATATTCAGGATAAAGGAAAAGAAGGTAAGTAAGGAGAGGCAAGAAACTGAGAAATGAAGAAAGACAAAAAGGAAAAAAGAGAAATAAAAAAAAGAAAAATGAAATGCCCCTAGGGATCCCACTGACACAGCTGCATAGACCGGGGAAGTGGCTCCCGAGCCACACAGTACAGCCTGGCTAGAAGAGGCTCCCAAGCTACAAAAAGAAAAAGAAAACCAGCAAACAGGACAAAACAAAAACAAAAAACCACAAAAAGCCCTGGGGATCCCAGGAGCAAGGTGGTGTGGGCTGGGGAAGCAGTTCCCTAGTTGAGTGGTGCTTCACAGCCTTTCAAGAAAAAGCAATGATGGCACATGGAGCCAGGTGTTCAAGAGAAAGGCAGGGGAGGTGGTGAGAGGCATGGAAGAAAACAGAAGAAGTGGAAAAAAGCAACATCAGCAACAAACAAATGGAACTCATTGAGCTGGCCAGTGTAAGCAGGGCAAATCCAAGCGGCACTAGGCCGAAGCTGGTGCCTGCTGGCCAAGAGACTGTGGCTGGTGGGAAGTAGAGGAGGCTGAGTGGGGAGAAAGAAAGAAAAGTGGGGGGTGGGAAATTGTATATAGCTGGTTACCAGGTGCTCTGTCTCCTCCTGGGAGCTCCATGAAGCTGCTTTCCTGTACTAACTGTCCACCAACCTCCAACAGGAGTCCAAGATGGTGAATCTGTGCTGCATTAGCTGATTGTGGACTTCCGCACATACCTCTCCTCCCTCTCTTTTCTCTGTCAGTTTCTTATTCCATTTGGTGCTTGGCTGAGTTCTTCATCTCTTCATTTGATGCTTAGGGTTCCAGGATTGATGTTTGTCTCTGTTTTACTTAGTTTTTTGGGTCATTGCTATGGAGGGATGGCACAGTACTTCTGTGCCATGTGGCTCTGCCTCCTTACTTTTTCTTGATGACTAATAACAAGTGATCTTTTCATATGTATGTTGGCCTTTAGATACCTTCTTTTATAAATGCCCGTCAAATTTTGGCCCATTTTTAAAATGAGTTATCATATTTTTATTATTGACAAAGAAAATGATATAATTAGGTTATGTGTCCTTTGTCAGGATTTTTCAAATATTTGCATTGCAAATTTGCCTTACCTTTTGGCTTTTTTAATGGTGTCCTGTAATTAGCAGAAGTTTTTCATTTTAAAGACTTTCAATATATCAGTCTTTTTCTTTATGGTTAGTGACTCTGCATCCTACTTAAGAAATATTTGCCTACTCCAATTTCATAAAGATATTTTCCTACATTACCTTCTAGAACTGTCACATCCAACAGGGTTGCTACTAGCCACTTGTGGTTATTTAAGTTTAAATTAATGAGAGTTAAGCAAAATTAAAAACTAATTTCCTCAGTTACACTTATTGTTGTTGGGTGCTATCGAGTCAATTTTGACTCCTAGTACCCCTATAAGACAGAGTAGAACTGCCCCAGAGGGTTTCCTAGGCTGTAAACTTTACAAAAGCAAATGGCCAAGTCTTTTCTCCCACTGAGCCTCTAGTGGGCTCAAACCACCAACCTTTTGGTTAGCAGCCAAGTGCTTTAACCATTGCAAAACCAGGGCTCCTTCTCAGTTACGCTAGCTACGTGTTTAGTGGTCAACAGTAATATGTGCCCAGTGGCTAGTGACAGTGGCATTTCCATCATCACAGAAAGTTCTATAGGAAAACAAACAAAAATCAAAGCCACTGCCACTGAGTTGATTCTGACTCATAGTGGCCCTATAGGACAGAGTAGAACTGCCCCATAGAGTTTCCAAGGAGCAGCTGGTGGATTCGAACTGCTGACCTTTTGGTTAGCACCCGTAGCTCTTAACCACCACTCCACCAGTATTTCCCTACAGCAAAACACTGATCTAAAAACTTGTTATTTCAGTTTCTCATTGATATCCTCAATCCACCTGCAACAGGTTTTTTTTTTTTTTTTTTTTTTTTAGTGTATGATGTGAGGTAAGGCCATTAAGACTTTTATTGAGCCCACTGATGGGACGTTTGGCAATCAGGAACATTTGCATGAGACTTTGCATGAGCAAGAAAATAAATTTTCAGCTACACTACTGGTATTCTGGTGTTTGTTTTAGCAGCTAATGTTACTTACATTATATTACTTAATAACTACAGCCTATAATGTCATGCTTTGTCTTCCTGTTTCACTCTTTCTTAACTTTTGGTTCCAATGCATGCTTTCTTTGGGGCTAGGACTTCTAGTTCCCTGTTACACTAATTTTCCTCCCTTTTCAACAACTCAATTTCAGACTTTCTTTGGAACCCAGTCTGCAGGCTTCTCTCCTATCCCTGGATATTTGGAATGTGGGGCATATATATTCACACACACACAGTATTCTTACTGAACATCTGATATGTGCAAATTACTCTCCATTAATGTCTAAATCTTTGTCACCAGATTACGTAATGATGCTACCCCTCACTTCCCTAATCTGATTGGTTCCTCAAATTATGACCTGATTATTGTAGTTTTTTCATGCTTCCCACAGAATTTACAAGTTGGAGAAGAAAAATTCTAAGACCTATCTTTCATAACCAAAAACAAAACATTGCTGTTGAGTTGATTCTGACTCATAGCAACCCCATAAGACAGAGGAGAACTGCCCCATAAAGTTTCCAAGGCTGCCACATCTTTCTCCTGCAGAGAGGCTGGTGGGTTTGAACCTTCAACCTTTAAGTTAGCAGCTGGGCACTTAACTACTGCACCACCACAGCTCCTTTACCTTTCATGTTGTTGTTGTTAGGTGCCATCAATTCGGTTCTGACTCATAGGGACCCTATGTATAATAGAACGAAACACTTCCCAGGCCTGAGCCATACTTGAGCACATCGTTGCAGCCACCATGTCAATCCATCTCATTTACGGTCTTCCTCTTTTTTGATGGCCCTCTACTTTACCAAGCATAACGTCCTTTTCCAGGGACTGGTCCTTCCTAATAACAATTCAAATGTGCATGAGATAAAGCCTCTCCATCCTTGCTCCCAATGAACATTCTGGCTGCATTTCTTCCAAGATAGATTTGTTCCTTCTGGCAGTCCCTGGTATATTCAATATTCTTTGCCAACACCATAATTCAAAGGCATCAATTCTTCTTTGGTCTTCCTTATTCATTGTCCAGCTTTCACATGCATATGAGACAATTGAAAACACTGTGGCTTGGGTCAGGCACACCTTAGTATTCAAGGTGACATTTTTGCTTTTCAACACTTTAAAGAGATTTTTTTGCAGTAGATTCACCCAATGCAATTTGTCTTTTGATTACTTGACTGCTGCTTCCATGGGCGTTGATTTTGAATCCAAGTAAAACGAAATCCTTGACAACTTCAATCTTTCCTCTGTTTATCCATGATGTGATTGATTGGTCCAGTTGTGAGGATTTTTGTTTTCTTCATCTTGAGGTGTAATGCATAATAAAGGCTGTAGTTTTTGGTCTTCATCAGTAAGTGCTTCAAGTCCTCTTCACTTTTAGCAAGCAAGGTTGTGTCATGTGCATATTGCCAGCTATTAATGAGTCTTCCTCCAATCCTGATGCCATGTCCTTCTTCATATAGTCCAGCGTCTTGGATTATTTGCTTAGCATATAGATTAAACAAGTATGGTGAAAGGAACACCCTGACACACACCTTTCCTGATTTTAAGCCATGCAGTATCCTCTTGTTCTGTTCAAACGACTCCCTCTTGGTCTATGTACAGGTTCTGTTTGAACAAGATTGCCTGTTCTGGAATTCTCATTCTTCCCAATGTTATCCAAAATTTATTATGATCCACACTGTCGAATGCTTTTGCATAGTCAATAAAACACAAGTAAACATCTTACTGGTTTTCACGGCTTTCAGCTAAGATTTTTCTGACATCAGCCATGATATCCATTGTTTCAAGTTCTCTTCTAAATCTGGACTAAATTTCTGACAGTTCCCTGTCGATGTACTGCTGCAGCTGTTTTTGAATGACCTTCAGCAAAATATTACTTGTGTGAGATGTTAATGATATTGTTTGATAATTTCCATATTCCGTTGAATCACCTTTCTTTGGATAGGCACCAGTATAGATCTCTCCCACTTGGTTGGCGAGTTAGTTTGTCTTCCAAATTTCTTGGCATAGAGGTGTGAGTGTTTCCAGCAATTGCATCCATTTTTTGTATCATCTCAATTGGTATTCTGTCAATTCCTGGAGTCTTGTTTTTTGCCAACGCAGCTTGGACTTCTTCCTTCAGTACCATCAATTCTTAATCATATGCTACTTCCTGAAATGGTTGAACATTGACCAATTCTTTTCAGTACAGTGATTCTCTGTATTCCTTCTATCTTCTTTTGATGCTTCCTGCATTGTTCAATTTTTTGCCCAGATAATCCTTCAATATTGCAGCTCAAGGCTTGAATTTTTTTCTTCAGTTCTTTCAGCTTGAGAAATGCTGAACATATTCTTCCCTTTTGGTTTTTTAACTCCAGGTCTTTGCACATTTCGTTATTGTACTTTGTCTTCTCAAGCTACCCTTTGAAATCTTCTGTTCAGCTCTTTTATTTCATCGTTTCTTCCATTTGCTTTAGCTACTCAACATTCAAAAGCAGCTCTCAGAGTCTCTTCTGGCTTCCATTTTGGTCTTTTCTTTCTTTCATGTCTTTTTAATGAACTTTTGCTTTCTTCATGTATGATATACTTGATGTCATCCCACAACTCATCTGGTCTTCAGTCATTAGTGTTCAATGTGTCAAATCTGTTCTTGAGATGGTCTCCAATTTCAGGTGGGATATGCTCAAGGTTATACTCTGGCTCTCGTAGACTTGCTTTAAATTTTTTCAACTTGAACTTGAACTCGCCTATGAGCAATTGGTGGTCTATTCTGTAGTCAGCCCCTGGTCTCATTCTGACTGATGATATTGATTTCCTTTCTCTCTTTCCACAGATGTAGTTGATTAGATTCCTGTGTATTTCATTCAGTGAGGTCCAAGTATATAGTCTCTATTTTGTTGAAAAAAAGTATTTGCAATGAAGTCATTGGTCTTACAAAATTCTATCATGCTGTCTCCAGTGTCATTTCTATCACCAAGGCAATATTTCCAACCACCAATCCTTCTTTGTTTCCAGCTTTCATATTCCAGTCACCAGTAATTATCAATGCATCTTAATTGCATATTTGATCAATATCAGACTGCAGAAGTTGGTAAAATTCTTCAGTGTCATCATCTTTGGCATTAGCGGTTGGTCCATAAATTTGAATAATAATCATATTGACTGGTCTTCCTTGTAGGTGTATGGATCTTATCCTATCTCTGACAGGGCTGTAATTCAGGATAGATCTTGAAATGTTCTTTTTGACCATAAATATGATGCCATGCTTCTTCAATTTGTCATTCTAGGCACAGTAGACCATAAGATTCGCCAATTCGAAATGGCCAATGACAGTCCATTTAGGCTTACTAATTTCTAGGATATCAATCTCTATGTGTTCCATTTCATTTCTGACAACTTCCAATTTTGCTAGATTCATACTTCATTAGTTCCATGTTCTGATTATTAATGAATGTTTGCAGCTGTTTCTTCTCATTTTGAGTCATGCCACATCAGCAAGGCTGACTCTACTTCCCCAATCGTGTTTTGACCAGCTTCCAACCTGTGCTCATCTTCTGGCACTATGTCAGACAATTTTCCACTGCTATTCATAAGGCTTTCACTGGCCAATATTTTTTAGAAGTAGATCACTTGGTCCTTCTTCCTAGTCTGTCTTAGTCTGGAAGCTCCACTGAAACCTATCCATCGTGGGTGACCCTGCTGGTATTTGAAATATTGGTGGCATAGCTTTCAGCACCACAGCACCACACAAGCTACCACATTATGACAAACTGACAGACAAGATTACCTTTAATCACACAGTCACAAGAACTAAAGAATTACTATGCTGTATTTATATATGTGGGAGTGTTTAGAATAAGTCTCATTTCTTTTAAGGAGAGCAGGATGGGACACATCAGTGTAGGAGAGGCTAGTCACTAGGGCCAATGCCAGGGGGGTGTCCTGAGGGCTCTGGATCTTTTGGATCAGATAATTACATTAAGTTGGCACTAGCACATGGATCACGAAGGTAAGACAAAAGAGTAGTGTCATTGTTCAAATATGGAAACCTAAATCTATCGTTGAGTGTCTTGGGTTGAGTTTTCCAGAAGCAGACTCTGAGACAAAGATCTGTGCGTTTTATTAAGGAAATGTTCCCAGGGAGTGGAGGAAGCAGGGGAGAGAAGGGAGAGAGGCCAAGCAAAGGTATGATTTCAAAAAAAGTCCCCGCCATAGTCTGATCTCACGGGGGAGCTCTAGAGTGTAAATTACCCACATTGAGACAATCAAACCAGGCTTTCCCGCTCTCGTACTAACCAGTCACTGATTAAAAGCCACTCTAGTGGAAAAAGGGGGAGCAGAAGGTCAGTGACGGACATAACTCCTAGGTACAACCAACAGCCTGTTCATCTGGGCAAAGTGGCTCCAATAGCCTGCAGGCAAACCTCCAAAGAAAGTCACAGTGCAAGCGATTAGAAGCAAAAGCACACAAAAGCTGGGGAAAGGGCACCCAGAAACCAGAAAAAGATTCAGGGATCTTAAAGAAGCAACTTTAGTGTCTACGATGTCAGCTTTAAGGGACAAGTACAAACCTAATGGCATGGAACAAGCTGGAGCTCAGGACCCAGGCAAATTCAGAAAGAAAAAAGGCCTATGACCATGGTGGGGAGCCCTGGTGATACAGTAGTTAAGAGTTCAGCTGCTAACCAAAAGTTCGCCAGTTCAACTACACCAGCCACTCCTTGGAAATGATACAGGGTGGTTCTACTCTGCCCTATAGGGTTGCTGTGAGCTGACATCAGCTCAACAGCAACAGGTTTGGTTTGGTTTCTTTATGACCATATGGAGCCCTGGTGGTGGGAGAAAAGATCTGGTGATCTGCTCCTCAGCCTAGGAATCCCCATGGGGCAATTTCACTCTGTCATATAGGGTCACTATGAGTTGGAATTGACTCAACAGCATACAACAACAACATAACCATGGTAGGTCCCTGGGTTGTGCAAATGATTTGCGCTTGACTATTAACCAGAAAGTTGGCAGTTTGAACCCACCCAAAGGCACTGCAGAAGAAAGGCCTGGTGATCTGTTTCTGTAAAGATTACAGCCAAGAAAACCCTATGGAACTCAGTTCTACTCCGTAACACATGGGATTGCAAACAGTCAGAATAGATTCAACAGGAACAGTTTTGGTTTGGTTTATGGCCATGGTACAAATGGTTAATGCATTTGGCTGCTAGCTGAGAGGTTGGAGGTTTGAGTCCACCCAGAAGCACCTTGGAGGAAAGACTTAGTGACCTACTTCTGAAAAATCAGCCATTGAAAACTGGCGCACAGTTCTATTCCGACAAACAAGGAGTCTCTATGAGTCTGAATTGACTCAACAGCAACTGGAAAATTATAATCTTACAATTACTCTTCCATAGTAGAGTTCTACAGTCCAGTAACTGCATCTTCCATTCTCAAGTATTTATTGAATACTACCATGGCTCGGAAACCCTGGTGGCGTAGTGGTTAAGTGCTACGGCTGCTAACCAAAGGGTCAGCAGTTCGAATCCGCCAGGCGCTCCTTGGAAACTCTATGGGGCAGTTCTACCCTTTCCTATTGGGTCACTATGAATTGGAATTGACTCAACAGCACTGGGTTTGCTTTTTTTGGTTTGGTACCATGGCTCAGACACTGTACCTAAAGAAAAAGATTAACAAAACTGATGTGATCCTGACCTTCATGTAGTTTATAATCCAGTAGAAAGGAACTAAAGCATGGAGAGGTAAAGAAACGTGTCCTAAGCTACAAAGCTAGAAAAAGACAGCTAGATCTGAACCCATCTCCCCAGATCCCATACCTGGTGCTCTTAATCCAAATGGCTGTCTCTAGTAGGTAAACAGTCAAGTCACCCAAGACAATATAGAAGCATTACATTTTTCTCCCTCCTTAAAAAAGGTTCTTAGGATGGTGGGGGAAGAAGATCAAATGCACTTAATTATCTTATTAGCAATTTCGAGAGAGGTGTTGCTTTTTCATTAAAACACAATTATAAAAACTGAGCAAAATTTAAGAATCAAAAATTAAAACTCAAATTCAATTTTTGTATGGTGAGCACAAAGCTAAAAGACCATCCTTGTCCTTTTATAAACACCTTGCCCAAAGTGTGAAAAGACTCAGCGATAGATAGGTGTATAATTTCCCTGATCCTTTAGAAGCAGTTGAAATGTGGAAAAACCAGAGAGCTGGCTTAGAGCAGATCTCCTGCCTTAGCTTCAGCTGCCTAAATGGGGTCATTTCAAGGCAGATTCCCAAAGTTAATTATATTTTCCTGTAAAAATGTAGCATTAATTGTAAGTGCACAGTATTAAAATGGAATGTGTAATACACTACTCAGATGGTTTGTTGTATTTTTTTTCCTGAAATAAGCATACAACATACGAGGTGCCTGTAATGGTATTAATTATTTATCACTCTGTATGGAGAAGATATCAATTATAATGAAGTGTAAAAGGGTTATTAGCTTTTCTGAACAATAAATAAAGTGGAAGTTGTGAGATCAATATGATGAATATATTAAGTTAAAATTCTCTTTCGCCATAACCGTTGATAGGATTTTATGTACAATCTCATGAAAGTGTTATAGACGTTTAAAAAAGAAATATATTAAATAAAAGTAAAATCTATTAAAGAAGGCAATTTTAAATATTTAATGATATAATTAAGTCTTATTAATGTAACATTATTTTTCAGATTAAAAATTCACTGGATTGTCATCCCTTTCGTCTTAATCAGATGCTGTGTTTGATGTAATTATTTGTTATGTATTTTCATTAACATTTGATGAATATTAACTGCTTGAAATAAAACAGTATTTTTTTTTTTTCTTTCACTCTGGTGACTAACAGGGGCTACTTCGTAGCTAGCAGATGGGTAGCCAGATTGGAGAGATGTTCCCCCAACTCTTCTATGCCAAGAGCAGAGAGCAATCCAAGGTTCCTAGAGTTTAACCTTCCACTTACAGCTGTAGAGGACCAATGGCTTTGCCATGTCTGAGAAAGCCCATCGTACCATCATCTGGGAAGCACACAGTTTAGAGTAAGATAGAACTGAATTCAAATTTGGCTTCTGGGTCTTCTCTCTTTAGTTACGGGTAAGTTGTTAAACTTCCCTGAGCCTCAGTTTTCTTATCTGTAAAATGGGAATGATAATACTTTCCTTGCAGGATAGCTGTGAGGATTAGAAATAATAAATGCAGTGAGCCTGGCATAAAGAAGATGCTCAATAAGGACAAAATGACAATCAGACACATCTTCTCAAGTATTTGAAATTATGGGAGAAAAGGCAGAAGAGTGGTTTCTGATTAATTCTAGCTGGAGAAACAAGGAAGTAATATTGTATACCTGATGGGATAATTATTTTCAAAGAGTCAGCACTAAATTAGTAAGAACTTTTATGCTTCAATAGACACCATTAAGAAAATTAAAAGACAAGCCACAGACTGGAAGAAAATATTTGTAAATCACATCTCTGATAAAAGACTTGTACACAGCATACATAAAGAACTCTTATAGCTCAAGAACGAGGAGACAAAATATCCAGTTAAAAAATGGACAAAATATTCTAATAGACATTTCAACTAAGAATAAATACAAATGGCCAATAAGCACATGAAAACATGCTCAACATCATTAGTCATTAAGAAAATGCTAATCAAAACCACAATAAGTTTTTGCCATCCCTACTACAAACCCACTAGATGGCTATAATCAAAAAGAAAGACCATACTGAGTTTGGGTAAGAATGTGGAAAAACAGGAAACCTCACGTATTGCTAGTGGGGATACAAAAGGCTGTAGCCACTTTAGAAAACAGTTTAGCAGTTTCCTTAAAAAGTTAAACATAAACTTACCATATGACCAGCAATTGCACTCCTTAGAATCTATCCAAGAGAAATAAAGACAAACGTCCATACAATGGCCTGTACGCAAATGTTCCTAGCAACGTTATTCACAATAGCCAAAAACTAGACACAGTGCAAAGGTCTGTCAGCTGCTGAGTGGATAAATAAAATGTGGTACATACATACTATGGAATACTATTCAGATATTAAAAGGAATGAATTTCTAATGCATGCTACAACATACGTGAACCTTTAAAATACCAAGCTAGGTGCATGAAACCAGATGTAATAGATTGTTATATACTGTATGAGTTCACTTACGTTAAGTGTCTAGATACCAGAAAAAAAAAAAAAAAAAAAGATCAGTAGTTGCATAGGGCATAAGGGCGAAGGCAGTAATTTACTGTAAAAGGACACCAGGGACTTTTAGGGGCAATGGAAATGTAATGAAACTGGGCTGTGGTAACAGTTTAGGTAAATTTGCTAAAAGCATTGCATTGCACACTTGCAATGGGTACATTTTTGGTATATAAGTTACACCTCAATACAACTTTTTTTTTAGAAAGTTAGGGGGATATTTCAGAGTCCACTGAAAAGAACCCAGTTAAATTCTATTCATCGGTAAGTCATTGGAATCCCCAAAACTGGAGACACATTCCATCTAGCCATTCTCCTACAGTCCCTGCCATCCTGCTTTCAGTGTTGTTTCGTGTCTATTTACTCTTACTTCTTAGAGTCCCAAAGAAAGAAATTAAAGGAAAATGGAGGGAGGTAAATGCTCTTCACAAATAAGGCCACTTCAGTGAGAAGCTAAGGTTCACAATTTCACTTACTAGCTAAATTATTTCCGCCTTATTCGCCCTTCACATATTGAATCTATCTAAGAACTAAACAGCAGAATTTTCCTCCATTATATCTAGCAGAAACAATCAATATGCCAGCCCAAAGAATGATCATAGGAAACTCAATTGACAACATTTATCCAACATGTATGGAACAAAGTGCTATACAGAGAAAATTCAGGCATGAGCTAACCCTCGAAGAGCCACCAGCCTCAAGCTACAAAAACACACTATCTAACTGCATATTCAACTTTTGGCAAAATCCACATTTGAATGATAGTGATCTCAGGGCCTTAAACTTGTAAGTGCCTTAGCTTTCGTAATGCCTTACTAACAAAAATTGTATACATAAATCTGTTTAATTGCCTGAGCTTTAGAATACTCATTAAGGTAAAAACACGTGCAAGAAAAGTCAATATTCAGCCTTGGTTGTTTGGGGTTTGTCATTGAAAATTGTGTGGATTCCATTAGACGGTTAATGTATGTGTGCATGTGTTGTGTATCAATGCAATTTTCTCTTTTTAGGGAGAGAAGGGGAGATGAGTGTCATCTCAACATTGACACCCTTGCACAACATTTGTCCTGGCTTTCTATGAACCTTTCTCAGAATCAAGTTTATGGCAGATCTCCCAAAATGACAGTTTAGGCCAGGGGACTTTTGAGAGAATGAGGGAATGAACGAGTAGGTAGTGCTGGGATCCCAATCAGCATGGTGTCCTGAGGGAGGGCAGAAGGTGATAAACGCTATCTAGATATTTTAGATAAAAAAGGAAAGAAATGTGAAGACTGCCTGCCTCATCTTTGAAATGTTGCCATGGTATAATTCTCTATGTGTGAGCACAATTCTACTAACAGCCGCTGCATCACAAGATATTTCTACCCCCCGTGAAGCTGTCAAAGACCTCATGAGAGGAAAACATAAAGTGGGGCAGGGGAAAGACATAATAGCAACAGACCGTGAATGTAGGCAGACCAAACTACATCCAACCACTGTTGTTTACACAAAACACAGTGGCATTGGATCATTTTCTTAAAGACTTGGTTTTGTCTCCTTTTTAATTATGAAGGATAAAATAAAATTGAGTGACTGAGAGGAATAAATAGATAATGAAGTATCAAGGGTTTTTATATAGAAGCTCCTTATTAAAATGATTGTTTCCTTCTAGTGTTTAATCTAATTTCTTCAAGGCAGGTTTTCACTTGTTCTGCTCATATAAATGCACAGGTATTAGAAGTATTATTAAGACACTATGTAGTTCACACCCAGAACTTGAAAAACTACTTTAACGCCTTAAATGCTCAGTGAGTCAACTCTCCACTAGTGGCTTTCTACTACTTTTCTCTTTCCGTTCCCTCCCCTCTATGGAAACTTACAATATCTGGCAGACTACTTAAAATGTGTTTTAACACTGTAATACCAGACCCTTTTAGAATAGCTCCTACGTAGTACAGTACACCAAGGTCGCTCCGAGTTGGAACCCATTCTATGGGACCTAACAACAACAACTATGTACTATATAACGTCAAACACAACAGATCTTTATTTAGCACCTCCTTTAGCCAAGATGGTGGAAAGCCTGTGGGGTAGTGGTTAAGTGCTACAGCTGCTAACCAAAAGGTCGGAAGTTCAAATCCACCAGGTACTCCTTGGAAATTCTATGGGCCAGATCTGCTCTGTCCTATAGGGTCATGATGAGTTGGAATCGACTTGACAACAATGGGTTTTGATTTTTTTGTTGTTGTTGTTAGCCAAGATGAAGTCCCAGGGTGGTGCAAACAGTTAACACATTTGGCTGCTAACTGAAACATTGGGGGTTTGAGTCCACCCAGAGGCATCTGAGAAAAAAGCCTAGTGATTTACTTTAAAAAAAAAAAATTAGCCATTGAAAACTCTGTAGGGCACATTTCTACTCTGACACACATGGAGTGGCCTTGAGTTGCAATCAACCCTATGGCAACTGGTTACTCGCCAAGGTATTAGGCTAGTTGTTAGGGAATAAAAGAAAGTTAATTCACAGCTTCTGCCTTTAGGATGCTTGGAGCTATAGATTTATGATGAGAAAACTCATCCCACCCAGTTCCTTTGTAGGTCAAGTGACTATACAATTGATTGTCTAAACCAGGACATTTCTGAGAGTAAAGGGGGTACTATTAACTATTACTCAAGGACAATAGGCATAAACTAGGAGTGCCCTCTACGAACCTATTTATGGGCACAAATCCCATTGCTGTTGAGTCAGTTCTGACTCATTTTGACCCTATAGACAGAGTAGAACTGCCCCCATAGGATTTTCAAGGCTATAATCTTTACAGAAGCAAATTGCCATATCTTTCTTCCATAGAGTGGCTGGTGGGTTCAAACTGCTGATCTTTCGGTTAACAGACAAGCACTTTAACCACTGCACCACCAGGGCACCATTTATGGGCATATAAAAGCTCTAGAATTTTAGTGGTGGAGGCTTTCCTGTTATATGATTGCTGAAACATAAAGTGTCCATATGGAGTCCCAAGTTCAATAAACATGGATTGCAAGTGGGGTTGTGTATTTTGTAGAGGTCCATCATGTGAGAATAGGTACATAGATCTAGCCTGGAGCTCAGACAAACTACTTTCACCTTAGTTTTCAGTTGTGGATCTATCCTAGCTTTCTGAAGTTGTCTGCCACAATGTCACAACTCTCCTCCCTTCTTACCCTGTTCCAGGCATTCTGGGCTGATCATCGTTCTCCACGAGTGTCTTGTTCTTCCTCACTTCATGTTGTCCTTCTTCCAGGTATTTCCATCCTTGACATTTTCAAGGCCCATATCAGGTGCTCCCTCCCACAAAGCACAGACTGTTGGCAAAAACCAATATCCCCTCATCCTGTTCTGAACACATATTACTATTTAATGGTCTTATCCCTTTCCATCTTTGAGTATAGTTATTTATTAATGGACATACCGCTTCTCCTAAACTTCAGGTTCCCTGAAATGGTAGCCAGCCTCTAAGATGGCCCCAGTGATGTTTGCTTCCTGGTATTCACACCGTTGTATAACCCTCCCCACCCACCCCACAAGTAACACACTAAATAGAGTTGACCCATATAACCAGTGGAGCCCTGGTGGTGCAGAGTTAAGAGCTTGACTGCTAATCAAAATGTTGGCAGTTCAGATCCACCAGCCACTTCTTAGAAACCCTGTGGGGCAGTTCTACTCTGTCCTATAGGGTCACTATGAGTTGGAATCGACTGGATAGCAATGGGTCTGGTTTTGGTCTGTATAACCAATAAGATATGGCAGAAATGACAGGCTTCTGAGGCTAGGTCATAAAAGGCATCAAGGTTTTCTTCCTGTTCTCTCTTGAATCACTCACTGTGGAAGAAGCCAGTTGCCCTGTTGTGAGGACACTCAGCCATCCCTGTGCAGGGGTCCATGTGGAATGGAAACGAGGCCTCCTGCCTACAACCTGCACTAATTTGCCAGGAGTGTGATCCTTGGAAATGCATCTTCTAGCCTCAGTTGAGCCTTTAAATAACTGCAACCCCAGCAGACATTCTGATGGCAACCTCATGAGCGATCTTGAGCCAGAAACACCCAGTGAAGCTGCTCCTGAATACCCAACTCACAGAAGCTGTCATATTAAAAAAATATATTTTAAGATGCTAAGTTTTTCTTTTCTTGCCTTCCTGTACACATATGTCTACCTATGTTACCTTGTACTTTATTTTTTACATTTATCACAATTTGTCAGAGTTCTCTTTAATTGTGTCTGTAACCTATTTGTGCTCAAACACTCATCTTTACTATGGTTGTTCTGTGCTCACTATTTCCATGCTCAGAGACACATTTCCCATCACTAAAAGTAACAAGTTCTAAAGCGTACTTACCCCTCCTCTCTCTGCTCCCTGGTGACCACCAACGAATATTGGTCTCTCTATATCTTTTCTTGCCTTCTTGTTAAAGAAGGATCGTGCAATATTTGTCCTTATATGCTTGACTTATTTCACTATTAGCAATATGCCTTCCAGGTCCAGCCATGTTATAATGCAAGTGTGTTTCATAGACTCATCATTGTTCTTTATGGTTTTGTAGTATTCTATTCACACACATATTTTTTGGTTGTTATCATAGCTGCTGTAAAATTGTATGTTATAGCATTTATCAAAATTGTCCCTTTAAGACACTAAGTTTTAAGGTGATTTGTTATGAAACAATAGATAACTAATACAATGGAAGACCATATGTTTAGATATTTGCCCAGCATTTGACATGGACTCCAGCACAGAATGGACACTCTATGAATAGTTGTTCAACTAAATTGACAGACACCACGTGTCTGTCAGTCCACCATGTGTCTGTCAGTTTGTCATACTGTGGTGGCTTGTGTGGTGCTTTGTGGTATTTGTGTGGTGCTGCGATACTGGACGCTTTGCCACTGGTATTTTCAAATATCAGCAGGGTTACCCATAGGGGACAGGTTTCAGCAGAGCTTCCAGACTAAGACAGACTAGGAAGAAGGACCTGGCAGTCTACTTCTGAACAAATTGGCCAGTGAAAACATTATGAGTAGGAATGGAACGTAGTATGATATAGTGCTGGAAGATGAGCCCCTCAGGTAGGAAGGCCCTCAACATATGACTGGGAAACAGCTGCCTCCTCAAAGTAGAGTTGACTTTAATGACATGGAAGGAGTCAAGCTTTCAGGTTCTTCATTTGCTGATGTGGCACAACTCAAAATGAGAAGAAACAGCTGCAAATATCATTGATATTAGGAACGCAGAATGCACGAAGTATAAATCTAGGAAAATTGGAAGTTGTCAAAAATGGAATGGAATGCGTAAACATTGATATCCTAGGCATTAGTGAGCTAAAATGGACTGGTATTGGCCATTTTGAATCAGACAATCATATGGTCTACTATGCTGGGAATGATAAGTTAAAGAGGAATGAGTCACGTTCATTGTCAAAAAGAACATTTCAAGATCTATCCTGAAGTATAACACTGTCGGTAATAGGATAATATCCAAATGCCTACAAGGAAGATCAGTTAATACATTAATATGACTATTATTCAAATTTGCGCTCCAACCACTAATACCAAGGATGAAGAAACTGAAGATTTTTACCAACTTCTGCAGTCTGAATTGATCAAACATGCAATCAAAATGCATTGATAATTACTGGTGACTGGAATACGAAAGTCAGAAACAAGGGAGGATTGATAGTTGGAAAATATGGCCTCTTGATAGAGAGGAAACCTGAGAACCATTACAGAATTTTGCAAGACAAAGAACTGCTTCATTGCAAATACCTTTTTTCACCAACACAAACGGTGACTGTACACGTGGATCTCAGCAGATGGAATACACATGAATCAAATTAACTACATCTGTGATCGAAAGCATTAACAAAGCAAAGATGTCACTTTAAGGAATAAGGTGCGCCTGACCCAACCCATGGTATTTTCAATCACTTCATATGCATGTGAAAGCAGGACAATGAATATGACCGAAGAATTGATGCCTTTGAATTATGGTGTTGGCAAAGAATACTGAATATACCATGGACTGCCAGAAGAACAAACGTAACTGTCTTGGAAGAAGTACAAACAGAGTGCTCCTTAGAAACAAGGATGGCAAGATTCCTCTCACATACTTTGGACATGTTAGCAGGAGGGCCCAGTCCCTGGAGGACATCAGGCTTTGTAAATAGAGGGTTAACGAAAAAGACGAAGACCCTCAATGAGATGGATTGACACAGTGGCTGCAACAATGAGCTCAAGCATATCAACGATTGTAAGGATGGGGCAGGACTGGTCAGAGGTTCGTTCTGTTGCACATAGGGTCGTTATGAGTTGGAACCTAAAAACAACCACAATTGAATTGAATTGGATAATGATAGGGGGCTTGAGAACTGAGTTTACACATGAAAATGCCTCTTTAAAAGAATAGGTACATTCCTGTCCTGTCAAGCCCTGGGTGAGTTTTCAGAAACAATTCACTCATGTAGCTAGGATTCTTTAAATAGTTGTTATTCATATTTTAATGCATTAATCTCATTTCATGTGTGCAAAATCCCTGTGAGATAGAAATACGATTGTCCCCATTTCGAAGACAAGCAAATTCAGGCACAAGAAGTTAGGCTCATGACCTGGCCCATGACCACCTAGCCTAGCAGAGTGAGATAGGCAGTTGACCTTGGACCACCTGATTTCAAAGATCATACTGTAAATCATCAAATCATCTTGCCCATAGAAAACTAAATCAGACCTCTGGAATGTCCTAGTAACAATCTCAGAATAGTCTTTATTAACTTTTTTGCAGTATGAATAAACCAAACCTCTAGACCAGTTGTTCTCAGAGTGTGAACTACAGGCCAGCAGCATCAATATCATCTGGTTGTTAGAAATGTAAAGCCTCTAGCCCACCCCAGACCTACCCACCGCTGTCCAGTTGATTCCCACTCATGGTGACCCTATAGGACAGAGTAGAACTGCACTTTAGGGTTTCCAAGGCTGTGAATCTTGATGAAAGCAAACCGCTATATCTTTCTCCTGTGGAGCAGCTGGTGGGTTCAAACCACCGACCTTTTGGTTAGCACTCAAGCACTTTAACCATTGCACCACCGGGGCTCCTTACTCCAGACAATGCCTATCGCAATTAGTTTTAAATTGCTGAATGATCTCCCACAGTTGGTGATAGAAATTGCAATGGCCAGTGGAAACTCTTCAGGCAGCTCCCAGGGTGTACACTCTACCTGCCATACCTTAGTTACGCCTCTGCACCAGACCTACTGAATCAGAAACTGTGGGAAGTGGAGGCCAGGGACCTCTGTAACGGGCCCTCCATATGATTCAGATACATGCTTAGGTTTGAGAACCACTCCACAAGCAGCCTGCATTTTAAGGGCTACCTGACTTTTTTTTTTTTTTTTTGTTTTGACTCTGGTCCTTCTACACCTAGATACCAGCTACCTGAGTCAGGCACTTAACCCTTAGCAAGCTGAGTAACTCTGTTGTACAACATGTGGGCAATTCAGGCAAGTTGGCAGGATGCCACTGAGAAAGATATGCAAATAGGGGGCTTGTGCAGGCTTTGATGACACTCTCAATATTCCTTAGTGAATTATTTTTTTTTTGAGTGAGTAAGGGACTGTCCCCAGCCCTGGGAATTCCCCAGTAAGAGATTGGACCTTTGACTCGACAGCAGTTGACAACAACAACCTTGGAAAACCCAAGTCTTAGTGTAGTTAATAGACTTCAAAGAGTTTATTCACAAAGGTTTAGTTTGAAGGAGGCGCATCCTACAAATACACACATATATATACACACACACACACACCCCTAAAAACCAACCCTCTAGTGTGAGAATTCTAAAAAACCTTTGACTTCACAGTAATATTGCCCTTTTAATTTAAACAAAACAATAACAATACAGTAAAGTATAATATGATATAGCATGGGATAATATTATAACATATTAAGTAAATGGTTGCTGTTAGATGCCGTAGAGTTGCTTTTCGACTTGTAGCAACCCCATGTGACAGAGTAGAACTGTCCCATACGGCTTTCTACGCTGTCATCTTTACGGGAGCAGACCCCAGGTCTTTCTCCCTTGGAGTGGCTGGGTGAGTTCCAACTGCCAAACTTTTGGTTAACAACTGGTGCTTAATTGTTGCACCACCAGGGCTCCAGTTAAATAACCAGTATGCCTACTTTAGTGGATTATCACCTGCAACTCTTGGTTTGGTTTTTATGTGTGCTACATTAAAAAGGAATCCTTTTGAATACTTAAAAAGTCCTGGTTGAATTTAGATAAGCTTTGTATCTCTCTTCACACTTTCACATAGCTGTGGTTTGTGATTTCCCTCTCCAGTTGTTATAAGTAACACACTCTCCTGCCTCGTTCTTTTTTAAATGGAAAAAAAAAAAAAAAGGAGAACATTAAATGAAAAACACTTCCATAGGCAATTTAAAGGTTGGAAGAGTAACAACACAAATTCTAGGAAATACACGGTTTCGCCTACACTGCACACTTAAAAGTACAGTATCAGCCAAAAATAGCTCAAACATTATGACAATGTTTCAGTAACACACCCCCCATTGGGGCACCACTGAAAAACTTCATGGAAAGGCCCCCTTGTCAGTTCCTTTGCTTTTATTTTTACTAAGCAAAGTTCAAAAAAAAAAAAAACACAAAAACTCATTGCCATTAAGTCGATTCCAACTCATAGTGATCCTATAGGACAGAGCACAACTGCCCCTTGGAGCTTCCAAGGAGTTCCTGGTGGATTCGAACTGCCAGCCTCTTGGTTAGCGGCTGTAGCTCTTAACCATTACGCCACCAGGGTTTCCAAGTAAAATTACAGAGGGTCAAACTCAAGTCAACCTGCAGATTTGGTGACTATTCATTGAGAAATACATCTCACCTAGGAAGGAGAAAGAGGCTGCTTCTTGGGGTGCCTCTTAAGGGTTACTACAGTAGTAATGTAAAAGTGTACCCAGGAATATTTCCTGACCTGCTACCTCTAAAGCTATAAAGTACACAAGAATTACCATCTGGTTAAAATGCAGATCCTGATTCAGTAGGTCTGGAGTGGGGCCTGGGATTGTGCATTTCTAACCAGCTCCCAGGTGATGCTGGTGCTGCTGGGTCCTAGGTCACGCTTTTAGTAGCAAGACTCTACTCCAGCTTGCCAGTTACAGTCCCTTCCCCAGGACAAACCTGACAACAAGAAGGAATACTCCTAAAATTTAAGGATACTAACTGATCCTTAAAAGCCAAGGTAAGAAAGTTATTCCATTGTATTAACTGTTATTATAAAGGTTGGTGTAATGCCTCCCTTCCTTGGGCAAAGAGCTCTAGGCACATCACTAAACCAAAACCAAACCCGTTGCCGTCCGGTCGATTCTGACTCATAGTGACCCTATGGACAGAGTGGAACCATCCCATAGGGTTTCCAAGGAGTGCCTGGTGGGTTCAAACTTCCAATCTCTTGGTTAGCAGCTGGAGCTCTTAACCACTACACCACTATGGTTTTCTGGCAGGTCACTGGAGCTTATTTTCTGTGTACTCTTGGGTAAGATTTTTAACTTTTTGAGCCTCATCCATTTGTCTAATGTTTAGTGAACTCCTGCCAGGTGCCAGGCACTGTGCTATGCCTTAAAGATAAAATGGTGAACTCAGTCTGGGAAAGATATACATGGGAGCAGTGATTTTAGATCCTATGAAAAAGTCTATGCTAGGGATAGGCACAAGATGCCATGGGAGCTCAAAAAGGAGTCTCTTAACTAGACTAGGGTTGATTCATTAGGAGGTGGCAAATGTGAATAAACTACGTGAGGGGAGAGACCATTCCAGGTGTGGCCATTAACATCACAGTGACCCTCAATGAATCACGACTCCCTGTGTCATCTCCCATTTGCAATGTGGCATTGCTGCTCTTCCTAGAAAGCAATGGAATGTATTTCTCAACCCACAGCTGTCTTTATGGTTTTCTCAGACCAATAGAAAGTAGAGAGCATGACCTTGTGGAAATTCTGGAGCCTTGGCTTTAAGATGCCTTGCAGTCTCTTTTCCTTCCTTCTTGGAAAATAGCACCATGTGAAGAGGCTTGGGCTTGACTACGGACTGATTAGAGACCAGGTGGAGAGAGATATCCCAGCCTTCTAACCATCCTTGCCAAGGCTCTCAGACAGGTGAAGGAGGCCGTTTTGGACCCTCCATCTTGAGCTGGCCCACCAGAGGAATGAAGACACAGATGTGTGTGTGTACAGACAAATCGGCAAAAGAACCACTGGCAATCCACAGGACCATGAAAGACAATAAATCATTACTATTTTAAGTCACTACGTGTATAGAGAAATTGTAGTGATTCAGTATGTCTTAACAACAGTATGAAGGGGTAGTGGCAACAGTTGAAAAGAATCAAGTATGCAAAGGGGTTTAGAGAGTATGGACTTTATTCTGAGGCAATTTGGAGTCGCAGGAGGATTTTCGTGTGGAGGGGGCAGGATGATATCCTCAGATTCCTCACTTGTAAAATGGAATGTGAATACTACTCTTATGAGTTTACAGCCTAGAGAGAATTAAATGAGATACACTGGTGATTCAATAGCTGTTGGGTTTATTTACAAAATATCTCCATGAGTCAGGGAAAGTATGGAGATAAATGTGAGTAAAAGTCAGGTTCCCTAATCTATCCATCAGATTATTTCATCGTCGATTTCTTAGAATATAATTCAGGTCCTATCCATAATGCAATGTAAAACACGCTATTGGTTTCTGGTAATCTGTAAAACCCCATCACCATCTATTAAAAGAGTCTGATTTACTCTAGAAACAGTTTTACCAGGGCACAAATGTCTCATGGGCAACCCTCAGAGCGGCTTCACCTTTCTCAACACAGGTACTCACCTGGAAGATGAAACCTGGGGGAAGCATCCCTAGAGTATATTGTGTTCTCTGTATTCCCCTAAGGGTGTATAAACAGCAGCTCAAGGATTTAATTAGAATTACTTCAGAGTAAAACCTCATTCCCCCTGCCAATAAGGAACATTAGTGGAGGAAATGCTATGAGAACTTGAAACTCAGAGGGAGAATCATCTGAAGCCTAGAACATTCTGTGTAGATAGGCTTATTCTTTGGGAAAAATGCTATAGTACAGAGTAGAACTGCCCCCATAGGGCTTCCAAGGAGCAGCTGGTGGATTTGAACTGTGGATCTTTTGGTTAGCAACCAAGTTCTTAACCACTGCACCACCAGGGCTCCTTTAAGGTGATAGAAAAGAATAATGGCGTGCTGGAAGCTGTGCTTTTATTTTGCTGAATTTGTGCACAGGAGTATGCTGTTTCTTCTTCTAGAAGTAGAAGAAACATCTCCTTTTTTCCCTGTAGTTTTCTGTTTTATAGGAGCCCCGGTGGTGCGATGGTTAAGTGCCTGGCTGCTAACCAAAAAGTCAACAGTTCATATCCACTAGCCAGTCCATGGAGAAAGATGTGGCAGTCTGCTTTCAGAAAAATTTCAGCCTTAGAAACACTATGCGGAAGTTCTACTCTGTCCTATAGCATTGCTTTGAACTGGGTTCGATGCGATGGCAACGAGTTTTTTGGTTTTTTAGTTTCATATTTAAGTCCATGCTTAGCGTTGTTATTGTCAGGTGCTGCCGAGTCGACTCCAACTCATCGAGATCCTGTACGACAGAAAGAAACACTGCCTGGTCCTGTGCCATCCTTACAATCGTTGGCTGGTCCCTCCTGATAACATGTCCAAAGTACATGAGATGAAGCCTCACCACCCTTGCTTCCACAGAGCATTCTGGCTGTGCCATTTGTTCATTCTTCTGGCAGTCCATGGCATATTCAATATTCTTTGTCAAACCATAATTCCAAGGCATCAATTTTTTATCAGTCTTACTTATTCATTGTCCACCTTTCGAATGC
The DNA here is from genome assembly GCF_024166365.1 of Elephas maximus indicus. Lineage (NCBI taxonomy): Eukaryota > Metazoa > Chordata > Mammalia > Proboscidea > Elephantidae > Elephas > Elephas maximus. Next base: position 21,257,517 of record NC_064845.1, read on the forward strand.
ATATGAGGCCATTGAAAATACCATGGCTTGGCTTAGGAGCACCTTAGTCCTCAAAGTGACATTTTTGCTTTTCAACACTTTAAAGAGGTCCTTTGCAGCAGATTTGCCCAATGCAATGCATCTTTGATTTCTTGACTGCTGCCTCCATAGGCATTGATTGTGGATCGAAGTAAAATGAAATCCTTGACAATTTCAATATGTTCTCTGTTTATCATGATGTTGCTTATTGGTTCAGTTGTGAGGATTTTTGTTTTCTTCATGTTGAGGTACAATCCATACTGCAGTCTTTGATCTTCATCAGTAAGTGCTTCAAGTCATCTTCACTCTCAGCAAGCAAGACTGTGTCATCTGCATATGGCAGGTTGTTAGAGTCTTCCCCTGATCCTTATGCTGTATTCTTCTTCATATAGTCCAGCTTCTCTGATTATTTGCTCAGCATACAGATTGAATAAGTATGGTGAAAGGATACAACCCTGACGAACATCTTTCCTGACTTTAAATCACACAGTATCCCCTTGTTCTGTTGGAACGACTGCCCCTTGGCCTATGTACAGGTTCCGCACGAGCACAATGAAGTGTTCTGGGATTCCCATTCTTTGCAATGTCATTCATAGTTTCTTATGATCCACATAGTCAAATACCTTTGAATAGTCAATAAAACACAGGTAAACATCTTTCTGGTATTCTCTGCTTTCATCCAAGGTCCATCTGACATCAGCAATGATATCATCCCTCATTTCATATCCTTTTCTGAATCTGGCCTGAATTTCTGGCAGTTCCCTGTCGACGTACTGCTGTGATCACTTTTGAGTGATCTTCAGCAAAATTTTACTTGTGTGTGGTATTAATGATATTGTTTGATAATTTCTGCATTCTGTTGATTCATCTTTCTTTGGGATGGGCACAAATATGGATCTCTTCCAGTCAGTTGGCTAGGTAGCTGTCCTCCAAATTTCTTGGCATAGACAAGTGAGCACCTCCAGCACTGCATCCATTTGTTCAGACATCTCAGTTGGTATTTCATCTATTCCTGGAGCCTTGTTTTTTGCCAATACCTTCAGTGCAGCTTGGTTTTCTTCCTTCAGTACCATGCTTCATAGAACAATGCTAATCTTGGAATTCTGACATACTGAAGTATCGCAAGTAATTTACTACTAATGTCATTTATAGCACGGCAATGTGAGGCTGGTTGAAATTTTAAATACATATATATTACAGCAGGTTCATGGTCATTCTAAGAATTAAGTCTAGGTTGTGTTTCATCCAAAGCTGGGGATTAAAAACAGCATAGGATACAAGCAAGGGAGTGACTCACCATTCCTGCACCCCTCACCTGTGTATCACATTTAAAAAAAGGTTAGGAATTTTGGCTTAGTTCAAAAAGACGTCCCCTGCCTTTTCTGGGTCCCCACTTTTAAGTGTAGATCAATAGAGTCTCTTCCTACTATTGGGGTACATTCCTTCACACCTTCAAAGATCCCTAAATCTATCGCTATATCACAAGCCAGCCCAATAATTAATACCAATAAGGACTGAGGGTGAAGCATGGGAAAAAATTTAATAATGACAGTAGCTATAATAGATAAGTTCCACAAATCTCAAAAGTTTATTTCTCATTCACACAGCAGTCCAAGGCTGGAGCTCAGCTGGCTTTTACTCTGTGATTCAGACTTCCAGGCTACTTCCATCTTGCAGCTCAACTGTCTTCAAAAGAAAGTGAAGAAGGTTTACCCAGAAGTGACACACACCTTTTTCATTTTCATCCCATTGATAAGAACTAGTCACATGGCCACATCTAGATGCAAGGTGGGCTATGCAAGACAGACCCTGGCCAAGCAGCCATCGGAAACAACTCTATACAATGGAAGAGGAACTCAGGGTGTGTGGGTATCTCTCCATCTTTACCATAAGGGAGGAGAAGTCACTGAACACTACTTAGGTGACAAAGCCAGACACTCCTTTTCTCGACTCTCCTGAAAATCATAGGACCATGGTTCAATTTAAGCCAATGTGGATCCCACTAGGCCTTTTGAACATAGAGATGATATATCAAAGGAGCAGGAACAGAGGAGAATTATTTCTGGCTATAGTGGCAGTAGCAGCAACATACACAACGCCAATGGCAGCAGAAAGGGTCCATTGATGATGGTGTCAGAAGCAGGAGCTGTGGCACCCTGGACACAGTTATGGTACAAGGAGTTCTTTCACAACGCTGGGTCATTAGCACTATTTGGTCTGTGTTTCCAACTGCATGGGTGCCATTAGTTCCTGCCTGTTTAATTCATGACTGTTGGGTCATATGGTTGCCCACCTATATTTTCCACTTCTGGGGTTTATCGGGGAGTTGCTTTCCCACTGACTGTCAGCAGGCAGAGATTTGTATGACAGTTGGAAATGGAAAATTACTATTCTTACAGGGCTTAGTTATCTTTTTTTAGTTATCTAGGGCTGCTATAATAGAAATACCACAAGTAGATGGCTTTAACAAAGAGAAGTTTATCTTCTCACAGTCTAATAGGCTATAAGTCCAAAGTCAGGGTGTCACTCCAGGAAGAAGCTTTCTCTCTCTGTCAACTCTGGAGGAAGGTTCTCGTCATCAATCTCCCCTGGTCTAGGAGCTTCTTAGGTGCAGGACCCTGGGTCCAAAGGACACACTCTGTTCCTGGTGCCACTTTCTTTGTGGTATGAGGTCCCCCGTCTCTCTGCTCACTTCTCTCTTTTATATCTCAAAGGAGATTGGTTCAAGGCATAATCCAATCTTGTAGATAGAGTCCTGCCTCATTAACATAACTGCTGCCTATCCCATCTCATTAACATCATTAGAGGTAGGATTTACAACACATAGGAAAATCACATCAGGTGACAAAATGGCAGACAATCACACAATACTGGGAATCATGACCTAGCCAAATTGATACACGTATTTTGGGGGGACACAATTCAATCCATAACATGGGATATTGTATGAGGTGGTGCTGAATCAGTTTTTGGTATGAAAAATATGGATTTTGATAAAAAATTGTTTAGGACACATATGTCCCACTTGACTCAGAGGATAGATTTAGTGGGACACATACGTCCCTCTTGATTCTAGGGGTAGGCTTGGTGGAATAAGGCAAGAAAAAAAAAAAAGCATAGTACCTACCAAAAATTCAGACATACTCAATGACTCATTATGCATTCCCTTAATGAAAACACATGGTATCAACCAAAGATTCAAAGAGAAAATAACTGGGTCCTGAAAGGTTTAAAAAGCCTACTTCTCCAGCCTTTCTTGAAATTCTATGAGCTACCCAGTTTCTATCAACAAATTCCTTTCTTGCTTGTATCAGTCAGAGTCAGTTTCTGTTTCTTGCGACTAAAATCTCTGACTGAAGTAAATGATAAGTGATACTATTTTGGGTGGTGATGTGAAGAGATGGAACACTAAAAAAAAAAAATGGTGTTGGTGGTTGCCCAACACGATGAATGTAATTGGTATCCCTAAATTGTACAACTGAAAAATGTTGACGAAGGCTTTATATATGTTTTTACAATGATAAAATAAATAAAATAAAATAAAATGATATTGTTTTTATTAAGCATCTCTTAAGATGCTGGTGAGTGACGAATCCAATTAAAAGAAGCTTCAAAAACATTTCAAGAAATTGGCAGCATTGGTAGAGCAAGTGCCAAGTCTTACAAGGTGACTCTGCTGAGGGGGTGACATTGCTTGCATGCACATGCAATAGGGGGTACTTGGTGATGGAACACTTAGCCTTCACATATGAGATATGTTAAACTAATGTTTTAAGAATACTCTGCGAATGTAACTTGTGTGTGCACACATGGCTTTATACACATAAATAAACGTGAACACCTATAAAGCCATGTGTTCCTATACTGTATACCTTGTCCTTACAGACTACTACTTAAGGCTATACGTCTCCCAAATTCATATCACTCACAGAACGTTCCCCAGTGTTTTTCATTTTTCCCCGTGTATAACAGATAACTCATCTAACAATGAGGTAAAGTGTCATCTCTTCCACGAAGCTTTCTTTTGCTTAAAACATCACTGATATTCTGCTTTTTTCTTAATTCTATAGATTAAGCACTTGGCTGCTAACCGAAAGGTCTGCAGTTTATACCCACTAGCTGCTCCCTGGGGGAAAGATGTGGCAGGCTGCTTCCACAGAGATTTACAGCCTTTGAAACTCTACGGGGTGGTTGGACTCAACTCAATGGCAACAGGTTGTTTGTTTTTTGTTTTTTTTTATAGTTAATGATTGGGAAGTTAAAACCTGTATTTGAAACCCATACCTATCCTTATCTACCATGAAACCTTGGGTGAGTCATTTATCCTTTCTGACTTCAGATTTCCCCTCTAGTGAGGAAAAGATGGGGAACAGTTGGCGTGAAGAGTGTACACTTAGTTACTATCAGGGTTTAGCTGTTTTATCTGATTCTTGTGCAAGTACTGACCACAATTTTAAATATTTAATTAACCAACTAGATAGTTTAATAAACCTCAGCCATATAAAAAAATATGGACCAATTATAAGAATGTATTATGAATTAAGGATTACGATTTATTCAATTATGTGAAACTGAGCCCTCCCACCTCAAAAACAAACAAACCAATGCAAAATATTGTCCAGGAACCAAGCTAAATCAGTGACCTATATTCCTGAAAATTCTGAAAAATCATTGGCTTAGACAATAAAGTCACTAAACAGAGTTTCCATTTTTGCCATTTATACTGATGTGTATAGACAGTCCATTTCCTACTCAAGATCAAAATAGAGCAGAAACCAAACCAGTTGCTGTCTAGTCAATTCCAACTCATAGCAACCTTGTAGGACGGAATAGAATCGCCTCATAGGGTTTCCAAGGCTGTAGTCTTTACAGAAGCAGACTGCCACATCTTCCTCCCTCAGAGCAGCTAGTGAGTTCCAACCACTGACCTTTTGGTTAGTAGCCAAGTACTTAACCACTGTGCCACCAGGGCTCCTTTTACAAATTTGTCTGCTCAGTTCAGAAATGCAGCATCCATGCACAGCAAACATTATTCAGAGGCTTCAATTTACTATTTGAACTGAAAATAGAATGGAAGGTGTTAATTGAAGTATCTGAGTTGTCATTTTATGAATATTTCAGTTCCATTATAAATTACTCCCTTGTTCAAATATGTCAGCTTTCGTCTCCCCGCCCTTTCATGCCCTGAAACATCTCTACTCTAGTAAATAATTAAAGAGTATCAGAAAAAGTCAAATGGAATTTGGCATCAGGATATCTCGTGATGGATAGTGTTAAAGTTAGCTACAAATAACAAGTGTTTCTTAATTAACTACTGCTAAAAGAATTACCTACAAGGTACTGTCAGCGCAGACTCAGTCTCAACCACTTCTCGACTCATAATGTCTTGCTGTAGTCAGAACGGCCATATTATAATTTTCAAGTGACAGACAGGGATTCAACAAGCTTTGTTTCAAAGACCACTTGCTTAGACTGTGTGGGTCATCTGGTTTCCACACTTATCAGCACTCCAGCCTGACCCCAAAGACAAGGCCAATAATAAAAAGGTATAGGTATTAACCCCGACAACCTCAACTTGCTACTCTGGTCCTGCCCTCAGGCCCTCCAAGCTAAAACAAAGAAAAAACTAAGTAAAGAATATTCCAGATGTCAACAAACCAAACAAAGGACAGAAGAGGACAAAAAGGGCAGAAATTCAGCCAAATGGGAAAGAATGCTGAGAGGAAAATGAACATAGTTGGGGGAACTCAATGGGAAGCTGTCTTATGCTCTGTGTTTCACCATTAATAAAAGTAAACGTGTTGGAGAGAATACTGTGTCAACTCTGACATCAGGCTACCTGACGGGTTGGACTATTTTGCTCAAAGAGATTTCTTAATAAAATGTGCATTGGTTTCATTGCCATGCTATTGAAAAAGCAGCGTGGGCAATAATTGTGCATATATCGAATCAATATAAGTCCATAGTTTATCAAACCGTTAACAGCAACATGTTTTTAGTATCAATGCAACAAAAGAAGAAAATGAAAGCAACAGTGTAGATGAGAACATTTTTATCTATCATTAACCAGTATAAAAAGACAAACAACATATTTCTGGTCCTGCCTCGTGGAAAACCCCACAAGAATAACACCAAGTCATAGTCAGAATGAGTTGTTGAACGTATAGCAATTCCAGGCAGTCCCAGGGGTTACAAACACCTGACTTACAGATAACTTGTACTTGCCCTTTAATGGTATGCAAATTTGCCCTCACTTTGAAACGATTGAACCAACCCCTACTCACAACAAATTCTCATCACCTTCATTTGCTGCACAAAAAAAAAAAAAAAAAAGTTTTTTAAATCACTGAAAAGTCTTTGCAGTAAAGTAAGGCTAAATAAGAACCACAGGCACCTGTTCCGACTTACCTACAAATTCAACTTAAAGGCACATTAAGGAACAGATGTCCTTGGTAACCCCGGTATTGCCTGTACTCTATACAACCCATCATGGTTTCAAATTACAAAGCCTTTTTTCTCCTCCATTTCAAACACATAAACTCAGTTAACCAAAAAACCCGCTGCCATGGAGTCGATCCTGACTCATAGTGACCCTAAAAGACAGAGTAGAACTCCCCCATAGGGTTTCCAAGGCTGTAAATTTTTCTCCTGTGGAGAGGATGGTGTGTTCAAACTGTCAACATTTCGGTTACCAAACAAGCGCTTTAACCACTGCAACACCAGGGCTCCTAAACTCAGTAAAGACGTCAGAAAATCTTAATCCATGGACGAGTTGATATAAGCCAAAATTTAGAGCATTTTATCCCTAGCCATTTTTCTTTCAAGACTTAATATTTTTACTGCAAGGAAAAAGAGGTTATACCTTGTTTAGGGTTTATATGTTACTACTTTTAATGGCAAATTCAGCATTTTCCTTAAATTGTTTTCTTTGTATTTTCTATTTAAAGTTCTGCTTTTTACTTTCTTATGGGATTCAGTGACGTGGGGAAACAATCTACTCAGTCAGAGGAAATATGAGTCACAGGGGAAATGAGTCAAGACCAACAACTACCACCACCAATTGCCATCGAGAGTCAGTTGCAATGCACAGTGACCCCTTATGCTTCAGAGTGGGACTGTGCTCCAGAGTGTTTTCAATGGCTATGACCTTTTGGAAGCAGATCGCTAGGCCTTTCTTCCGAGGTGAATTTGGGTGGATTTGAACCACCAACCTTTTGATTAGTAGCTGAGTGTTAGTAACTATTGGTGCTGCCCAGGGACTCCCAACACCACCTGAGTGCAAATATATTTACAGTACCCATATCTACACCCAGCGAGCTTAAGCAGGACTTCCTCTTCTCTTCGTTCATCATGTTCTAGAAGCAAGTTCTGTAGGAGCGTCACATATTCCTGTGCTCTGCAGTCACATTCCCTTTCAAAGGCTGTATCGAACGCAGAGCAAATAGCATTAATGTCCTTCTCCCCTGTGCTTAGTCCAATTAGACAGTATTGCTCCAGACAATAAATGCTCATAAAAATAAGAAACATATTAGATAGGAAGGTTATTGTTGCCCTGTGGCCTAGAAATTGGATTGGCTCACATGTTTCCAATAGAATCTTTAATTAAGATGCCTTTCCTATCAATGTGCGTTGGCAGTTATCTGTATTGATGATGAGCCGTTATTTCCCTGGCAAGGTAAAAAAGAACCTCACAGGGGTGTCTTAACGGGTCACTTCTAGAATACTTTCTGCCTTTTGAAATTTTTTTTTCCCTGTGGCTAATTTACCTAAATGATCTGGTACTTATCAACTGCTTTCTCAACTGAGAATGAACTGAGGAACAATATTCAGAGATAAACTTATTTGGGCTAGAAATGTCTACTTCTTAGTGGAGTCATTCATTTATTCATTCAGTCATTCATTCAGCAATTTGTACTAAGGGTCTAATAAATATCAGACATGGTCCTCTGTTGAAGTTGAAGATGAGTAAGATGGTTCGTCTGCCCATGTTGGACCTGCAGTTGAGGTGACAAATGAGGGCCTGCTTGCACGGAACCCAGCCTGAAGCCAAAAAATAAACAAATAAATAAAAATCCATTTTTAATGGACTTCTAAGCAGTGCTAACCATAAGTGCAATATTTTTGTGTTGGGCTTGTCCTGTCTATCTTTGTTAAGGATCCATTCTAGGAAGATGTGAAGAGCAAGTTTTATATTTAAGTGAATGGCTTCCACACATCTAATTTTCATGAATGTCACTCCTCATGTCTTGACCTCATCTGCCCACAACTGACTACCTACACTCTTCCTAGACCCTTCTTGCCTCCTGACTTTGCTTCCCCTTCCTGATCTGGGCTAGCCTCTTCCTTCCAACCTGATATATGATCCAGCTTTCGCATCTATGACCTTATCTTCCCTCCTATTTTCTTTCTTTTCTCCCCAGCACACTCAAAGAAATCCAAAAATCTTCTCTTCCCATTCACTGCCCTGAGGAAAACTTTCACCCCCTTTATCTTTGTGTCTTTACCCCTTTCCAGTCTAATGATGGTCCTTTCCTTTACCACTACTTAAGGTATTCAACCCCCTCTTGCTCTCTCTGCACTTCTTCTTTTCCCATGGTGCTTTTATGTAATAATCTGGGTTGGACACAATGTTCAATAGGTATAATACTTGAAAATCCTCCTGATCTATGCCCTGATTGGTAAATTTCCATCTCACACTTCGGCCTCCAATTCTCCCACACCTTGTCCACCATGAAAACTTGATCATGAGAATGAAGTTGGAGAAAAATGTAAGGTAGAGAAAGGTCTCAATATATGAAAAGAGAAAATAAAAGAGAATCCTGATCCTCTAAAACATGGGGGAGGTATGTAGAGAAGAATGAAGACGGAAGATACATGGGATTAAAGGACTGCTTCCTGGTTGTCCATTCATGGGAATGGGTATCTGGAAGTGAGGGATGGGGGGGCGGGGAGGTATAGTGTGATAAGCAAAGTTGAGGTGAACACAGAATCAGGGGGGCTTTAGGCTAGTTCTCATTTGGGACTCTGGGAAGACGCTTTGGCTCACCAGCCTAGTGTCAGTCACGTGAATGCGGTCTTGGTGGTAGAAAGAGGACCATGGTTTAGTTTTCCTAAATCAAACTTGATTTCCACATGTCATGGATGGGACTCAGACATGTCTGCGTGGTCCTGAGGGTGATATGGGTATAAGTTAAGGCTCTGGCTGAATCACCACGGCAGGGGAAAAGGGGCCAGGTATGCACTGCTGAGGGCTGCAAGGCAGAAATTTGGGCCAAAAGTATAGAAATTGTCACTGATCCTCAGGGATGTCTACAGCAGAAGGTGCCAAACCAGCAGGAAGGGACCTGTGCTCTGACTAAACCAAGAAACAGCAGAGGCCCCAAGCCCACCAGGTGTATCCTTCAGCAGTAGATGCCCAGCAGAATGCCCAGGAATGGACCAATCATACCTCTGGGGCCACCACTGTGAAAAGAAGCATGAGATTACTAAAAATACCTGACCATCTATTTCCTCACTTCACCACCACGAGGTTTCTCATATACCCAGCTGTTCTGTGAGAATGAAAATGGTTTGGGGTCCAGGTATTCGAGAAGAGATTGGGGGAAAAAAATTACCTCCATGAGCCCAAGTTAGTCAAAGAAAATGTCTAAATTAGGGATCAGTTAAAGATAACCCAAAAAACCCAATTCTTATTAGGCAGGGCTCACGAAGAAGATCTGGTAATAGGAAAATATTAACAACAACAACAACAACAAAAAAAAACAATATTTCTTTGCATAGTCAGAATGAAGAGCACTGTGAGTAATTTTGTGACCCAATTTCACTAGCCTTTTTGTCCCCAGCAATTATAAAGTGAAGTCTCTACTGGCTTCAAAATAAAACGTCCCAAACCCAAGGCCTTGGGGCAGCCAAACTGGTGTTGGGTGGGGGGAGGGACGGTGTCTCACTCTGCTTCATTTCAAAGCCTCTTCCACAACTTATTTACATTGTCTTTTATTATTTAAAATTTGTACATATCTTCTGAAGATTGCTGCCTGCTGAAGAAAAAATTAAATGTTTTTTTTTTTTTAATTGTGTAAACATGTTTTTAAATATTGTCTCTTGCCACTTTTCACACCACTGCTCGTGGGACTGTAGAATCTTTTTTCTGACATTTGAAAGCATTAAAACAGCTCCAGGGCTGAAAAAAACATTTTCCCTATAAACTTTGAAAAGTTTAGTTGTCAAGGACACAGGGGCCTTGGTGACCAGGTAAGAAGGCCTCTGCCTTACTTTCACATGGTTATGCAGAGAAGAAGCCAGAAAACAAGAGATGATTGAAAAGAAGATACACTGGGACTTCCTGGCTTCTTATACCTAAAATCTTTTTTTTTTTTATTATGTAGAGTAAAACTCAAACTTGCCCTTCTCAAGAATGGTACTACCATTTTTCTGTTTTTTTTTTTTTTTAAACATTGCATCTTAGACTCCTTGCCACCCTGATTTGCTCTCACTGAATTGAGATGCACTCTGCAAACATCATCATCACAACAGCTTCTTTCTAGGGAAGACAGAACCTAAGGAGCAAGTTTTATGTGATCAAAGGATGACGGCGTCATCAAAGAATACACTCAGCTTTCAAGGGAGACCATAAAGCAATCTCTCTGAGCTGGAGTTAGGAAAGAAATGAAGAGAATACAATCCTGAGAAAGAATGGAAAAGAGGTTAACGAGTGGATGGAACAAAAATACAAGAACAGTTCAAGTTTCTCTAAGTGTGTCAATCCTATCTTACTTGTAAATTCTGAGTGGCATTTGCTTGTCTGTGTTTTTTTCATCATGCAGTCAAAGAGTTGGTAAAAGGGTGTAAAAGCTCATGAAATCCTCCAGAATGCACCACAAACTGTCAGCATTAGAGAGAGAAAAAGGAGGAATGAGAACGAGCTGAGAAAGAATGCACCAACAAGCATCATTCTGAATTAGGCTAAGGCTTATGCACACTTTGATATGGGATGAATAAGACTAGCTCCCCCCACGTGTCTGTCAGTTTGTCGTACTGTGGGGGCGCATGTGTTGCTGTGATGCTGGAAGCTATGCCACTGGTATTCAGATACCAGCAAGGTCTCCCACAGAGGACAGGTTTCAGCTGAGCCTCCAGACTAAGACAGACTAGGAAGAAGGACCTGACAATCTACTTCTTAAAAGCATTAGCCAGTGAAAACCTTATGAATAGTAGCTGAACATTGTCTGATATAGTGCTGGAAGATGAGTCCCCCAGGTTGGAAGGCACTCAAAAGATGACTGGGGAAGAGCTGCCTCCTCAAAGTAGAGTTGACCTTAATGATGTGGATGGAGTAAAGCTTCCGGGACCTTCGTTTGCTGATGTGGCATGACTCAAAATGAGAAGAAACAGCTGCAAACAGCCATTAATAATCGGAACCTGGAATGTACGAAGTATGAATCTAGGAAAATTGGAAATCATCAAAAATGAAATGGAATACATAAACATCGATATCCTAGGCATTAGTGAGCTGAAATGAACTGCTATTGGCCATTTTGAATCAGACAATCGTATAGTCTACTATGCTGGGAGTGGCAACTTGAAGAGGAATGGTGTTGCATTCATCATCAAAAAGAACGTTTCAAGATCTATCATGAAGTACAACACTATCAGTGATAGGATAATATCCACACACCTACAAGGAAGACAAGCTAATATGACTACTATTCAAATTTACACACCAACCAGTAGGGCCAAAGATGAAGAAATAGAAGATTTTTATCAGCTGCTGCAGTCTGAAATGGATCGAACATGCAATCAAGATGCATTGATAATTACTGGTGACTGGAATGCGAAAGTTGGAAACAAAGAAGAAGGATCAGTAGTTGGAAAATATGGCCATGGTGATAGAAACCATGCCAGCGATAGAATGATTGAATTTTGCAAGACCAATGACTGCTTCATTGCAAATACCTTTTCTTAACAACATAAATGGCAACTATACACATGGACCTCGCCAGATGGAACACACAGAAATCAAATTGACTACATCTGTGGAAAGATACAATGGAAAAAAGCTCAATATCATCAGTCAGAACAAGGCCAGGGGCCGACTGTGGAACAGACCATCAATTGCTCATATGCAAGTTCAAGCTGAAACTGAAGAAAATCAGAGCAAGTACATGACAGACAAAATATGACCTTGATTACATCCTACCTGAACTTAGAGACCCTCCGAAGAACAGATTTGACCCATTGAACACTAGTGACCGAAGACCAGACGAGTTGTGGAATGACATCAAGGACATCATCCATGAAGAAAGCAAGAGGTCATTGAAAAGACAGGAAAGAAAGAAAAGACCAAGATGGATGTCAGGGGAGACTCTGAAACTTGCTCTTCAGCGTTGAGCAGCTAAAGCAAAAGGAAGAATTGATGAAGTAAAAGAACTGAACAGAAGATTTCAAAGGGCCTCTCGAGAAGACAAAGTAAAGTATTATAATGACATGTGCAAAGAGCTGGAGATGGAAAACCAAAAGGGAAGAACACGCTCGGCGTTTCTCAAGCTGAAAGAACTGAAGAAAAAATTCAAGCCTCCAGTTGCAATTGTGAAGGATTCTATGGGGAAAATATTAAATGACGCAGGAAGCATCAAAAGAAGATGGAAGGAATACACAAAGTCATTATACCGAAAAGAATTAGTCTATGTTCAACCATTTCAAGAGGCGGCATATGACCAGGAACTGATGGTACTGAAGGAAGAAGTCCAAGCTGCTCTGAAGGAATTGGTGAAAAACAAGGCTCCAGGAATTGACAGAATATCAATTGAGATGTTTCAACAAACAGGTGCAGCACTGGAGGTGCTCACTGGTCTATGCCAAGAAATATGGAAGACAGCCTCCTGGCCAACTGACTGGAAGAGATCCGTATTTATGCCTATTCCTAAGAAAGGTGATCCAACCAAATGTGGAAATTATAGTACAATATCATTAATATCTCACTCAAGCAAAATTTTGCTGAAGATCATTCAAAAATGGCTGCAGCAGTATTTTGACAGGGAACTGCCAGAAATTCAGGCCAGTTTCAGAAGAGGACGTGGAACCAGGGATATCATTGCTGATGTTAGATCGATCCTGGCTGAAAGCAGAGAATACCAGAAGGATGTTTGCCTGTGTTTTATTGACTATGCAAAGGCATTCGACTGTGTGGATCACAACGATAACACTGCGAAGAATGGGAATTCCAGAACACTTAATTGTGCTCATGAGGAACCTTTACATAGATTGAGAGGCAGTTGTTCAGACAGAACAAGGGGATATTGACTGGTTTAAAATCAGGAAAGATGTGCGTCAGGGTTGTGTTCTTTCACCATACCTATTCAATCTGTATGCTGAGCAAATAATCCGAGAAGCTGGACTATATGAAGAAGAATGGGGCATCAGGATTGGAGGAAGACTCATTAAAAACGTGCATTATGCAGATGACACAACCTTCCTTGCTGAAAGTGAAGAGGACCTGAAGTAATTACTAATGAAGGTCAAAGACCACAGCCTTCAGTATGGATTGCACCTCAACATAAAGAAAACAAAAATCTTCACAACTGGACCAATGAGCAACATCATGATAAACAGAGAAAAGGTTGAAGTTGTCAAGGATTTCATTTTACTTGGATCCACAATCAACAGCCATGGAAGCAGCAGTCAGGAAATCAAAAGGTGCATTGCATTGGGTAACTCTGCTGCAAAGGACCTCTTTAAAGTGTTGAAGAGCAAAGATGTCACCTTGAAGACTAAGGTGCGCCTGATGCAAGCCATGGTATTTTCATTCGCATCATATGCATGTGAAAGCAAGACAATGAATAAGAAGACCGAAGAAGAATTGACACCTCTGAATTGTGGTGTTGGCCAAGAATATTGAATATACCATGGACTGACAAAAGAGTGAACAAATCTGTCTTGGAAGAAGTACAGTCAGAATGCTCCTTAGAAGCAAGGATGGCGAGATTATGTCTTACATACTTTGGACATGTTGTCGGAAGGGATCAGTCCCTGGAGAAGGACATCATGCTTGGCAGAGTACAGGGTCAGCAGAAAGGAGGAAGGCCCTCAACCAGGTGGATTGACACAGTGGCTGCAACAATGAGCTCAAGCATAACAACAATTGTAAGGATGGTGCAGGACCAGGCAGTGTTTCGTTCTGTTGTGCATAGGGTCGCTATGAGTTGAAACTGACTCGACAGCACCTAACAACAAGACTAGCTCTAACACATTCTACCAAGTGGCAATAAAAGAGACGGAGTTTTGTACATTCTAACAGGCTGTTCCCTGTATGAACTTTGACCAGGCCTGGGCCTTTACCCCGTACACTGAACTTAGCACATAAAATTTTGAGGGTCAAACGAACTCTTCATCTTGTCTAGCCTACCTGAGATGCTCTCTGAAAACGATGACTACTTTGAATTCAAGTAAACCAAAACTCCAGACTCACAAGAAAGGCAAATCCTACCTCCTGGCCACAAAGACAATCTAAGCAGAGGCCGGAATATGTTGTCTCTAAAAAACATGACTACTTATTCAAATGATTATCTCTATAAAGCATGACTTTTTCATCGCTTTTATCTTTTGATTCTAGTTTTCTTAGATGATTAGCAAATAATCATTCTAATTAACTAGCTCATGAGAAGACTTAAGGTCATGTAACTATAGTTATCAGAAGAGAATGAATTATACAATTTGGTCAAAATATATTGAATACTAATTATAGTCTCTTTTTAAGACAAAAATTCTGCCACAGTTCTCAGGCACATTTTTATTCTTAAAGCAAACTGTTAAGAATTAAAACCAGAACAGCTACTGGTTGATGAAATATATATTTTCTTGTCTATCTTGCCCTCAGAAACCCTGGTGGTGTAGTGGTTAAGGGCTACAGCTGCTAACCAAAACATTGGCAGTTCAAATCTACCAGCTGCTCCTTGGAAACCCTATGGGGCAGTTCTACTGTGTCCTATAGGGTCACTATATAAGTCAGAATTGACTCAACGGCAATGGGTTTGGTTTGGGGGTTTTTATATTACCCTCACTACTCTTTATTTGTGTTATTTATACATACTTTGGACATGTTGTCAGGAGGGACCAGTCCCTGGAGAGGGACGTCATGCTTAGTGAAGTGGAGGGCCATGGAAAAAGAGCAAGACCCTCAACAACATGGGTTGATACAGTGGCTGCAACAATGGGCTCAAGCATAACAACGATTGTTAGGATGGTACAGGACTGGACAGGGTTTCGTTCTGTTGTACATAGGGTTGCTAAGAGTTGGAAGCAATCCGATGGCACCTAACAACAACTCTTTGAGTCCTAAGAGACATAGTTTTGGAGGGTTCCAAGACATAGAGTTTCAATACTAAGCTGGTTTTCCTGAAACTCTGTACTCACAAAGGAATTATGAATACAGTGGAGACAAGGCAATCTTTGTGTTTTTTCTCATAAAAATAGGAGAAGCAACACTAGGAAGTAAGATTATAAACACAGTTGATGCTTAATAAATAACAAATTAAGTAATGGGTAGTTAATACATGTATATAGGGACAATGCAATTTTTTCTAGCTATGTAATTCTTAGAATTACATGAAAGGTTGTTTTGGAAGCTTTGAAATATATATCTACATATATATTTTCTTTTTTAATTGTACCCTATATCTTTAGAATAATTCCAGTAGCCTGCAAGTCAAGCAATATTTGGGGGTAAGTGGGTACCCAAAATAATGTTAGTATTTTGTCTTTGACCTTCCCACCCTGCTGAAGGCATCTACAGTCATTAGGGTTTCAACTTTTATTGCCCAAGATGCTGGTCCAATATCAACGCTCCCGTAACGAGTTGGGATCCCTTTTTGCATAACGTTCTTTTTCCCTCGCATAGATCAGAATTTTTCAATTAAACTCCTATTTAATTTTTCTCTTCCCTTTAGAATACTAAAAGGGATATTGTTTTCTGATTCTTCTTAATTGTTCTCCTTTTTCTGATCCAAATCAATTGAAACATCATAACAGCTTCAAAATTAATTACACGATTTCCCCTCTGCTTAGATAGCTATGTACACATCTCAGAATGTGCTGGCTGCGTACACATTACTAATTACTCACAGAGCCCTTTGATGGCTGTGTGTCTGCCCTGGTCCAAGTAAAGGCACCTACCTTTAATTAGGAGAGGCTTTGTTAAAAAAACACAGTGAAAAGACATGGAGGGTTTTGATGTTCTGTGACTGAACACAGTCTACTTGGCCTTTTTCCTTCCTGGCTCAACTTTTTTTTTTTTTTTTTTTAATCAAGTTAGCTAAGAGAGAAGACAAGCATTTGATTTGAAGGGGGTAATTTTTGTCTGGAAGAGAGGACTGGACATGCTCAGTACAATCAGGGAGATAAGACCTGCCTTTTTAATAGCCCCGAAAATCCATACCACCACCTGTTTGTCAGTTTGTTGTACTGTGGTGGCTTGTGTGTTGCTATGTTGCTGGAAGCTATGCCACCGGCATTTCAAATACCAGCAGGGTTACCCATGGTGGAAAGGTTTCAGGGGAGCTTCCAGACTAAGATAGACCAGGAGGAAAGTCCTGATGATCTGCTCCCAAATATTAACCAATAAAAACCCTATCAATCACAGTAGAATATTATCTGATATAGTCCTAGAAGGGGAGACTCCTTGGTTGAAACACACTCAAAATACTCAGTGGCCACAACAGACCGGAGCGTACCAATAATCATGAAGTTGGCACAGTACCAAGAACGTTTCTTTCCATTGTACATGGGATCACCATGAGTCAGAGCTAACTCAACAGCAGCTAACAACAACAACAACAATCTTTGACAAGGAGAAGCTAGAGTCACTGGAAATCACATCAAAGGAATGGTAAAGAAAATCCCTTTTTATTTTTTCACAATTTTCTCCCAAAATGAAATGCAGAATCTGTGAAAAATGAAACTTTAGGGAGAAAACATTTTAGTGCATTTGGACCAATTTAGAACTTTGTGTCAATTTGTTTTAAGAGAGAGAGAAAATGTGGTTATCATATCAACAAAGGGAAAAAATTGTCCTGGGAAGGTTTTCAGAGATAAAAAGTCATTCTTTTTCATTGCCCCTAAGTAACTTCTACAGGGCTGCCTCAGAGGGATGGGCGGCTAGACACTACACAATTCCAAGGGCAACCCCATGGAAATTGTGTGACATGGCGCCTGATATTTGTCCAAATGGGAAGTTATGTTTCTTTGTTTGTTTGTTTCATCTTTTTCTTACACGAATACTTCCATATTATAAGATGAATCAGAAAAAAATAGCTCTTTCCCTTCAGAGGGGAGAAAAATTTGTTCTTTGTACTCACCACAGTACCTAGTTCTAGGCACTCCATAAATATTCCGTGAAAGAATAAATTAATGAGCAAAAAGCTACCATATTTTTGGTTTTCCTCTCCTTGCACTTTTTCTTACTTCTGAAATCATCTTTTAATATAACAGCTAACATACAATATACTAGTTAACACACAATAGATCGGGAGAAAATAACAAAATTGGAAGGCATTATCGCAAGGTATAATGTAGAATGACTTCATTTTAAAAATCTGAATTATCTTTCTCAAATTTAAATAGTTTTTTGGGTAGAGGGGAAGAAGGGTCCTTGGCAAAATGGAACACGTGGTTTTGATTAGTTGTCTGCTAATTATAAAGTTAGTTAAATCCCAAAGAATTCCCAAGCCAACTGGAAAGACTATTTTGGTCTTCAAGCAAATCCACTTCCCACAATAGCCTTGTGTTCAAGTCAGAACCTCTGATCCTGAGCTCATTAACATCTAAATTCTCAAAAACTGGGACAGCCCTTTCCAATTTAGAATGAAAATAAAACTTCAAAGGTAAATATGCTTGGGAAAAGAAACCTTGATGTATATTTATACTTCCAATAGCTGATATCAGATTATTCCCTAAGAATCTTGTGTAAAATATAGGAGGGGCAGGAGATAAAGGAATAACCCAAAACCAAACCCTTTGTCATCGAGTCGATTCCAACTCATAACAACCCTATAGAACAAAGTAGAACTGCCCCATAGGATTTCCAAGGCTGTAATCTTTATGGAAGCAGACTGCCACATCGTTCTCCATGGGGCAGCTGACATGTTCAAACCACCCACTTTTCAGTTAGCAGCCGAGTGCTTTAGCCACTGCGCCACCGGGGCTCCTTGATAAGGTAATAGGTGCCTCATATGAAGGGATGGATGAAGAGAAGGACATGCTCCAGAAAAAAAATGTTTCTGGATCATTAAAAATATTCTTTCTTTGCAGACATTAGAATTTGTCCACATTCAGTCTGTATATCTCAGAGAGAATTCAAACCTAAAACAAGACCATACACACACTAAAAAAAAAAAGTTTAATTTGCAATAAACCGTCAATATTCTACTTTTGCCAAGCATTTGAGTGGTTTCCCATGGTACAGCTGTATCATTGCTACAAAACTGGTGATGTGGAAGGCATCCACCACCAAACATCACACAATAAGGCACTCCTTCACAGTTCTCCCAAAGCTGGACACAGATAACCTTTGGGCATGATGACCTTCTAGTTCATCTTCTAGGCCTATAAGCACATTCCTCAGCCCTCCATGAAAGCATCTGTGCTCATTCCTGAAACTTATTGATCAGCCAAGGGAGAGAATTAATTCAAACCAATCCAATCACATCATTCTTAATTGTCAATTAACAATATGGCTCATAAGCATAAAAAAAATAGGATAGAAAATCTATTTGTAACAACTAATTGCTGAGTTATAAAACTTCATTGTTGCTATCATTGTTGCAGTTGCTGTTGTCTTAAACTTATATTTTATATAAGAATTAAGGAAAATTGACAACAAAAAAAACCTTTAAAGCCCATACCTACTTGAGAGGACTTTTAAATTTTACATATATGCATATGTGTATATTTATACATATGTACATAAATATATATCCATACTTAAAATCACTGTTATAGATCACACTACAAATAACAAGGGTTCAACACCTACCAAAGCCAGTAATTATTTCTCTGGGCCATTAAATCTTAAGAACATATAGTTGGAATACCGGTAGCCATGGAGTTGACGCCAACTCATGGTTACCTTATATGTGTCAGAAAAGAACTCTGCTCCATAGGTTTTCAACGGCTGATTTTTCGGAAGTAGATCATCAGGATTCTCTTCTGATGTGCCTCTGGGTGGACTCAAACTTCCAACCTTTTGGTTAGCAGCCAGGGACTTTGAATAACCCACAATCAAACCTGTTGCCATCAAGTTGATTCCGACTCATAGCAACCCTATAGGACAGAATAGAATTGCCTCATAGGGTTTCCAAGGAAAGCCTTGTGGATTTGAACTGCCAGAGTAAAACTGCCCCACAGGGTTTCCAAGGCTGTTGTCTTTACAGAAGCAGGCTGCCACATCTTTCTCCCGTGGAGCAGCTGGTGGGTTTGAACTGCTGACCTTTCAGTGGGTAGATATCCTAATAACAGAATGTTCTGGTTCCTTCTTTCTCAAAATATGGTCTGTGACCAGCAACTTCTACACCACCTAGACGCTTTCTAGAAATACAGACTCCTCAGGGCACACTCCATTGTCTGGGTAATCTAGATTTTATCAAGACGGATCCCAACAGCTAGAGAATGAAGTCATATGCAAAAGGGGATCTAAAGGAACAGCTATAGGAGACAAGTAAGGGCCATGGTGGTAAATTTTCAAGTCTCAAGTCGTTCAGGGTCTCTCACACTATCAAGGCTAAGATTTGAGGTGTGGTCTTCTTATGTTTTTGCTTGAGTTGTTTGCTTTTATTTAGACAGTGTGACATGTCCGAGCTAGACTTTAGAAACTAGGAGGTGAATGCTGAAGGCCGTAGGATAGATCTAAAAACCTTCCTTAGTGAGGCCGATTTTATAGGAACTTGAGAAATATGCATCACCAGGGAAGAATTTTTTTTTTTTAAGTGTTATGATGCAAGTAAAAAGGGCTTTCATCAGAAAATTCAGGTCACATAATAGGTGCTCAATAAAACTCGGTTGCTATCGAGTTGATTCCAACTCATGAAGATTCTGTGTATCAAAGTAGAACTGTATTCCATAAGATTTTCAATGGCTGATTTTTTTGGCAGTAGATTCCCAGGCCTTTCTTCCAGATCACCTCTGGACGGATTCAAACCTCCAACCTTTTGGTTAACAGCCAAGTGTGTTAATGGTTTGCACCATCCAAAGGTCCTGCTCAATAAATACTCTCTCTATTCTACTGGTGAAGAATTTTGAATATACCACGGACTGCCAAAAAAAGGAACAAATCTGTCTTGGAAGAAGTACAACCAGAATGCTCCTTAGAGGCAAGGATGGCGAGACTGCGTCTTACATACTTTGGTCATGTTGTCAGAAGGGATCAGTCCCTGGAGAAGGATATCATGCTTGGTGAAGTACGGGGTCAGCAGAAAAGAGGAAGACCCTCAACGAGGTGGACTGACACAGTGGCTGCAACAGTGGGCTCAAGCATAACAAAGATTATAAGAATGGCACAGGACCAGGCACTGTTTCGTTCTGTGGTACATAGGGCCACTTTGAGTCGGAACTGGCTCGACAGCACCTAACAACAACAACAACATATTCCACTGGAGTCCCTGGGTGACACAAACAGTTAAGCATTCGGCTACTTCCAGAAGGTCACAGTCATTGCAAACTCTATGGAACACAGTCCTATCCTGAAACATACGAGGTGCCACGAGTCAGAACCAACTGGGCGATTTCTCCTGTGGAAGGCACCTGGTTTGGTTTTTTGGTGTTTAATATTCCCCTAACGAGCATTGATATTATATTGCCTGAAAGAAAGGGGACTAATAAAAATACGTTTCCATCTCTTGAGTGCCTCCTATCTGCCAAGCACTCTACTAGGCATTTATAATTATTTTAAATAATTGTATTTATTTGTAAGAAATTATCACATCTAATTTCCTCACCTGTTTGAACTCTGCTGTGTTGTCTTGTACTTCTTGGACAAGAATGTGGGGTACCTGGCACGCTTGCTCCCTCAGCT
Source organism: Elephas maximus indicus (assembly GCF_024166365.1). Taxonomy (NCBI): domain Eukaryota; kingdom Metazoa; phylum Chordata; class Mammalia; order Proboscidea; family Elephantidae; genus Elephas; species Elephas maximus. The sequence goes on from NC_064845.1 coordinate 21,278,593, forward strand.
TTGTCCCCATCATCATAGCTACATCTTCCACTTTTATGTAATCTTTTATCCACAACACCCTCCATTTCTAGTGCCAGTCATGCGCATTAAAATGAAATAGCCAATATGCTGAGTGAAATGCGCACTACAAAATGATGCTTGCAATATCAAGCACTTTCAAGAGTGTATAATATTTACATCAGGTCATCAAATAGATTCCCTACTGCAAGAGAGTGCTTCTGTTCTCTGCTCTCCTCTAACTTGTTTCATTCCGCACAAGTGAAAATAGCCTTATCTCGACAAGGCCATTCTTACATAATCTTCAACTTGCATCTGTTACTATTCACAGGGGAGAATAGAATCCTTCTATATGAACAGAGATAATAAAATATATTACAAATACATTACCCATAGCACTGTTCCCTTTAAAATTCCTTCCTTGTTTATAAGCCCTAAACTAGGATTCCGTCAAGAATCTGGATGCTCTGAACTGCAAATTAAAAGGCACACTCTGAGTATAGCTGGATATCTTCCACCATGCCACTTTCGAGAATATATTAAAGGTAGGGTGAAGGCAGGTGGTACATTTTTAACTGGTAGCTGAACATTTGCTTGGCTGAAAGCCAGAGAAAAATAACATAATCCTAACTGACTGGTACACTTCTCCCTGGTCCCTTTAAATTGCACTTTTTCAATTTCCTTATGACATTCGAACATTCTTGGAATTAATCAATATTATCAAACAATAAAATGGTGGTAAATGAAGCCAGCTAGTAGCAATAATCTGAATAAAATAGCTATCATTTACTGAGTACTTGATATGTTCTTTGACTTTCCAGGGAGCAACATCAATTGCCAATAAAACTACGTAAGAGAAATGGTTTAACTCCCAGTTTATAGACGAAGAATCTGAGGATGAGAGAAATAATTAGAGGCAAGGCAGAGTTCAAACTGAAATGTGTTTGCCTGTTTGGCTTCGAAACCCATGTTCTCTTGACCATAGTTTCCGATAATCGTATTGTCTTGGTTACCTTCCCTTGATTCCATGCCTTTATCCCTGGAAGCTACTTAAAACTTCTCCAGGTTTTCTTGCAGGCTCCAAGGAAAATGGTGCTGGAAAGTGACTATTTGCAATTCCGCTGTTCACAGAATGGCTCCCACGTGGCTGGTGCTCAATCGATGTTAAATAATAACAATTTCAAACCCAGTAATGATAAAGCAGGAAGCGCCTCCCTCTTTATACTTTTAATGACTTCATAGGGTTCTTTTTTGTTAATTGGTTAATCACAAATTTCAGTTATTGCTATTTACATGCTCTTTTTCAACTTTTGAATACAGACTTATTTCTATTTTGTCAAGCTTTCGAAAACACCCAATTAGAAACAAGCCTATTGTCCTTCACACAATTTCTGCACTGAGAAGAATGAAAAACACCACCAGAGTGCTTGCGTGCCTAACAGGGGAAACAGAAAGAAAGAAAAGCAATCAATGGTAAGTTGTCTAAGGAATGTCACCTTTAGATCAAGTGCCTCAAAGGTTGAAAGTCATTCTTTCAGTGATGGAAAATGGCCTGCCACCCCCACGCCATCTTATTAATGGTCACAGACAAACAGAGCAGGCATAGCTTTTTACAGGTAGAAAACCCAGTGGAATTAAAAGGATCACTGAATGAATGTAAAACTGATAGGATTTGTGCTGGGACGAGTGATTGACTTGCTCTTCAAAGGAATAAAAGGATTTATTCATTCAGCCTGGGTCAGTAAAATCAGAGACTTCAAAAAATTTCCCTCACTCCAGAGAATTAAAAGAAGGATAAGTACACTAAGTTTGAGCTTGGCGTGGTCACAATTGTATGATAAGCCAGCTACAGAAACAATACCACATTAAGTGTCAGACTGTCTTCATGCCCTAAGACATTTTAAATGGATGTACACCTCCAAGAAGTTGAATTCTAGAACCCTCACCCAAACTGAGAACTGTATTTCCCTCTCACAAAACTCTTCTGACATTTTGTGAAATTCAAGCACTCAGGTGGCAGGAATCATTTGGCTCCCACAATTACTAACCGTATAGCAGGCCTGAAAATTAACACCAGATATGTACCAGGGGTGTGAAAAGCCTTAAAAGAGGGCTTGGGGAAATCCAATCAAAATCCTTGAATATATATTGCCAAAAGTGCTTACATTTGTTTCTGAAGGATGTCTTTGTGCTCTTAAATCTAGCAACATCCAAAGAGTAAAGGGATTATTGGATGAGTAAGAAGAGAGGAGAAGGTATGACTCAGAGGTTTCAGACTGGCCCGGCCCCCAGACAGGCTTTGCTTGGCTTATACAGAGTGTCTTAAAATGTTATTTATTTATTTATTTATTTATTTGCCCAGACTTAAAATCCTACATAAAATCTGGATTCTTATGTTTTCTTTAAATATTAGAAGAAATGGAAAAGTGAGTACATAATTCCATAGGGCCATAAGCAGCTAGGCTGAGAAATGGTTGCCTTCCACTCCTTCCCTCTGCCTTTAGTAAGGCCTGGATTCCTCAGTTCGTTGTAGCACCCTTTACTGACATGCAGCCAGCTTGATTCATGTCCATGAACTGTGTGGCTCCTATGACCATTTAAGGTACTTACCCTTCTCCTGGAGCCCTGGTGATGCAGTAGTTAACAGTTCAGCTGATAACCAAAAGGTGAGCAGCTTGAATCCGCCAGCCATTCCTTGGAAACCCCTATGGGGTAGTTCCACTCTGTCCTATAGCATCGCTATGAGTCGGAATTGAGTCAATGGCAATAGGTTTGATTTTGGTTTATGCTTATCCTGTGGAGCCCTTTTGGCACAGTGTTTAAGTGCTCCGCTGCTAGCCAAAGGGTTGGGGATTCAAACCTACCAGCCACTCTGTAGAAGAAAGACGTGGCAGCCTTGGAAACTCTATGGGGCAGTTCTACTCTGTCCTATAGGGTCGCTATGAGTCAGAATCAACTTGATGACAACAGATTTACCGTTACCCTGGGTAGTACAAAAGGTTAAGGTGCTTGGGTACTAATTGAAAAGTTGGAGCTTTGAGTCCACCCACAAGCTCCTCAGAAGAAAATCCTAGTGATCTGCTTTGGAAAAATTAGCCGTTGAAAACCCTGTGGAGCCTGTTCTACTCTAATACACATGGGATAGCCATGAATAGGAGTCAGCTTAATGGCAACTGGTTTGGTACCCTTACTATAAGCACTAGTGAGGGGATACAAGCGGTGTGTATCTGAGAACCTTTCTAACCTAAAGGTTTTATAATTATTTGTAAACATGAAAACAGTGATATAATAAAAAGCTACTACATTCAAGGTTAAACGACAAGGCTTTGATTCTACTTCTACCATTGCTTGGCTAAGAACTCTGAGGCAAATTATTTTAACCTCTTGGACCTGGATTTCTTTACTAGTAAAATAAGGGTATCATATTATATTACCTTTAAGGTCCCTCTGGCTCTAGAAGGCTGTGCCTTTTATATGGTTAAACCATATGAGCCAGAGAGTCACGCTGATGTATAAATTACATCTTGGCTCCTTCAATTGCTAATCTCCTGATTATAAACAAGGATTGTATTCTGGATTGAATTGTGTCTCCCAAAAATAACTGTGGACTTGGCATGATCTTCAGTATTATGTAATTATCCTACATTTCTGATCTGCTGTAATTATCCTCCATTTTGTGATCTGATGTAATTATCCTATGTGTTGTATATCCTAACTTCTCTGATGTTAATGAGGCAGGATTAGAGGCAGTTATGTTAATGTGGCAGGACACAACCTACCGGATTAGGTTGTATCTTGAGTTAATCTCTTTTGAGATATAAAAGAAATTAAACAAGTGAGCAGAGATCAAGGACCTCATACCATGAAGAAAGAAGAGCCAGGAGTGAAGCGTGTCCTTTGGACCAGGAGTCCAAGTCTAGGAACCTCGTGGACCCAGGATAAGATTGATGCCAAGACACGTGGAGACCTTCAAGGAATGCTGGGCCCACAGGTGTTGAAAGGAGAAAAGGACCTTCTCCCAGCGCCAACAAAGAGAGAAAGCCTTCCCCTAGAGCTGGCACTCTGAATTCAGACTTATAGCCTCCCAATCCCCCATGTGTCTGTCAGTTTGTCATACTGTGGGGTTCATGTGTTGCTGGATGCCAGAAGCTATACCACTGGTATTCAAATTCCAGCAGGGTCACTCATGGCAGGCAGGTTTCAGCTCAGCTTCCAGATTAAGACAGACTAGGCAGAAGAACCTGGCAGTCTACTTCTGAAAAGAATTAGCCAGTGAAAACCTTACGAATAGCAGCAGAACATTGTCTGATATAGTGCTGGAAGATGAGTTTGGGATGCACTTAAAATGACTAGGGAAGAGCTGCCTCCTCAAAATAGAGTCGACCTTAATGATGTGGATGGAGTCAAGCTTTCGGGACCTTCATTTGCTGATGTGGCACGACTCGTTATGAGAAGAAAGAGTTGCAAACATCCGTTAATAATCAGAACCTGGAATGTAAGATGTATGAATCTAGGAAAATTGGAAATCATCAAAAATGAAATGGAATGCATAATGATAGAAATCTTAGGCATTAGTAAGCTAAAATGGACTGATACTGATCATTTTGAATTGGACAATCATATGGTCTACTATGCCAGGAATGACAACTCGAAGAGGAATGGCGTTGCATTCATCATCAAAAAGAACATTTCAAGATCTATCCTGAAGTATAAAAATTTCAAGATGGCGACAGCAGAGCATTAAACCAAGTGTGGAGCCCTCTGCAATTGCGTGTGGTACATGCCGTAAGTCAGCCCTGACTCTCTGAGAAGGCAATAATATCTCCACTCTTCTTCCTTTTCTGGGTAATTCTGGGATGTTTCTTGTCCCTGAAGAGCACTTTTTACTTGCTCATCATTGGTCAGCTCAAGTTTTCTAGCATTTTCTCACCATCATTTTTTACAAGTTTGTGTATTTCCCGAATGTACTGAATCCATTCAATGTCCCAGCCACAGTGCTGGCTACTGAAAAAAGTCACGTGAAACCTTGCCTTGAATCATGTATATTTTAGTAGAGATGACACAGGCAGAAATAACTGCAACCTGAAGGAAGTTTGTGGAGTCCTTGAGTGGTGCAAATGATTAATGCACTTGGCTATTAACTGAAAGGTTGAAGGTTCAAGTTCACCCAAAAACGCGTCAGAAGAAATCCCTGCTGAAAAAATGGCCACTGAAACCCTACGGAGCACAGTTCTACTCTGACACACATGGGGTCTCCATTAGTCAGAATGAACTCCATGGCAACTGGCAAGGAAGTTTGTGATACGTGAGATAAAGAAGACAGAAGCATTGCTCTAGGCACTCAAAGAGGAAGACTTTACTTCCAGAGAGATTGCTCTTAGACGAGGCAATATTTGTGAGGACATTTAAAAGGATAGATTAGATTTTCTTAGGCATTTATGAAGAAGAAAAATCCAGGTTGAAGTAGTATATGTAAAAGCTCAAAGAAGCATTTATTAGGAACATGGACACGTTAACATAGGCAGAGACATATGGACCCTTGGCAGTAAACATAAAAAAATGGAGCAGGGGTAGATCAGGAGAACTTTTTCTTATTTAAGAGGCTGATCATACAAAAGAGCTGGATTAATTATATTGAAGATCCAAAAATAAGCAGTAAAGAAGAGATTAACTTCAATTAATTTTGTGTCTGACAATAGATGGTATCGTCCTTGCGGATGTATGTAGATCTATCTTACCAAATATTCTCCAGCATTAGCAACCATTTCATTCCCTTGGAAAAAATCTTTGCAGATAGTCTTGGGTCCACCCAAGCAGAGGGCCCACCCTCCTTTGGGCCCTCTGACAAACCGGTACCTGCCTTTATAACGGGGCCTACGCTGGATTGCAATTGCTTGTTTTCAAGTCCATCTTCATCTTCCTAATGACACTATAGTTCCTCGAAGACAGGGACTGTGTCTTGTAGTTCTAACCCCCCGTATCTGTCAAAATGCCTGGCAATGGTAAGCAAATATTTGTTAATTAACTAAATAAAGATTGCTGCTATATGTGGTTGGCTCCATCTAAACCCTCTCTTCCTATCTATTCAAAATACTCACCCACCAAACCCACTGCTACTCAAGTCAATTCTGACTCATATGAACCCCATAGGATTTCCAAGGTTGTAAATCTCTACAGAAGCAGGCTGTCACATTTTTCTCCTGAGAAGCCACTGGTGGTTTCAAACCGCCGACCTTCGAGTAACAGTAGATTGCTTTAACCACTGCACCAACAGAGCACCTTCTATTCATAAATAAGACCAAAAAAAAAAACCAAACCCATTGCTGGCGAGTCAATTCCAACTCATAGCAACCCTATAGGACAGGTAGAACTGCCCCATAGTGTTTCCAAGGAGTGGCTGGTAGATTCAAACACCAACATTTTGGTTAGCAGCTGGGCTCTAAACCACAAAAAAAAAAACATTGCCATCAAGTTGATTCCGACTCATAGTGACCCTATGGGACAGAGTAGAATGCCCCATGGGGTTTCCAAGGAGCGCCTAGTGGATTCGAACTGCCAACCTTTTGGTTAGCAGCCATAACTCTTAACCACCATGCCACCAGAGCTCCCTTAACCACAGTGGGAGTGTTAAATAAGAAATTGGAATGAAAAAACGTTCCCATTCAGCCCTAGTTGTTAAGAAAAGCTCATTTGTTCCACTATCAAGTACATGTGCTTCCCACATCCATGATGCTTTGAAATGAGTCTGGTTTCATCATCCTTCAAGGACCTTGGCCTTCCGGTATCTGATTGCCAAGTTACCTGTAGCTGCTGTTTTCTTACTCTTGGCGATGGGCTAACTCCTTCTGGCAGGATCATGCCCAAAGAGATGAAGTTGAGAGACCCCAGATATGTTTAGTTGGCTCAACGACAGCAATAGTATAGGCTTAACAGCCCCTTCCTGTGCAAGACAGCTCTGTAAAATTCAATTCAAGGACTCAACTTTGAAAAACAGTAATCTTGAAAGGCCGCATGTAGCAAAGTGATCTGATCCTTGGCCCATTCCCTCAGGATTTTTCTGTGCCTGTTAAAGTGCTTTTAATGTTTCCTCATAACCATCCTGCCTTGCTTGTGTTACCTTTATTTATTTATCTCTGAGACAGCATTTGATGGCGCTTTTGCCCCAGGGCTCACTGCAGAGCGCAAAAAGAGGATGGAAACTCCTCTGTCGGGTGGCTTTGTTGTTCGGTTTTTGAAAGGAAGTCCCTGTGAAATAAATAGTATTACCTCTTTATATTGGTAAAACACGGCTGGCATCACAGGCTAGTAGGTGGGCAGTTTTTAGACGGTATCATGGGGTGAAATACTATGCGCAACACTTAGCATGACGTCCGGGTACCCAATGGCGCTCCTTCAGCTGCATCCTGGGCATCAGACACTTAGACAAAGAATAATTTTAAGTCGCTTGAATTTCAAATTCATTTGAAATCAAGGTGAACATCAGAATTCAGTTTTATCATTTTAAAAAATGTATCGGTGTAACCCCTGAGTCTGGCAGTAGCAGGAGGAAAAGTCACAGCTTTTTAAAGATAGTGCCAACTAAGTAGGAGTTAAAAGTGTAGTCTCAGGCTTGCTGGGTGTGAATCCTAGCAAGGTGCTTACTTTCCAGGGTTCACTTCCCCATCAATAAAAGGAAGGTAAAAAAAATACAACCTCACAGTCTTGATGACAGGTTAAACAAAATAACACTATTAATAAATTAGCAGATTCTCGACTCCAGGGCACTGGGATAAAAAAAATTACTCAATATTGTCATTATTCTTAGCATGGGTTTTGGAGTCAGGCATCTTAAGTGGCTTGAATCTTATTTTGCTCACCATCTATTGATCACATAGCCTTAGTCATAACTCTGTCTGCCTCAGTTTCTAAATCTGTAAAATTGGACAGAATGTCCTTATAGGATGGGTGTGAGGATGAAATGAGAGGATATTTATGCAAAATATTTGGCAGAGTGTCTTGGAAATGGAAAGCACTCAATCAATGTAAGTTGCTGCTAAGATTATTCAAAGGGCAAGATCAATTGGGATGCCTGGGGCATTGAGTCATTTTGAAAATATTTCTCAGGACCAAAAAGCAAAGAGCTGACAATTAGATAATACTGAAGGTGCAAAACTTCAACATTTTTTTTTTTTTAACTTTTCACTTCGAATTAGTTTTAGACTTAGAGAAGAGCTACAAGCATAGCATATACGGTTTCCATATACATTTCACCCAATTTCCCTTTTGTTAATTTACATAACCATGGTACAATGATCAAAAGTAAGAAATTAATATTGGTACAATACCATTAACTAAAATACAAACTTTATTCAGATTTCACCAGTTTCCCCACTAATGTTCTTTTATTTCCAGGATCTAATCCGGGCTCCCAGATTGCATTTAGTTGTCATGTCTCCTTAGTCTTTCATTACCTTTCAGGACCTTGACCTTTTGAAGAGTAGTGCTCAGAAAATTTGTAGAATGTTTCTCAATTTGATTTTTCATCTGATGTTTTTCATGATCAGATTAAAGTTATAAAATTTAGGGAAGAATAAGACAGAGGAGAGGAGCTCTTTTCGATACGCCTTATCAGGGGGCACATGATACCAATATGCTTTATTATTGATGATGCTAACCATGCTGACTTGGTTAAGGGAGTTCTTTTGCCAGGTTTCCCAACTATAAAGTTTCTCTTTTCCATTTTCTATACTCTTTTCATTAGAAGTAAGTTGCTAAGTCCAGCCTTTAGTCGAGGGGAGAAGTAAGCTCTACTTCCTAAAGTCAAATTATTTTGTGACTTTGGTTGCCAACCCAATAATGTGTCAACACTCTCCCCTTCTCTACCCCGGGTTCCCTGTCTCATTCATCTAGTTTTCCTCTTCCTTCCTGACTTCTCATCTTTGCTTTTGGACTGGTGTACTCATCAGTCTTAAATTCATGATTGAACTATGAAGCACGTTCCTCACCTGTGTTATTGTTGACCCTATAAACCAGTCACCGAACCCGCTGCTGTTGAGTCTGTTCTGACTCTTGGTAACCCCATAGGACAGAGTAGAATTGCGCCATAGGGTTTCCAGGAGCAGCTGGTAGATTCAAACTGCTGACTTTTTGGATAGTAGCTACAGCACTTAACCACTGTGCCACCAGGGCTGACCTATAGACATAACCTTTGGCTCAAGGGTGAACCTCAGGAGAGACTTCAGTACTGAATTAAAAGGGTGTCTGGGGGCCATATTCTCAGGGTTTCTCCAGTCTGTATCAGACCAGCAAGCCTGGTCTTTGTGTGTGTGTGTTTGTGAATCTGAATTTTTTCTACATTTTTCTCCTTCTCTCGCAGGGACTGTCTATTGTGATCCCTGCCAGAGCAGTGGGTGGCAGTAACCAGGCACCATCTAGTTATTCTGGGCTCAGTCTGGTGGAGGTTACGGTAGTTGTGGTCCATTAATCCTTTGGACTAATCTTCCCCTTGTGTCTTTGGTTTTCTTCATTCTCCCTTGCTCCAGCCAGAATGGGAGCAGTAGATGTATCTTAGATGGCCACTTGCAGGCTTTTAAGATCCCAGATGCTGCTCACCACAGTTGGATGTAGAACATTTTCCTTACAGGCTTTGTTAAGTCAATTAAGCTAGATGTCCCCTGAGACCATGATCCCCAGCCTTCAGCCCAGTAGCTCGGTCCCTCAGGGCATTTGGATATGTCTTTGAAGCGTCTATTTACTTTGCCCTGGTTAAGTTGTGCTGACTTCCCCGGTATTGTGTATTGTCTTACCCTTCACCAAAGTTATCACTTATCTACTATCTAGTCAGTGTTTTTCCCTCCCCACCTCTCCCCTCCCTGTAACCATCAAAGGTCATTTCTTTTTGTGTAGAAACATTTTCATGTGTTTTTGTGATAGTGGTCTCATATATTATTTGTCCTTTTGTGATTGACTTATTTCATTCAGCATAATGCTCTCCAGATTCATCTATATTTTGAGATGTTTTGAACATTCATCATTGTTCTTTACTGTTGCCTAGTCATACAATAAATATTTTGGAAGAGATACTTTGTAAATGTTTTTCCTTAAACTTTTGCCCATTAATTTTAGCAGTCACCACTGGATTTTGCCCACAGCAATTATTACTATGGTGTATTAATGGTAATTTTCTATTTCTCTTATTTCTTCTATATTTATTAATTATAATTCCTCCATAAGGGAGAAGTGTCATATATTCCTTGTTTATTTAATCATTTATTTGTGTAAGTATGGACTCATGAGTATTTATTGTTTGGGCTATAATCTAATATTATCATTTTTGTTACTCAAATTGTTGCAGATTTAATCATTGGGAGCTCTTTAAAACTGACTCTCATATTTTTTTGACATTCTTTTTTTTTAACTTCCTTACTTTCTGAAACTACAAGATGCTTCAATCCCATCTTATCTCTATCCTGTCACAGCACTTTCTCCAAGGAGCCGTGGTTCCTTTTATTGGTGAACGATATTTTAAAAACCAAGTTCTAGAAGCTAAGTGTATTCATTGCTACTGGGATATTGCTGCTGCTAGGCCTTCCCAGAGAATGTATGTATGTATATTAACTCAAGAGTACTTCCATCTTGCCCCCCCTCCCACTACCACACTGACATTCCATTTACTTTTTAAAACTTGCATAAGTAAAACTCATAGAATTGTATATCAGTGCAGTTGTATGGGTACTGAGAAATGTATAGAGCCAGAATCGACTCTATGGCAATGGGTTGGTTTAAAAGAGCCCTGATGGTGCAATGCTTGGCTGCTAACCAAAAAATCAGGGTTTGTACCTACCAGTGGCTCTATGGGAGAAATGACCTGGCAATCTGCTCCTGCAAAGATTACAGCCTTGGAAACACTATGGGACAGTTCTACTCTCTCCAGTAGGGTCGCTATGAGTCAAAATTGACTCAACAGCGTGTAACAACAACAATCTCAGCTTGGACTCCCTGCATGGTGCAAATGGCTGATTGAATGGTTGGTGGTTCAAGTCCACCCAGTGGCACCTCAGAAGAAAGGTCTTGTAATCTACTTCCAAAAAATAAGCCATTGAAAACCATGGGGAGTACAATTCTACTTTGAAACACGTGGGGTTGTCAGGAATCAGAGGCTATTCCATGGCAATTGGTTTGGTCTTGTTTGTTTGTTTGGCCTCACCTAACTCTTCAGTGTATAGGTAAGTTTTTATGAAAACTTGGACACCATTGCCAGGGATAGATAATGTTCAGGAATGGATTATATATTTGGGGTATTTCTTGTGCACGTTTTCTAACTTAAACCCCACATACAATATATACGTTGATAGAGGCACAGCAAACCAGGTGTGTTAAATAAACTGCTTTGGTCTCCAACTTATACCATCAAAAGAAGTCAACAATGTTAGATTAACTTCTTCAAACCACTTGGAATTCCTTAAGAATATCATCATATATCGGAAAAAAAAAAAAGAGAAAATACAGTTGAAGTACTGTCAGAGGGAGTTTCTCTGGGAGAAGATAATAAACAAGTTATGATTTGTTGTTTAAAGAAAAATCCGCTACTCCAACAGGAAAATTGGGCGTTTACGTGGTGACCTGGAAGAAAATCAAGATGGAAAATGAAAGCCTCTCCTTCATGTGTCCTGGGACCATGGAAATGCATTGAATTACTGCTCCAAAAATGTGTCCTTAAGTCCCACACTTACATCCCACCGCAGCTAACATATCACTTGCAAAAGGCAAATTGGGTATAAAATGCCAATTATTTTACACCTGAAACACACAAAAGCAAGACAAACAAGTGTATTTTGGGAGATTCTTTCAAAACAGTTAATCACTAACTTTGGCTCATAGTCTGTTGTATGAACTTCAGTACCAAACAAGAGGCAGTTGGAGTTACTGTCAACAACAGAAGCACTGCATAAGAAAGTCAAAATTTTTAAAGAAAACCTCCTGTACATTTATACTGGAGGAATACAGCTTATAAACAAGGGAGAAAATGTCACTAAAAACTCAAGGTATTATTCTTGGAAATACGTTCACGGTGTCGTGTTTTGCTTTTTTTTTTTTGTCTCCAAAATATCTCATGCCCTTTACTAAAACTAACATAAAGAAATTATGCTCCTCTGAATTCCCTTGAGTCTAGACCATAACAGGGAAATAACACTAGTGTCTGTCCAAGTACAATCTAAGAGTAAGAATTTTTTATTAATTCTGATAGACTTAATAACCTTTAGCAGTGGTCTTGGTGTGGTTCTTCCAGAAGCAGACCCTGAGACAAAGAATTGAGTGCAAGAATTATACTTGGGACAGGATCCCAGGAAACTCTGTTAAGGAAATGGATAAGTAAGATAAAAAGGAGATAAAAGACGATAAAACGTGCATTATTGAATAGATAATCAATGTGGGCAATAGGGAGCCCTGGTGGCACAGTGGTTAAGAGCTACAGTGAGCTACAATTGCCAATCAAAAGGTTGCCAGTTTGAATCCACCGGCTGCTCCTTGGAAACCCTTTGGAGCAGTTCTACTCTGACCTATAGGGCCACTATGAGTAGGAATCGACTCGACAGCAATGGGTTTTCAGGTGGGCAGTAGAGACCCAGTCCCCCTAGGGAACTGTAAGAGACAGTGGAGAACATACCTCAGAGTTATCTCAGCTGAGGGGCAATGAAGGTCAGGTATTTATCCACCAATTTTCCACATGTCCGCTGAGAACTGCTTCTAGGAGTATTAACTCTGCAGCTTGCCCTGTGGCATCGGCCACCCATGTTCCAGGGACCAGAAGAAAAGCCCTCAGCAGAGAGCAGGAAGTGCTTATACAGGCAACTTTGGGGATTGTAGAAGTGAATACTGAGGGACTATGGGCAGAGAACCAACAGCACCTACCATGGTGGCATTCTAGCATCTCTCACAAATCAACCACAGAACTATGGGACGAAAGAGATGTCAAAATAGTAAGGGATCAAGTCCTTTCTATGGTACTCCTTATACTTTCTACCTTTACAGGTCTCTGTGTTTTTGTGGCAAACACCTTAAATTTTGGGGGGAGGGGAAAGGGAAGGATTTTAAGTGTGCTGGTGTTAGCAACTGAGCCTATATGAAATTCACACAATCGTGTCCTCCAAAAAGGGAGAAGGAGAGATTGGAAAAGTAGTGATGTCTGCTATGACAGGGCACAGAAATGAGAAGTAGGAGAAATGGAGTCGATTATGTGGTGTTACACCCCAGTCTAGCCCTAAAGACTCATGTTGGGGTTCTCTATCCCATAGGGAAAAATTGAAGAACTCTGGAAGATAGCAAAAATAAGATGCTATGTTTGATGGCTGGAGGCAGTGATGGTTCAGTGGTAGAATCCTCGCCTTCAGTGAGGGAGGCCCGGGTTAGATTCCTGGCCAATGAACCTCACGTGTAACACCACTCATCTGTCACTGAAGGCTTCCATGTTGCAATGATGCTGAACAGGTTTCAGTGGACCTTCCAGACTAAGATGGCCTAGGAAGAAAGGCCTGTCAATATACTTCAAAAATCAGCCAGTGAAATCCGCATGGATCACAAGAGCCTGATGACACAGAACTGGGCGACATTTCATGCCATTGTGCATGGGCTTGTCGTGATTTGGGGGCTGACTCAGTGGCAGATAACATTTGATGATTATGTATGAAATTTGACTGATGAGATGGGGAACCATTTTGCTTTTTTCTCTGCAGAACACAGTGTGACCCCAATGGTCCCCAAGGCTATGAGGCCTGCTGGGAACCCAACACCATTTTCAAAGTCTGAGGGAGACCTTGCAGATCTGAGAACACTAGGAAGCAACACCCTCAGTACAGTGATCTCAGGGTGGGTACCAATTTCTGTGCCAGAGTGAGACGCCCCTCCCAAAGGGCTTCACAGGTAACAAATATCACTGAAGAAGGTAGAACGTGGAGAGAAATGTTCCTTTGAAGGCCCTTGGAAATAACTAGAGAAGCCTTGGGAAGGGACCAGGCATTAAGGTTGGAGTTGAGTAAAAAAAATACACAGGATATCAGTGATGGAGTGAGGAATGGAATGAGGTTCAGATATTAGTTGAGGAATGTGGTAGAATTCTGGGTTGGATCAGGGCTGGAGGGCAGCACATGGTTGAGGAAACAATCAGGACATGAGTGAAGGACAAAATGGGGCTCTGGAATGGATAAACCAGCAAGGATTCATCCCTTCAACAAATGTTGACTGAGCATTCAATATTTGCCAGATACTATTTTACCCACTTTCCGTTGGATCACCTTTCTTTGGGATGGGCCTGGATATGGATCTATTTCAGTAGGTTGCTGAGAGTGAAAAGGACACAGAGAATTTCCTGATGAAGATAAAAGACTACAGCTTTCAGTATAGATTACACCTCAATGTAAAGAAAACAAAAATCCTCACAACTGAACCAATAAGCAACATTATGATAAACAGAAAAATACTGAAATTGTCAAGGATTTCATTTTACTTGGATCCACCATCAACGCCCATGGAAGCAGCAGTCAAGAAATCAAGCAATGCATTGCACTGGGCAAATCTCCTGCAAAAGACCTCTTTCAAGTGTTAAATAGCAAAGACGTAGCTTTGAGGACTAAGGTACCCCTGACCCAAGCCATGGTATTTTCAATGGTTTAATATGCATGCAAAAGCTGGACGATAAATAAGGAAGACCAAAGAAGAATTGATGCATTTGAATTATGGTAGTGGTGAAGAATATTGAATATACCATGGACTGCCAGGAGAATGAACAAATCAGTCCTGGAAGAAGTAAAGACTGAGTGTTCCTTAGAAGTGAGGATGGCAAGACTTCATTGCATGTAATTTGGGCATATTAACAGGAGGGAACAGTCCCTGGAGAAGGGCATTATGCTTGGTAAAGTAGAGGGTCGGTGAAAAAGAGGAAGATCCTTAACAAGATGGATTGACACAGCGGCTACAACAATGGGATCAAGCATAGCAACGATTGTGAGGACGGCACAAGATTGGGCAGCGTTTCATTCTGTTGTACACAGGGTGACTATGAGTTGGAACCAACTGGACAGCACCTAACATCAGCAACATTTTACCCGCTAGAGATAATATCAGACAAGGAGATAGAATTCCTACTCTTATGGAGCTACATCTTAATCTAGTGATAGTTTTATATGTGCATGCCACTAGATCATTCTTCCACTTTTTAAACCTCTTTTGTATTTTCAAATAATAATTTTTTTTAATTGAAAATTATTCTCTTAGGATCCGAAAATGTCAATTGTGAATATAGAAATGTCTCCAGGGTGAGTGAAAACAGTTATGTGAAAATTTAATGTGCACAACGTCTCAATTAGTCTAAGCTATTTCTGGTAATTCCATTCTTCTTGCCAGTGATTGGCTAAGACAATCACATGTGAACATCCCTCGTCAATGAGACTTAAAGGAAAGTCTGCTAGTAATCTTCTGGAAAAAAAGTTTTCCTCCTTCATTAAAAGAAAAAGATATTTAAGGACAAATTTTTTCTGTTCTGCCTTTTCACATGTTTGTGTGAGGACATAGCATCTAGGGCCACAGCAGCCATCTTGTGTCCATGAGGAGACAAACTGAGGGACAACACCCACAAACTTAGGACAAGAAAACGGGCAGATGGAAAGGACCTGGTTCATTAGTATCATCTCTTGGCCACTGAATTAATAAATCCTGGAACCACTTCCAGTGTTCATGTTTTGTGAGAATATAAATTCTCCTCATTTTTTAATCTACTTTTCATATCATATCTGATGTACTCACTGAGTTGATCAAAGAATCAATGAAGAACCTCTTTTAAACAGTGGTACCAAATATCCAAAGTTGCCTGGGTTATATCACTAAAAACAAAAGTGTTGTTTCTTAACCTGAAGTAAATCTCTTTATTTCAAAGCATTCCGTAGACTGGTCTTACTTGCCTTATTTTCATTCCTCTTGAAATAGGAATCTTGCATTTTTCTCCATACAGCTTAAAAAAAGAAAGTACATTTAATATATTGGGTTTACTAAATATACTAGTTGATGTATTTTTAATATAGCATGGAACCCAATGTCATCGAGTCGATTCTGACTCATAGCGACCCTATAGGACAGAGCAGAACTGCCCCATATGGTTTTCAAGGAGTGGCTGGTGGATTCAAACTGCCAGCCTCTTGGTTAGCAGCCTGAGCTCTTAACCACTGTACCACTAGGCTCCTTTAATAGTATACCAAACCAAAAAAAGAAAACTAAAAATAATTCAAGCCCAGATATTACAATAAAGTTATCAAAATTACTTACGGAAAATCTGCTCTTGGGGTATTTTGTTTAGTGCCCAGGGTACTTCAGCCTTCATCATACGTTGAGAAGGGGCAAAGAATATCCTTTACATGGGTCTGCCACACCTCTCCTTTAGAACCACTTCCTCAGAATGGCTACCCCGTTACCCACTTATTTCATGCAAGAATTATCCGCTAAAGTCACTTAATATAGGAAGCATCATGAAACAGTTAAAAAAAATTCCAGGTATACGCTGACCTTGCTTCTCTGACATGTCTTTATATTCCCATAAATCACAACAGGTAAACCCTTAACAGCCCCTTTGGAAATTTATACCAAAATAAGAGAGAAAAGACTAGTTTCTCCTCCTTGTCAGATCTTACTCTCACACTGTGAAGACCTCTCAAGACTTTTCCAACATAAACTATGTCAGGAGGAATCTCAGAATATATCATTTGATCTGAATTGTGGATGACAAATGGCCTGAGTTTCCCATCATCCCAATGTTGTCAATTTGGCCTTCCTCCTCACTGACTCAGGACAGACAGTGGGACTCCAGGCTCAGGCCTGCATTAAGTAACACATCCAGTAAATGAATTTATTTCTTTTACCAATATCACCACATCAGGGAGACCTGGGGGGAACACTGGCTTGGAAGAACATTCCTGGTAGGGGCAGAGTTCTACTTCCTTCCTGTAGTCCCAATAAAGACTAAACACACACACACACACACACACACACACACACAATGAAGATAGAAGCAGTACAACTTCATCTCTGTTTTTTAATTCCCTTCCACGTTTTCTCATTAACCCACTGCATGATAAAAGCCAACATTTGTCCAAAAGAGTGGGGTAGTGTGGAGCCAATGGATTTGCGCCTCCACCAGCACCCCCTTGGCCGAAACACTGGAGTTCACAGGTGATGTCTCTGATGTCGGTTGCCAAACCCCTAGAACCAATTTATTCCTTTCCTGAAAGCGTTTTTTCCTCCTACGTGGCAATCACACCTCCTCACCTTCCTCCACCACAAGCTTTGTTAACTTTCCTGATTTGTTTTCCCTGCTTAGATCATCCAAAACCTGCTACCTCGTACCTCACAGAAGAACAGATGCGGATGGGCACACCTGGGGACAGCTGCGGTCTGGGCGCGGGGGCCCCCATCAATTATCACCCCCTCACACTCACCCTCCCCTCCACCACATTGCCACCTGTGCTTCATGTGTTCCTGAGATTCCTTGGGAAAAAAAATGCAGTGAGGGGCACTTGGGAATCTCTCTGATTCCGGCACTGGGCTCAGGCTCCCCTTCCATCCCTCTTCCTCAACGTGCTAATTGTAAAGGCAGACACAAAGAAACGCCTCCAGAAAGTACAGACTTCAAGCTCGGCCCTGACAAAGGTGTAGCGGCTGCCAGAACTCAAAACACTATCCGGTTTCAATGTGAGGCAGGCCATTCACAATTCCCCCTTGTCTTCAAGGGCAGAGTTGGGCCCAGCAGGAGGCAGCCACTGTGAGATTGAGGGCCTCCCAGCAGCGTGAGGTTTTTCAATATATTACAATTATAAAAACACCTGTGCTACATAACGTGATCCAATCTGAAGTGTTTCTGGATCTCTGAAATTACTCATTTCTTAACTAGGCTGGCTCATTGATTGCATTTGGGTGAGCACTAGAAAGCAGAGGTAAAGCCAGGTTCAAACCCTCTTGATGTACTTTCTCATGCATTCTGCAGGCATGATACATCTGCTTCGAAACTTCTCAGTCTGTTATTCTCTTGCAATTCTAGTAATAATGAACCCAGATTCCAATGGCACGAGGAAGGCAAACGTGAGCAGCCCGGAGAAATCAGTTCAAGGCTGAAAATGCACTATCTGTTTGGATTCAGAGTGGACTGAAGGAGAATTTCCCACTAACATTAGATGTTTTGATCGCATTTGATAATGCAGGGGTGAAGCGTGCAGGAATGATAGAAAAGCAATATTAAGTGAGTAAAATCCCTCCTGCTTCTCAAGATGTACTGAGTGCCCGTGTCACATGCTTAGTTGATTTTAAAGCAGCTGGTCACTTACATGGGAAATCACACAGATGGACAAAAAGTTCTCACAGGATTAAGAAATGTCTTTAAAATATCCATGGCCACATGGGCTCTGTAGCCCTTGGCAAGGCTAGGACTCAAACCTCTGCCCACAAGCCCACAGATTCCTATCATTTGAGCAGATATCTAGCTCTAACAGAGCTTTTTATTTTCTCAAGTTCAATTTCTTCTGTGGGCAAGGGTTTCTTTCCTAAAGAGCAGGGCTTAATCCAGGTATGAGCAAGTGATACGAAGGCCAATGGAAAGAAGTCTTCCACCGGGCTCTAAGGAAATTCAAGTCTTATCTAATCGCTGAAACATAGTGTGAAAAGACCTTGGCCCCCTTCATTCCAGGGTTCTGCTGGGAGGCTGGTATGGTTCAAGACCAGCTGAAGTCGTACCTACACTTGAACTTGTCAAGCCTCTCTAGATTTATGATGCAACCAGACCAAGCCAGACTGAGTCTACAAATGCCAGCCTTGACTTATTGCAATATCACCGGAACCTAGGAAGATACAACTGGATACTCCCAATGATTTTGAAAATCTTATCTCTAGCAACCTCTAATATTTCATAAATGCTGACTCTGTTCTAGAGGATGTGCTAAGAGATTGTATTTAAAATACTTTAAAATTTTCACAGCAAGCAGATGCAGTAGACTCTATTGGTTTCCCCACTTGATAACTGAAGAAGCTAAAATATAGAGTGTGTAAATAACTGGCCCTGAGACCATAGAGCTAGGAAATACTGGAACCAAATGGACCTGCTCATGCTAATTCCAAAGTCACTACCCTTAACCACTACATAGTCCACCAAAAAGAAAAACAAATGGCCACTACACAAATGAAAACAATTTAACCTCATGAATAAGATTAGAAATGTAGACGATAAGAGCAATGAGATACGTTTTTCCTTGTCAAATTGGCACAGTGATAATAACTGGAGGCAGGCGGAGGGCTCTCACTGCTCCTGGGGATACGAATAGATACGAATTTTCAGGAGCACAATTTGGCACTAATATCAAATGACTAAGGATTTCACCTACTATTCCAATCAGCAAATTCATTCCCAAGGATTAATCCTAAGGAAATAGTCTAGACACAGGTGGTAAGATGACTACACGTTGATTTCATCATAGCGTTGTTGCCATGGTGAAGAATGAGAAACAAACTAAATGTCCAATAATAAGGAATTGGCTAACAAATTGTAGTATAGTCATATATTGGAACACCAAGCAGTTAGTTAACACTGCAATTGAAATATGTGTTAAATGACATGGAAGTGCATTTAAGACATACTATTGTTTTTTTTTATTATTATTAAATAAAAAGATACAAAGCCATTGTATAATATAATCCCATTTTTTGCAAAAATTTATGCATGTACTTGGAGCTTCAAAATAAGAAAAGTATTTATTACCGTTAGCTCTGGCTATCTTTGGCTAGTGGGATTGTGTGCAAGTATTTTTAAATTATTTTCTATTTTCTTTAGAATAAAAATGTATTATTTATACAAAATAATTGTAATCAAAAATATTCTTTTAAAAGTCTATTAATAATTATCATAAAAAGAATAAACTGATTGTTGTGGATCAGAAAATCTCAATCACATTACATAGGCAGGTATAGAGTTGAGGTTGTGAAAAGTCCAAATTTTCTTATTACAAGTAATAAAAAAAAAGTAATACTAACCCCAAATTAGAAAATGCTTTGTGAGTTCAGTTATCCTCTTTTACTCCTTGGGTTCCAACATACCATCCTCAGTAGAGGTGGGTAGGAAGGAGTGGAACGCCAAATAGGCTGGAGGAGCACATGTCATCACAGCCAATGTCACCCAAGAGACAGCCCATTACACTTACAGAACCACCAGTTGGGTGAAGACAGTTCTCTACAGCACAACCCCACCCTACAAATTGTGGTAGTTGTCAGTGGGAAGACAAAGACATATAATAACAACATCGGGCCTTGGAAAGGGTAGGAGGTCAAAGTCTGGCTACTACATACATGTGAATGACCATTCAGTATGTGGCCTCTGCAGAAAATAAAAATTGAGATCGAAATCGTCAGATTACTCAGACTGTCTCCAAACACTATCCAAAACACTTTGGTACTTACATGCCAACCTCTATGTACCCCAAGCCCAAACCCTAATATTTTAAGGTATGTTCATAGATTAGAGAATTCTGACCATATCTCCTCTCCTTTTGAATCTTTTTCCAACTTGCACGCTTACGTTGCTTTCCCAAAGTTAGCCCGCAATACTCCTGAGTCTGAGGATGTGGGCCCAGGCTCTTTGGTGTCAACCAGTGTGGCTCGGTTCCATGTACTCATGCTTTAACTCCTGCCAACATTCTCAAAAACTGCGCACAGTCTGACCAAAGCAACCCAAATAAAATTATTTAGCTGGATTGTTTGCCAATGGGGCAAAATGAAAGTACCAAAACCAAACTCAGTGCCATCGAGTCGATTCTGACTCATATATCAACCCTACAGGACAGAGGAGAACTTTCTCATAGAGTTTCCAAGGAGCGCCTAGCAGATTCGAACTGCCGACGCTTTGGTTAGCAGTGGTAGCACTTAACCACTACGCCACCAGGGTTTCCAAATGAACGCATATGTTGTATAAAAGGTAGGTCATTAACTTTTTTCTGGACTTCTAATGCAAGTATTAAACCAGTTCCCTTGAATCAGTTCTGGCGCATGGCGATCCCGTGTGTGTCAGAGGAAAACTGTGCTCTAGAGGGTTTACGATGGCTGATTTCTTGGAAGCAAATCACCAGGGCTTTCTCCCAAGGTGCCTTTCAGTTAGCTGCCAAGCATATTAACCATTTCCACTATCCAGGGATTCCAAAGCAAGTATGATGTGGCATTAAACAATCCTACAACTGGCAGACTTTTGCCGTTTGTTTCTTTCTTTTTCCAACAAAAGTGTTAACTGATAGTGAAAGACACACTGTTTGACAAAATCGAATAGGCTGAAAATATAGGCCCCCAAATGGGTGATTGTTTCTGTGACTTAAAGTAGGATTTGGCATTTATAGGATAAAGAAAATACTACAATTCAACTAGGAGCCTGGGTTATAACTCAAGGATAAAATATTTCAAATAAGTATCCGTATTTGATAAACATTTCACTCCATTTCCTCGCCATTATATCAGTTTTATCTCTACAGAAATTGTAAGCTTCTGTTTTTAAACACCGTGCAGTTATAAATATTTACGTTTGGGTATAAATAACTCTACATGTATATGTGTACCACGTGCATATATCTGAGTGTATATAAGGGTAAATATATATCATAATGTGCTATAATTTACAGTAAGTTTGAAGTGATTTTGCATGTTAATTCGTATTTTATGACTTTAATAAAATTATTTCATGAACACATGGTCAGTTCAGGGTCTTGTGCTAAGTGCCAGCAAAGGATACAAAGATAAATAATAAATTCAATATATGTGCTCTCAAGGAGCTTGCAGTTCATCCGATGGTTGAGAAGACAAGTTAACAAACTACTAGTAGATAAACATAGGCAAGCGACAATAAAAGACATGCAAAAAAAGTATCATGGATATTTCAAAAATTATGTATAGATACAGATGTAAGGATGGGTATAGATCAGGGGTTGGTGAATTTTTCTACAAAGATCCAGATAGTAAATAAATTAGCCTTTGCAGGCCATACAATCTGTCGCGTCTACTCATTTCTGCCTTTGTAGCCAAAAGCAACCACAGACCATATGTAAGCTATGGATGTGGCAGTGCTCCAATAAGGCTTTATTAATGGACATTGAAAATCAAATTTCATAAAATTTTTACGTCGCAAAAGATTATTCTTATTTTGATTTTTTCTCCACAACCATTTAAAAATGTAGTAACCATCCTTAACTCACAAGCAGTACAAAACAGAGACAGCTGGATCTGACCTCTGGGTTGTCCTTTGCCGACTCCTTACATGGATATACACAGACATTGGTAGAGAAGAAGTTAGAGATCACAACCAATTGGGATGTGAAAAGATAAGAACTCAGGAAAAAAGTTTCATGAAGGAAATGGCATTTGATATGTGCCATGAAGAATGGAAATGTTTGGGAAGAGATGTAGTGGACATGGGAAGGGTAATGAATGGGAGAGAACATTCTAGAAAAGAGCAAAGCATAAAGAATGCAGGCAACACAGGGTCATATCTGGTGAGCTGAGAATAGATGATTATGAGCAAAGAGAATGTATCTATCAGGGAAAGAATCCTTAAAAAGTAATTTGAGATCACCAACCACTAGAATGCCAGGCTAAGGAGTTTGGTGTTGGCAGGAGGAATGCCAGGCTGTGGAGTTTGAGTGAGCTCTGAGGAATTAAGAAAATATTTTAAATAGGGGAGAAATGATCACAGCTGCTACCCAGGAGTGGAATGTGGGAGAGTTTGGAGAGAAAAGGGGCTGGAACTATTACAATTGTCCAGCTGAGTTATGATAAAGGCTTGGCCTTCCAATGTGGCCACAGGCCTGAGAACAGGAGGAGGGATTCAAGAGACAATGATGAAACCATCAGGACATGTGGCCATGGAGCACCAGAAATGTGGCTAGTATGGCTGAGGAACTGAATTTTAATTTTTATTTCATTTTAGTTTATTTTAATTTAAATGAGCATCCCTGGGTGGTGCAAACAAATTAAGACACTTGGCTGCTAACCAAAGGTGCCTTTGAAGATAAGCCTGGCAATATACTTCCCCAAAAATCAGCCATTGCGAATCCTACAGAGCGTACTTCTACTCTGACACACATGGGGTTGCCAGGAGTCGAGATCAATTCAATGGCAACTGGTAAATTTAAATAACCGCATGTGGTCAGTGACTATCCTAAGAGCTGTTGTTAGACTCAAAGCGACTCTATGTACAACAGAACAAAACACTGCCCAGTCCTGCGCCATCCTCACAACCCTTGTTATATACACTTGAGCCCATAGTTGCATCCACTGTGTCAATTCACTTCATTGAGGGTCTTCCTTTTTTTTCACTGACCCTCTACTTTGCCAACTGTGATGTCCTTCTCCAGGGACTGGTCCCTCCTGATAACATGTCTAAAGTATGCAAGGCTAAGTCTCGCCACGCTTGCTTCTAAGAAGCATTCCAGCTATACCTCTTCCAAGACAGATCTGTGTTCTTCTGGCAGTCCATGGTATAGTCAATGTTCTTGGCCAATACCATAGTTCAAAGGCATCAATGCCTCTTCGGTCTTCTTTATTCGTTGTCCAGCTTTAGCATGCTTATGAGACCATTGAAAATACTATGGCTTGAGTCAAGTGTGCCTTCATCCTCAAAGTAATATCTTTGCTTTTTAACACTCAAAGGAGGTCTTTTGTAGCAGATTTGTCAAATGCAATACATTCTTTGATTTCTTGAATGCTGCTTCCATGGTTGTTGATTGCGGATCCAAGTGAAATGAAATCCTTGTCAACTTCAATCTTTTCTTGGTTATCATGATGTTGCTTATCGGTCCAGTTGTGAGGATTTTTGTTTTCTTTATGTTGAGGTGAGTACCTATTGGACTGCGCAAATATAGATGACAATTGTAGCTGAGGGAGTAGGTGAAATAATCCTGTAGATAATAGGAATAACACATACAGAATCCCGGAGAGAGGTATTTAAGAGAAGGGCAGAAGAGTCATAGGGGAAACATGAAAGGAGGTGCGTAGAAAAACCTTGAAGGTGTAGCTTAATGAAAACCAAGGAGCAATAATATTTTAAGAAGAAAGAGTGGTCAACGATTTCAGCAGAGCCGTAATGTAGGTGAGAAAATGCAAAGATGAGGACATTTCCATGAACAATAGCTATTAAGTGATCACTGGTGATCTTTGATACCTATAGGAGTATGGTGCACACAGAATACGGATTGCAGTGGGTTTAGGAGGGAACTGGTGAGTAAAATCATAATAATAATGATAATGATAATAACAGCAACAACAATGTCATTGTGCACCAGAACTATTTCAGAAAGAAAATCAATGAGAAGACATCCTTTTCAAAGTCATGTGTGGCCTGACTACCCCAGAGTTATTGGGAAAACCAGACTGGAATTCAAAATTACTGTATTTCTTAGATTCTCAGCTCTGCCTTCAATTATAAGGTGTACCATCAATTTAATAATGGTTTTCCGAGAGGCAGGGGAAAGCTATCACTTTATATGAACATACCAGTTCTAATGCATATGTTTTCTAGACTCAAGAGAGTGCAGTACAGACAAATGGAGACTAGAATAAAAGATGTGTGAAGGTTGCCAAGAGAGGCAATGGTTTTAGAAGAACAAAAAACAGAGGACCAGAAGAGAAGGAGGTTGACTTGGGTTCCAAGAAGTGTAGAGACATAGTGTTAACGTTGCCATTACTGGCCTTGATTACAGAGGAACCAAGAACACTCTTGGCACATGTGCTTGTGAAAGACCACGTACGCTTACGTTAACTCTGGTTTCAGGTAAAGCTACTTTTTAATTCCAGTGCCAAAGGACCTTCATTTGAGGCCCTGCCAACATCATTAGAGCTGGCATAGAGACAGTCAGAGGAGACACAAGCCATTTTCACCTCTCCACTTCCACCCACTCCTCTCTTCTTCCAGTCTTGTGCTTCCAGCTTGGAAACCAGGTTCTGTCTAGTTGACTTTGTCTCATGGAGAACCCATGCCTGTCAGAATAGGACTGTGCTCCGTGGGGTTTTCGGTGGCTGAATTTTTGGAGGTAGATAGCCCAGGCCTTTCTTCTGAGGCATCTCTGGGTGGCCTCAAACCTCTAGCCTTTCAATTAGCAGTTTAGCACTTAACCATTGTGCCACCAGGGCTCCCCTTCCAACTCAGAGGCCTACACATAAGATTTTCCCTTTACCTTCAACTGTGCAATTAACAGCAGCACAGCACCCAGTGGGCATCTTCAGGCTTTATACACACATTGAGAAATACTTTTATTAAAGAGCATAAAATTATAGAACTTAAAAGACATAAGAAAAATTATAGAACTTAAAAAACATAAGAAGCCACCACCAATCAGGCATCTGTCTTCATACGCGTATTTGTTTAACCTGCCCCCGAACGGTGATTATTTCCTTCTTGAAGATCCCTAGGGACAGAGCTGCGACATTCCCCTTTGTTTGTTTCTTGCAGCATTTGGCCCAGATGTTGCTTACCCTGAATAGAGACCTGTATGTACCTGAAAAAATGCAGCAACCTTGATGCAGGTGGCTTTCTCCAAACGTGTCCTATGTTTGAACAAACATGCCTGGGTCATGAAGTTCCTCCCAACAAATGTTTTAACATCTTCCTGTTGCTTTCTCCCATTTGTTCAACTTATTTCAGAAATAATAATCATGGTTCTTTGCCCTTTTGCCCAGTTTGTTACTCTGTCTTGTTTTCTGTTTTTTTTTTTTTAATTAGGGAAATTCAGTGCAACATGTTATGCCTCTGATTTTAAATGTCGACAGTAAAGCTATCCAGACTCATGATTTCCGTGGCAAATGTAACTCAGTCTCATTGCCGAGTCACAGAGGCACAAGCATTAACATTTTATGCTATATGACAAAGTACTGCACTTTTGGAAAGGGCCAGAATTAATGTTACTATGACAACTCTAAATTTCTGACTTCTATGCATGTAAAATTTCAAGGGTACTGTTGCCTTGTAACACGAGGTTGTTTATAAATCTCACCCAGGCACTAAGATATTTATTACAAGCCCTTATTGAGACCAATAGAAAAAGTCACCCCCTCCATCCCAGTGCACATCAGTGAAATAGGCGGTAGTATAGATACGTGGTTGCAAAATATTAGAAAATCGATTAAAATCTTATTTCTTTTTGTAGCTGCTATACTTACAAACACACATACAGTATGCAGTACTGGATATAAATACAAATAAAACATAAAGAGAAAACATATAAAACCTCATAAATATACAGGATCCTGCCTTATCAATATTCATTTATGCATATCTCTGCGCTCTCGCATTAATAAAAGCACATATATTGGATTTGAATGTGTGAGGGATGGGTCGGGAAGCTGTAATCAAGATATTCAAGCTCTCCTCTTCATGGCAAAGTATTACATTATCTCTCTCGGCCTATTATGTTTTCTGAAATTTCCAAATGTATGTTTTGGCCTCTTCAACTTTAGTCTTTTGCATTTAAGTAATGAGAAAGTTAAGTGCAATAAATGGATCACTCAAGGGCATTACAAAGAATGTTTTGATCTATTTAGAGCCTTTAACTTCAGAGCAAAGGCCTGGTTTAGTGTGACCTTAGTGAATTCAAACTGTTTGGTTTCACTCACAAGTGAGGCATATATTTCAATAGAATTAATCTATGACCGGCTTCTCCAAAAGACTACATTTCAGGGGGGCAGGGGAGCCTGATTTCTAAATTCTCAGACATGTCTTTTTTTTTTTTTTTTTTTAAAGAAAACCTCTCACTATAATGAATTATTGATGCAAACTTGAGAAGTATATGGTCTTGCAGCTCTATTTTGTGTTAGTAATTAGTGGTACAAATATAGTTTTCTTTAAAAAACAAAAGTGCTGGGCCTCTTTTGGGAGAGGGTTGGAGTTTTTCTCAACAGACTCTTACAGCAGTCCCCAAGGGTTACAGAGGTACGGGGCCTCACACTGTCTTCTTATGTGGTAGCTGCTGATATTGAGGACAAACCCAGCTCCCTGCTAAGATCGTTTACTATTTTCTGGGGCTTCATGTCCTTTAGGCGTCTTCCTTTTCTATGTTTTTTGTTATTCCTTTGGCAACAATGAATAATGCACCAACATCCTTGCTAAAGACCAGTCGCTTTAAGGAGCCAGGATGGGTAATTAGCAAATTAATTCATTAGAGTTACCCTCCTATTATTGAGCCAATGTTGTGTATAAGTAAGGATATCCTTAGTTTATAAAAGACATTTGTGCCTATGAGTGAATAATTGTGCACTTTTTTTTTTTCTTTCTTTCCTAAGAAGAGCCTAGAAAGCCATTTGACATGGAATTTCTCATGTATCCTTGCTGAAACAACTGCAAGAATGTCATGGGGCCAGAGGCAGCTTAGGGACTATAGAGCCATGGGGTCCAACACAGGAGCTATAATTAAGCTTCAGAAACAGAGCCGTGGACTTAGTAATAGCTGAGATTTACTGAATTATTACCAAGAACAAGCTGCTATTCAACATGCTCTAGAGTTACCCGCTTTAATCCTCACAATAACGCCATAGGAATAAGCACTGTTTTTCCCCCATTTTATGGCTGAGGCTATGATGAAATGGAGGGTTAAAGGGCTAGGCCACGTTCATAGAACTAGAAGTAATGGGGCTGGGATTTGAACCCAGGCAGCCTGGCTCAGACCACACTGGATCGTTTCTCTTGATTTAGTTTCGTCTGCCCTCTTACGGAGACTTAGTGCTTCCAGCACACAGTTTTGGATATCCTGGGGATTCGTCTACTATCATTTTCCATCTCAGGATGACCAGGTCTTCTGTATCAGTGAAAGTTTCAAAGCAGTTCCTTTCATGTCAGGCTACTTTGCCTCCTGCATGTCCGATTCAAAACACATCACACTCCTTAAATAACTGAGAGCACCAAACTTGAACTGCATTATGCTTCAGCTTCAACAGTACAATGTTGCCTTTATAATTTTTATTATTAAAGTAGTAATCTCCTATGGAGAAAATTTGCAAAACAACAAAACAAGCCCTCCTAATGGTTATGTCATGGTATTTAGCATTAGCACTTTAGCACAGTGCTTACCTGCCTTTTTCCTATGCACATTTTCCATATTTTATATAAGATTACATAATGCAATTGTTAATATTTAATGCCAGCAAGCAATTACTAATATGCAATGAACTGCTTTAAGTATCATGTGCATCTTGCTTATTTACTTAACATTATATTGTCTTGTGCTGTTGTTTTTAAATTTATTACCACTTCAATGGCTTTTTAGTATTTTACGCTATGAAATATCTAACATGGAACCCTGGTGGCACAGTGGTTAAGAGCTCAGCTGCTAACCAAAATGTCAGCAGTTCGAATCTATCAGCCGCTCTTTGGAAACCCTATGGAACAGTTCTACTCTGTGCTGCAGGGTCACTATGAGTCGGCATTGACTCGATTGCTTTTTTGTTTGTTTTTTAATACCTAATATGTTTTTTTAATATGCTTACTATCGCACATGTGTTTTCCCCATTTTTTCACTATCATGAATAGTACTGAAATTAACGTTTCTGAGTGCTTCAGATTTTTTTTTCTGGATAGATTTCTAGATATGGAATTACTAGTCTCTTTTTGGTACTTATTGCCATATTGCTTCCTAAAATCTGTTACGCAATTCTTGCTAAAAACCTGAAACATTTAGAGAGGCAACCATTGCTTGGGGAAATTAAGGGATATGCCATGCCTGTTATCAAATTAATTAATCAGAAAAATACTTAAAACTCATCAACGTGGGCTTCCCAGAACTGCCTTCCTAAAGTCACTTGTCAAGAGGATGGCCTTGCTTTCATCAAGAGCAATTAAAACCACGTCCATGTGAACACAACCATTGTTGAAAACATTGTCTATAGTGTTAACAAAAAAAAAAAAAACCCCAAAACCATTGCCGTCCAGTCCGTTCCAATGCATAGTGACTCTATAGGACAGAATAGAACTGCCCCGTAGTGTTTCCAAGGAGTGCCTGGTGGATGGATGCAAACTGCCAATCTTTTGGTTACCAGCCTTAGCTCTTAACTACGACACCACCAGGTTTCTGCTTACAGTGTTGGTCTATAGAATTAGTATCCTTTAAGTGAGAGTAAACAATCTCTGTCTTTTCTGATTAACTGACATACATCTATCTTTTTCCATTAAAGAAAAAATTATAATTCCATTTTTGCCTTGCCAGTCAGGAAACCCAGCACTTCAGTAAATATCCTACAATAGCCTACCAAATGAAATACAAACTTTCATTGGCAAAATAGTCTGACCACCATTTTGCAGGACTGGGCAGTGTTTTGTCCTGTTGTACATGGGATCACTGTGAGTTGGAACTAATTCTAAGGCACCTAACAACCACAATACTATTCCACCTCACATCTCCTGTTGTTGCTGAAGGCAAACTCTCAGTCCTAGACAATTTTAAGTCCCATCTTTCCTTGGTGACTCTTCAATTGTCTTCAACATTCTCCTTGCGTGCACGTTGCCCTTGCTGTTATTTGAGTCTTACATGTTACTCTATTTTCTTTAGTTGCCTTTTATGTTCAAAGACTCATATCTTACACTTATTTTGTGATCTGTGTGGGGTCCATTGTGTATTCCCCAGGAAAATACAGTGAGGCAAGAGCCAATTACTATCCCTAATAACCCTAAGGACTTGAAATCCTTTTACATCATAATAACATCTAATAAAGGCATAGTCACTTCAGCTAGCAAGCCACTCTCCTGTACAATAGACACATAAACTGCTCAACGGGTCCCACTTTCATTGTTAGGACTACAGCTTAGTATAAAATCTCAGCTAGAATTTACTGAGTGGTTAGCAAAAAATAAATGTTGACTCAGTACTCAATGCATGTACCTAACCTCTCTTAGGGAGAAAAGGGTGTTTCTGAAAACCCCCTTTTCAATTTGGTTAGTGTTTAGAATGTTCTTTCTGTGACCCTATGC
The DNA here is from genome assembly GCF_024166365.1 of Elephas maximus indicus. Lineage (NCBI taxonomy): Eukaryota > Metazoa > Chordata > Mammalia > Proboscidea > Elephantidae > Elephas > Elephas maximus. The sequence continues at coordinate 21,308,579 of NC_064845.1, forward strand.
CAGGGAACCTTTCTCAGCAGCACTGTATCTACCAGAACAAGTATGTGTTGTGGAAACATCTTTTGGAGAGTGCTTGTGCTGTGTACAAAACTGTTATTTGTCAACACAGAAGCTCAACAAACCAGTTCATACCCTCTTGTTATTCCTCTAATCATTTCCCTTCAAGTTTCCAGAATTACTTGAGAAATACTTACTTTTTGGGCCTCCCTTCATAAAGTAACAATTTGACCTTGATGCCTCAGTCAAGAGTAGAATTGTAAAATGTGGCTAAACAAAGCACTTGAGGAAAAAAAGTGAGGGTCAATGTTCAAGTCAGCCTGGCAAAGGAATGAATTCACTTTGAGAAGTCATCAGGTAACAAGTAGATTGGAGGCAATTGAATTTTATCTCTGGAGAAGTCTTAAACTCTTGGGAGGGCCAGGGAAGGAAAACAGACTTGTTGATCCAAGAGGCTCTTTAAGTCTCTCATGCCTCAAGTGTGGAAATGTTCTCAACTAGCCACTGAAATAACTAAGACAAGGCAGCTTCAAAACAGGCAGCGACATCTTCCTCTAATCCCATCCAAAACCTGCAACAAAGAAAATGTAGAAACCATCACCCAGATTCTAGAGACCGGGAAATAGCTAATGGAGCAATATATTCATCATATTGATTGGCCCATTGATTTTTTTCTCCCTTTTTAAGGGCCCATTTTTTGGTCCTGTGCCAGGGATGCTTTAAAGGGCTTAAACAAAACTTATACCAAATCTTGCCAACAGCCTCCAGGGAACCTGCGAACTAACTTTTTCTTTTGTCACAAATGCAGCTACAGAGGCAAATCCCCTCCAGAGGAAATCGTAGAGTTCTCCCACAGAATTGCAGGGAAATGAAAAGCTGCTAAACCTACCTAATTAAGAATCCCACTGGGAAGGGAAGTTAGGAAAAGCCTAAGTGGTAAGCCTAGATGTTTGGGCCAAGGCGACATGAAGAAAGAGACCTTCGCTTCGGTACCAAATGAACAAATGTTGAAGGGTTCTTATTTCAGCACACGGAGTTTGGATAAAACACATTCGCCTTCCCAGATTCAGTCACCCAAGTTCTGACCTCATCAATTCCTTAATCTATTAATTCTCAGCTCTGCTGTGTTTAAGACTGATCCGGGGCATTGTTAAAAATGCAGATTCCTACATTCTGCAGATTCTTCAGGGAGTCTGATTCAATATGGGGTGGGGACTAGAAATCTGCATTGTAACAAGCCAATTCCTAGGTGAAGGTGGTCTCTGGATCCAAATTTGGAAAAGACTATAAACAGGTTCATACTGCAGATTAACTGGAGAGGTACGAAATGAAAGTTTTTAAATATCTGGGTGGTTGGTAGTTACCCCTATATTATTGTCCATTCTTTCTCCAATGCACAGTAATCTAGAGAGCCTCTTGCTTTAATCCATGATTAACGGAGATACACAAAGAATGGTATTAGTTAGAAACCTTTGACTGCAAGTAGCAGAAGCTGACTTAACAAAGCAAAACAAAGAAAGTAACTTTATTATGAAGTTAAGATGGCTTCTCATGCAGGTTATCCAACCTCATAAAGACACTTGGAAGAGGAACTGGAAACACATGACAACACTCCGCTGCTTCCATCTCTGGTGCTTTCTCTTTGCAGACTTCCCCCCCCACCCCCCCGCCCCGTCTCTCAGTTTATAAGGCAAGGTATGGCTCCCCAGTTAACATGCAAGAGTTCTACACATTGAGGCTGAATTCCAATTCCAACTTGAACTGATTGCTACCTAGGGTACAATCAGTATGGATTCAAGGCCATCTAGAGGTCAGAACAACAGGAAGGGTGGAAGATAATCTTGGGGGGGAGGGGATAATAAATTTAAATTTTCAACCATAGTCTTTCTTGGTTTGCTTTCTATCAGAAATATTCATTTTGGGTTTGAACAAAGATATCCCTCAACAAACGATGGAAAATTTAGCCTTCAGCAAGGAAGCAGTAGTCCATATATTGGTATTTCTTAGAAAGAAAATAAAAAAAGATGGACAGGATTTGGTCTCAATACAAGGTCAACTAAGGCCTAACTGCCAAATGGATGAGAATTGTTTTGATTCCCCTTATCTTCTCTTTCCAAATCTTTTATACCCCACTTATGTCTACCAGTTCACTCCTCCTTTCTCTTCAGTCAGTAGAGGATCTAAGATTAGCCATTTGCACTCAGTACACATGGGTTAAGTTGATTTGTTCCTTATTCCACAGGAAAAGGTGGCCACATTAAGCCTAAAGACACCACTTTGGATGATAGAACACAATTTTCCTTACCCTGAAGGTCTGTCCCTTCCCTGAAGCACTGGCCATGTGAGTTATCTCTTGTGCTAGGATTTTGGTGGCTCTCACGTTTGAGCGGTAAAGTATATCAGAACAGACAGAGTAGGATCAGGAGTCCTGATCTCAAAGGCAGATGTATTCTCAGATATATTTTTTGGCACTCCATGACCTATTTGCCTGTATCAGGAGATTTTTCTGTTTTTAAATATTTAAACGGGGTGAAAAAGTTCATTTCAGCCTCAGCAACGGGCAAACCCCATGGTACTCCTTCCACAGCCTGAACAGAATTTTCTTTCTGAAAAGATTTATCCTTCAAAGGACAGGGGAGGGGGAGGAGTTTGATCACAACTTTGCAAGCCTTGCCGTTCTTAACAAACTCTGTCATCTATTGCTTGAGGGGCTTTTCACTTACCCAGGTGTTCTCAACCAACAGCCAGTTGTAGTGTGTGTGTGTATATATCTGTTTGCATGTGTTGTTTTTTAAATCAAGTCACAAACTTATTTGTTTGGAGTTTTCTAAATTCTGAATTTAATTTGTGCACTTGAAGGAAGAATTACCAGTAAACATTAGATCTCTTGAAGCTAAAGGTACTTACAAAGACTCCCGCTAGAAATTTGAGCCCTGCTTCAAATGAATCTCCCTTTTAGTCTAGTCAGTACAATTTTAAGCATGCAGCCTAGATGTGACTCTACATTCTTTTATTATTATTATTGTATTTTAAGTGAAAGTTTACAGAGCAAATTAGTTTCTCATTCAACAAATTGTACACAAAGTGTTTCATGACATTAGCTGCAATCCACACAGTGCCAGCACTTTTTCCATTTCCGCCCTGGGTTCCCCACCGCCTTTCATCTGATTTTCCTACCCCTTCCTGCCTTTTCATCTTTACTTTTGGGCAAATGTCGCCCTTTTGGTTTCATGTAATTGTTTGTTCTACAGAGTACATTCTTTTTGGGTGTTATTTTTTATTTATAGGCCTGTCTATTGCTTGGCTGGAAGGTGGTTTCCAGGAATGGCTGCATTTTCAAGTCAGAGGGGTGCCTTAGGGCCATAGTCTCTGAGGTTCCTCCAGTCTGTATCAGGCCAGAAAGTCTGGTCTTGCTCTATAAATTTGATTTTTTGTTCTACATTTTCTCCCACTCTGTCTGGAGATCTCTGTCGTGATCCCAGTCAGAGCAGTTGGTGGTTGTAGCCAGGCGCTATCTAGCTCTGGTCTCGGGGTTGTGTAGGCTGTGGTGGATATGATTCGTTAGTCCTTTGGACTAAATTGCTCCCTTGAGTCTTTGGTTTTCTCCATTCTCCTTTACCGTGGAAGGCAAGGAACCACTAGTTGTATCTTAGACGGCCACTTGCAAGGTTTCAAGACCCCAGGTGCTACTCACATAGTAGGATATAGAGCATTGTTTTTATGCACCAATTGGTGTAGATATCCCTCAAGTCTATGGTCCTTAGCTTTCAAGCTTAGCATCTTTGTCCCGGGAGATGTTCGCTTGTCCATAAGAAGTTTCTATGACTATGCCCCTTGTGTGTTCTATTGTCTAAATTAGTATACATGCAACATCTGCAAATAAATACCCAGAGATATCCACAACCCTACATTCTTTCCTTAATACCGGGATAAGCTAACCTACTGCCATCGAGTTGATTCTGACTCATAATGACTCTATAGGACAGAGTAGAACTGCCTCATAGGGTTTCTAAGGCTGTAAATCTTTACAGAAGCAGATTGCCACATCTTTCTCCCAGAGAGCGGCTGGTGGGTTCAAACCACTGACCTTTTGGTTAGCAGCCAAGTGCTTTAACCACTGGGCTACCAACACTCCAGGGGTGAGCTAGTGCCCGTGAAATTCCATAGGACAGGCAACAGTAATTTGTTCCCACACCTTTTATATCCTCTGGGGATTCACCCTCAGAAGGGAGGTCACTCGACACTGAGCCATCTTGTGGTGTGTGTGGAGAACAACAGTCAGAAGCAAAAGCCATTTTAGTCCTGGGTCACATTTTTTTTACACACAAACAATATTTTCAGGACTCTGTTTGGTGAGACTGTGGTAACAATTCCGTGAGACTCTTTAAGTGAAGGAAATGATTGGATGTCAGATCTTGCTTCTGCTACTTGGTTTGTCTTCTGTAATTTCACTCTTCAGCGATTATGAATGAAAGCTTTGGAGAGAGACAGAAATGAGTTGAAATCCTGACTCCACTAGTTACTGGCCACAAAATCTTGAACAAGTTATTCAGCCTTTCCAACCTCGGAAAAATGAGGATGATAATGACACCTACCTCATATATTGGCTGTGAGGATAATGTCTGAGAAAAGATTGGCATAGTGTCTGGCACAAAGAATGGGCTAAATATTTTTTTAAGTGGGTGACAAAAACATTGCTATCAAATTTCTTTGGGGAATCCTCACAATTTCTTTGAAATCAGAGTCATGACTTTCTTTTATGGTAAAAGATGTGACGGTGGAGTTGCTTTTTCAGAAAAGAGGCAGAATCTTTTACAAAGTGCTGTTAAGTCTATGTATTAGTTTTATGGTTATTGAATTCCTTTAGCCAAGTAAAAGCTATTTTCAACTTTCTTCCATTTATGAAGAGAATATTTATTACCTTAGTGCCAAGGTAGATTTTGAAAACTCCCCTGCCTCTTTGTCTTCATTGTGCCACATTTGACCAAATCGAATGTCTTAAAGTATTAGAAGATATTAACCAGAGAACTATTGGCCAGTTCCAGGTATATAATGTAATGTCCATTCAGATGCCTATGTGAAAGTTGTTGGTAGTATTCATGAGACCATTCCAGATTACTCAAAGTGATCACGTGTAAAATCTAGCTAACCCCAAACCAGTGTGTGAAAAGTTACTTCTCATTTCCTTTCTGTCTTCTTCTTAACTCTTTTTATTTTAGCAGTGAATGACTCCTCTTTAAATACTAATCTTCTGGACATATCTGAGAGCTGTTCACAGACTCTTCTACTGTGCCGCAATACAATGGAAGATTTGTTGGGGGTGGGGAGATTTATAGAAAAATATTATCCAAAACTGACAGGTTTCAATTTTGAGTGATTTGTTTTTCCTGGGTAGTATTTCAATACCAAAAATGAAAAAATTCGCTGCCGTCAGGTCGATTCCAACTTGTAGCAGCCCCATAGGACAGAGTAGAACTGCCCCATAGGGTTTTCAAGGAGTATCTGGTGGATTTGAACTGCGGACCTTTTGGTTAGCAGCCAAACTCTTAACCACTACACCACCAGCGTTTCCAGTATTTCAATAAGAAGAGCTAAATAAAATAGAATTACTTAGGGAGGGAAATCTAACATCGTTTAATGGAAAGCACCAGGTACAAAGGGAGATACTGTATTTCTCACTCTATTTCTCAGGCTAGCACACTGAAAGAAGGCCTCGGAAGATGGATTCAATACTATCTTCAGCATTGTAATAGGCCAAGTCCCAGGGAATGGAAAAAGACCCTCCCCCCCCCATACATTTGGAATATAATTCAATCAAGGAATCAAAAGAATATCCTAGTATTGAGACACGATGTTTTAAGTCCTAGTGACAGAGCATATATTATTATTAAGACCTTCTTGTTTCATATTTTTCAGTATAAGGTAATAAGAATTGGGGAAGGCTCACTGGTTTTCCATCTCTACTAAAGTGTTCAATGTATTTTGTTGATTGTATTTAATTTTGAAAGGGGCTGCGTCAATGAGAATTAAGTTTTAGATCTTAGCAGCTTATGGTTGTGTGATACTTCACAGTTTAAAAATCCCTTTTAAGTGGGTTTGGTTTGATCTCCACAACAGGTCAGAAATTAAAATTACCATTTGACGAATGAGGTTACAAGAAAATAAGTGACTTGTTCAAGTACACTCTGCTAGTAGATATTCATGGCGAGATCAAAAAGATGACGCTGTTAAAGTTTAAATGGAACGTCAAGGAAATTTATGGACTTTTCTGCCCTAAGGATCTTTTAGAAACAAAATACTTTCTCCTCTGAGTAAAGTGTTTTAATAGGCGGTCCTGACTAAAGGTAAGGAAAAGAGACCAGAAGACCTGATAAGTATTCTGGTAACCCGGTAATTGGCACAGTCTCTTTCTCACCAAATGGAAGAGCAGCGATGGTAATAATTAAGCTTTAGGCTTCCGTAGTTCCTTTCATCTGAGTTCTTTAGCCAGACAGGAAGGAACCACCCCTTCTACATGATACGGCCCTCATTTTAAGCTGGCCCATGTCGGTTGGGTTTTTTTTTTTTTTTTTTGGTAAAGCCAAATATCTTAAGGAAACTTCAGGAATTTTCACTCTCAAATGTGTGGTTAAACCTACTTTTTATATAGTAGGGTGTCACAAGTTTATATAACTTTCTGAACAGATAGAGTGACTGCTCTGAAGCATAATAATAATGAAGTTAAGGAACCATCAAAGTCTCCAGTTAGCAACATCTGCAAGTTTAGTGGGGAGAGTCTGAAGGCAGAGCACAGAGAGAAATGTGAACACTCTTTCACTCTGTCCCCGCCTCCTCCCAGCCTTCCACCTGCAATAGACTCTATTCATATCTCCCAGAGGAAATATGCTATTACTGATAATATGATCACTGAAACACTGGGAGTGGTTAGATACAGAGCTCTGGCAGTGGGTTAATAAAAGGCCTAATGAAGAACAAAAAATCCTGCCAGTCTCTGTAAAAAAATATTGCCCTCGGGAAATTATAAATCAGACACCATGGTGTGAAGTTAAAATATATATATATATTGCATTTGCTCACTGATAAATGCAAGAGTGGGCAGACTGGTGACGAAACACGTGTGTCACTGGGTGCCCTTGGAGTTTCAGTCCACCTCAGCATGATGCAGTTAAACGCCTCAGCAGTGCAAAGCCAAAACCACATTTGCTCTGCAACAGCCTTGTCAGATCACACACCGCACCGTGTGGCAGGAACAGGATGCCTGGTTCGCAAATTAGTTGTAATTCCCATAGCTCGCTCGCCTTTTCTCTTTTTATTTTTATCTTTCTTTATTTGTTTGTTTGCCTAATTCCACAGCGTTAATCTCGATAGACTCTTAAATGCTGCCTCTGGAAGGAGACCTGTGTTTAGGGTTTCTTAATATATCCACACTGAGCGTGTCTGGAAGAAACCCAATGGAAATTAATTTTATGGGCAGCCTCCACACAATTCCATCTGACCGATATAGGAAATGTGATGAACAAAACAGGCCAAAGGCCCTGCCTAACCTCTTACTTTTTACCTTAATTGTCAGTGGTCTAGGAAAAAAGGAGTTGACCTTTCTAATACTAGAAGCACCTGCACACTTTGATTTATGCATGCACGCCAAATAAATAAATAAATAAAACCAGTTGCCATCAAGTTGATTACAACTCATGGCAATCCCAGGTATGCAGAGTAGAACTGTGTTTCATAGGGCTTTCAAGGTTGGGATATTTTAGAAGCAGATCAGGAGGCCTGGCTTCCTCTGAGGCACATATGAATGGTCTGAACCATCAACTTTTCAGTTAGTAGCCAAGTGCTTAGCCATGGAAATCACCCAGGGAGTATATGAACATGGTAGCTGCCTAATACATCTGCACTGAGAAGCTGTAGCTCATTTCCTTGGCTTCATCCCTTCGCTGAGTCACTGCTTACCAATGACATTCCTCCTTTATCCTATTGTCTTCCAACAGGCCAATTCTTCTCCCAGGAAGCACTTCAGTCAGCTTTTCCCCCAGTTGATTGTGTGCCAACTGTTGAGGCAATATCTGAAATAGACATGGCCCAGGGGACGTAGGGGAGAAGAAGCCAAGCAGTGCGGTGGAGTCAATGCCAAGGAGAACACCCTCACTCCAGACACACCAAGGGAGCCTACTTCACATTTTACCTGGTGCAGCTGATTGCTTTCAGTGAACCTCTCAAAGAAGTAGGGAATAAGTTGGAATGTTTTGGAGAATCCTTTCCAGCTTTTTTTTAAGGCATGAAGATAGGCTTAGGTGACTATGGTGCTCGTTTCCATTTTTCAGGGACCCTGGAAAGGCAATCCCATGAATGTGGGGAAGCTCTACTAGGGAAACCTCCTGTTCCCTCAAAGGAATTGAAGCACAAATCACCAGTATGCAGTACAAGGAGATGTTTATCCTGGACTCTGTCCCCTGAGATTTACCTTCTCCTGTGAGATCTCTAAAACTTTATCACAGCTGCCACCACCCTGGTCTGAGAGGAACTCTTGGCTCCAGGCAAAGATTCACTTTGTTTTATCCACTGAGATGAGTTGAGAATATGTAAACCAAACTTTACCAGGGATTCAGGGATGGAAAACAACAGGAAAAAAAGAGAAAAGAATATGCAATTAGGTAATCTGGACCACGTGTTACAGCTCTATAAAGTTATCTGATGCAGCGTTGGTTCCCATATTCCATAGCAAACCTGTGATGGCATTGACATCGACACACAGTCCAGCAAAACACAAAAGAACACAATGAGTGAGATTTTCATATTAGATATGACATTTGGGGTCCTGGTGGCTCAGTGGTTAAGGGCTTAGCTGCTAACCAAAAGGTCAACAGTTTGAATCCACCAGTCGCTCCTTGGAAACCCTATGGGGCAGCTCTACTCTGTCCTATAGGGTTGCTATGAGTTGGAATCAACTGAAAGGCAAGAGGTGTGGTTTAGTTTTTGGTATATGACAGATATAGTTAATTACATTTATTTTATTTATTTTGAGATCATGTCCTCACTCTTCTTGCCACAATAAATGCTTTTCTCATTTTAAATGATTTAATAGTAGATTGTACTTGCTATTTTAGCGTCCTTACTTAGTAAATAAAGATTTAGGCATTTTGTGTTGCTCCCCCATTGTAAAAAATTTACTGGCCCCAGAAATCCACATGTCCGGGGACCACCACAGCAAAGGGGTCACTTCCTGCCTTCGTTCCGAGACTGCCTCACCATTACAGAAGCCACTTTTCCCCATCATTATGGAAACAGTTGCTGTGAACATATCCAGGCGCAAGACAATAAGGTCCTACAAAAATATAGGTGTTCAATTTCACTTCAATCTCAAACTATCAAGTTCAAATTTTTATTCTAAGGGCCCTCCTCTCTTGGATCTAGCTTTCAGAGAAATTGGTTTCTGGTAGGTACTGCTAAATGACACCTACTACATGGAGACAAAAGACGAGGCACGTGGCTCTCCGTGTTTTGCACTGCTGTCCTTTTAAGCCAAATCAAAGACTCTGTGACTCTCCTTTCCCTTCCATGTACACTTAACAGTGGTGTTATATCTATTTGATTGTATGTATTATCAGAGGGAAGGAGCCTTGGTGGCGCCCTGGTTATGTGCTCAGCTGCTAACCAAAGGGTCAGCGGTTTGAATCCACCAGCTGCTCCATGGGAGAAGATGTAACAATCTGCTCCTGTGAAGGTTACAACCCTGGAAACCCTATGAGTTGGACTTGACTCGACAACAATAAGTTTTTGGTTTTTTATTATCAGCAGGAACTTTGCAAGTTGCAAATGTTGTGAGGCCACCAGACTTATTTGTAGAATAGAATCCTCGAGAAATTCTATTATTTTAGTCATTTTAGTTCATGAATACCAACTTATAATTGGAATTATTTGATAACAACTGAATAACCCAGCCAGGCTGGGTGGTCCAATACTTGGTAATATGTATGCAGCCCTTGGTCACATGTAAAAATGAAAGTCCATGAAATGATATGTTGTTCACTCATATAATTAAAGAAAAGATTTGTGTTTCTGGTCCATTTCTGTCCAAAGGATACCTCTTAACGGGCAACTGTGAAAACACAAACCATTCCTTAAGAACCTTGAGCTGCAGATAAGTGAGCGATGCCCGTAAACCAGAATATTGGGTTGTGAGAGTCTTCCTGGCCCTATTTTTTTTTGTTATTTCTGAGCAAGGAGAAGGACAGTTACAGCTCCTCCCGGTCCTCAGGGGCAGGGCAAGTTAGAGTGAAAGAGAGAGAGAGGGAAAGAGACTCTCCAAAGGTGAAGTCCTCAGGGGTCAGCCAGGTTTCAATTTAAGTGGTTAAGTGTAAATTTATTGGAGAGTTTAAGTTGCCAGGGGTGGTTTAACTCCCAAGGAGAGATTGTCAGGATTTGAAAATAAGGGGAGTTAGGAGGACTGAGCAGAGTTAGTAATATGCAGAGCTGTCCAGGAATAAGAGTTCAAAAACAGGGGACAAGAAGAGGACAAGCAGCATTGTGAGGCATGGTGGAATTTTTCTCAGTTACTGCTTTTCCTATGAACACCGCTACAATTCTGTGTATTATTGATTATCCACAATATACAAGGTAGGCATTTTATATACATTTTCTCAGTTAATCTTTCCAACAACAATTTATGAGGCAAGTTGCCTCATTGCTCATTTTAGAAAAGATGGAATTAGGGCTTAAAGAGGCCAGGTATCATGCCTCAAAACACACAGCTTTTAAACAACAGAGTTTAACCACTATTCTACATGATCTAACATGTAGTAACAGATGGATTACTAAATGGGTGGACTAAAACCTGAATTTCTATAAATCAAACCATAGTTGTAATTCACTAGAGGGGTTCAACATTCTACTATTGTGAATCCTTTGACAATGCAAAAATAACTTCCCCAAACAGCCCCTCCTCAGTAACCTGTTTGGCCAATTCCAATTTTGCTTGAAGCCTGATTAATTGTCATTGAAATGTGTAGTTACATGCTTTAGGTCAGAGATGATCAAAGCATTTCACAGACAGTAAGTTTTCTCTCTGACCCAATAACGTCTGTGGCAAAAGCAAGAATTAAACCATTATGACACTACTCACTATAACACATTGTCGTTCCTTATTCATTAGCAGAGCTTTATTTTCCATGGGATGTATTTCAAATGAGGGTATGCTATAAGTAGAAAACAATGCATACTAGTTCATTAGTCTTGCTCTTTTAAAGATAAATGTTGTATGTGGGATAAACGCTGTGAGCAAGAAATTATAAGCAGGTTCCCATATGCTACATATCTATTTCCACAGCTCCTATCATCATGGTTTCTGGGCACTTTGACAGATAGATGAGGCTAATTCAGGCAACGCAGTACATTCGGAAGAGTAGGTGAAAATTCTCTTTCTCTTTAGCTCCCTGCCTTGGAAAGCAGTGACTTCAATGCAAAGTAAGAAGGAAAAACAATTTTCTAGAATGAAAAGCAAGAGAGACCACGCAAAAGGGACAAGTTTTCATCTTTTGGTTATAAGTAATAATGTTGACCGTATTAGCCTTTGATCAAGTTGTTTGGCATCTATCCTAAGTAAATAATCCTCATTAAGAAGAAAAGTTGTATGCCAATCACCATAGCATTACATATAGAGGAAAATAATTCAAAAGCAAGGAAGGAAGAAAAATGTCCAAAATTAGAAGATAGTTTTAGATAATTTACAATTATATTTAATTTATATTTATCTGAATATTATGCAACTATTAAGATCATATCTGTAAAATCTATGGGATTATTGGGGAAAGCTTACATAGCATGATGTTAAGCATGATATAATATATATTAATGTTAACATTACTATAATGTTAAATGAAGAAAGTAGGGTACAAAATTATATGGAGAATGTGATTATAACTGTGAACGAAAGCCAACCATATAAAAAAGGTGGGTTTATGCAATAAGACAAGCAGTAACTTTTTAAAATTTTTTTATTCTTTTTGCTTTTCTCTTTTTTGTCAAATTTCCATTTAGGAAGAAGTCTTATTTTAAACTAAAAATCACAAGGTCAGTGTCCTGGAGGTTTAAGAGCTAGAAATTCTACCAATAACCTCATTTAAAAAGTTAGTCAATATGGGTTTCCAATAAGTATTTATATCATTACTGGTTAACCCTGCAGTATTTTACAGTCATCTTGATACCAAATTTTAATAAAATATTCCAGTTTCCCTGATTTTACCTACATTAAAATACATTACAATGTGAGCAGTTTGATGAATTTTGACAAAGGTGCACACCCACGTAACCATGCCACAATAAAGACATACAGCATTCTCACCATTCCAAAAAGTCTCCTTGTACCCCTTCCAGCCAAATCCTCCCAGGGTTCTACCACCAGGCAACAACCACTGATCTGTTTTCTGTCATTGTAGATTGTTTTTTCCTGTTCCAGAATTCCATATAAATGGAATTATATGGTGTGCACACCTTCATTCCTGGCTTCTTTCACTCAGCATAATGTGCGGTTAAACCATGTTGTTGCATGAATAAGTAGTTTATCTTTTATTGCTGAGGAGTATTCCATTGTATACATACACCACACATTTTTATCCGCTCACCTGTTGATGATTCTTAGAGTTGTTTCCATTTGGGATCTATTATGAAAAAACGTATCATGGACATTTGTGCTTAAGTCTTTCTGTGGACGTAAGTTTTTTTTTCTCTTAGGTAAATACCTTCCTGTGGAATTTCCAGGTTATATGATAACTGTATGTTTCATTTTATAAAAACCTTCAAATAGTTTTCCGAAATGGTTTTAATTATAAAACTCTTAGCAGAAAATCTCTACAACTTTGTAACCAGCAGAAATTTCTCTGAGAGGACACAAAATCACAAATCATGAGAGAAAAAAAAAAGTTATGTATATGACTTCATCAAAATTAAAAACGTCTGTTCTTCTAAAGACAGCACTAAGAAAATGAAAAGGCAATCAACAGACTGGGAGAAAATATTTACAATGCATATATGTGAAAAAGGACTTGCATCTGAATATATACATAACTCTTAGAACTCAATGATGAAAACTCAAACACCGAAAAAAAAAAAAATGGGCAAAAGATTTGAACAGATATTTCCTCAAAGAAGATAAACAGATGGCAAAAAAGCACATAAAAAAAATTCTCAAGATCATTAGTCACCAAGAAAATGCAAATTAAAACCATGATGAGATGCCACCACACTTCTACTGGAATGTTTAAAATTAAAAAAGACTGATAGAACCAAATGTTGGTGAGGATGTGGAGCAACTGGAAATCTAAGGCACTGTGTTCTTCAGTAGGATGATTAGTCTCTGGAGTCAGGGACTAGAATTTTATTAATATTCATACTTGTTCCTATCTCATTGTATCCTTATACTGTGATCATTTCCATGGTTGGATTATTGTATATTGTAAGGCCAAATATCAAACATTGTCGATAATAGGAAAGAAACAATTATTATTGACCTAAAATAACTTAACAAAAAAAAAAAATTTTTTTTCTTTTTTTTGTTAAGTTATTTTAGGATATCATCTCTAAAACACTACCAATTGTTTTATTCACTGTCTCGTTCCTACTTTGTTCTATTTTGATCTTCATAAATTATTTTAAATACCAATGTTATGGATTAAACTATTTCCCTCAAAATAAGTATTGGGATCCTAACCTGTTTACCTGTGGAAATAATTCTGTTTGAAAATCGAGTATTTTGTTATGTTAATTAGATCATACCTGAGTAGGGTGAGTTCAAAATCTAACCACTTCTGAGTTATAAAAAAGAGCAGATGAGACACAAAGATGTACACGTAGAGAGGGAAGACTACCTAGAAGGGATCTACATGATCAAGACCCTGGTGGAGACTTTTAGCTTCCAGAATTGTAAGAAAATAAATTTTTGTTCTTTAAAGCCACCCACCTGTGGTATTTCTGATACAGCAGGACTAGGAAACTGAGACAACCATATTGTATCTCCTTCTTACCGTGCAAGTCTTCTAAGGCCTCTGGTCAAAATTCATAGAATTCAGACCAGAAACAATTAGCAAATTCATGAGTTATACTTTCTGTTCATGCTTCATTTCCAAAAGCTAAATTTATCTTTGACTCAAGTACAGCTTTATGGACGCAGTTAGATCGTCAGCTGTGCTAGGTTGTGAGGTTTGAACTGTGAGACTGGGAAAAATTCAAATGCATCTGTCAAACCCAAACATAGTTTCATTTACACTAGACATTTAATTTCCTGTAATCCTTTTTAAAATCTATGATAGGACAGTTCAGTGGTCTGTCTGAAGTAAAAACTGAATTTTACTAATTGTGTTCCCTTTCAAGCCTTATTTGCTCTATTTTTGTGTTATCCTGATTTTCCAAACCCAATCAGATAATTCAAGTATAGCTGAGAGGCAAACAACCTGAGACATGTTGTTTGGATGCCAGAATAACAAAATTTCCAGGATATTTTGATGATTTATAGAGATAATAAGAGCCCTGATGGCACAGTGGTTAAAGCGCTCAGCTGCTAACCAAAAGATTGACTGTTCAAACCCACCAGCCACTCCATGGGAGAAAGATGCGGCAGCCTGCTTCTGTAAAGATTTACAGCCTTGGAAACTCTATGGGGCAATTCTGCTCTGTCCTATAGCGTCTCTGTGAGTCAGAATCAACCCAATGGCAGCGGGTTTTTTGGGTTGGATGGAGATAATGGAAAAGAATATTTTACATCCAATTTTTCCTAGCTCTTCAGATTATACAGTAAGTCCGCAGGTTGTGAACGTCCAATTTACTGGCAACTCGTACTTGCCCTCTAATGTTATAAAAATTTGCCTTCACTTTGAAATGATTGAACCAACCCCTACTTGCAATAGAGTCTTCCTCACAATCACCTTCGCTTGCTCCAAGTGCAGGTTTAAATCATTGAAAAGGCTTTGAGCTTTTTCTTGCACTAAGACTCAAACCAAACCCTTTGCTGTAGAGTTGATTCCAACTCACAGTGACTCTACAGGACAGTTTAGAACTGCCCCCTAGGGTTTCCAAGGCTGTCACCTTTACAGAAGCAGACTGCCACATCTTTCTCCCACAGAGTGGCTAGTGGTTTCGAATCAATGACCTTTTGGTTGGCAGCCAAGTGCTTAACCACTGCACCACCAGAGCCCCTCTTGCACTAAAGTAAGGCTAAATAAGACCCATATGCACTTGTTCTTACTTAAAACTACAAATTCAACTTAAAGACACAATTAGGAACCGATCTCGTTCTTAACCCAGGGACCGCCTGTACGGTTATTGGGGTTATAGCCCTACCAGATGCTCTCATCATACTATAGCTGGAAAATATATTGACGATGGACCATTGACAATTCCAAGTTTAAATATATGTATTTGATAGTTTCCTAAATTTTCTGTGGATTTTTTCCTATATCAACTTACTGCCTACTTTTCAATATCAATAAAGATGAGCCCTGCTTCATTGTTCACTTCTTCCTAAATTTCTTTAAACTGTAGACACACATAGACTGAATCGAATGGCACAATTACTCACATTGCAGTCCATACCTTCTTGGAGAGACATAGTTAATTACCAGCTAAACTCTTGAGGCTATTATGAGTGACCTCTAAACCACGAATAATGCTGAAGTTCTTGGGAAAACTTTGCTTAACTGGCACTCACGACGCATATTAACTCCGAGGCACAACCCTGCCAAAAATGTAAACCAGTCACTGTTTGTAAACGTGAAAAGAAAATTAGCACATGAGTAAAAGGAAAAACACACGTGTGGTGTCAAGCTTTCTGTGAACTCTACAGCGACTACAGTTGCATTTGCTGGTTTTTGCCGAGGTGTGAGGACAAAGAGAAAGGTACACCTGGAGTGACCAGTGCAGCTGTTTGGAGTTGTAGGCTGCAGCTATGTTAGGTGTGACCGTGCTCGTGGTCTGTGATTACTGATTTACAGAGCTCCTTAAAGTCACTGCAAAAGGAGCACATTTTACTGTGATCCCCAAACCTGGCTGCCCATTAGACTCAGGCACTGAAGTTTTTTTGCAGACACTCTAGATCCCTTAAGTAAGAGCCTTTTGCCTGGAGCTTGGGTATCAATATTCTTAAATAACCCCTGATGATTCTGATACACACTTAGGTCTAAAAAAAAACCCTGTGTTAAAATAAGCTTAACAGCTGTTACCAACTCTGAGTTCTTAGATGATAGTGGAGGTAAGGGCAGGACTGGATGTCCCAGAGCTATGTCCAATTTATCAACAAGTCCAAGGGAAACCTCACTTGCAACCTACAGCTTACAGTTTTGTTTTTTGTTTTTGTCTAAAATTATGTTGGCTCAACATTGCATCATGCAAAACAGATTGATTTCTTTGATTAACAAAAAATGGGGAAGTGAATTAATACATAAAAGGGCAAGCTTTGCATGACACAATGTTGAGCTCTGGGTTCCATTTGGGAAAAACTAAAAAGAGGATCTCTATTGAATGGGTGTTATATTTGCCCATACAGCACCCACTCCCCTTCTTTTGTAAGGGTTGCCTCAATTTTGCATTAAAGAAGGACCCCTCCCTCAGTGTCATTCTGAGTCGACTTGAGCCCACCACCTGGTTCCAGGTTGGGCATGTGACCCAAACTCAGTCAACACCAGAATCACATCTCCTTGGCCAGAGTGATTGTTTCATATCCGTAAAGATGATCCCAATGAAGCTATCTGAGGCATCAAGGACAAGCTCTGGGACTTTTCTAGAGTGGCAGAAAAGAAATCTGAACCATCAGGACCACCATGACAAAAAAGCCTGGGTGAGCTTGAAGGCAATGCGGAGGAAAGCAGAGATTAGCAAGGAAGACAATTTGAACTGGTTCAGTTGACATCATTGGATCCCCTGGATACAGTTGTGCATCAAATTAGCAAACTCTTGGACTTGTCAGTTTTGTAACTGAACACATTTTCTTCTCCTAAAGTCATTCGTTCATTAATTTTGTGAAAGCCAATTTGAATAGGGTTTCTACTGCCAGCAGCCAAGCAAGTTCTGATGAATGCAAGGCCCTTGTGGAAGTGAAAATGTCAGCACCATTAAGAAATCTAGAGATGCTTTACTATTCTATAGGCTGTTTGTTGTTTTTTTTATTTTGTTAGGCAAACTAAAACTTTCATTTCCCAGGGCCAGAACCTCAAGGAAATTTCTAGTCACTCACTCAACCCATCAGTAGGTGAGTTCCCCATCTGGGCCCATCACTCTACTAGACGTGGTAGGAGAATGAAAATAAGTACGAGATCTGGTCCCTGCCTTCAATAAGCTTACAATCTAGTCCAAAAGACAAAATACATTAGAAATAACTGCGGGGGTGGGGGGAGGAGCAAGGAGGAGAACACATAAGCTTCAATGGAAAGAAGTATTCATTAATATACATTAAGTGCTCACTGTGAGTTAGATATTATGAAAGCATTGTAAAAACATCTCAAGAAATAATGGTACAACCACTGCCGTCGACAAGTATATAGTCAGGGAAATATGATACAGATATCAGAGATCACTTAAGTGCATTATAAAGCAACATGTCGTAATATAATAAAAATGACACCATAGTACTAAAGTCCTAATCAGCAACATGGAATTACTTTGCTAATTTTCTCTAAAAGCTCAGAGTTTTCTCCTATGGCTCCCAAGAGCCACCGACTTCAGTCTCAGAGGGGTACTTACACCTAAATATTGGATCTCTAGATAGATTGGGGGTATTCTGCAAACTCTACCACAGGTCCCATGACTTCTCTGTTGAAAAGTTGTTCTCTAAAAAAGCGCAAAACAAATGATCTTCATCTTCCTCCAATTCTCCATCAATTCCCAATTTTCCATCATTCTTTAAATCTCCATCATTCACTATCAACTCTTGCAAGTGTAAAATAACCTAGCTCTTGTACTAAAGATAAAGGGGAGCTAAAGCGTGACCGCGGGAGAGTAGAAGCTGGATCCATGCTGACACAATTTTCTATGTTCTTTTGTTTTTCCTCCTGTTTTCTTTTTCCCTTCGACTTCCAAATCCAAACTACTTTGAAAACAAACTGAGTCAGCCGTTGCTTTTGTACTCCGAAGGAGAAGCTTGTTATCTAAATCATTGTCTGGCGTGTGCCCATCTGTGTCTATGTGTATGTGTATGCATGTACATGTATGCGTACGTGTTCAGTTGAGATTTCAGAGCTTTGGAAGAGGGGGGAGCCTAGGAGAGGTTGGGAATGAGATTTGCCAAATATGGGTCCTTATTTACTTTATGTAACTCTTTTATTACTTCCTCAGGGCAGGGAGGCTAGATTAGGTTAGTACTGCAAATATTCAAATACCAAGGACACAAATAGCACTTGCATAACAAAGCAAGACAACATCTAAGAATCAAAGTTCTCTACTATTTGGCTTGATTTGCTTCCTCCTTGATGCTTTTTTTTGATGCTTATTTGCTTTAGTTTGTTTTGTTCCGTCTATTCTGCTGTCTTAATTTTCCCTTTGAATACTGAATCCGTAGACAGGAGAACATGAGGCACTGAAGTACAAATCACAGTATTTGGCTACTTAAAACTCTTATTATTAAGTTAAAGTTCATACATTTAATTAAGTGATGAAATAATAATGTTAAAATATTAGCCACCATGGTCTCCACCCATGCATCTCTAATGGTCTCTTCCCATATTACGGGCTTACCCACTATTGCATCAGCTAGGCCATTCTCATCTAATTGTTTCAAAGAAAGGAGGTGATAGAAGAAAACAGAGAGAGAAAAAAAAGTAGTATCTTCTTGCCTTTTGCATTCAGAAGCCTAAAGAATGAGGCAGAGGAGTAGAAATGAGTCTTAGTAAAAGATTTAGGAAAAAATATCATGGTGAAAAGCACAGCTTTCCCCATGTCCCCATGGCTGATTTAGAAAACAATGTTCCCTGGATGTTGACAGAAGAAGGAACAAAGGAAATGCAGTACAAGCATAGACTTCAATCTGTCCCCAAAGGACAGTCCTTGTCCATGCCCCCAGGCTAAGTCCAGGGGAGGGGGCAAAAAACCCTGAAAATTTTGTGGAATCTAGGCTGAACCACAGGCGACAATAAAAGGAGAAAGTGACAGCTGAGAGCATTTTGGCAGATGAAGCCTTAGACAATATCAGAGAATTTCCCATTCTGAAGAGCAGAAAGAAGATGAGTAAAAGCCCAAGGGTCGCTCAGAGATAACAGAGAGAAGCCCAGGGCCTAACATGATCCTGAATATGGGAAGAAGAGGTAGCTCCATGGGGACTGGAGTTGATGAACAGCTGAGGTCCTGAGGAGATAATGAACGTCACTGCTCTTGTGGAAAGGGACCATTAAAGGTCAGATAAGGCAATGATAGGCAAATGACGTTGAGGACCAGATTCTGCCTACCCCCCTACCTCTGCCTAGATGCAGTCACCCCTAGCACAAGATCTTTAGCATTAAATAATTTATAAAGCAGATGGAATATCTGTTAAGCTCTATTAAAACAAAACCCGACATGTTTAAGTAATCAAAGCCCACTTATCCAACTGCATAATAACGTTCCAGTAACCCTAACACACACAAAAACTGTTCCCTCTCATATTGATGATGACAAACTTCCATGAGTGATCTCTTTGTAAAATGGAGCTGATCAAAATTTTACAGCCAAAAAACATACCAACAGTCATCACATAACCTTGGCATAATAGAAGCTGAAACAGTCACACTTCACCCTCTTGACAACAGGCGCCAAAGGCATTGCTTGGAACGAAGCTCAATAATAGCGCCATTTTCCCTGTTCCCAGAGCAGTGAGTGGGTGGCTTAAGACCAGAGCAGTGTAAAACTCTGAGCTTTTATGCTGGGAGTAAATTTAAAAAGTATTTATAATGTCACTCACTTGATGCCTCCACACTTGTGTACCATTCATATCATATTGTAATATGCTGCTTTAAAATGCCCTTTAAATTTCCAGAGTCTATGCTTTGTGCCATCAACAAAAGTTGTTTGAGGACAAGGATTATGTCATGTCCAACGGATACCTCTTAATTTTATTAGATCTTTCTCTGTATTTGACATCATTGCCCATTTATTCCTCCTTAAAGCTCTCTGTGTACTTGGCTCTTTGACTTGAAACATTTGGTCATTCAATAAATAATTACTGACCAACTGCTATGTAGCAGGTTCTCTCAAAAGCCCAGTAATACTTCTGTAAACAATAAAGACAAGGTCTTTTCTCTCACTGAGTCTACATTCCAGAGTGGAAAAACAGGCAATAAAAAAGAATACATGAATTCAATAACTCTAGATTGTGATGGGTGTTTTGAAGCAAATAATACTATGGTAGGGTGACATGGAAAGGCTATGTTTACCTGGGATTGCCAGGAAAGACTTCTCTGAAGGGGAGACATTTGAGTCAAAGCTTGAATGATTGGAATGAATCAGTTTGCAAAGATCTGGGAGAAAAAGGAATATACCAAGTACAAAGGCTCAGAGGCAGGATCAATCATATCTCATGGCAAGAAGACAAGTGTGGATAAAGTTGAGTGAACCAGAGAGGGAGTAATAGAAAGGCCTGGAGAATCCGGCAGGGTCCAGCTCTTGTCTAACCTCATAAATCTCCTCTTCTGTCTCTGACTATTCCACATTAATCTCCTCCCTGAGTATTTCCTGCTCTGCCTGGCTCTCAAATGTTAGAGTTCTCAAGATTTCAATCTTGTCTCTATTTTTCCCCATCTAGGCTTTTCCCAGGTTATCATGACTACCAACCATTTTCTGATGACTCCAAAATTGTTATGTCCAGTTGTGGAGTGCATTAATTATGACTCCTAACGCTCAGCATTGGACACAGAACCGTATCAGTGTCAACACATGAGAGTTGTCTAAGTTGCATGTGTATGTAACTATAGCCAGATGAGCCAGGATAGCAGAGCCAACAATATCTAAGACTAGCACATAAAAATTGTATATAGCCCCTCATAGGCTAGCAATTATATCACCCATGGGGGAACAAATCACAAAAATAGACACTTAACTGGTAAAGAATGTCAGCCTTCATCATTGTGCTCTTTTAAGAACTAGCTATATGGGATGAAAATGACAACAGCAACTAGAAAGATTAGATAGGAGACCTAGGGGCAGTGAATTTGTGTTAGTGGGAAAGAAACAATTTGGAAAAGGAGGGTGAGAATGGCTGCACAACTTGAAGAACGTAATCAATGCCACCGAATTATACATGCAGAAATTGTTGAATTGGTATATGTTCTGCTGTGTATACTCTCAATAACAACAATAAAAATGGATAAGCTATTAAGAAAGAAGAAGGGGAGGGAGTGGAAGGGGAAAAAAATAGAAGTTTCCTAATTTGGAGCTGTTATATCTCCTTGGAATCCTTCCCTGGCAGCATCCATATCGTTCCTCCTCTCTCCTAATTTGATTGAAGGTCAAGCTTTCAGGGATAGAGACAGCATCTATGCCCACAATATGTCTATCTCTACCTCTATCCCTACTATTGTAGCCACCAACCTAGTGGTTAAGGTCATGTGCCCTTACAGCACTATCCCAAAGGAATAAACCCACTGGAAAGTTTAATATAATAATTTTATATTGAAATACTTTTGTATTGTTCAATAATCCTATAATGCAGTTGTTGGGTGCCTTTAAATCAATCCCAACTCATGTAGACCCCATGTGACAGAGCAGAACTGCCCTATATGATTTTCTTGGCCATAATCTTTGTGGAAGTAGGTCTTTCTCCTGCAGAGCCCACGGATGGGTTGGAATCACCAACATTTTGGTCAGCAGCCAACCACTTAACCATTGCACCACCAGGACTCTTTAATCTTATAATCAATATAAGTAATTTGGAAAGGTTAGTACTGGTCGCTTCCACTGGTTGTGTCAAAGTCAGTGGAGTGCAACACTATTCATCCTAAGTTTTATTTTAGACACCCCATTGCTTTGATACAAGCCCTGAGCTTCATATAATCAACTTCCTTCTGGGTTTATCTACCTTAATACTACTAAAACCAAAACCAAACCTGTTGCCATGGAGTCGATTCCAACTCAAGACGACTCTACAGGACAGAGTAGAACTGCTCCATATGGTTTCCAAAGAGCAGCTGGTGGATTCAAACTGCCGACCTCTTGGTTAGCCCCCAAGCTCTTAACTGCCATGCCACCAGGGCTCCTTAATACTACCAGGAAATGCAAACTCAACAGATCCAAAACTGAACTCATCATCCTCCACCACAAACCTATCCCTACTCCTCCTGTATTTCCTGTTTATTTTAATACCATGATTGTATCTTTAGTTACTCACGCCTCATCTCCCACATCCAATCATCTAGCAGGTACTGTCAGTTTTAGACGTCTTAAATATTTCCCCAAATCCATTCCTTCTTCCATATTTTCACAACCTCTGTTTGAGTTAGGTCCCTGACACCTTCAACTTATTATTATGATAGCCTTTTTCATAGCTTCTTTACTTCCAGTTTTATCGTCTCTGAATCTCATCTTACACTAATGTCAGAGAGACCCACTGAAACCAATGTCTGCAAACACCATTCCCTTGCTGAAGCCCTTTAATGACTCCCTATTTCCAACAAAATATCCAACATCTACTATCGCATACAAGGTTGTCAGTGAATGGCCTCTACACATTTGTCTAGCATAATCACACCACAACTCTGCCTTATCATTTCTGTTCTACAAACAACCAATTTCTTACATTTCTTCATCACAAACTATTTTCTTCTTCTTTGGAATTAGAAACATCTTTGTTCCTTTCACATCACCCACATCCAATCCATTAGGAAGTCCTGTCAACTCTGTCTTTGAAATTTATTCAGAATCCTACCACTTTACATTATCTTCACTGTAATTACCCTGTTCCAAAAATTCATTATCTCTCACATGGATTATTATGAGAGCCTCTTAATTGGGTCACTGCTGCCACCCTTCTTCCTTGCAGCCTATTATACCCCCCAAAAAGCCAGGGTAATACTTTTTGCATGCCATTTTACTTTACATTGGTCAACGGGTCCTACGTAATCTGCCACCTTGACGTCATTACCTTTTAGACCCCATCTTCTACCATTCTTCCTTTTTCTCACTCTGTTTCAGCCACACTAGCCTCCCTGTTCCTTGAACATACTAAACATACCCTTGTTTATGGTCTTTTCATATGCTCTTGCATCTGCCATGAATGACCCTCCCCTAGTTATTCACATGGCTACTCTCTAACTTCCGAGTCCTTCTGTGACCACTGCACATAACAGAACACCACCCTCCTGCATCACTCACTGTGGCCCTTATCCTGCTTTATTTTCTCCTTATTATCTTTATTGTTCCCTCTTAGCACCATCATTGTATACGTATGTGCTTTTTTATTATCATTATGCTCTGTCCTCCCCATTAGAATATAAGCTCTATCAGGACAAGGATTATATTCTGTCTTGTATTCTTCAGTCTCCTGCACCTACAACAGTGCCTGATACAGAATAGTTGTTTGAGAAACATTTCTTGAATGAGTGAACCTCCATGCCCCTACATAGATTATCTTTTTTCTGCCTGTCATATTCCACCTTTTTAATTCTGTTTTATTCAAATGCATCTTTCAAGTCTCAGCGTAGACATTACCCTCTTCATAAAGCCCTCTGAACACCCACAGCACAGATTGTGTCATCATCCAGCAATGTTATGCCTATTAAAATCATATGAATCTATGTTTTCCTCTTGCACCAAACTCTAATATCCATCATAAGAAGGAATATGTATTCATTCAGATCACTCAATAGCATTCATTGAGCATCTAATGCTAAACACTGGGGATAAAGCATTAAACAGACAGGCAAGGCCCTCACACTCATGATGCTTGCAGTCCAATGTCTTATTCTTCAATGTACTCCAAGCCTAAGGACGTTACTTGGCATATCTGAGATGATTAATGAGTGTCTCTATTTGAACCTATTGCACTATATCTCATGTTTTAAATTTGGTCTTTTTTCATATTACCCCTATCTTTCATCAGAATAAAAGGTATGACATTTGGAGATACGAAACTAAGTTTTTTGTGTAGGTTCTGCAACCCTCCTCCCCATTCCATAAGTTGAAGACATTCCTGTATTTTCCCCAGAAAAGGCAAGCCCAATAGAGCCCAAAGAGAATAAAGAAGTCAATTCAACTTCTAATTTGTTTTTAAATCAAATTTATTGACATGTAATTTATATACACTAAATGTATACACTTATTTTAAGTGTATACTTCAACAAGTTTTAACTAATTTATTAACCCATGTAACCACCATCATGATGGACATACAGAACATTTTGATCACCCCATTCAGGCCCTTTGTCGCTCTTCCCAGACAACCCCGCCAATACTTTCAGCCCCAGGAAACAATTGGTCTGCTTTCTTTAAGTTTAAATTAGGTTTGTCTTTTCTAGTTTCATATAAATGGAATCCTTCAATACATACTATTGGGGTCTGGCTTCTTTTGCTAGGCATAATGTTTTTGAGATTCATTCATACTCTTGCTTGTATCAGTATTTAATTTATTTTCATTGCTAAATATTATTCCACTGTATGGATGGATATACCACAGCTTGTTTATCCATTCATCAATTGATGGACATTCGGGTTATTTCTAATATTTGGTGATTATGAATAAAGATACCATGAAAATTTATGTGCAAGTCTTTAGCGAATAATTGTTTTCATTCTTCATACACAGGCTCTAGGAGTGGAAATGCTGGTTGTGTGGTAAATACGTTTAACTTAATAAGAAACTGCCAAGTGTTTCCCAAAGTGGTTGAACCATTTTGCATCCCAGCTAGGAAAGAATGAGAATTCCAGTTGCTTTGCATCCTCACCAGCACATGGTATCGTCTTTTTTTTTTAATATTTGTTTTATTTTTGGTGAAAATATCCACAGCAAAACATAATCCATTCAACAATTTCTACATTGACATAGGTTACATTCTTCCCATTGTGTCATTATCTCTACCCAAATTATTTCTCACTTTTGAGTTAGATTCACTGCCCCCTAAATTTCTCATCTATGCTTTAGAATTACCGTTGTCATTTTGATCTCCCGTTGATTATTTTTTAAAAGGGCCATGCTCAAGGTAACTATTTTTTACTAATTGAGCCAAACTGTTGTTTGGTTTAATGATGACTTAAGGGGATAGTTTTGGTTCAATGGTTAAAGATTATCTCGGGGCATTAGATTTGGGGGTTCTTCCAACCTCAATGGATCAAAATCTGGGTTCCATAAGAATTGTATATTCTGTTCCACATTGTCCCCCTTTTGATCAGGATCCATCTATTGAGACTCTGATCGAAGAGTTCAGTATTGGTAGCTGGGTACCATCTAGTTCTTCTGGACTCATGGCAAAAGAACAGGGCTTTGTACCGTTTCAGAACAGTTCAGGAACTCTTCAGTAATTGCCAACGTAAACAAAGGCAGTGTACGTGTTGCATAGCAACGAAATCTGTTGCCCATCAGATTTTTTTGTTTTTATTATTGCACTTTAGATGAAGGTTTACAGAGAAAATTAGTTTCTCATTAAACAAGTAATACACATATTGTTTTGTGACATTGATTGCCAACCCCACAACATGTCATCAACACTCTCTACTTCTCGACCTTGGGTCCCCCATTGCTAGTTTCCTGTCCCCTCCTGCCTTCTTATCCTTGCCCTTGGGTTTGTTTTTTTTTTATGCACACGTATTTCTAATAGATCTCAGAGAAAGCCAGTGTTTTGATAACCAGATAATCCTTAATCCTTGTAAAATAACAAGTGCTGATCTGCAGCTGTGTTCTCACAGGTAGCTCAATGAAGCCCTGTATAGTCAAGCTTGGTATGAAGAAAGTGGTAGAGACTCTCTGAGCCCCCAAAAATGAAAATGGGCAACAACCCTGAAAGGACTTTGGGGTCCAAAAATTAAGGATGCAGAAGATAAGGGTAAGATCATGGCTGGACCTCAGAATTTAGTGCTGAACAGCAGCACCAAAATACAAGGAGCTAATGATGTGATTCCTGACTCAGAGGAGGTCATTGATGACAGATGTTTACAGAGGACAGAAGTCTCCTCCAACCTGATGCCATGTCATCACAGAACTTAGCTATAATCTTAAGGAGAAAGGGAAGGGGAAAAACATGTTTTTCCTTAAATTGACAGCTTAAGTCCTAAGTCTATGAAGTTTATATCCTGAAGTGACTGAGTTTATTTAAAAGTAGAACTATTGTCCAACAAGCAATTTGTGGGTAAAGACAGAAATTAAGGTTGTTTCTAAAAACAAACTTCATCTTTGCATATTTGACTTTTGTGAGGATGAAAATTCATCCACACTATAACAGCATGTACATACCTATTTATATTCTTTTAATTAAGCTATTTGATTTTCACATGTGTTTTGGTGATGGTGGTGGTTGGTGGTGGTACTGAATCACAAAATGTTATAATAAAAGAATTTATTTCAATTAGTCTTTAAAAATATCAGTTTGGCTGTAGTTTTCTGATTTAAAAAGTATCCTTCAATCGAAATGTTAAAAGCGGTTATAACACTAGTAAAATATAAGCCTGAAGTGAATAGTTTAAATATAAATCCACAAAGACTTTTATTTCCTGTCAAGTATTTTCATGAATGTGTCTAAAACGAGATATCTTAGTAAATATGTCTATGTACATGTATATATGTAAACCAAAAACCCAAAACCATGGCCATTGAGTCGATTCCAACTCATAGTGACCCTATAGGACAGAGCAGAACTGCCTCATAGGGTTTCCAAGGAGCAGCTAACCTTTAGGTTAGCAGCAGAATGCTTACCCACTGCACTACCAGGGCTCCGTGTGTGTGTGTGTGTATATATATATATATATAACCCAGTGTTGTATATATGTATGTGTGTATCTTAATCCAGTATTTATATAGAGAGTGGATGATAAGCTCCCTGAAAACATAAATATTGCTAATACTGCTGAGTATACCACGGAAACCCTGGTGGTGTAGTGGTTAAGAACTACAGCTGCTAATCAAAAGGTCGGCAGTTCGAATCCACCAGGCACTCCTTGGAAACTCTATGGGGCAGCTCTACTCTGTCCTATAGGGTCGCTATGAGTCAGAATTGACTCGATGGCAACGGGTTTGGTTTTTTGGTTTGGCTGAGTATGCCTTTGAAAAACCAATGAGCTCTCTGTGGATACTCAACATATATTGAATAATCAGGGCTTTTTGATTCAATATTAGTAGATAGAAGAAATTTAGCCAAGGCCTTGTTTTTTTCCAGAGGTGTCTATAAGATAAATTATAAATAGTCATTTAGCCACAGACATTCTTTAGAGCAGATAAAGCATTTTATCTGGGTATCGTTTACCTTGTGAAAAAACAATTTTATCCAAAATACTAATATTCCAGAATTCAGAAACTAATCACCCTTATTGCTACATATCCTGATTGGCAGCCTTAGGAGCCTTACTGCTTGGAGTTTGGTCTTTGTGGCCATTCCTTAAGAAACCTCAGAATTTAAGTCTATTAGATCCCTTGTGGGAATCCTAGTGGTGCAGTGGTTAAAGTGCTTGGCTGCTGATCAAAACATCTGCAGTTCAAACCTACGAGCCACTCTGCAGGAGAAAGAGGCAGCAGTCTGCTTCTATAAAGATCACAGCTTTGGAAACCCTATAGTGCAGGTCTACCCTGTCCTATAGGGTGGCTATGGGTTGGAATCAACTCAACGGCAGTGGGTTTGGTTTGGTTAGATCCCTTGTGAGACCATGCTTAATTGTTGTTGTTAGGTATCGTTGAATTGATTCCAACTCATGGTGACCCCATGTGACAGAGTAGAACTGCCCCATAGGGTTTTTTGGGCTGTGATCTTTACGAAGCGGGTCACCAGGTCTTTCTCCTGTGGAGCAGCTGGATGGGTTTGAACCTCCAACCTTTCAGTTAGTAGCCAAGTACTTAACCATTGTGCTACCAGAGCTCCTCATACTTAATTAGCACCCCAGTTTTCCTTTCACTTTCTAACCCCTCCTTCAACCCTTTCTGGAAGGAAACTATAAAATATCTTCCATATTTTAAATAAACTTCTGTAAGCTTATATTGTTGTTGTTAGGTGCCATCGAGTTCATTTCAATTCATTTCGACCACATGTGACAGAGTAGAACTGCCTCCCAGTGTTTTCTAGGCTGTGATCTTTACGGAAGCAGACTGCCAGACCTTTTTCCCACAAAGCCGCTGGCTAGGGTTCGAAACACCGATATTTAGGTTAGCAGCCAAGTGCTTAACGGTTGCACCAGCAGGGCTCCTCTACAAGCTTATACCAAATGTAAATTGCTCTTTCTCTAGTTCTAATATTTTTTTTTCTTATTGGCTCAGGAAAAATGTATAAGAATTGGCCATCAGTCACTTATTTTAAAAAATTATTTAAGACTTGATTATTGAGTGACTGTTACATCCTCGATCACCATCACGCTCTGGTAGGAATCCATCGTCTACTTAAATGCCTTAGAGCCAGCACTCTACTAGGTCTAATAACCTTGGATTCACATTCCCCAACCTTTCAGTCATTTTCATGTCTGTCTTCTATCAGCTTCTTTCTTGTTCTCCAGGTCTGCTTTGGTTCAAAAGCCCAGAACTGAATCCAATAAATAGCCCACCTGGTACAGGTAAAGTGAAAAAACAACGACAGCAAGAATCTTGGGATGGAGACAGACATTACATAAATTCTTCCAATCATAAAACTGTGGAACTTACTATCCCAAATTACTTGAAATAGTTGGAAATTTACGAGAAAGAGAATAATATAAAAGAGTGGAAATCACCTCTAATCCCAGCACCCAGAGATAAACCTTTTACAATTTCTTGTATTTCTTTTCTCTGTATATATTGCTTTAAATAGCTTAAATTGACAATTGATGCATTTTCTTGCCTTTTCCACCAACCTGCTGTTTACATTATTTATAAATATAATTTTATGTTTATAAATGCTGTGATAGTTTAATCATTTTTTTATGTTGTTAGATAAATTGGTTCTTTGCAATTAAATAATATTTCAAAAGAATTACTTGCTATCCAAGTAAGTATCCTTAGTAATTTTTGCCATGGTTGAATATGGCCTGTTATTCCTGACTGGTGTACACGGTGTTAAATTTATTCTTTGGGAATATAATACTCTGTTTTTTTTTTTTACTTCCACTTACGTTTACCAAGGTCACTTCACATTTATTTCTACTAAAGGTATGAATTTAACGATGGAACTTTAAGTGAATGTGTAAATAAGTGACACCAGAGTAGAAAATATAGATATAGAAGAACTTTCTATGCTATAAACAAAACAAAGAAAAATTATTCTTATAAAAATAATGCTAGAATAATGCCAAAAGTGAGCAGGGAGCTTGTATATGGTAGAGTTCAAATTAAGCACTGAAGATAACAACATATTCTATTCAGGGCAGTCCATTTCACAATAAATTATGTATTTTCCATTATGCATGATAACTAAAAAAAATTAGAGTTCTTATTACTCAGAGCTTATGAAACAGAATCCATTTTTTCAAATGTAAGCATTCACTTTATAATTTTAATCATGGCAACTACTATCACCACTTAATATTTATTGAGACCCCACTCACCCCAGAGAACATGGCAATGTACCAACTTGTTTTATATTTGTTGAAAACAGCTATTAAAAAGAGAATTTTTGTTTTAAAGAAAATTGTTAACCCACTGCTAGTAGGTAAAAGGTGCTCTCTTTCCATCACTAAAATTAATAAATCAATAGAACCCGAAGTGTAATTATTATGAGTAGTAGAATTAGCTTGCCAGTAATTATTTGCTTCTATGGTCAGAACTAAGAAAACAGGGAAATGGTAGCTTAACTGTGGGTACTCTCTCCCTCTCTTTCTCTCTCTAATTTGTGGGTATGGAGTGAGTAGAAAGATGTGTCCTGGGAAGCATTTTATGGGCAAGAAGTTATGATATAGCCATAAAAAGTAGTTCTGAAGAGAATGGAGACCAAATTGGGGCAATGAAAAATATGTAAACAAGGGTGATATTACATGGAGGTAGATTTCCATTCATCATTCCTCAGAACCTGCACATGGTAAGATTATACTTCCCTCCCTCCATGAATCGAGATGTGGTCATGTGACTTGCATGGGCCAATGAAACATGAGGGACTGCAATGTCTCTTCTCAGTAGCAGCTGGAAGACCCATTGCACAATTTGCCAGGAACACTTTTTCCTTCCACTGCGATCATGGGTGCAAATTTTGAGATGGAACCTGGGTCCTGAGATGCTACATGGGCTCCCTGAATGGCTATAATGAACACAGCACCTCTGCTAACTTGCTTTAGAAATGTAGGCTGCATAAAAAATAAACTTTTGTTGTTATAAGCCACTGAGATTTCAGGGTTGCTTGTTATTGTAGCATAAACCTAACTTATTCTGACTGATACCATCTCTATGAAAAAACTCCAGTAACAAAATATAAAATGTTTCTTGCTCTCAGAATAACTTCGTCTGCAAAGAACCAAATAGAACTGTTGAAACTGTGGTCTTATAGAGAATGGAGTCTTGTGATTATTTCTTCAAAATCTGTGAAAGCCAGAGGACTTGGTGAACCTTCCTTATTCATTCTTTTTCATATTCATTCACTCAATGAACATTTGTTTGTTACCTAATATGGTGCACTGGTTAAGAGCTTGGCTACTAACCAAAAGGTCTGCAGTTCAAATCCAACAGCCGCACCTTGGAAACCCTATGGGGCAATTCTACTTTGTCCCATAGGGTCACTATGAGTCAGAATCAACTCAATGGCAATGGGTTTGGTATTCTTGGTTTTGGAATATGAACAAAGTAATCTGGAGAATTAAAAAATGACATGGACGTTATACTTCAGGACTTTATCACCTAAGGATAAGGATAAAATATTTCCAAACTTTCATAAATAAAACTGGATACAAAAGACATAAGTCCATACTTTGGAATAATTATTTAATCTGGTCTATAGCTTTCCATATTTTTTTTATAGCTTTCCATATTTTAATGCACATAAAAATAACTTTTTTTACATAAATAGAAATACACCTGTCATGGATTGAATTATGTCCCCCCAAAATGTGTGTATCAACTTGGTCAGGCCATGGTTCCCAGCATTGTGTGGTTGTCCTCCATTTTGTGATTGTAATTTTATGTTGAGAAGATTAGGGTAGGATTGTAACACCTCCCTTACTCAGGTCACCTCTCTGATCCAAGGTAAAGGGATTTTCCCTGGGGTGTGGCCTGCACCACGTTTTATCTCTCAAGAGATAAAAGGAAAGGGAAGCTAGAAGACAGTTGGTGACCTCATACCACCAAGAGTGCAGCACCAGGAGCAGAATGCGTCCTTTGAACACGAGGTCCCTGCACCTGAGAAGCTCCTTGACCAGGGGAATATCAAGGACAAGAACCTTCCTCTAGAGCCAACAGAGAGAGAAAGCCTTCCTTTGGAGCTGACATCCTGAATTTGGACTTTTAGGCTACTTTTACTGCGAGGAAATAAGTTTCTCTTTGTTAAAGCCATCCACTTGTGGTATTTCTGTTATAGCAGCACTAGATAACTAAGATAATACTCTACATGGTTTCTGGAAACTGATGTTTTTCTCACACTTTTGAGCAGCTTTCCATATGTATACAAATAGATCGGCCTGGTTAATTTTTAACACTTGTATTACATTTAGGAATATCTCAACTTATATAATCAAGTCCTGTATTATACATCTTTTAATGTCTTTTAAAATTATAATATAGACAGACTTATTATTTATAAAATAAATTATATGACAAAACTGATATGTGTTTATTCAAACCGCTTATAAAGATATTAAAAGAAAAGCAAAGATCTTGGTTGGGTAAGCCTAAATTCAAAGTTGCTTAAGGGAGAAAAACAAAAGTGGCTTATTTTATTTATTCATTTATCTGTTTATTACTATTATTTTTTACTTTACTGAAATGTCCATGGATCCAGCTCTGGACACATTATCTCTGCTTCTTCCTTTTTGTTTTGTTTTGTCTTTTATGCTATTCGGATGCTACAGTAGTTTGAGCATACATCCTTCCAGATTCACATCAAGAAGAAAAGAGTTTATATTCCCAGGAGGCTCACAAACGAGTCCCCAGATTCACTCTGATTGGACAGAATTGCAGCTCACACCATTTCTGAACCCATAATTGGCTAGTTTCTTGCTCTGTATTTGACCAGGCTTAGGCCTTATGTTCTACCTCTGGAATCAGATGATGAAGCACCTCCCTCAAGCCATCTGACTTCAGTGAGAGAGAGAAAGATATGATTTTATAAAAACGAGGAATGAGTGCTGGTGGCAAAAAAAATGAGAATGTCTCCTATAGCTCCTGCCTACTTCCCTGAACCCCTACTACACCTCGCTACAGGTTACCACTGTTAGCAATCTCCCATGTATTCCTTCAGAAAATTCATATGCATATTCAAGACAACACAAATGGGATCACATTATAGATACTTTTGCTTTTTTATTTTTAATTAATATTACATCCTAGGCTATCTACATCAGCCCACAGAAGTCTACATCATGCCTTTTAATGGCTGCATAATATTCCAATATAAGTACGTACTATAATTCTTTTAATTAAACCCCTATTTATGGACATTTGTTTGGGGGGAATTGTTATTTGAAATAATGCTCAATGATCATCTTCGTACATAAATTCTGATGCACTTGTCCAAGTTTATCTATAGATTAAATTCTTAGACATAAAATTACTGGGTTAAAAAGGATGTACATTTAAAATGTTAATAGGTATGTTCAAAAATACATATAAGATTAGAGATTGAACCTCTGCATCCCCACCCACAGTATATGAAAATGTCTGAGTCTCATTATATCTTTGCAGTCTTGCCCATGTGACAGCTAAAAAGCAATATTTTGTTTATTTTATTTTGTATGCCATTTGTTTATTGGCTAACTGAAAGTCATCAGTGAATTGCCTGTTTCACCCGTGCTAATTTTTCTTCTGGATATTAAATTTCTCCTCTTAACACCTGTCTCAGGCTGGGTTCTCTAGAAAAGCAAAAACAGTAAAGCATATAAATATATAGAAAGAGGGGTTTATATCAAGGAAACAGCTTACGAAACTGTACAGGCTAGAATGTCCAAAGTCTGTGGATCAGGATAGAGGCTTCTCCCAATTCATGTAGCTGCAGGGGCTGGTGAGCCCAAAATCAGCAGGTCAGAGAACAAGACTTTTTTTCACAGGCTGTGAAGATCGGTGAATCCCAAGATCAGCAGACAAGGCTGCCAGGCTTCTCCTGATTCATGTAGCTGCAGGGGCTGTCAAATCCAAGATCAGTAGGTGAGAGAGCAGGCCTCTTGCTCACAGGCTGTGAAGATGAATGAATCCCAAGATTGGCAGGGAAGCTACTAGCTCAAGTCCCAAGAACTGAAGGTCAAATGAACAGGAGGCAGCTGCAGGATACAGAGAGGGCAAAAGCCAGAACATACACTTACATTTGGATTTAGGCCACATGCCCAAGGAAATTTCCTTTCAACTGATTGGCTGCTCACAGCAGATCCCATCATGGGGGTGATCACATATAAACACTGAGAATCATAGCCCAGCCAAGTTAACATACAATCTTAACCATCGCAGCACCTAATGTGTTATTCTAAAACATTTTTAGACTGTCCTTTGACTTCTCACTTTTTACAGCATTTTTGTCATATCAAAATTTTTTAGATTGACAATAGAGGCAGGGCCAAGATGACGGACTTGCCAAACACTTCCAGTAGTCCACTTACAATGAAAACCTGAAAAAAACAAGTGAAACTATTATATTTATGACAAGCTGGGAGCCCTGAACATCAAAGGCAAAGTTAGGAAATGACTGAGCAGCAGGGGAGGGAGAGACGGCTCAGAAGCAGAGAGGAGTTGCCGGATCTGAATCTCCAGGATCCCTTAGGCACCATTCCTGGGAGCAGCTGTGACAGGCTGGTGGTAGCTTTCAGCCTCAGTTTCCTCAAGCAGAAACAGCCAGCTGCATAGCCTACTCACACCTCCAAACCAGAGAAGAATGGTGCTCTTGGCAAAAGCTAAGTACTTGCATATATTTTACCATGCCCCTGCCACCAAGCCAGCTTCAGTGGCTGTTGATTTCCCTGGGGCTGAGATAGGTCCTGCTGGTGGTCCTGTGCCATTCTCCCGTCCTTGAAGAAGGAATAAATTCCCAATTGGGGAAAAGATAATCTGCCAGTTCCACTAACCTGGGGAGCTCAGGACAGAAGCAGCTCCTATACAGGCATAAACGATCCATGGGCTTTGAATACTTTCACCCCTGCATGGACCTGTGTGGGGCTATTTCAGGAGAAAAGGTCCTTGCTGGCAGACTGCAACTATTTCAGCTGTGCAGTGGAGTGGGGGGTGTTTGATGTTTGACACCACTTTGCCTATTAAACAGGGTCCTCACCTACCCACATCAGGGGCCTAAGGACTGCTGGAACCACTCAGGTCACCCAGCCACCCATGACAGAGGTCCAAGGGTAACTGCTACCTCCCAGTCCTTACAACCAAAAGCATTGGATGCCCATGGCCTGTCTGCAGATCCCACCCACCTGTGCGCTCTAGGGAACAGGGATGCGCTTTCCTCAGAGATACTCATGGGATGGTTGCCAGCCCCCTGCTTTGTTCAGAGCATGACCCCATGCTGCAACCAGATACCAGTACCTACACCAATCTCCCCTGCCCCTCTAAGACTGTAGAACAGAGCCTGTACCACACACTTGATGACCAGCTACCTGGACACCTGAGCTGAATCCATACAAGAAAAGTGAATGGACTCCTAGGCTGATATATGTGATAAGACATCTAGCTATCTGATGACAGGACATCAGAGCTTCAAAGGTGAAAATAATCAAGCTAGGTCACTCAAGCAACCTATTTGGGCGTATCAAAACAAAACAAAGTAAGAAGCTAGGATACAGTAAACAAACATAAAATAAACTAATACAATAACTTATAGATGGTTCAGAGACAAGAGTCAATATCAAATCATATAAAGAAGCAGACCATGATCACTTCAACAAGCTCTCAAAACAAAGAACCAAGGGATCTTCTGGATGAAGGTACCTTCCTAGAATTACTGGATGCAGAATACAAAAGATTAATATAGAGAACTCTTCAAGACATCGGGAAGGAGATCAGTTAACACACAGAAAAAGCCAAGGAACACACAGATAATCAGTTGAATAAATTAAAAAGTTATTCAAGAACATAATGAAAAATTTAATAAGCTGCAAGTGGGTTTGGCAAGAATCCATAGAGAGACAGCAATCAGAAATTCAGAAGATTAACAATAAAAATTACAGAATTAGACAACTCAATAGAAAGTCAGAGGAGCAGAATTGAGCAAGTGGAAGTCAGAATTGTTGCGAATGAAGATAAAGCACTTGGCACCAATATATTTGAAGAAAAATTGGATAAAAGAATTTAAAAAAATGAAGAAACCCTAAGAATCATGTGGGACTCTATTAAGAGAATAACCTATGAGTGATTGGAGTACCAGAACAGGGAGGGATAACAGAAAATACAGAGAGAATTGCTGAAGATGTGTTGGTAGAAAACTTCACTGATACAGTGAAAGATGAGAAGATATCTAACCAAGATGGTCAGCGAACTCCATATAAGGTAGATCTTAAAGTCACCAAGACACATTATAATCAAACTTGCCAAAACCAAAGCTAAAGAGAGAATTTTAAGAGCAGCTAGGGATAAATTAAAAGTCATCT
Source organism: Elephas maximus indicus (assembly GCF_024166365.1). Classification (NCBI taxonomy): domain Eukaryota; kingdom Metazoa; phylum Chordata; class Mammalia; order Proboscidea; family Elephantidae; genus Elephas; species Elephas maximus. The sequence goes on from NC_064845.1 coordinate 21,344,390, forward strand.
TAAAAAGGAGAGTCAATAAGAATAAGCTCAGACTACTCAGCAGAAACAGTGCAGGCAAGAAGGCAATGGGATAACTTATATAAAGCATGGAAAGAAAAAAATTGCCAGCCAAGAATCACATATCCAGCAAAACTGTCTCTCAAATATGAATGTGATATTAGGACATTTCCAGATAAACAGAAGTTTAGGGAATTCATAAAAACCAAACCAAAAGTACAAAAAAATACTGAAGGGAGTTCTCTGGTTAGAAAATCAATAATACCAGATATCAACCCAAGACTAGAACACTGAACAGAACAATCAGATGTCAACCCAGATTGGGAAATCACAAAAATAAATCAAGTTAAAAAAACACTCAAAACAGGGAAACAACAATGCTATTGTGTAAAAGAAGATAACATTAAAACAATAAAGAGGGTCTAAGAAATGTGTAGTCATAGATCTTTCCTATGGAGAGGAAGATAAGGTGATATAAAGAAATAAAAGTTAGGTTTAAACTTAGAAAAATAGGGGTAAATATTAAGGTAACCATAAAGGAGACTAACAAGCCTACTCATCAAAATAAAATACAAGAAAAAAATAGAGACTCAGCAGAAACAAAATCAACAGCAATGAATAAGAGGAAAAGACAACATATAAACTCCTCAGCACAGAAAATTAAGTGGAAAAAAGAAACTGTCAACAACACACAAAAAAGACATCAAAATGACACCACTGAACTCATACCTATCCATAATTATGCCAAATGCAAAAGGACTAAATGCATATATAAATAGACAGAGAGTGGCAGAATGGATAAAAAACCATGATCTGTCTATATGCTGCCTATAAGAGACATACCTTAGACTTAGAGACACAAACTAAAACTCAAAGGATGGAAAAAAATACATCAAGCAAACAGCAATCAAAAAAGAGCAGAAGTGGCAATATTAATTTATAGACTTTAAAGTTAAATCCATCAAAAAGGATAAGGAAGGACACTATATAATGATTAAAGGGACAATACACCAAGAAGATACAACCATGTTAAATATTTATGCACCCAATGACAGGGCTGCAAGATACATAAAACAAACTCTATCAGCATTGAAAAGTGAGACAGACTGCTCCACAATTATAGCAGAAGACTTCAACCCACCACCTTCAGTGAAGGACAGAACTTCCAGAAAGAAGCTTAATAAAGACACAGAAGATCTAAATGCCACAATCAACCAACTTGACCTCATAAACACATACAGAACACTTGACCCAACAGCGGCCAAGTATACTTTCTTTTCTAGTGCACACGGAACATTCTCTAGAATAGACCACATATTAGGTCACAAAGCAAGCCTTAGCAGAATCCAAAACACTGAAATATTACAAAGCATCTTCTCTGACCATAAGGCCATAAAAGTAGAAATCAATAACAGAAAAAGCAGAGAAAAGAAATCAAACACTTGGAAACTGAACAATACCCTGCTCAAAAAAGATGGGGTTATAGAAGACATTAAGGAAGGAATAAAGAAATTCATAGAATCCAGTAAGAATGAAAACACTTCCTATCAGGACCTTTGGGACACAACAAAAGCAGTGCTCAGAGGTCAGTTTATGTCAACAAATGCACACATACAAAAAGAAGAAAGGGCCAAAATCAATATCTCTACAACTTGAACAAATAGAGCAACAAAAGAAACCCTCAGGCACCAGAATAAAGCAAATAATAAAAATTAGAACAGAATTAAATGAAGTAGAAAACAGAAAAACAATTGAAAGAGTTAACAAGACCAAAACTGCTTCTTTGAAAAAACTGACAAAATTGATAAACCATTAGCTAAACTGACAAAAGAAAAACAGGACAGGAAGCAAACAACCCGAATAAGAAATGAGATGGGCAATATTACAACAGACCCAAATGAAATTAAAAGAATCATTCAGATTACTACAAGAAACTGTGCTCTTCCAAATTTGAAAACCTAGAAGAAACGGATGAATTCCTAGCGTACTACCTACCTAAACTAGTACAAACAGAGGTAGAACAACTAAATGGACCCATAACAAAAGAACAGTCTGATAGCTACCTGAAAGCATTCCCCTTGAGATCAGGAACCAGACAAGGATGCCCTTTATCACCATTCTTATTCAACATTGTGCTGAAGGTCCTAGCCAGAGCAATTAGGTTAGGTAAAGAAATAAAGTGCATCCAGATTGGTAAGGAAGAAGTGAAAGTATCCCTATTTGCAGATGACATGATCTTATACACAGAAAACCCTAAGGAATCCTCAAGAAAACTACTGAAACTAATAGAAGAGTTCAGCAGAGTATCAGGATACAAGATAAACATACAAAAATCAGTTGGATTCCTCTACAACAACAAAAATAACATCAAAGAGGAAATCACCAAATGAATACCATTTACGGTAGTCCCCAAGAAGATAAAATTCTTAGGAATAAATCTTACCAGAAGACATTCGACCAGCTATCAGATATATGAGGAAATGCTCACGATCATTAGCTTATTCCACTAAAAAACCCACTGCCATTAAAAAAAAAAAACTGCCATTAGAGAAATGCAAATCGAAACTACAATGAGATTCCATCTCACTCCAACAAGGCTGGTATTAATCCGAAAAACACAAAATGATAAATGTTAGAGAGGTTGTAGAGAGCCTGGAACACTTATACACTGCTGGTGGGAATGTCAAATGGTACAACCACTTTGGAAATCGATTTGGGGCTTCCTTAAAAAGCTAGAAATAGAACTACCATATGATACCAGCAATCCCACTCCTTGGAATATATCCTAGAGAAATAAGAGCCTTTACAGGAACAGATATAAGCACAGCCATATTCACTGCAGCACTGTTTACAATAGCAAAAAGATGGAAGCTACCAAGGTGCCCACCAACGGATGAATGGATAAGTAAATTATGGTATAGTCACACAATGGAATACTACACATCGATAAAGAACAATGATGAAACCGTGTGTCATTTAATAACATGGACGAATCTGGAAGGCATTATGCTGAGTGAAATTAGTCAGTTGCAAAAGGACAAATATTGTATAAGACCACTCTTATAAGAACTCAAGAAATACTTTAAACATAGAAGAAAATATTCTTTGATGGTTATGAGGGGGAAGAGAAGGAGGGAGAAAGGTTTTCACTAATTAGATAGTAGGTAAGAACTATTTTCAGTGAAGGGAAAGACAACACACAATACAGGCGAGGTCAGCATAACTGGACTAGACCAAAAGCAAAGAAGTTTCCTGAATACACTGAACACTTCAAAGGCCAGCGTAGCAGGGGCAGGGGTGTGGGGATCATGGTTTCAGGGGACTTCTAAATCAATTGACATAATAAAATCTATTAAGAAAATATTCTGCATCCCACCTTGGAGAGAGGCGTCTGGAGTCTTAAATGCTAGCAAGCAGCCATCTAAGAGGCATCAATTGGTCTCAACCCACCTGGACCAAAGGAGAATGAAGAACATCAAGGACACAAGGTAATTACGAGCCCAGGAGGCAGAAAGGGCCCCATAAACCAGACTACGTCAGCCTGAGACCAGAAGAGCTAGATGGTGCCCGGCTACAACCGATGACTGCCTTTCCAGGGAACACAACAGAGAATCCCTGAGGGAGCAGGAGAGCAGTGGGATGCAGACCCCATATTCTCATTAAAAAAAAAACAGACTTAATGGTCTGACTGAGACTAGAAGGACACCGGTGGTCACGGTCCCCAGACCTTCTGTTAGACCAAGACAGGAACCATTCCCAAAGCCAACTCTCCAGACAGAGATTGGACTAGACAATGGGATAGGAAATGATACTGGGGAAGAATGAGCTTCTTGGGTCAAGTTAGACACATGAAATTATGTTGGCATCTCCTATCTGGAGGGGAGATCAGAAGGCAGAGGGGGTCAGAAGCTAACCTAATAGACATATAAGGAGAGAGTGGAGGGAAGGAGTGTGCTGTCTCATTAGGGGGAAAGCAATTAGGAGTATATCCAAAAAAAAAACCAAACCCACTGCTGTCGAGTCAATTCCGACTCATAGTGACCCTATAGGACAGAGTATAACTGCCCCATAGAGTTTCCAAGGAGCACCTGAGAGATTTGAACTGCCGACTTTTTGGTTAGCAGCTGTAGCACTTAACCACTACGCCACGAGTGTTTCCTAGGAGTGTACAGCAAGGTGTATATAAATTTTTGTATGAGAGACTGACTTGATTTGTAAAGTTTCACTTAAAGCACAATAAAAATTAAAAAAAAAAAAAATTTAAGAGTCCAGGTATTTGCATCGTGCTTGTGCTTTATTGTTGAGCAAGGAAAACACATCAGAATATTCCTATACCTTCAGCTGACTCTGCAATTCCTAATTTTTTTTATGGCAGCTGTATATTTAGCGGAGCCCTGGTGGCATGTTGGTTAAGACCTCAGGCTGCTAGCCAAAAGATTGGTAGTTTGAACCCACCAGCTGCTCCTTGGAAACCCTGTGGGGACAGTTCTACTCTGTCCTATCATGTCGTTACAAGATACAATCAACTGGACAGCAATGGGTTGTTTAGTTTTGTTTTTTACTCTCTTAAATCACGTTCCTTCTCTCTGTTTACCTTCCTTTCTTCCTTTACACTCCTAGAAAGATGGTGTGCAAATATTTTTCCTAATCTCTGAGGAAGATTTGAAGATTGATTAAGCAGTCCCTGCCTTTGGGAAAACGGAAGCTAATGGTTGTAAATGATTGGGTCTAAGGATATAATAATCCCACAGAGTCTGCTGGGAAAGAACAAGAGGATGATTGGTTTGCAAAGAAAGAGAATACCTCTGAAGACTCGCTAAAAAATGGGAAGCTAATTCAGTCAGGGAAAACTGCAAGAGTTTAGAAAATGCTAAGAAGACTGAAAGTCCCTTAGCCAAAGAAAAGCTAGGTAAAAAGATCTAGCGAATGTGCATTGTTTGAGTGTCCAGGGGTCCCACGGAACCTGAGGAGTCCCCCAGATTAACATTGCCAGTATCTAGGGACTTCATCATTGATTCTTCCAATCAACACAGAGAGAAGAACTCTATCAACCTTTAGCGCTTCAAGTGTTAACCAACTGATGGGAGGTACACCTGACCACATGTTGCCATAATACTTTGTTCAGTATTTGTCTGATCATAACTTTGATAACCCCATTCTCCCAATAACTCTGAACGTCCACATCCCAAAGGAGATATGGAGAAGGGAAAGTGACATTAGCCACTAAACCTTAATGTGATTTAAGACCTGGAAGCTTTTGAGTCTCAGAAGATAGAGTTGATTTCCAAAACTAGCTAGTTGATTTCCAAATAAGCTAGTCGAATTATTCCATGCATATTCATAATATTATTTATATTTAATCACTGTTAAATTTATTTGAACTTCTCTTCTTAAAAAAACCTCTCAATTTTAAACCGAATGATGTTAATAAAAGATATATTTATACACACTAAGAACAACTAGTGTATGAGTGGCCAGGCAAGCATATAATTCAGAGACAATATAGTAATTCTTGAGGTGATGTTAATTAAGTTAAATATTTTTCTTAGTAATTTTATTGGTAAGAAAGTTCAATTGAGATGAATCTTTTGAATGAAAGAGAATGTAGTGGTATTCAAAGGATTGAGTATTTCTTTACCTACAAATAATTTAAAGTCTATCTAATGTCCCCCACCAGAAGGGCGTTTCAGGAATGTAGAGGTCTGGGCTGTGAAACTGATACCTTCCCACCATGAATTAATCAGCATCTTCAGGGTTGAACAGGTATCAAATGAGAAAGTTCAGGCTTTACTGACCTAAAGCAACAGGAAACAAACTAAAATTTCCTATAATGTATTACCAGACTGCAAATCAAAACTCAAAACACCGTTTAAAATTATAGTGTTTAGTGTTTTATCATAAGCAAATATTGCTCTGTATTAGAGAACAGGAGGCCTGAGGAACTCAGAGGGAAAAATCCACTTTTATAGTTTACATGAGATTATGGCTGTAGGAGGACTTTTTCCACTACTGGCAAGGGCAGAAAAAAAAAATCTCTGCTTCACTTTTTGTTTTTTGCAGAATTTGCAAAAACAATAACTTTAAATCAGCCCTCTCGATCTACCACAGGCTCTGGGTAATTATCCCCAATAGGTTCCTTTAGTGAGTCAGTTTCTATTTTTTTCTTCAAAAGTAGTTTCTTTTTGACATTTTTATGCAGCCTTTCTGTTTGCTAAAATAACAGCAGTCTCCTATTACAAAAATATCAACAACTGTTGGGGATTTTGTTTCTCTAGAGCTCAGGTCTCAAGCCTCTGACACAGTGGCTAACATGGCAATCTAAGTTGTTGATTACAGGCAAATTCCCGTTTTTCCCTACCAGATTAATGAAACTGAAATTGAGATTGGCCCACTGCTCTATTGAATTCTCAAGCACCTATGCCACCTACCTGAAGTCTCTGTGAGTCTTTGGAAGAGTCTTTTATTTTTTTATTCATATCTTAAAAATCTAGTATATAAAAAAAGGAAAAATCAATAAGGAGGAACTTCTGCTTCTGACCAAGATAGAGAAATAAGAACTGGATTTATTCTTCTACCTGAAACAACCAAAAATTAAACAAAATGTAGGAAGTTAATAATTTTCAAGACACTGGGTCGTCAAGCAAGGGAGGATGGTGACCCATGAAATATGAGAAAAAAATGAAGCAAATCATATAATTACTGCACTTTACTACCTGAGGGAGTTTCCAGGACACAGCACAGGGAGGAGGAACTCAGGTGGAGGCCAATGGACTCCTTGAGTTAAAGAGATAGAGCTTAGAGTCCAATGAAACCAAGGCTACTAAAGTTCGTAGAATGGCATGCCAGAGAGAAAAAAAACTGCACAGAGAGAAAACTCCAGAGGTCTTCAGAGTGCCCCCTTGAATATTCAGTTGAGTACAGATCAGCACGTGCATGTGAGAAACCTACCTGAGGCCAGAGAATGAACCACTAAAAAGGATTACAGATGACAAATGGTGCCTAGTGAATACTCAGGGGTTAGAATGTTTCCCACCAGCCAGACTAAGGAACCTCAAGATTTACAGGGCATTGGGTAGAATACTCAGAAGGGTCTTATCTCTATAGAGAGGAATAATTATCCCATAACCAAACACTGCTCTGGTGCTACCTAGCAATTTCTAAAAGCAAGACTGGAAGGATCTAGTTTTCCAGGTAACTTAGCTGTGTCCCAGAACAAAGCTCAAGAATATTTATAGGAGCACCAAAACATTCAGCATACTACAAGGTGTAATTTACAATGTATGGCATTCAACCAAAAATTCTCAGACACACAAAGAAGCAGAAAAATATGATCCAAAAGGAAGAGCTCAATCAATTGAAATGGATTAAAAACTAACACAGGTGTTACAATTAGCAGAGAAAGACCATAAAATGGTTATTATAATTGTATCCCATATGTTCAAAAAGTTATGCAAAAACACAGAAGATATAAAAAGATCAAAATCAAACTTCTAGAGATGAAAACTACAGTGTGTAAGACAAAAAACATGCTTTATGAGATTAACAGCAGATTAGTGTTTGCAGGAAAAAAAAAGATTAGTGAATCTGAAGGTATAGCAATAGAAAAAATACAAAATGAATTAGAGAAAGAAAAGGGGTTTTTAAAAATTGGATCACATCAGTGAGCTCAAGCAGCCTAATGTATGAGTAATTGGAGTGTCGAGGAGAGAGAGCATAAAAGTATTTGAAAACATTATGGTTAAAAATTTTCCAAATTTTCTATAAACCCACAGATCCAAGAAGCTTAACAAAAGCACAAGAAACATAAAGAAAACTACACCAAGATACAGTACTCAAGTTGATCAAAACCAGTCATAAGTAAAAAACTTAAAAAGCAGCCAGAGAAAAAGATATGTTATATACAAAAGAACAAAGGTAAGGATGACAGCAGATTATTTGTCACAAACCATACAAGAGAAAAAAAAAAGTGGAGCAACATCTTTAAAGTATTGAAAGAAATAGACCTGTTGCCCTAGAATTTTATATTCAGTGAAATGATCTTTCAAAAATGGAAACAAAATAAAGATTTTTTCAGACATAGAAACAATGAAACAACTTATCATTTTCTTTGAGATCAATAATATTGGTAAATTTCTATATTTCCAATAGACAATATATAATTTGCTAAATTTGTTCATCCTTTTGACAGTTTTGGCTATTCTATGTTCTTAAATTTGATTAGGGAATTAAAAACAAAAAGATGCAAATTACCAGTATAAGGAATGAGAGTGATGATATCACTACACATTCTACGAATATCAAATTGATACTAAGGGATTATTATACACAACTTTATTCAAATAAAGTCTACAACTTAGATTCAAAGGACAAATTCTTTGAAAGATAGACTACCAAAGCTCACTCATTAATAGCCCTATATATACAAAATAAATTGAATTTGTAATTAAAAATTTTCCTACAAAGAAGTCTTCAGGCCCATATGGTTTCACTGGGGAATTTCACAAAAGATTTAAGGAAGAAAGAATAGCAATTCTACACAAACACCTCCACATTTCCAGATCACTGAAAAGAAGGGAATACTCCCCAACTCATTCTATGAGGCCGGAATTACCCTGATATCAAAACAGATGAAGATAGTACAAGAAAAGAAAACTACAAACCAATATCCCTTGTGATCATACATAAAAAAATGCTAACCAAATTTGAGCAGATCAAATATAACAAAACATAAAAAGATAATACACCATGATCAAGTCTGCAAGGCTGTGCAAAGGTAGTTTAATAGAAAATTGATCCATATAGTTCACCATATTAACAACCAAATAAAGAAAAGCCATATGATCATCTCAACAGATGCAGAAGAAAGAATTTAATGAAATTCAACAACAATTTCTGATAAAAATTCTCCAAAAGTTAGGATTGGAGAGATAATACAAAGTATCTTCTCTGATCACAGCACTATCAAAGTAGAAATTAACAACAGGAAGAGCAAGCAAAAAAAAAAATCAAATACACAGACACTGAACAACACCCTGCTTAAAAGAAATCAAAGATGAAATCAAAAAACTCCTAGAATCAAATGAAAATGAAAACACATCATGCCAAAACCTTTGTGACACAGCAAAGGCAGCGCTCAGAGGTAAATTTAAATCAAAACATTAGCTACACAACTCAAACAAATAGAACGAGAACAATAAAAGAAGCTCACAGCCACCAGAAGAAAGGAAATAAACATCAGAGCAGAAATAAACGAAACAGAGAATAGAAAACAATAGAAAGAATCAACAAAACCGAAGGTTGGTTCTTTGAAAGAATCAACAAAATCAACAAAGCACTGGCCAAACTGACAAAAGAAAAACATGAGAGGACACAAATAACCCAAATGAGAAATGAAGTGGGGGACATTACAACAGACTCAACTGAAATAAAAAGGATCATACCAGAGTACAATGAAAAACTATATTCCAACAAATTTGAACCCTAGAGAAAACGGACAAGTTTCTAGAAACAAACTACTACCCAATCTAACACAAACTGAAGTTGAAAATCTGAACTGACTCACAACAAGAGAAGAGATTGAAAAGATAATATCAAAAAAAGAAAAACTCCCAACAAAAAAAAAATCCCTGGCCCAGATTGCTTCACTGGAAAATTCTACCACACATTCAAAAAGCTCACACCAATACTACTCAAACTATTTCAGAACATGGAAGAGGAAGCGATACTTCTGAATTCATTCTATGAAGCCAGTATAACCCTGATACCAAAACCAAGCAAAGACACCACAAAAAAAGAAAATTACAGACTAGTATCTCTCATGAATACAGATGCGAAAATTCTCAACAAAATTCTAGCCAACAGAATTCAGCATCATATCAAAAAATAATAAACCACAACCAAGTAAGATTCATAACAGTATGCAAGGATGGTTCAACTTTAGAAAATCAATCAATATAATCCACCGCATAAATAAAAGAATTACACGATCATCTTGATCGACGCAGAAAAGGCATTGGACGAAGTCCAACACCCATTCCTGATAAAAACTCTCAATAAAATAGGTATAGAAGGGAAATTTCTCAACATAATAAAGGGCATCTATGCAAAACTTTTTTTTATATACAAAACCACAGCCAGCATCATTCTTAATGGAGAGAGGCTGAAAACATTCCCTTTCAACCAGGACAAGGATGCCCTATATCATCACTCCTATTTAAATTGTGCTGGAAGTCCTAGCAAGAGCAATAAGGCTAGAAAAAGAAATGAGAGGTATCCAAATTGGTAACAAAGAAGTAAAACTCTCCCTATTTGCAGATGACATGATACTATACATAGAAAACCCAAAAGACTCCATGAGAAAAATACTGAAACTAATAGATTCAGCACAGTAGAAGGATATAAGTTAAACATACAAAAATCAGTTGGATTCCTACACACCAATAAAAAGAACAATGAAAAGCCCCATAGAGTTTCCAGGGAGCAACAGGTGGATTCCAACTGCCAACCTTTTGGTTAGCAGCCATAGCATTTAACCAGCATGCTATCAGGGTTTCCAATTTCAATAAAGAGAACAATGGAAAGGAGTCAAGAAAACAATACCACTTATAATAGCCCCTAAAAAAATAAAATAAACAGTGCCATCGAACTTGGGAATAAATCTAATCGGGGATGTAAAAGACCTATACAAAGAAAACTACAAAACAGTACTGCAAGAAACCAAAAGAGAACTACATATACGGAAAAACATACTATGCTCATGGATAGGTAGATTCAACACTGTGGAAATGTCAATTCTACCCAAAGTAATCTACAAATACAATACAACCCTGATCCAAATATGAACAGCATTCTTTAAAGAGATGGAAACACTATCATTAACTTTATATGGAAAAGGAAGAGGCCCCGGATAAGTAAAGCACTATTGAAGAAGAAGAACAAAGTAGGAGGACTTGTACTACCTACGCTCAGAACCTGCTATACAGGTACGGTCATTGAAACAGCCTGGTATGACAGATACATTGACCGATGAAACAGAATCGAGAATCCAGATGTAAACCCATTCACCTTGGGTCACTTGGTCTTCAATAAGGGCCCAAAGTCCATCAAATGGGGAAAAGACAGTCTTTTTAACAAATGGTGCTGGCAAAACTAGATGTCCGACTGCAAAAAAATTAGACAGGAACCATACCTCTCACCACAGACAAAAGCTAATTTGAAATGTATCAAAGACCTAAATACATTAAAAAAAAAAAAAACTATAAAGATTATAGAAGAAAAAATAGAATCAACTCTAGAGGCCCTAATACATGACATTAACAGGATACAAAACATAACTAACAACACATAAACTGCAGAAAATAAGCTAGATAACTGGGATCTTCTAAAAAGTAAATAATTATGCTCATCGAAAGACTTTACCAAAAGAGTAAAAAGACAACCTACAGACTGGGAAAAAAAAAATTGGCTATAACAAATTCAGCAAAGTTCTAAACTCTAAAATCTACAGGAAAATCCAATACTTCTATAAAAGAAAGAGATAATCCAGTTACAAAATGGACAAAGGATATGAACAGACACTTCACCAAAGAAGACACTCAAGTGGCTAACAGACACATGAGGAAATGCCTACAATCACTAGCCATTAAAAAAAAAAAAAAAAAATTTTTTTTTTAGCCATTAGAGAAATGCAAATCAAAACCACCATGAAATACTATCTCACCCCAACATTACTGCCACGAATCAAACAAACAGAAAATAACAAATATTGGAGAGGCTGCAGGGAGATTGGAACTCTTATGCACTGCTGGTGGGAATGCAAAATGGTAAAACCATTTTGGAAAACAATATGGCACTTCCTTAAAAAGCTAGAAATAGAAATACTGTATGATCCAGCAATCCTACTCCTACAGATTTAACCTAGAGAAATAAGAGCTGTCACAGGAATGGACGTGTGCACACCCATGTTCATTTCAGCATTATGCGCAATAGCAAAAAGATGGAAACAACCTAGATACCCATCAACAGATGAATGGATAAACAAACTATGGAGCATACACACAATGTCATACTATGCAACGATAAAAAACAGTGATGAATCTGTGAAGCATCTCGCAACGTGGGTGAAACTGGAGGGCATTATGCTGAGTGAAATAAGCCAATCACAAAAGGACAAATAATTGCATGAGGCCACTACTATAAAAACTCATGAAAAGGTTTACACACAAAAAGAAACAATCTTTGAAGGTTACAAGGGAGGGGAGGAATGGGGATGGAAAAACACTAATTAGAAAATAGATAAGTGGTAACTTTGGTGAAGGGTAAGACTGTATACAATACTGGGGAAGCCAGCACAACTTGTCCAAGGCAAGATCTTGGAAGATCCATACACACATCCAAACTCCCTGAGGGACTGGATTACTGGGCTTAGGGCTGTGGGGACCATGGTCTTGGGGTATATCTAGCTCAACTGGCGTAACATAGTTTATATAAAAAAAATTCTACATCCGACTGTGGAGAGTAGTGCCTGAGGTCTTAAAAGCTTGTGAGTGGCCTTCTAAGATACTCCACTGGTCTCACCCTGTCTGGAGCAATGGAGAATGACAAAAAAAAAACAAAAACCGAAGACACAAGGGAAAGATTAGTCCAAATGACTAATGTACCACAAGTACTACAGCCTCCACCAGACTGAGTCCAGCACAACCAGTTGGTGCCCAGCTACTACCATCAACTGCTCTGACAGGGATCACAATAGAGGGTCCTGGACAGAGCTGGAGAAAAATGGAGAACAAAATTCTACCCTACGGAAAAAAGAAAAAAAAAAAAAAGACCAAACTTACTGGTCTGACAGAGACTGGAGAAACCCCAAGAGTTTGGCCTCCATACACCCTTTTATCTCAGTAATGAAGTCGTTCCTGAAGCTCACACTTCACCCAAATATTGGACAGGCCCATAAAACAAAATGAGACTAAGTGGGCACACCAGCCCAGGGGCAAGGACTAGAAGGCAGAAGGGGACAGGAAAGCTGGTAATAGGGAATCCAAGGTCTCCCCAAGAAGGGGAGAGTATTGACATGTCATGGGGTTGGCACCTAATGTCACAAAACAATATGTGCGCTAATTCACAAATTGTTCGGTGAGAAGCTAGTTGTTCTGTAAACCTTCATCTAAAGTGCAATAAAATAAAAAATAAAAAAATGGATTGGAAAGAGACTTTCTCAACTTGATAAAGGTCATCTATAGAAAAACTACAGCTAAAATCATGCTTAATGAAAGACTAAGTACTTTCCCCTAATATCAGGAACAAACTAGTGATGTCTACACTTACCACTTCTCTCAGCATTGCATAGGAATTCTAACCAGAGCAATAAAAAAAAAAAAAAAAAAAACCAAACCCACTGTCGTCGAGTTGACTCCGACTCATAGCGACCCTATAGGACAGAGTAGAACTGCCCGACAGAGTTTCCAAGGAGCGCCTGGCGGATTCGAACTGCCGACTTCTTGGTTAGCAGCCGTAGCACTTAAACACTATGCCATCAGGGTTTCCAACCATTGCAATAGGACAAGAAAAAGAAGTAAAAGGTATACAGAGTGGAAAGGGAGAAATAAAACTGTCTTTATCCACAAACAACATAAACTTTTATGTAAAAAATCTAATTGGATCTACACAAAAAAAAAAAAAAAAACAGTTACTGGAATTAAGTGAGTTTAGGTAAGGTAAATGAAAAACACCAAACCCATTGCTATAGAGCTGATTCTGACTCATAGCAACCCTATAGGACAGAGTAGAATTGCCCTATAGAGTTTCCAAGGAACATCTGGTGGATTCGAACTGGTGACTTTTTGGTTAGCAGCCATAGCTCTTAACCACTATGCCACCAGGGTTTCCATACAAAAATCAATTTGTAATTCTATCTACCAGCAATGAACAACCATAAATAAAAATTTCATTTAAAAAATCACTAAAATTACATAAAAATATAAAATAATTAGGAATAAATCTGGCAAAAAAATGTGAAAAAAACCTGTGCACTGAAAAACACAAAACATTGCTGAGAGTAATTAAAGAAGAACTAACTAAGGGATGAAATATATGATGTTCATTGATTGGAAGATGACACACAATTTTAGACACACAATTATTGTAGTACCATTTGTTGAAATGACTAATCTTCCTGTACTGGGTTGCCTTTGAACCTTTGTCAAAATCATTTTTCTGTATATATACTGGCCTATTTGTGGACTTTCTTACGTTCTGTTTGTTTATTGGAAGACTCGATAATGTTATATCGATTCTTCCCAAACCAATCCACAGATTCAACACACTTCTATTCAAATTCTCAGCAAGCTTTTTCTTTTGGGCAGAAATTTGACCGATTCTAAAATTGATGTAAAAATCCAAAGGACCTAGGATAGCCAAAACTGTCAAAAGAATGAGTAAGTGTATAGAATTAACATTACCTGATTTCAAAACTTACTAAAAGCTACAATAATCAAGGCAGTTTAGTATTTGTGTAAAGATAGATAATAAACAAACAGAACGTAAGAAAGTCCACAAATAGGCCCGTATATATACAGAAAAATGATTTTGACAAAGGTTCAAAGGCAACCCAGTAGAGGAAGATTAGTCATTTCAACAAATGGTACTACAATAATTGTGTGTCTTAAAAAAAAAAAAAAATTTTTTTTTTCTATTCAATAAAAAAATTAATTCTGACCCATATATTTCATCATTAAAAAATTAACTCAAGGAGCTGGGGCCAAGATGGCAAAGTAGTAAGATGCTTCCTGTAGTCCCTCTTACAACAAAGACCTGAAAAAACAAGTTAAACAATTACATATGACAATCTAGGAGCCCTGAACACCAAGGACAAAGTTGAAGAATAGGCCTGAGTGGCAGGGGAAGGAAAAGAGTGTTCACAAGCAGTGAGGAGTTGCCAGGCCTGATTTGGTGGGAACCGGCACGCAGAGGGTTGGATTGGCTGGCATGCAAAGTGAGGCAAACAGTGGTGCTTGGGACACATTCTCCACATTGGGAGAGACCGAGTGGCGGAGGGTCTGCTCAATCCTCCAAAACCAGTGAGAAGCTGCCCTCAATTGGCAAAACATAGATACATGCATCTAACCTACTGCACAGAGCAAAAAAAAAAAAAAAACCCTTTGGGAAGAACCTCTCTCCCATTTACCTGGCCCTCTCCACTTTGCACCGGGTCCAGGCCAGCTTCAGTGTTTGCTGCGTCTCCTGGGCTGGAAGGTCATGCACCCTGAGCCATCCTCCCAGCTTTGGAGAGGGAACAAATTAATAAACAGGAAAAAATAATCTGCTAACTCTCCTAAGCTGGGAACTCAGGAAAGGCACAGCCCCTTTGCCTAGGCACAGGCATAAGTGGTCTACTGACTGAATGCGTTTCACCCCTGCATAGGCCTGTATGGGTCCATTTCAACAGCATGGGTCCTCATTAGCACAGTACAACAAGGTATGTACCTGAAGCCTATTTTCAACTATATCAGCTAAAAGGGGGAGTGGCATATTTGTGGCATTTGACACTGCTCTGCCTATTAAGCATGGTCCTCATCTACCCACATCAGGGGCCGGAGAACTGGTAGCACCCATGAGAGGAGTCCAAGATAAGTGGTGCCTCCCAATCCTTACAGCCAACAGCATTGGGTGACCATAGTCAGGCTGCAAAACCCATCCAGCTGTGCACTCTAGGGAACAGGGATGGGTTTTCCTCCCAGACACTCAGGCAACCTTCAGCCCCCTGCACTGCTCAGCACATGACCTCCTACTGCAGCCAGATACCTGTGCCCACTCCAATCACCTCTGTCTGTCTAGGACTGCAAGTGAGAGCCTGCACCATGCACTTGGTGACCAACTACCTGGACACCTGAGCTGAATCCATACAAGAAAAGTAAACAGACTCCTAGGCTCACGTACCTAGTAACAGCTCTAACCACCTGGTGACAGGATGTGAAAGCTTCAAAGACACCAATAACCAAACTAGCTCACACGACGAGCCTATTTGAGCATATCAGAACAAAACAAATCAAGAGGCTAGGACACAATAAGCAAACATAAACTAAATATAATAACTTATCGATGGCTCACAGACAACAGTCAATATCAAATCACATAAACAGGCAGACCATGATGGCTTCAGCAAGCACCCAAAACAAAGAATCAAGAAACTTTCTGCAGGAAGAAAATTTTTTGGAAATACTGGAGGTAGAATTCAAAAGATTAACATGTAGGTCTCTTCAAAAGATCAGGAAGGACATCAGACAAAATGCAGAACAAGCCAAGGAACACAAGATAAAGCAACAGAGGAACTTAAGAATGTTATACAAGACCACAATGACAAATTTAATAGACTGCAAGAATCCATAAAGACAGCAAACAGAAATTGAAGAGATTAACAATAAAATTTCAGAGTTAAGCCACTCAATACAAAGTTAGAGGAGCAAAATTGAGACAATGGAAGTCAGAATTAGTAAGACTGAAGATAAAGCACTTGACACCAACTTATTTGAGGAAAAATCAGATAAAAGAATTTTTAAAAAATGAAGAAACCCTAAGAATTATGTGGGATTCTATCAAGAGAAATAACCTACAAGTGACTGAAATATCAAAATGGGGTGGGATAAGAGAAAAAACAGAAAGAATTGGTGATTTGCTGGCAGAAAGTTTCCTTGATATCATGAAAGATGAGAAGATATCTATCTAAGAAGTTCATTGAACCCCACACAGGGTAGATCCCCCCAAAAAGTTACCAAGACATATCACAATTAAACTTGCCAAAACTGAAGATGAAGAGGATTTTAACAGCCAGTAGGGATAAACAAAAAGTCACCGACAAAGGAGAGTCAATAAGACTAAGCTCTGACTACTCAACAGAAACCATACAGGCAAGAAGGCAATGAATGGGATGACATATGTAAAGCCTTGAAGGAAAAAAATTGCCAACCAAGAATTATATGTCTAGCAAAATTGTCTCTCAAATATGATGGTGAAGTTAGGGCATTTCCAGATAAACAGAAGTTTAGGAAATTTGTAAAAACCAAACGAAAATGAAAAGAAATACTAAAGGGAGTCTTCCAGTTAGAAAGTCAATAATATCAGATAACAACCCAAGTGTAGAACACAGGGTGGAGCGATCAGATACCAACCCAGATGGGGAAGTCACAAAAATAAATCAAAGCTAAAACACTAAAAATAGGGAAACAAAGACATCAATATGTAAAAGATGACAACATTAAAACAAAAAAGAGGCACTAAATATGGAGAGGAAGTCAAGATGATATAAAGAATTAAAAGATTGATTTAAACATAGAAAAATAGGGGTAAATATGAAGGTAACTGCAAAGGAAACTAACAATCCAACACATCAAAATAATAAACAAACAAAAAACATAAAGACTCAGCAAATACAAAATCAACAACAATGAAAAAGAGGAAAAGAAAATACGTAAAGAAAAATGATTCAGCACAGAAAATTAAGTGGAACAAAGAAACTGCCAGCAACGTATCAAAATGACAGCACTATACTCATACCTATCAATAATTATGCTGAATATAAATGGACTAAATGCACCCAAAAAAGAGACAAAGAGTGGTAGAATGGATAAAAAACACAATCCATCTACATGGTACCTACAAGAGACACACCTTAGACTTAAAGACAAAAAAAACTAAAACTCAAAGGATGGAAAAAAAATATATCAAGAAAACAACAATCAAAAAAGAGTAGGAGTGGTAATATTAATCTTTGACAAAATAGACTTTAAATTTAAATCTACGACAAAGGATGAGGCAGGACACTATATAACAATTAAAGGATCAATACACCAGGACATAACCATAGTAAATTTTTACACACCCAGTGACAGGACTCCAAAATACATAAAACAAACTCTAACAGCATTGAAAAGAAACATAGACAGCTCCACAATAATAGTAGGAGACTTCAACACACCGCTTTCAGCGAAAGACAGAACATCCAGAAAGAAGCTCAATAAAGATACAGAAGGTCTAAATACCACAATCAACCAACTTGATCTCATAGACATATACAGAACACTCCACCCAACAGCATCCAAGTAAACTTTTTTCCCAAAGCACATGGAACATTCTCCAGAATAGACCACGTATTAGACCACAAAGCAAGTCTTAACAGAATCCAAAGCATCAAAATACTACAAAGCATCTTTTCTGACCATAAAGCCATAACAGTAGAAATCAGTAACAGAAAAAGCAAGGGGAAAAAAAAAATCAAACACAAGAAAACTAGACAGCATCTTGCTCAAAAATCACTGGCTTATAAAAGAAATTAAGGATAGAATAAAGAAATTCACAGAATCAAATAAAAATGAAAACACATCCTACCAGAATCTTTGGGTCACAGCAAAAGCAGTGCTCAGAGGCCAATTTACGTCAATAAATGAACACATCCAAAAAGAAGAAAGGGCCAAAATCAAAGAATTATCCCCACAACCTGAACAAAGAGAAAAAGAGTAGCAAAAGAAGTCCACAGGAACAAGAAGAAAGCAAATAATAAAAATTAGAGCAGAATTGAATGAAATAGAGAATAGAAAAACAACTGAAAGAGTTAACAAGACCAAAAGCTGGTTCTTTGAAAAGATCAACAAAATCAATAAACTATTTGCCAAAGTGACGAAAGAAACACAGGAGAGGAAGCAAATAACCCAGATAAGAAATGAGATGGGTGAGTCACAACAGACCCAACTGAAATGAAAAGAATTATAACAGAATACTATGTAAAATTGTACTCCAACAAATTTGAAATCCTACAGGAAATGGACAAATTTCTAGAAACACACTACCTACCTACCTAAACTAACACAAACAGAGGTAGAACAACTAAATAAACCTACAACAAAAGAAGAAATTGAACAAGGTAATTAAAAAAGTCCTTACAAAAAAAAAAAAAGTCCTGGCCCTGACAGCTTCACTGGAGAATTCTTCCAAACATTCAAAGATTTAGCACCACTACTACTAAAGGTATTTCAAAGCATAGAAAAGGATGGAATACTTCCAAACTTATTCTATGAAGCTAGCATAACCTTGATACCAAAACCAGGTAAAGACACCAGAAAAAATGAAAACCACAGACCAGAATCCCTCATGATCAGACTCGAAAATCCTCAACAAAATTTTAGCCAATAGAATTCAACAACATATCAAAAAAATAATTCACCTAGACCAAGTGGGATTCATACCAGGTATGCAGGGATGGTTCAATATTAGAAAAACAATTAATGTAATGTAATTTATTTGTTTTTCTAATGTTGAACCATTCCTGCATACCTGGTATGTATCCCACTTGGTCATGGTGAATTACTAATGTAATCCATCATATGAATAGGAAACTCTGGTGGCGTAGTGGTTAAGTGCTACAGCTGCTAACCAAGAGGTAGGCAGTTCAAATCTACCAGGCGCTCCTTGGAAACTCTATGGAGCAGTTCTATTCTGTCCTATAGGGTCGCTATGAGTCAGAATCGACTCGACAGCAGTGGGTTTGGTTATTTTTTTGGTTTTATCATATAAATAAAACAAAAGACAAGAATCACATGATTTTATCAATCGATGCAGAAAAAGCATTTGACAAAGTCCAATACCCATTCATGATACACAAGAAAACTACTGGAACTTACAGAAGATTTCAACAAAGTATCAGGTACCAAGATAAACACACAAAAATCAGTTGGATTCTCTACACCAACAAAGAGGAAGTCACCAAATCAATACCATTTACAATAGCCCTCAAGAAGATAAAATACTTAGGAATAAATATAACCAGAGATATAAAAGAACTATACAAAGAAAACTACAAGCCACTACCGCAAGAAACCAAAAGAGACCTACATACGTGGACAAACGTTCTTATTCATGGATAGGAAGACTCAGTATTGTGAAAACATCAATTCTACCCAAAGTGATCTACAGATACAACGCAATTCTGATCCAAATTCCAATGACATTTTTTAATGAGATCGAGAAACAAATCACCAACCTCATTCAGAAAGGGAAGAGGCCCCAGATAAGTAAAGGATTACTGAAGAAGAACAAAGTGGGAGGCCTCACACTACCTGATTTTAGAACCTGTTATACTGCCACAGTAGCCAAAACAGCCTGGTACTGGTACAACTACAGATACATAGACGAATAGAACAGAATTGAGAATCCAGATGTAAATTCATCCACCTATGAGCAGCTGATATTTGACAAAGGCCCAAAGTCCAACAAAAGAGGGAAAAGACAGTCTCTTTAACAAATGGTGTTGGCATAGCTGGATATTCACCTGCAAAAAAATGAAACAAGACCCATACTTTACACCATGCACAAAACCTAACTCAGAATGGATCAAAGACCTAAATATAAAATCTAAAACGATGAAGATCTTGGAAGAAAAAATAGGGACAATACTAGGACCCCTAATACATGATATAAACAAAATACAAGACATTACTAATAATGCACAAACACCAGAAGAGAAACCAGGTGACGGGGAGCTCCTAAAAATCAAACACTTATGCTCATCAAAAGACTTCATCTAAAGAGTAAAAAGATTACCTACAGACTGGGAAGAAAAATTTAACTATGACATATCTGATCAGGGTCTAATCTCTAAAATCTACAAGATACTGCAAAACCTCAACAACAAAAAGGCAAATAATCCAATTTAAAAATGGGCGAATGATATGAACAGGCACTTCACCAAAGAAGACATTCAGGCAGCTAACAGATACATGAGGAAATTCTCAGGACCATTAGCCATTAGAGAAATGCAAATCAAATCTACAATGAGATACCATCTCACCCCAACAAGGCTAGCGTTAATCCAAAAAAACACAAAATAGTAAATGTTGGAGAGGTTGTGGACAGACTGGAACATAGGGCTTCTTATTGATAAACTAGACATCAAATTTTTTAAAAATCTGCTTTTTGAAATATGCTATTAAGAAGATGTAGAGGCAAGCTACAGACTGGGAGAAATGTGCAAATCACATGTCTGATGAGGGACTTATATCCAGAAAATTTAATCAATAAGAAAGCAAACAATGGGAGAAGATTTGAACAGACACACCACCACAGATATATGTGGATGGCAAATAAGCACATGAAAATATGCTCAACCTCATTTAATTACAGTCACCATGAGATAGCATTGCACACCTATTAGAATAGCTAAAATGAAAGAGATTGACCACACTTAGTGTTGAGAGGGATGTGGAGTAACTGGAAATCTTGTACACTGCTGGTGAGAATGTAATATGGTCCAATTACTTTAGGAAGCCATTCGACAGCTTCTTAAAAGGTGAAACATATACCTACCTATAATCCAGGCAATCTACTTCTAGGTATTTACCTAAGAAAATGAAAATACATGCCCATACAGACTTGTCCACAAATTTTCACAATACATTTAGCTGTTTTAGTAGAAAACTACCCACAAACCAACCCAGTGCCATTGAGTCTACTCCAACTCATAGCGACCCTATAGGACAGAGTAGAACTGCCCCATAGAGTTTCCAAGGAGCGCCTGACCCTTTGGTTAGCAGCTGTAGCACTTAACCACTACGCCAAAAATGTCAACTAACAGGTGACTAGATGAACAAACTCTGCCATACCAATACAATAGAATACTACTCAGTGATAAAAATTAATGAACATTGATGAAAACAGCAACATGGATGACTCTTGAAATAACTGTGCTGAGTGAAAGCCAGACCCTCCCAAAACAGTACATTCTTTAAGATCCCACCCACCCATTGCCATTGAGTCGATTCCGACTCATAGCGACCCTATAGGATAGAGATCCCATTCATACAAATTTCTTTTAAAAATGCAAAGTAACCTATAGCGTCAGAAAGCGAATCAGTGGTTGCCTGGGGATGGGAGTGGAGACATCAGTAGAAGAAGGTGAGACAAATTACAACTGAGCATAAAGAAACTTTTGGGGTTTGACGGACATTTTCATTATTTTGATTATGTTGACAATTTCATGGGCATAAACATATGTCAAAACGTAACAAATTGTACAATTTAAATGTTGTTTGTTTCACGTCAATTATCTCTTAATAAAGCTGATAAAAATTCTAAACATAAGAGCAGTAGGCCTGATCCTTCCTTTTACATGAGAATCCAGAAACCCTTTATTAAAGACCTGAGGTGATGTCAACAGTGATCCCACAAATATTCATCAGGCAGTGACCTTTGGAGGTAGTAGGATTCATCTAGGTCTTAAACTAATTCCTCTTTGACCTAAAATTTGAATAGGCCAAGGTCAAATTCAGGTGTTTTGAGTCTGATAAATGTTAATTTGGGGGCCCCTTTATAAAGAAAAGAAATAGTAAATTACAAATATGAAATCAGGTATGAAAGTGTTAATATAGAATAAGAAAGCAGAAAATTTTTCAAATTTTGACAGACTGGCGAACACCACAAATAGCACAAAAATCCCTAAAAATGAAACAATGTATTTCTTAATTAACCACCTAACACACTTCTCAATACATTGTTGTGCAAAGTCTTTGATCACCTCTTCATATCGTAATGATTTTACAATAACGTTATCTATAGCAGAAATAGAGGATTCAGTCTTTATATACATACATAATTAATTGTACATGCAACATTATTTATTATATTCTTGACAGGAGTGAACTTCCTGTTTGACTTCACATGGATAAGAACTGAACTTCCTGCTGGCAACTCGACATTTCTGATGACTGGGAGAATTTCTATGGACTAGCTCTTGGCTCTGTACATTTCACCCCAGGTTTGTCCTCGCTACCTATGTATATCTAGTGCTGGAGACCATAACACCCACTGAGACTGTGATAAAACCTCTGACTCTGTAAGTTCTTGTCCCAACGCCAGATGAGTTGGCACAACTGACGGGAGTATTTCCAGAAGGTAATCTCACACTTGGATGGCTACCAATACCTTAACTAAACATGGAAGTGTCTATGACCTACCTAAATATACCCCACTATAGAACTTTTCCTTAAAATAGATCCTAAAGAGTCCTGTGTTCACTCCAATGCTACCCAACCCACATAGAAACGTTATAGTGGCAGGAAGTATCAGAAGGGGAACGAGACAGTAGTCTAAACCAATTGCAGTTAAAATACCTAGTTTTGAAAAAATTTGGAGAAGCACATGACTATGCAAATACCTTGCTGGGGTCTCTTCCAGGGACTTAGAAGGACCCCTGCAGGATCCAGAAGCTTCAACCTCATTAGATTCAAAGTGAAATAATCTTTGAAATGGGCCATTATTACCTCTTTCTACACACCCGATTTTCTCTGTACTGTTTGCTTTTTCCCCCCAGCCATTCCCCGGGAGCTTCTCTCAGTTTCTTAATTTACGGTATAGTGACAGTCATTTGGCTTTATATGAGCCCCGTATAGCACTTTGAGAACTATAGCTATGTATTCTTATCACATATAGAGGAAGGGGCTGAAGATAATTTCTGCAAAATGAGGAATTATCAGGAGACAGGAAAATATATTTTCTTTAAAATATAATCATATATTTTAATAAATCACCTCAGATGAGAAACTAATGTGTACACACATTTTTTTTTAAATTAAACATATGTTCATAATTTGAAATTTTTGCTGCTCAGACATAAACCCAGGCCCTAGTTTTTATTATTCCCACTGGAATTAAATCTTCAATTAACTAGAATTATCTGAGAATGGGATCACTTAATTAATTTTTTTCTGCCTAACTTAAAATCATTAACCAAAACATTCTTTGTTTTATCCCTTATTGTTCAGACTCTTTCTAAATTGTAAGCAGGCAAGTTTTCTCACTTAGCAAGGAGAATAGCCTGAATGCAATTTAATTTGATTAATTAGGTTTCTGAATTGTTTCAGGAATGTGATTCTAGAAGTCAATTCTCATCCTACCAGAGCTTTGGAAGCTGTAAGCGCTCTTAATGAAGGTGCGTTCCCTGGGGAATTCCTGTGTCAGTTACAACATTTTATGTTGAAGGTGGCACAAAACCCATAAAGCAACTCTAACAACAAATAGTGGTTGGAGTAATTAAGTAGGTATGCACTTAACTTCAGAAGTAACTCTTTCTTCAGGTAAGGCTTGATCCAGGAATTTAAAGGTCGTGAGCATAGACTTGAATTTTCTCTGTCTCTGTCCTCTGCCTTTTGCCCCTGGGGCTTCAAACTCAGTCTCTGCATAGTGGTTACTCCAGCAGGTCCATGCTCCCTCCTTCAGATAATATAACACTGCCACCATTTCAGAACTCACATCCTTACATGACACAGTTAAAGAAGGGAGCTTCTCATCCCCGGAAGACCAGCAAACATCTCCTTCCATGTCATTGGCTCTGACTGAGTTACCTACTTAACCTTTGAACAAGGCAGTAACGCAGGAGGGCGTGGAGGAAAGAAATACAACGGTTGGTTTAAACCAATCTGGGCTTATTCCTAAGGAAAGTTGTGGGGTCAATTTCACAAAAGTTAAGTGGTCGTGATATGGTGTGGGGAATAGGTAGTGAGAACTAAATTTTCCAAAGGAAATAATGATAAGGGAGAATAGGTATTAGAGATGCAAAAAATGAAACCCTGGTGGTGTAGTGGTTAAGTTCTACGGCTGTTAACCAAGAGGTTGGCAGTTTGAATCTGCCAGGCACTCCTTGGAAATACTGTGGGGCAGTTCTACTCCGTCCTATAGGGTTGCTATGAGTCGGAATCGACTCGACAGCAGTGGGTTTGGGTTTTACACACATGAAGAAGCCCTGGCGGCATAGTGTTTAAGAGCTTGGCTACTAACCAAAAGGTCAACAGTTTGAATCTAACAGTCGCTCCTTGAAAACGCTGTGGGGCAGTTCTACCCTGTCCTATAGGGTTACTATGAGTGGGAATTGACTTGATGGCAATGGGTTTAGTTTTTTGATTTGGGAATATCCATGAAACAATTAGGTTTTACCAGGGCTCACAACCTGATTCCATTATTTATTACTTATACGACCTATGGCAAGTTAACTGCTTTAAGTCAGTTTCTTCTATGAAATGGGGACAATAACCCCTTCATCCTAAAATCGTTACGAAGATTACATGAGATAATATACGTATGATGCATGACATAACATCCAATACATAGTAGGTGCTCAATAATAATGATTGTTGCTCTTATAAAAAATACCCCAATCCTATAAATGGCTGCTATTACTGTGAGAGACAAGGAATTGTTTTTCACAGGGAACAAATTAGCACTCTGGCTAAAGGAAAAACAGCCTTTGACTTCAAAGTGCAATTAACTTTTAACTATTGGCTTTACCCCCCCACATGTCTGTCAGTTTGTCATACTGTGGGGGCTTGTGTGTTGCTGTGATGCTGGACGCTATGCCACCAGTATTTAGATACCAGTGGGGTTGCCCATGGAGGACAGGTTTCAGCTGAGCTTCCAGGCTAAGACGAGATGCATTGACCCAGTGGCAACAACAGTGGGTTCAAGCATAACAACGATTGTAAGGATGGCACAGAACCAGGCAGTGTTTCGTTCTGTTGTGCATAGGGTCGCTATGAGTCGGAGCTGGACTCAAAGGCACCTAACAACAACATTGGCTTTACCCAGTGTATAGAAAATCTTCCTCCAACCCCTCATTGAGTAAGTATATTGTTATTCTTGCTGTAAGGTGCCGTCGAGTCAGTTCCAACTCATAGTGAACATATGCACAACAGAACAAAACACTGCCCTGTCCTGTGCCATCCTCAACAATGTTTGCTGTTTGAGCCCATTGTTGCAGTCACTGTGTCAATCCATCTTGTTGAGGGTCTTCCTCTATTTCACTAACCCTCCACTTTACCAAGCATGATGTCTTTCTCCAGAGACTGATCTCTCCTGATAACCTGTCCAAAGTACCTGAGACGAAGTCTTGCCGTCCTCTCTTCTAAGGAGGATTCTGGCTATACTTCTTCTAAGACATATTGGTTTGCTCTTCTGGCAGTCCATGGTATATTCAATATTCTTAGCAACATCACATTAAAAGGCATCAATTCTTCTTCAGTCTTCCTCATTCATTGTCTAGCTTTCACATGCATATGAGGAGACTGAAAATACCATGGCTTGGGTCAGGCCCACCTTAGTCTTCAAAGTGACATCTTTCCTTTGCAACACTTTCAAGAGGTCTTTTACAAGCACATTTGGCCAGTGCAATGCATCATTTGATTTCTTGACTACTGCTTCCATGGGCTTTGATTGTAGATCCAAGTAAAATGAAATCCTTGACAATTTCAATATTTTCTCCATTTATCATGATGCCGCTTATTGGTCCAGTTGTGAGGATTTTTGTTTTGTTTATGTCGAGGTGTAATCTGTAGTGAAGGCTGTAGTCTTTGATCTTCATCGGTAAGTGCTTCAAGTCCTTTTCACTGTCAGCAGGCAAGGTTATGTCATCTGCATATCACAAGTAGTTAATGAGTCTTTTTCTAATCCTTATGTCCCAACTTCTTCATATAGTCCAGCTTCTCAGATTATTTTCTCAGCATACAGATTGAATAAGTATTGTGAAAGGACCCAACCCTGACAAGCACCTTTCCTGACTTTAAATCATGCAGTATCCCCTTGTTCTGTTCAAATGACTACTTCTTGGTCTTTGTATAGGTCCTGCATGAGCACAACTAAGTGCTCTTGAATTCCCATTCTTCACAATGTTATCTATAATTTGTTATGATCCACATAGAAAAAAAATTTTTTTTTATATAATAGAATGCCTTTGTATCGTCAATAAAACACAGGTAAACATCTTTCTGGTATTCTCTGCTTTCAGTTAGATCCATCTGACATCAGCAACGATATTCCTCATTCCAAGTCCTCCTCTGAATCTGGCTTGAATTTTTGGGTGTTCTCTGTCAATGTACTGCTGCAACCGTTTTTTAATTATCTTTAGCATAATTTTATTTGTGTGTGATATTAATGATATTGTTCAGTAATTTCCACATTCCATTGCATCACCTTTCTTTGGAATGGACACAAATATAGATCTCTTTCAGTTGCTTGGTCAGGTAGCTGTCCTCTAAATTCCTTGCCATAGACTAGTGAGAGCTTCCAGCATTACATGTGTTTGTTGAAACATCTCAGTTGGTATTCGGTCAATTCCCGTAGTCTTGTTTTTTGCCAATGCCTTCAATGCAGCTTGGACTTCTTCCCTAAATACCATTGGTTCTTCATTATGTCTATCCCCTGAAATGGCTGAACATCAATCATTTCTCCTTGGTACAGTGACTCCATGTATTCATTCCATCTTCTTTTGATGCTTCCTGTGTCATTCGATTTTTTGCCCATAGAATCCTTCAATATTGCAACTCGAGGCTTGAATTTTTTCTTCAGTTCTCTCAGCTTGAGAAATGCTGTTCGTATTCTTCTCTTTTAGTTTTCTAACTCCAAGTCTTTGCAAGTTTTGTTATAATACTTTTGTCTTCTCAAGCTGCTCTTTGATATCTTCTGTTCACTTCTTTTACTTCTTCAATTCGTCCTTTTGCTTTAGCTCCACTACATTCAAGAGCAAGTTTCAGAGTCTCTTCTGGCATCCATTTTGGCCTTTTTTTTTTTAACTGACTTTCTACCTATCAGCTTTACCTAATGTGTAGAAAATCCTCCTTCAGTCCCCCACTGAGAGGGTATATGTGAAAGTATTCCTAAAATCCCAATCCAATTGAAATTTATTTTTTCAGAGAAATAATAACCAAAATGATGATTGAGATCGTAGGCTAGTTCCCAAGTATCAATTTAGTCCACATTATAACTGAAAACTAGTACCTTCACAGGTAAATTTGATGTGATTACAAGTGTATTCTGCTCAAAATAAGAAGTCCATTCTTGTCGGAGTTTCCATGGGGAAAATACAAGTGATCTCTACATAAGTTTTCCGCACATATCCCATTATAAAATTATGAGGTTGTTTAGTCCAGCTGCAGTGTGCAACACACAGACACGGCATTGAATTTTTTAAAAAATATTTAAGAAATCTAAATGAGGATCATCCCTGGGAGCAGAGCTCTGAATGGACAAAGAACAACAAAACAATAGATTATTCAAAGATGCATAACATTTCACAAGGTAAGCTGTCAAAGTCCATTTCCTCTGCTATTCTGATAGCCCTTGGCTTCATGCCACATTATAACATCCGCAAAAGTTATTTCTCCAGAAAATGCTCTTTTACACAAATGTTATAGCATTTGAGATCTCTGTCTTTTTGTGAAGAAGTTCTCATTGAGAAGCAAACTACCAGAACATACCAGTGCATATCTCTTCCTTGCCTTTTTTTTTTTTATTATTCACAGCTCCTCCTCTGTGGAAGGTTGCAGGTGTGAAGCAGCTGTGTTCCAAGTAACATTCATACATTTGCACAGCATGGCAGAGTGGACTGGAATCTCTATCTTCCATCCTTTCCTTGCTCCTTTGTTCGCTCCCTCCCTTTCCTTCCTGTTATGGATTGAATTGCGTCCCCCCAAAATAGGTGTTGTAAACCCTAGTCTGTATGTGTATGGTTATAATCTCATTTGGGAATGGCTTTTGTCTTTGTTATGTTAATTAGACAGAATTAGTGTAGGGTGTATCTTGAGTCAATCTCTGGAGATATAAAGAGATTAAACAAGCAAGCAGAGAGAAGCAGAGATGGGGGAAGATTGATGCCTAAGCACATGGAGATCTCCAAGGAACCAGGAAACAAGCTGAAGAGAAATGGACCTTCCTCTAGAGTCGACAGAGAAAGAAAGCCTTCCGCTAGAGCTGGCACCATGAATTTGGACTTCTAACCTCCTAAACTGTGAGAAAATAAATTTCTGTTTCTTAAAGCCACCCATTTGTGGTATTTCTGTTATAGCAGCACTGGATAACTAAGACAGTAAGATACTTCCCTTCCTCTCCCTCCTTTCCTTCCTCTTTCCTCTCCTTCCTTCATTTTTTTTTTCCTTTCTTCCTTCTTTCCTTTCTTCTCCCCTCCTCCTTCTCTTTCTTCTCCTCCCTCTCTCTTTCTTTCTTTTGAATTTGATTTCACTACAGTATTCAGTAGTCGTTAAGGCTATGAGCACTTCCTTGAATCCAACCTAAAATCCTCAGGCTATAATAGCAAGGAGGCTTCTTTTCTATTCTACTCTGTGGAGTTTCAGGCACAGCTAGTCAATTTCTTCTGTGTTAAACCCTTTCAAGAACTGCAAGATTATTAAATTTCTTCTCAGTTTTCCATTCTTCTAGCCATAGAATAATCCCCAGGCATTTGTTAAAACATTTTCTTATTTACAAACCATCTTATCATCTGACTTTTCTTTTTTCCCTATCCTGAGTGCTCCCATCCTATCCTGAATCGAACCCCTCACTTTGGTTAAGAGGCTGACAAATAAGGAATATAGTAAGAGTAGAATAAAGTAACTGTAAAGAAACAAACATTTCTTTCTGTTATACATAAGGTCACCATGAGTCTGAGACAACTGGATGGCACTTAACACAGTAACTGTGACATGATCTTTATAGACAGACTAAGGATTGGGTCGTGATTCTGTCACTTAACTTTTTTGAACACTCATACAAATTACCTAAACTTCAGTTCCTTAGTATGTAAAGTTGTAATACCCATAATTCATAGGCTATTATTAGAAATAAGGAAACCCTGGTGGCGTAGTGGTTAAGTGCTACAGCTGCTAACCAAAAGGTCGGCAGTTCGAATCTGCCAGGTGCTTCTTGGAAACTCTATGGGCCAGTTCTACTCTGTCCTGTAGGGTCACTATGAGTCGGAATCGACTCGACGGCACTGGGTTTGGTTTTTGTTGGTTTATTAGAAATAAGTGAAATGCTTTGTGAAAAAATCTTCCCTGGACTAGGAAATGATCAATAAATGTTCATGACGATATATCAGACAGTCTGGTGCCCTGGCCAGATTCTCTTGAATTTCTTTCACCATTTCTGCGTATTCTTTCCTGAGCTCCTCGGCTTTAACTTCCAATGACTCATTTACCCTAGGGCTATATAGGAACCTGAAGTACTTGGGAGTCTACATGTCCCTGGCATATTTCTTAGCAGTGATTGATGATGCAAAAGTATGAAAGCCCAGCCTCCTCCCACTGTCTCCTAAGGACAACTTATGCCTTATACTGCAGAGCCCATAGTAGGGTCAGGCGAAAGCTTCTTTCTATGAGAATTGGCCTGAAATAGCACACTTTTTGTGTTCAGCTTCCTCCCTACCTTGATTCCCCCACTACCTTGCTGGTTTTTCCAGTGTGCACGTCCTTAGTAAATGACTTGTACACAAATTCTCATTTCAGCATCAGCTTCTGGAATTCTGACCTAAGACAATCACCAATATAACTACCGTTCTCACTTCCTCCATATTGCACATTGTGTGAATACCTCAGCTTGAGAGAGATAATGCCAATTTTTGTTCAGGTAGACAAATGTTCTGGAAAAATTCTCTAACAGGACAAGTTCTTTCATTCATCACACCACAAATTGTAGAGCATAGTGATCTGTTTAGTGAACTACCAGAAATAAAGGAGGTTGTCCACCACTCATCTGTCAGTTTGTCATACTGTGGGGGTTTGTTTGTTTCTGTGATACTGGAAGATATGCGACAAGTATTTCAAATACCAGCAGGGTCACCCAGAGTAGAGCAGAGCTTCCAAACTAAGGCAGACTAAGAAGGAGGGCTTGGTGGTCTACTTTGAAAAAACTAGCCAGTGAAAACCTCATGAATAGCAGCAGAACATTGCCTGATATAGTGCTGGAAGATGAGCCCCTCAAGTTGGAAGGCACTCAAAATATGACAGGGGAAGAGCTGCCTCCTCAAAGTAGAGTCATCCTTAATGTCCTGGATGGAGTCGACCGTTCGGGACCTTCATTGGCTGATGTGGCACTATCGAAACGAGAAGAGTCAGTGGCAAACATCCAATGGGATGTGGAATGGATGAAGTATAAAGCTAGTAAAATTGGAAGTCATCAAAAATGAAACAGAATGCAAAAAGATTGATATCCTAGTGTGATGGTTAAGGTTGTGTGTCAGTTTGGCTATGCTATGATTCTCGGTAGTTTGGCAGCTATGATGTTGTTTGGCAGTCATATGGTGTTGTGATCACTTCCCTGATGAGATTTGATATAATGTGATTACCTCCATTATGGGATCTGCTGTGAGTAGCCAATCAGTTGAAAGGGAGTATCCTTGGGTGTGCAGCCTGTATCAAACATAAGTGGACATTCTGGCAAGGGTCATGGTCTTTTGCTCGCACTGGATATTCTGCAGCTGGCTCGTTTGTCTGACCTCCGGTCCTTGAGACTTGAGCTAGCAGCTGACCTGTCATCTTGCCTGCAGATCTTGGGATTAGTCGACCTTCACAGCCTGTGAGCAAGATCTCTGCTCTCTGACCCGCTGATATTTGGTTCACCAGCCCCTGTGGCTATGTGAATCAGGGGAAGCCTCTATCCTGAATCACGGACTTGAGAGGTTCCAGTCTCTACAACAGCGTGAGCCATTTCCTTGATATAAATGCATATATATATATATATATATATATATATATATACATACATACACTTTACTTGTTTTGCTCCTCTAGAGAACCCAGCCTAAGAGGCCTAGGTAGGCCTCGGTGAGCTGAAATGGACTTGTATTGCCTTTGTTGAATCAGCCAGTCACATGGTCTACCATGCCAGGAAAGACAAGTTGAAGAGAAATGGTGTTGCATTCATTGCCAAAAAGAACATCTCAAGATCTATCCTATATACAACACTGCCAATGATAGGATAATATCTACACGCCTACAAGGAAGATCAGTTAATACAACTATTATTCAAATTTATGCACCAACTGCTAAGGCCAAAGATGAGGAAATTGAAGATTTTTACCAGCTTCTGCACTCTGAATTTGATCAAACATGCAATCAAAATGATTCGATAATTACTGGGGATTGGAATGTGAAAGTTGGAAATAAAGATGCATAGTTGGAAATATGGCCTTGGTGATAGAAATGACACTGGAGATCACATGATAGAATTTTGCAAAATGAATGACTTCTTCATTGCCAATACCTTTTTTCAACAACATTACATATACCCATGGACCTCACCAGATGAAAAATACAGGAATCAAATCGACTACATCTGTGGAAAGAGACAATGGAAAAGCTTAATATCATCAGTCAGAACAAGGTCAGGGCCAACGGTGGAACAGATGATTAATTGCTCACATGTAATTTCAGGTTGAAACTGAAGAAAATTAAAACAAGTCCACTAGAACCAAAATACAACCTTGAATATATCCCACCTTAATTTAGAGACCATCTCACGGATAGATTTGACTCATTGAACACTAATAAGCGAAGACCAGGTGAGTTGTGGGATGACATCAAGGACATCACACATGAAGAAAGTAAAAGATCATTTAAAAGACAGGAAAGAAAGAAAAGCCCACAATAGATGTCAGAAGAGACTCAAACTTGCTCTTAAACATAGAGTAGCTAAAGCAAAAGAAGGAAACGATGAAGTAAAAGAGTTGAACAGAAGATTTCAAAGGGCAGCTCAGGAAGACAAAGTTAAGTATTATAATGAAATGTGCAAAGACTTAGAGTTAGAAAACCAAAAAGGAAGAACACACTCAGCATTTCTCAAGCTGAAAGAACTGAAGAAAATATTCAAGACTCAAGTTGCAAGAGTGAAAGATTCTATGGGCAAAATATTGAATGACAAAGGAAGCATCAAAAGAAGATGGAAGGAATACACAAAGTCACTGTATCAAAAAGAATTGGTCAATGTTCAACC
Organism: Elephas maximus indicus; assembly: GCF_024166365.1. NCBI lineage: Eukaryota > Metazoa > Chordata > Mammalia > Proboscidea > Elephantidae > Elephas > Elephas maximus. The sequence continues at coordinate 21,377,174 of NC_064845.1, forward strand.
ATTTTAGGAGGCAGCATATGATCAAGAACCAATGGTACTGAAGGAAAAAAGTTCAATCTGCACCGAAAGCATTGGTGAAAAACAAGGCTACAGGAATTGACCGAATACCAATTGAGATGTTTCAGTAAATGAATGCAGCACTGGAGGTGCTCACTCATCTATGCCAAGAAAAATTTGGAAGACAGCTACCTGGCTAAGCAACTGGAAAAGACCCATATCTGTGCCCATTCCAAAGAAAAATGAAGCAACAGAATGCAAACAGTATCATTAGTATCACACGCAAGTAAAATTTTCCTGAAGATAATTCAAAAATGGTTGTAGCAGTACTTCCATAGGGCACTTCCAGAAATTCAGGCCAGATTCAGAAGAGAGCATGGAACTACCAATATTATTGCTAATGTCAGATGGATCTTGGCAGAAAACAGAGAATACCATAAAGATGTTTACCTGTGTTTTATTGACTATGCAAAGTCATTCAACTGTGTGAATCATAACAAATTATGGATAACATTTCAAAGAATGAGAATTCCAGAACACTTAATTGTGCTCGTGTGGAATGTGTACATAGACTGAGAAGGGGATACTGCGTGGTTTAAAATCAGGAAATATGTGTGTCAGGGATGTATCCTTTCACCATACTTATTCAATCTGTATGCTGAACAAATAATCTGAGAAGCTGGACTATAATGAAGAAGATCGGGACATAAGGATTAGTGGAAGACTTATTAACAGCCTGCAATATGCAGATGACACAACCTTGCTTACTGAAAGTGAAGAGAACTTGAAGAACTTACTGAGGTAAACATCTTTATGGTATTCTCTGCTTTCAGCCAAGATCCATCCGACATTAGCAATGACATTGCTAGTTCCATGTCCTCTTCTGAATCTGGCTTGAATTTCTGGATGTGCCCTGTGGAAGTACTACTGCAAGTATGGACTATACCTCAACATAAAGAAAACAAAAATCCTCACAACTGGACCAATAAGCAATGTCATGATAAAGGGAGAAAAGATTGACGTTGTCAAGGATTTCATTTTACTTGGATCCACAATCGATGCCTATGGAAGCAGCAGTCAAGAAATGAAACGAAACATTGCATTGGGCAAATCTGCAGCAAAAGATCTCTTTAAAGTGTTGAAAAGCAAAGATGTCACTTTGAGGACTATAGTGCTCCTGACCCAAGCCATGGTAATTTCAATTCCCTCATATACACGCAAAAGCTGGACAATGAATAAGGAAAACCAAAGAAGAATTGATGCCTTTGAATTACAGTGTTGGCAAAAAATATTGAATATATCATGGACTTCCAGACGAATGAACAAACCTGTCCTGAAAGCACAGCCAAAGTGCTCCTTGGAAGCTAGGATGGCAAGACTTTGTCTCACATACTTTGGATATGTTATCATGAGGGACCAGTCCCTAGAGAAAACATCGTGCTTGGTAAGGTAGAGAGTCAGTGAAAAAGAGGAAGACCCTCAACAACATGGATTAACAACCCAGTGGCTGCAACAACGGGCTCAATCATAGCAATGATTGTGAGGATGGAGAAGGATCAGGCAATGTGTTGTCCTGTTGTACATGGGGTCACTATATGTCAGAACTGACTCGATGGTTCCTAGCAACAACAACAAAGAAGGTTGTAAGCAGATGGTATGGGCATTTACAATGTAATTCACTCTTTAGGAATTGTTTCTCCATTCCAGGCCTTGTTTCTGAACAACTGAGCTCACCAGGAATAAAACATTTTGCAGCCTGTGGGCTTAATTAGATTCTGTTTTTTTTTTTTTTTTATTTATGTGGTTTCAGTATGTCTAAGCTCCTTCCCTCCCAAGCAATGGAGCAAGGACAAGGTCTGAGAAGTTGAGACAGGTCCTTTTACCTGAGTCACCCTGGCAAAGGTGACACAAAATCAAACACCGGAGACACAAAACATAAACATATTCTACAGTTGGTATGGAAAGAGAAAAGTTTGAGGTCTTACAGAGATAGGTTTGGGGTAAGCACAATAAAGAACACACAAGAACTGTCCAGGGTAATCACCACCCATTCCCTTAGGTCATTGTACATGTGGTGGGGGAGTATGTCAGATTGTTTTAAAAATCCAGAGGCAAGGGTATTAGAGTTAAGGAGCATCCAAGATGGATGTCTGTTGTACCCTACTTTGAAGCTTTCACTTTTAAGGGGTCATTTAAAGGACAGAAAATAAAATAAGTAACTGGTTCCTCTCATGGGCCATCTGTTATCTCTGTATCTATCCTCCCCACTCCTAGATTGGTCAAACACTAACCAGTGAATCAGCTGTCACTGTCACTGAAGGGGAAATCAAGTAACCAACATGAATCAGTATATTTATGGCCCTCTCTGCCCTGTGCGTCTTCTACTACATGAGCTTTATCACAGCTTTCTCTTAGGAGGCATCTAAAACACCAGCTGTATTTCAAATAGTTGAGACTGCCAAGAATTCAGTCCTAAATATGTGGGGCAATACTGTCATTATTTTTCAAATGTATTTCCTGAGATCCTTGGGGGAAAGTCTACATTTTTTTTTTCAACTTCAAAATTAATCTGGGTACTCTCTTCATCTCTTTATCATTTGACCAATTCTCATCCCAATTAGTCTGAATTTGAGGTCTTCTAAAAATCAGATGGATATGCTTTTATCCAGTCAAAAGTTCCTTCTACTGTAAATGTCAAGAGTAGCACATTTAGACTTCCTACCAAATCCACCCACACAACTGCAACTCCATTCATTTCTTTGAATTGGGTTTTTACATTTAAATTAATAGCTACAGAAAGGATTTTAACTACTTACGTTAGACCAATTTTATTTTTTTCTGAAAGATGAGGAATCATTTTTCCCTAGCTCCTGCTCTTGCTGAGGTCACAGCATGATGAATACATTGAGAAAGCAGAGCATACACACCAAATTTTTGCAAGGCCTTTTTTCCCTGTTGTCATGGTTTCTGTTGAAGCCTATTACCTATGAAAATCCCATTTGGATGATGTTTTGTTTGTTTGTTTTAAATATCATATCATTTCCATATTTAGTCTATAGGATAGTACTGGTCTGGAATTTAGAAATTTTTTCCGCAACATCTAGTTCTCTCACTCACTCTATCCTGCTTTTGAACAAGCTGATTACATATGAGTGCATTTCATTGTTTAATCCATAGAGGCTGATGGACTGTCTTGGGTTGTTTCAGACTTTGAGCTCAACAGAAATGAGCTCTTCTCAAGATCACTGGCCTCTCTATATGGTTAAATCCAATGGTTAAATCCAGTCTGATGGTCTTCATTTTATTTGACCTTTCAGCAACATGCAACACACTTGGCCACCATTTCTGCCTAGAAACGTGTTCTTCACTTGACTTCTAGTACATGCTTTTTTTTTTTTTTTCTTTTTTTTGACCACCTGTTCTCAGTTTCACTGACTGGTTTCTTCTTATCTCCCTGAGCCCCAGTGTTCAGTTCATAGACCTCTTTTCCAAAAAGTGAGGTAGATGATCTCATCCAGCCTCCTGGTTTTAAGTGCTACCAATACTATCCACATACTGGTGATCTTTAAATTTCTGTTCCAACTTGGGCTTCTCCCCTCAACTTGACTCATATATGCAACTGCTTACTTGATAGCTCCAGTTGGATGTCTAGCAGACATCTCATACTTTTTTTTGTTATTGTGCTTTGAGTGAAAGTTTAAAAAGCAAATTAGTTTCTCATTAAACAGTTAATGCACAAACTGTTTTGTGACATTGGTTGCCAACCCCATGATGTGTCAATATTCTCACCTTCTCCACCCCAGTTCACCTGTTTCCACTTGTCCAGTTTTCCTGGCCCTTCCTACCTTCTTGTCTTTGCTCTTGGGCTGGTGTGCCCATTAGTCTTGTACACAAGATTGAACTATGAAACACGTTCTTCACACGTGTTATTGTTGGCCCTGTAAAAAACAAAAACCAAACTCATTGCTGTCAAGTTGATTCTAACTCATAGTGATCCTATAGGACAGAATAGAACTGTCCCATAGGGTTTCCAAGGAGCAGCTGGCGGATTCAAACTGATGACCTTTTGGTTAGCAGCCTGAGCTCTTAACCACTGTGCCACCAGGTCTCCTATAGACCTGTCTAATCTTTGGCTGAAGGATGAACCTCAGGAGTGATTTCACTACTGAGTTAAAAGGATATCCAGTGAAAAGGGTATATTCTTGGGTTCCTCCAGTACTGTCAGACCTGCAAGACTGGTCTTTGTGTGTGTGTGAATTTGAATTTTGCTCTACATTTTTCTCCTGCTCTTTCCGGGACCCTCTATTGTGATCCCTATAGAGCAGTCAGTGCTGGTAGCTGGGCACCACCTAGTTATTCTGAACTCAGTCCAGTGGAGATTGCGGTAGTTGTGGTCCGTTAGCCCTTTGTACTAATCTTTCCTTTGTGTCTTTGGTTTTCTTCATTCTCCTTTGCTCTAGCCAGGATGGGACCAGTAGATATATCTTAGATGGTCACAGCCGGCTTTTAAGACCCCAGAAGCAACTCACCCCAGTCAGATGTAGAACATTTTCTTTATAGACTATTTTATGACAATAGATGTTCCTTGAGACCGCAATCCCCAGCCCTCGACCCAGTAGCTCAGTCCATCAGGGCGTTTGGATGTGTCTATGAAGCTTCCGTGACTTTGCCTTGGTCAAATTGTGCTGACTTTCCCAGTATGGTATACCGTCTTACCCTTCACCAAAGTTACCATCTATCTAGTTGGTGTTTTTCCCTCCCCACCACTCCACTCCCATGTAACCATCAAAGGTTGTTTCTTTCTGTGTGGAAACATTTTCACATGTTTTTATAATAGTGTTCTCATACAGTATTTGTCCTTTTGTGATTGACTTATTTCACTCAGCATAATGCCCTCCAGATTCATACATGTTGTGAAATGTTTTGCAGATTCATCATTGTTCTTTATCGTTGCATAGTATTCTATTGTGGGTATGTACCACAGTTTTTTTTTTTTTTTTTAATTATTATCCATTCATCTGTTGATGGGCACTTAGGCTGTTTCCACCTTTTTGCTATTGTGAACAATGCTGCAATGAGCATAGGTGTGCATAAGTCTACTCGCATAACAGGTCTTATATCTCTAGAATGGATTCCTAGGAGTGGGATTGCTGAATTGTATGGTATTTCTATTTCTAGCTTTTTAAGGACGTGCCATATAGTTTCCAAAATGCTTGTACCATTTTGCATTCCCACCAGCAGTGCATAGGAGTTCCAATCTCCCTGTAGCCTCTCCAACATTTGTTATTTTATTTTATTTTATTTATTTATTCTATTCATGCCAGTAATTTTGGGGTGAGATGGTATCTCATCTCACTGTAGTTTTGATTTGCATTTCTCTAATGGCTAAAAAAAAAAAAAAAAAAAAATTTTTTTTTTTTTTTTTTTTAATGGCTAGTGATCATGAGCATTTCCTCATGTGTCTGTTAAATGCCTGAATGTCTTCTTTGGTGAAGTGCCTGTTCATATCCTTTGTCCATTTTTAATTGGATTCTTTGTCTTTTTATTTAGAGGTGTTGGGTTTTCCTATAGATTTTAAAGGTTAGACCTTTGTTGGATTTGTCATGGCCAAAATTTATTTCCCAGTCTGTAGGTTTTCCTTTTACTTTTTTGGTGAAGTCCTTTGATGAGCATAAACGTTTAATTTTTAGAAGAACCCATGTATCTAGCTTATCTTCTGATGTTTGTGTATCGTTAAATATCATTTGTTTCCTGTTTATGTGATCCTGTAAAAACATAAACCTGGTTATCTTGCTTTGGTTTCCTAGTGCTGCTATAATAGAAATACCACAAGTGGGTAGTTATAAAGAACAGAAATTTATTTTCCCACAACTTAGGAGGCTAGAAGTCTAAATTCAGGGCACCGGCTCTAGGGAAAGGTTCTCTCCCTGTTGGCTCTGGGGGAAGAGCCTTGTCTCTTTAAGCTTCTGTAGCCTAGACATTCTTCAGTTCCTTGGTAATCCTCATGTGGCACCTATCTTTCTCAATATGTTTTTCTGTGTCTAATCTGCTCTTTTTATAACTCAGAAGTGATTGGGTTTAGGACACACTCCCCACACTGATATGGCCTCGTTAACATAACAAAACCCTAGTCCCAAGTGGGATAATATCCACAGGTGTAAGGGTTAGGATTCCAACACTGGTCATGTCATTCCTCTGCCGTAAACCTGTCTCAGAGGACTCAAAGCAAAAGCCAATGTTCTTACTACGACTTACAATGTCCTACGTGGTCTGGCCTTCCATTACCTCTGTGATGTCATCTCCTACAACTCTTCTAGCAGTATCCTAGTAACTCTCCCACTAAGAATCCCACAAAAACACCAGCCATGCCCCTGCCCCATGGCTCTTGTACTTGCTATTCCCTTTGCCTTTCTTCCAGCCTTTGCTTAAAATCATCTTCTCAGTGAGGCCACCCCTGGTTACTTTATCTACAATTGTCTCTCCTTCCTTTATGTCTTTCTCATTAGCCCTTTTCACTATATAACATGCCCTTTGCTTGGCTTCTATGTCTTGTTTATTATCTCCCTCACTCACTAGAATGTAAGATCCATGAAGGCAGAGGTTTTTTGTTGTTGCTTTTCTGTTTTGTTCACTACTGAATCCCCCATTCCTAGTACCTGAAGCATAGTAAACAAAAAAAACCAAACCAACTGCTGTGGAGTTGGTTCTGCCTTATGGCAACCCCATGTGTTTCAGACTAAAACTGCTCCATAGAGTTTTCAATGGCTGTGATCTTTCAAAAATAGGTTCCCAGGCCTTTCTTCTGAGGCATCTTTGCATGGATTAGAACTGCCAACCTTTCAGTTAGTAGCTAAGTGCTTAACTGGGGGGACTACTGACACATAGTAGGTATGCAATACATATTTGTTAAGTGGATGATAGCGCTCAATAAATGGAGAGATTATTTTATCAAACCCATTTCACTTATTTGCCAGAAAAAAGAAATTAGGCTGAGTAAGAGGTGCTCTCAGAATGTGTACAAGAGTGACCATAGTAGGACCATGCCCAATTATCACTGAAGCGACACAAGACATTAGGCTAGAACCCATGACTTTCCAGCCTTAGCATTGCTACCATGTGCAACAGTCATTAGTTGCTCCTAGATGGGAAGAAATGAGTTTCACAAAATCATCAGGCACTTTGGGCTGCTAAGAACTTATTTTGTGCTAGAATATCTGGTGAGGCTTTACCAAGCCCTCAGCTGTCTTCCATGCAATGGGCTTAAGCAATTCACCATCCAGAAGTGCTGGTTTTACTACGACCTATGTCATTGCCTCTTTCTTTGAGGTATGTGTAAACACACAGTTTACTGACTTTGACATATCAAAAATATTCTGTAGAGTTCTGTTTAAAATGGGTTTTTTATAAGCTGACGACAAGATGGGTTTCAACTTGGAGACCCAAGTTCCTCTGTCTGATTTTGCCTCTCTCCCCCTTTGCTTTCCAGATTTTTATATTTCTTCTCTTTATTAATGCTTTTTTATCTCCTCTTTTGTTATTATTACTATTATTTTTAATTTGGAAGGAAATAGCAGGAGTCCTACAGAGTTCACCTGAAAGCAACAGAAAATTAGTCAAGGAGTGAAGGAGTGCCTGCAATTTTATTACTCGGTAGAGACCAATTCAGACAACTTTTCAGAATTGTGGAAAGTCTGGTTTTGATTGTTTGTTTGCATTTCTGCTTCTCTGATCCCATCACACCTAAGACCAGGGGGGACTCTTTCTTCCCATATTGCATCACCTACAGGCATGAAGAGACCTACAGGCGCTTATGTGGATTTTCTGTTTATTTAGGGATTGGGGGTATTACTATTAGGGTGTGGAAGATTTGTTTCATACAGGGAGTCATGTAGCATCTTCAGGGGATCTGAGACCTAGAAAACAGCAGTTCTATCCAAGGAAGACCATGTTACCAGGGAGCCCAGTTATCAATCAATGTACCACAAAAATTAAACCGTCTCTTATAACAGCAGTCGAAGCACTGTGGGCAATGAATTCTTAGGGGGTGGCAAAACAGATAAAATCCAGTCATCACATTTTACAACAGATCTGCTGCTTGATAAAGTACAACTGGAGAGCAGACTGTTAGCAATAAGGCCATTGCTAAGAATAAAATGAGAGCTTGCAAAAGATCTGTGTGAATTATTAACTTCGAAAAGTGGCTGGAGAAGAAAATGGTTGCTGGTATCACTGGCTTTTCTCCTCACATGTATGATTAGAACAAAGGGAGGCACGGGAGAGCCGGGGAAAGAAATGCAAGCAAATTTCCCTCCGACATAAGGAGGCACATTTTCATGCAGTGTCTCGTGGACACATGGCGAGGCCACCTACCAGGTAAAGAAAAACAATGCGGCCATTGCGAAAGCAAGCAGATGCCGAAGCAGGGGAAAACAACAGTCATTTTTACCAAACCCCATCACTTTCTGTGCTTGCAAAAGCATTCCTTTAATACCAAGTGGACACATCCAGCCTTCATTCTACTCCGAACCCTGTGGATATCCACTCCCTTCTCCAATCCAGATTCACCTTAAAAATCCACCCATGTTGGAAGTCACAAGAAAACAGCCAAGGTGACCATTAATATCTACTCTCTTGTTCTGAAGTTACAAATGAAGAAGGAATCAATATAGAAAGACAAGATTACTCCTTTCTAATTCAATATTTTCACCACATTAATGATGAGATTTGAAATCTTTCCTCCTAAGTGGAGTGAAAAAACATGTTAAACAGGTCACAGTAGTCAATGCTAGCCTTTGATTTTACGAGCACACTTTCTTCATGTTGTAAGGAGACAGATGCATTCTGACTTCAGAAAATAAGATGGAACTCACCTGGTGAAGGAGAACAGAATCATCTTATCAATGATATTTGAGACCCTGGCATATCATTTGGCCTTTTTCTCTGCAATAAGTTGCCCTAAAGTCTCAGGACCCATCCAAGTCTTTCTTTCCAAATCCTGTTAGTAGAAAATCCCAGTCTTCTTTAATTAAAGAGGGTGTAACATGATGGTTACAGAACAGGTAAGTCCCATCAGTCAGAAGTGCTGTTAATAAATGATGTCAATGTTTCCTGTTTGCTTTGTTGTTAAGGATGTATTCCTTTCTTATATAAAGCAACTGAAGTAAGATAAGCTAAATAATGTCTTGGACCACAAAGTATTAAATTTCCCTTCTATTTCAAAGGAGGCAGATGGAGTTTACACTCCAAGTATTTGAAGTCTAATCAGGGCACCTCAAGAAAGACATAGTAAAAGACCCAAAACGAGAAAAAAAAAAAAAGCACTATATACATGCTTTGTCTAAAAATCTGGAGGGTGAGAGGCATATGATCAAAGTTTACAAAATTACCATGAGTTAACAAAATTGTTCACCAAATTCTGGAATAACGGGACTAGACTACTTGAAAGAAGTAGATTTAGGTTGAATTATTGCTATTGTTTGTTGGTGGTGTTTTATTTTTTAAGTAAATTCTTTATATAAAGCAGGGTAGATATACATTTAGAAATCCAGTGTTGTCTATGAAGTTGGATATATGACTCAAAGGCGATTTAGATTAATTTTATTTGTATGTATTTACTATATGCTAGGACCCAGCAGTCTACTTCTGAAAAGCATAAGCCAGTGAAAACCTTATGAATACCAGCTGAACATTGTCTGATATAGTGCTGGAAGACGAGCCCCCCAAGGTTGGAAGGCACTCAAAAAATAACTGGGGAAGAGCTGTCTCCTCAAAGTAGCATTGACCTTAATGACGTGGATGGAGTAAAGCTTTCAGGACCTTCATTTGCTGATGTGGCACGACTCAAAATGAGAAGAAACAGCTGCAAACATCTGTTAATAATTGGAACCTGGAATGTATGAAGTATGAATCTAGGAAAATTGGAAATCATCAAAAATGAAATGGAACGCATAAACATCGATATCCTAGGCATTAGTGAGCTGAAATACACTGGTATTGGCCATTTTGTATCAGACAATCATATAGTCTACTATGCTGGGAATGACAACTCTAAGAGGAATGGTGTTGCATTCATCGTCAAAAAGAACATTTCAAGATCTATCCTGAAATACAACGCTGTCAGTGATAGGATAATATCCATACACCTGTAAGGAAGACCAGTTAATACGACTATTATTCAAATTTACGCACCAACCACTAGGGCCAAAGATGAAGAAACAGAAGTTTTTTATCAGCTGCTGCAGTCTGAAATGGATCGAACATGCAATTAAGACGCACTGATATTACTGACAAATGGAATGTGAAAGTTGGAAACAAAGAGGAAGGATCAGAAGTTGGAAAATATGGCCTTGGTGATAGAAACAATGCCGGAGATCGTATGAAAGAATTTTGCAAGACCGATGACTTCTTCATCGCAAATACCTTCTTTCACCAACATAAACGGCGACTATACACATGGACCTCGCCAGATGGAACACACAGAAATCAAATTGACTACATCTGTGGAAAGAGACAATGGAAAAGCTCAATATCATCGATCAGAACAAGGCCAGGGGCCAACTGTGGAACAGACCATCAATTGCTCATATGCAAGTTCAAGCTGAAACTGAAGAAAATCAGAGCAAGTCCACAAGAGCCAAAATATGACCTTGAGTCTATCCCACCTGAATTTAGAGACCATCTCAAGAATAGATTTGATGCATTGAACACTAGTGACTGAAGACCAGATGAGTTGTGGAATGACATCAAGGACATCATCCATGAAGAAAGCAAGAGGTCACTGAAAAGGCAGGAAAGAAAGAAAAGACCAAGGTGGATGTCACAGGAGACTCTGAAACTTGCTCTTGAGCATCGAGCAGCTAAAGCAAAAGGAAGAATTCATGAAGTAAAAGAACTGAACAGAAGATTTCAAAGGGCCTCTCAAGAAGACAAAGTAAAGTATTATAATGACATGTGCAAAGAGCTGGAGATGGAAAACCAAAAGGGAAGAACACACTCGGTTTTCTCAAGCTGAAAGAACTGAAGAAAAAATTCAAGCCTCGAGTTGCAATTGTGAAGGATTCTATGGGGGAAAATATTAAATGACGCAGGAAGCATCAAAAGAAGATGGAAGGAATACACAAAGTCATTATACCGAAAAGAATTAGTCTATGTTCAACCATTTCAAGAGGCGGCATATGACCAGGAACTGATGGTACTGAAGGAAGAAGTCCAAGCTGCTCTGAAGGAATTGGTGAAAAACAAGGCTCCAGGAATTGACAGAATATCAATTGAGATGTTTCAACAAACATGCAGCACTGGAGGTGCTCACTGGTCTATGCCAAGAAATATGGAAGACAGCTTCCTGGCCAACTGACTGGAAGAGATCCATATTTATGCCTATTCCTAAGAAAGGTGATCCAACCAAATGTGGAAATTATAGTACAATATCATTAATATCACACTCACGCAAAATTTTGCTGAAGATCATTCAAAAATGGCTGCAGCAGTATTTCGACAGGGAACTGTCAGAAATTCAGGCCAGTTTCAGAAGAGGACGTGGAACCAGGGATATCATTGCTGATGTTAGATGGATCCTGGCTGAAAGCAGAGAATACCAGAAGGATGTTTACCTGTGTTTTATTGACTATGCAAAGGCATTCGACTGTGTGGATCATAACAAACTATGGATAACACTGCGAAGAATGGGAATTCCAGAACACTTAATTGTGCTCATGAGGAACCTTTACATAGATCAAGAGGCAGTTGTTCAGACAGAACAAGGGGATACTGACTGGTTTAAAGTCAGGAAAGGTGTCAGTCAGGGTTGTATTCTTTTACCATACCTATTCAATCTGTATGCTGAACAAATAATCCGAGAAGCTGGACTATATGAAGAAGAACGGAGCATCAGGATTGGAGGAAGACTCATTAACAGCCTGTGTCATGCAGATGACACAACCTTGCTTGCTGAAATTGAAGAGGACTTGAAGCACTTATTAATGAAGATCAAAGACCACAGCCTTCAGTATGGATTACACCTGAACATAAAGAAAACAAAAATCCTCACAACTGGACCAATGAACAACATCATGATAAATGGAGAAAAAGATTGAAGTTGTCAAGGATTTCATTTTACTTGGATCCACAATCAACAGCCATGGAAGCAGCAGTCGGGAAATCAAAAGACACATTGCATTGGGCAAATCTGCCGCAAAGGACCTCTTCAAAGTGTTGAAGAGCAAGGATGTCAACCTGAAGACTAAGGTGCACCTGATCCAAGCCACGGTATTTTCAATCACATCATATGCATGTGAAAGCTGGAGAATGAATAAGGAAGATCGAAAAAGAGTTGATGCCTTTGAATTGTGGTGTTAGCAAAAAATATTGAATATACCATGAACTGCCAAAAGAAAGAACAAATCTGCCTTGGAAGAAGTGTGGCCAGAATGCTCCTTAGGGGCAAGGATGGGGAGACTGTGTCTTACATACTTTGGACATGTTGTCAGGAGGGATGAGTCCCTGGAGAAGGACATCATGCTTGGCAGAGTACAGGGTCAGTGGAAAAGAGGAAGACCCTCAATGAGGTGGATTAACACAGTGGCTGCAACAATGAGCTCAAGCAGAACAACGATTGTAAGGATGGCGCAGGACCAGGCAGTGTTTCGTTCTGTTGTGCATAGGGTCGCTATGAGTTGGAACCAACTCGACGGCACCTAACAACAACAAGCACTCTTCTATAGGTTCGCTTTGAGTCAGAATCGACCCTACGACAAAGGGTTTAGTTTTTGGTTTAGGCACTCTTTTAAGTATTTTGAAAAATTAACTCTTTAATCCCCCCAAAATTTAAATAAGGTAGATATTCTAATTATCCTCAGTTTTCTGATGAAAATTGAGACTCACAGATCTTAAGTAACCTACTTGATGTCATTCAGCAGGTAGGTAGTGGGATCTGGCCCCAGTTATTGGCTCTCATTTGATTGCACATTCAATTAATTTTAGTGGGCACCTACTGAGTACAAGCGGCTGTGCGGAAGTAAATTAAACATTGTCGTTTCTTCAAAATGTCTACAGATTATGAAGAGAGAGGAGACATGAACACACATGCCCAGAGCCTACGGAAGCAGGTGACAAGCTGTCTAACAAAGATGCCTGGAATATAGGGAGCAACTTCATAATCCCTCATGGTGATCCAAAGGGGATTGAAAAGTGGTGAAAGAGAAGGATGTAGGAGGAGAAGACCAACAATCATGATGAGGATAATTATGACGCAATGCAGTAATGAATACCATTTGAATCCTGGGAAAAGAGAGTTGTCCATGGCACAAAAATGAATTCTTACAAAATGCTAGGGTTTTGCCAATTTTAATATGTCAAAGACTCAATGAGACCAGGTTTTTTAAAGCAAAACTTTACTCTTGCCTTTTTCCCCCCCAAGCACTCCAAAGAAACTGATCAAGTATTACACATTAAAAATATAAAATTCCGCTGGTATATACTAATGGGAATGGCTAAAATTAAAGAGAGAGGCAAGGAAAGAAAGAAAAACAATACTGGCAATGCCAAGTGTTGCCAAAAATGTGGAACAAATGGAACTCATAAATTTTAGGTGGGAGTGTAAAATGGTATAACCTCTTTGGAAAAAGGTCAAGAAATTTCTTACAAAACTAAATATAAACCTACCCTATGATCCAGCAATTCTACTCTTAGCGATTTACCCAAAAGAAATGAAAACAGATGTTCACAAAAAAAACTTGAACAGGGATGCCTATAGTACTAAACTATGGAACTGCTCAGGTGTCCGTTAACAGGAGAATGAATAAACAGTCATATTTATATGATGGTACATCACTCAGCAATAAAGAGAAACACAATACCAATAAAAGCAGCAACATCGATGACTCTCAGAAACTTTATGCATGTAAAAGTAGCTGGACACAAAAGACTACAAACTATGACTCCATTTATACGAAGTTCTAGACTTGGAAAAACAATAGTTCGGTAGAACAAATAAGAACAGTGGTTGCCTCTGGAAAGGTCAGTACAGGGATTTACCAGGAAAGAGTATGAGGGAACTTCCTGGATGACGGTGTTTGAGTTACATAGACATATGCCTTTGTCAAAAGTCATTTAATAGTCACTTAAGATTTGTTATGGTATTGGTGAAGAATATTGAATACACTGTTGACTACCAGAAGAGTGAACAAATCTGTCTTGGAAGAGGTATAGCCAGAATGCTCCTTAGAAGCGAGAATGGCAAGACTTCATCTCACATAGTTTGGACATGTTGTCAGGAGGGACCAGTCCCTGGAGAAGAACACCATGCTTGGAAAAGTAGAGGGTAAGTAAAAAAGAAGAAGACCCTCCTTGAGATGAATTGACACAGTGGCTGCAACAGTGGGCTCAAGCATAACAACAATTGTGAGGATGGCACAGGACCAAGCAGTGTTTTGTTCTGTTGTACATAGGGTCACTATGAGTCAGAACTGACTTGATGGCACCTAACAACCACAACAAAGATTTTTACATTCCACTATTCTGCCAGTAGAAGAAATGAAGTCTTGATACATGCTACAATGTGGATGGAGCTGGAAGACATTATGCTGAGTGAAATAAGTCAATCACAAAAGGACAAATATTGCATAACCTCAATTACATAAAAAGACAAATGTATACGGAACAAAGTTTATTAGTGGTGACCAGGGCAGGAGGGAGGGGGAAGGCGGGCATTAACAGTGATGGAAATACCACATTGATTAAGAGAAAGATTACACAGCCCATTATTTTAATTAACTGTCAATGAGTTGTACACCTGTAAAAAGTTGAATTAGCAAAAGTTGTGTGATACATAACGGCTAGCAAGGGGCCTTCTAAGATACACCAATTGGTCCCAGCCCACCTGGAGCAAAGGAAAATGAGGAACACCAAAGACACAAAGAAAATATGAGCCAAGAGAAAGAAAAGACCACATAAACCAAACTCCATCAGCCTGAGACCAGAAGAAGTAGATGCTGTCCAGGTACCACCAATGAGCGCCCTGACAGGGAACACAATGCAGAGCCCCTGAAAGAGCAGGAGAAAAGTGGGCGTGGACCTCAAATTCTAGTAAAAAGACCAGACTTAATGGTATGACTGTGACTGGAGGGACCCCAGAGACATGGCCCCTGAACTCTCTGTTAGCACAAAACTAATTCCCAAAGTAAACTCTTCAGAGCCAGATTTGACTGGACTATAAGACATAAAATGATATCTGTGAAGAGTGTGCTTCTTAGCTCAAGTAGATACATGAGACTAAATGGGCAGCTCCTCTCCGGAGGTGAGACGAGAAGGTGAAGAAGTTCAGGAGTTGGTTGAATGGACACAGGAAATACAGGGTGGAAAGGAGGAGTGTCCTGTCACATTACAAGGAGAGCAACTAGGGTCTGTAACAATGTGTGTATAAGTTTTTGCATAAGGAAACTAACTTGAACTGTAAACTTTCACTTAAAGCACATACACACAAAAAAAAGTTGTGTAATAGATATGTATAAAATAACAACAAAAAGCATAGCCATTGAGGCTGCTTATATACAACCAAAAATCTCATGGGATTTGTTTCTTTCCTTTGGAGGTTTAGGCTTGTGGTTTTACGAGACATATCAGTTAATTGACCTAATAACATATTTAGTGCTTTTGTTCTACTTCCTAGTTCATTACGTAGTACCTGAGGTCTTAAAAGCTTGCAAGCAGCCATCCAAGGAACAATTGATCTCTATTTGCCTGGAACGACAGAGGAAGAAGGAGAGTCAGCAAAAGGAGGAGGATATGAAGGTGTGGCTAACTGCCTCCATGAACAACTGCCTCCTTTGCCATAAGACCAGAAGAACTGGTTGGTACCTGGCCACCATTACTGAACATTTTGATTAAAGATTTCATAGAAGAATCTGGTCAGAGGGGGAAAAATACAGAACAGAATTTCAAATTCTAATGGACCCCTGAAACTATTGCCCTGAGGTAATCTTTTTTAAAAAAAATAATTTTTATTGTGCTTTAAGTGAAAGTTTGCAAATCAAGTCAGTCTGTCACACATAAGCTTATATACACCTTACTCCATACTCCCACTTACTCTCCCCCTAATGAGTCAGCCTGCTCCCTCCTTCCAGTCTCTCCTTTCATGACGATTTTGCCAGTTTCTAACCCTCTCTACCCTCCCATCTCCCCTCCAGACAGTAGATGCCAACACAGTCTCAAGTGTCCACCTGATACAAGTAGCTCACTCTTCATCAGCATCTCTCTCCAATCCATTGTCCAGTCCCTTCCATGTCTGATGAGTTGTCTTAGGGAATGGTTCCTGTCCTGGGTCAACAGAAGGTTTGGGGACCATGACCACCGGGATTCTTCCAGTCTCAGTCAGACCATTAAGTCCGGTCTTTTTATGAGAATTTGGGGTCTGCATCCCACTGTTCTCCTGCTCCCTCAGAGGTTCTCTGTCGTGCTCCTTGTCAGGGCAGTCATTCGTTGTGGCCAGGCACCATCTAGTTCTTCTGGTCTCAGGATGATATAAGTCTCTGGTTCATGTGGCCCTTTCTGTCTCTTGGGCTCATAGTTATCGTGTGACCTTGGTGTTCTTCATTCTCCTTTGATCCAGGTGGGTTGAGACCAACTGATGCATCTTAGATGGCCGCTTATTAGCATTTAAGACCCCAGACACCACATTTCAAAGTGAGATGCAGAATGTTTTCATAATAGAATTATTTTGCCAATTGACTTAGAAGTCCCCTTAAGCCATAGTCCCCAAGCCCCCACCCTTGCTCCGCTGACCTTCGAAGCATTCAGTTTATCCCAGAAACTTCTTTGCTTTTGGTCCAGTCCAGTTGAGCTGACCTTCCCTGTACTGAGTATTGTCCTTCCCTTCACCTAAAGTAGTTCTTATCTACTAACTAATCAGCAAATAACCCTCTTCCACCCTTCCTCCCTCCCCTCCTCATAACCACAAAAGTATGTGCTTTTCCCTGAGGTAATCTTTTAAACAGTAAACAAAAACATCCTCTGAAGCCTTCTTGAAACCAAACAATAGTTTAGCTTAACTAGTAAAAAAGTCTGCCTTGAGCATTACGCTTTTTTAAGAAGTATTTATATGGGATCAGGTTGATAACAGCAACTCCAAAGATTATATAGGGACCTTAGGGGGCAGTGAATTTATGTTAACGGGGGAGAAACAACTCAAGAAAAAGAGAATGAGAACAGTTGCATAACATGAAGAACGTCGTCAATGTCACTAAATGGTACATGTAGAAACTGTTGAATTGGCATATGTTTTGCTGCGTGTATTTTCAACAACAACAAATAAATAAAGTTAAAACACCAAAAAAAAAAAGGGAAAAAATGATAAATTTTACTTTATAGAAATTAAGTGTTGCACTTTGAATGGCACAACCACAGAGAAGAGGATAAAATATTCACAATATCTAACAAAGGACTAGTCTACAGAATACGGAAACTATTTCAACTCAACAATAAGACAAACGGTGCAATTTTAAAAAATAGGTAAAGTTTGGAACAGACACTTGACAAAAGAAGAAACGCGAATAGCCAATTCACATATGAAAAAATGTTCAACATCATTAGTCATTAGATAAAATTTAAAAATGGCTAAGATTAAAAAGACTGACAATACAAAGTGCATACAAGAATGTGGTATAACTAGGACTATTATACTTTGCTCGTAGAAATGAAAAATGGTCCAACTTGGCAATTTTTTTAAAAAATTAAAGATACACCTACCATATGACTCAGCCACTCCATTCCTAGGTACTTACACAA
The DNA here is from genome assembly GCF_024166365.1 of Elephas maximus indicus. Classification (NCBI taxonomy): domain Eukaryota; kingdom Metazoa; phylum Chordata; class Mammalia; order Proboscidea; family Elephantidae; genus Elephas; species Elephas maximus. Next base: position 21,394,949 of record NC_064845.1, read on the forward strand.
GAGAAATGAAGACATACGCCCACATAAAGACTTGTGCACCAATGTTCAGAGCAGCTTTAGTTACATGAACTAAGAACTAGAAACAACTTAAATATCCATCAGTGGGTGAATGAATAAAGAAAGTGGGTTACGTCCATGAAAAATAATTTGTGTATAAATTTCTGAATGAGAAACTAATTTGCACTATAAACTTTCACCTAAAGCAGAAGAAAATTAAAAAAAACAAAAGATTGGATATTTGAATTGCCTACAAATTAAAAGTACTTTGCAGTGAGGAAAAGTTAGGTTCTAATTTTGAGACTATCTTCCTTCGTTGAAGAGTCCTCATTGAGAGTCTTCCTCTTTTTCGCTGACGCCCTACTTTACCAAGCATAATGTCCTTCTTCAGGGACTGGTCCTTGCGATAACATGTCCAAAGTATGTGAGATGAAGTCTCACCATCCTTGCTTCTAAAGAGCATTTTGACTGTACTTCTTCCAAGACAGATCTGTTCATTCCTTTGGCAGTTCATGGTATATTCAATATTCTTCACCAATGTCATAATTCAGAGACATCTATTCTTCTTTGGTTTTCCTTATTCATTGTCCTGCTTTCGAATGCATGTGAGGCAATTGAAAAGACTATGACTCGGGTCAGGCACACTTTACTCCTTAAAGTGACATCTTTTGCTTTTCAACAATTTAAAGGGGTCTTTTGCAGCAAATTTATCCAATGCAATGCATCATTTGATTTCTTGACTGCTGCTTCCAAGGGGGTTGATTGTGGATCCAAGTAAAACGAAATCCTTGACAATTTCAATCTTTTCTCTGTTTCTCATGATGTTGCTTATTTGCTGAGTTGTGAGGATTTTTGTTTTCTTTGCATATGTCATTATAATACTTTGTCTTCTCGAGCCACCCTTTGAAATCTTCTATTCAACTTTCTTACTTCATCATTTCTTCCAGCCAAAGGTTAGACAGGCTTATAAAACAAAATGTTGAAAAGCAAAGATGTCACCTTGAAGACTAAGGTGCGCCTGGCCCAAGCCATGGTATTTTCAATTGCATCATATGCACGTGAAAGCTGGACAAGGAATAAGGAAGACCGAAGAATTGACACCTTTGAATTGTGGGGTTGGCGAAAAATATTGAATATACCATGGACTGCCAAAAGAACAAACCTGTCTTAGAAGTAGAACCAGAATGAATGCTCCTTAGAAGCAAGGATGGCGAGACTGCGTCTTACATATTTTGGACGCATTGTCAGGATGGGTCAGTGCCTGGAGAAGGGCAAAATGCTTGGTAAAGTACAGGGTCAGCAGAAAAGAGGAAGACCCTCAATAAGATGGATTGACATAGTGGTTGCAACAATGGGCTCAAGCATAGCAGTGATAGTAAGGCTGGCGCAGGACCGGGCAGCATTTCATTCTGTGGTACATAGCACTGCTAAGAGTTGGAACCAACTAGATGGCACCTAACAACAACAACATAAAAGAAACAATAACACACGAGAAGAACATGCTTCTTAGTTTAATCAAGTATACAAGATCAAAAGGGCAACACGTGCCCAAAAGCAAAGAGGAGAAGGCAGGAAGGGACAGGAAGCCAGAAAAATGGATGTGGGAAACCCAGGGTGAAAAGGGGGAGAGTGCTGACACAATGCAAGGATAGCAACCAATGTCAAAAAATAATTTGTATATAAATTTTTGAATGAGAAACTAATTTGCACTATAAACTTTCACCTAAAGCAGAATAAAATTAAAAAAAAAGAAGGTTGGATATTTGAATTGCTTACAAATTAGAAGTATTTTGCAACGAGGAAAGGTTAAGTTTTAATTCTGAGACTATCTTCCTTTATTGAAGCTTAGAAGGCAATAACCAGTGAGGTAACAACAGTGCAATTCATGGCTGAAGGACCTCAGTTTTATGGTACAAGGAATAAGTCTTAGCTATATTTTAGAAATTATTTGACTGTAGATTTCAAATGGGCTTTTATTTCAAAGAAACTGGGTTGGATAAACCAAGGATGTTGAATATAAGTAGTGTCTCGGGTGCACTGGGGATTTGTTAAAGACATTGTTTGCTTGTGGTTTAGAAAATTTGGAAAATTCCCAAAGTGCACAGAAAAGAAGGAAGAAATCACCCAAAATCGCACCACCAAAAGAAAATCATTGCTAATAATTTGAGAAATTAGTTTTAATCATGTTTCTTTTCTTATTATCAATATATTTAAAATGGGAGGTATATTTCAAAAAAAAAAAAAAAACCCACTACCGTCGAGTCGATTCTGACTCATAGCTACCCTACAGGACAGAGTAGAACTGCCCCATAGGGTTTCCAAGGAGCGCCTGGTGGATTCGAACTGCCGACCTCTTGGTTAGCGGCTGTAGCACTTAATCACTACGATAGTTCCATGTGAATAAAAAAATTCATAAATAATTTTAAGAGCTGTAAAAAGGAGTTCTGGTGATGCAGTGATTAAGCACTCAACTACTAACCAAAAGGTCATCAGTTTGAACCCAGCAGCTACTCCATGGGAGAAAGATATGGTAACCTGCTTGTATAAAAATTACAGCCTTGGAAATCTATGGGGCAACTCTACTCTGTCCTATCGGGTCGCTGTAAGTAGGAATCTACTCAATGGCAATGGATTTTTGGTTTGGTAATATGACATTACTTTAAACGAGTATGTCATATTTTAGTATGGAAATGTGGGCATACAGGTTGTTTTCATTTCATATTGCTATAATAAATAATATGGCAAAGAAATGCCTTTGGGCAAAAGCCCTTCACATACCTATTATTTTTAGGACAAAGAATTTCTAGAAATGCACATTTAACAGAGTATCTTAGCTGGCTGTGGGTTAAGAAGAGCCCCTGTGTTCTCTTGACCAAGGACCCTGGTTGCTACAGACAGCTCAGTGACACTAAATATTGATTTAACCCATTTTATGGTTTGTCAGGAGACCATGGTGGCATGGTGGTTAAGTGCTACGGTTGCTAACCAAAAGGTCAGCAGTTCAAATCCACAGGCGCTTCTTGGAAACTCTACAGGGCAGTTCTACTCTGTCCTATATGGTCACTGAGTCAAAACTGACAGCATTCCAGCAGCCTCTCAGAAAGGGACTTGAACCCTGTCTACACCTGAGGCTTACACAAAGATAGACTTGTCCTTTGTACCAAACCTGGGGTAGGAGGGGAGGTGTGAGCTGATGATTCTTCGGTACACCTGGAAAGAGCAGCCTTTGCATGAAAAACAAAAAGAAACTATATCACAACAACAGAGGAATGGATAAAGGGGAGCCCTTTTTAAAAGCAATGGAGGTAAGGGGATAAGGTATTTCCATATCACCCAGAAAAAGGCGTGAGCCATGGACAGCCTTGCAGAAACAGGGGTCCATAATAAATGAACTTAATTAAACTCAAACTGTCCTGCAGGCAAGAGGGCCTATGGCAGGGTGAGAAAAGATTTGTATCTCTCCCTTTCTCTGTCTCAGCCAATGACTCAGATCTAGTAGTGTGCCGGAGAAGGCTGGCACCAGCTGGAGAAAGCCAATTGATAATTATTCAGGAATTTTGCAAACAGGTTTGGTAACTTGAGACTGTCCCTTATGGTAGTATATATACCATGGAAATCAGCAAATGCTACAAAAACAGAACCTTTTTTATTTCCCCTGGAGATGGGTTTACCAGCACACCACCATGCAAATTCAAATCTCCTATTCTGATTTCTCTCCCACAGGCCAGACCCATTATTGTCAACAATGTTCAAGACATCTCTACTTGTCTCAGTTTTGTTACATTCAAAAGAGAACTCATCATATTATTTCCCAGGGATGATCTTACTAGTATGTTTTGTACTTCTATCAACAATTTACTACCTTTCCAAACACCTACACTCAAAACCTCACAATTATATTTGACACTTTCTCAATACTAACAAGAAGGAGGAGGGAAAAGAAGAAGAGGATTATTCAAGTGGCATTAATTTCTTAACACATACTTTATATCAGGTCTCATGATAAGCTCTCTTATATATTCTCACAACATCTCTTGTACAAGGGTATTATCCCAGTTCTGCAGAAGAAAAAACAAAAATTCAGGAAGGCTATACTACTTTATACTACTTACCCAGGCTTTGACAGCTTAATAAGTTGCAGACCTATGATTTGAATCCAGGGAGGGTTCTCTTAAATCCCTACTAAAACCAATCAGCTGTATTTATAACCAATCAGTTGCTAAATTCTGTCCCCTAGCACTTTCTTGTTGTTTTTATGGAGATACTACACAAGTGTTAAGTGTACATTCACTTAGTGTTGACAAATACATACAACTTGTGCGACTCACACTCCTATCAAGATATAGAACATTGTCATTGTCCCAGAAAAGTTACTCTTTCTTATTCCAATCATTCTGCCCAGTGAGGCAGCCACTGGAGAGTCACCTATTCTAGAACTTCATATAAAACAACAACAAAAAACCAAACCCAGTACCGTCTAGTCAATTCTGACTCATAGCGAACTTCTTATAAGGGGAGTCAAATAGCAAGTACACTTTTGTGGAAGGCCTCTTAATCTCATCATTTTGAGAATAATCCATATTTTTGTGTATGTGACAAATTATTGAATGTGTGTCTTTTTATTGCTGAGTAATATTCCATTGCGTAGAAAAACGAATGCTTGTTTATCCACTCTTCATAGATGGACATTTGAATGGCTGGCTATTATGAATAAAGATGTTATGATCATTCTTGTTACAAACATCTTGTACATGCCTTTTTGTTGATGTATGTCTTCATTTCTTTGGTAGAACCTAGAAATGTGATTGCTGAGTCATAGGTCAGGTGCATAGTCATAGGTGTACCTATACGAGAAATTGTCAGACTGATTTCCTAAGTGGTTTTATCATTTTATATGCCCACCAGCTTTGCATTATGATTCCAGTTGCTCTACATGCTCTCCAACACTTAGTATTGTTAGTCTTTTAAATTTTAACCATTCTTAGTGGGTATATAGTGATATCTCATTGGTTTTAATTTGCATTTCCCTACGACTCAATGGCACACAACAACAACGATGATTTACAATACATATCTAAACATAGAAGAAAACACAGGGGTATATTTTCATGATTTCCAAGTAGGAAAAGATTCTTCTGACAGAATCCAGAAAGCGCTATTAAAATATATATATATATGTGTGTGTGTATATATGTGTGTCTGTGTGTGTATACATGACTTCATCAAAATTAAACCTTAAGAAAATTTACCCAGGCTATATAAACAATTCCTAAAACTCAATAATAACTATAATTTGTTTAAAAATCCAAAATATTGGCGAAAGGCTTGAACAGGCACTTCACAAAGGAAGATATACGATGTTGAAACAGCACATGGAAAATGCCTGATAGCATGTTGCCTTTTTAGGGAACCAATCACATTTTATTTTGTACTACAGTTTGTGTAGAGGCATTGGTGGTTCAGTGATAGAATTCTCAGTTTCCATACATGAGACCAGGGTTCAATTCCGGGGCAGTGTATCTCATTCACACCCACTGCCTATCTGTCAGTGGAGGCTTGCATACTGCTATGACACTAAACAGATTTTAGCAGAGCTTCCAGACTAAGACAGACTAGGAAGAAAAGTCTGGTGATCTACTTCCAAAACTCAGTCCGTAAAACCCTAAGGATCGCAACATTTTGTTCCATTTTTGCGTGGGTCACCATGAGTCCAGGGTCAACTCGATGGCAATAACAACAACAGTTTGTGTAAGCATAACTCCCAACCTAAAGTATAAGCAAACTGAAAGTAGAGCGAACATTTGAGACATCTTTGCGCTCCCAGTGTGTGTGTGTGTATACTTACACTGTGGGTGCAAATATATCTGTATATAAATGTATATATATAGAGAGAGAGGATTGGCCCACAAATATTTTAAATGGTTGACAAAATGAATAAACAATGTATATCTTAAGACATTCTAGCAGACCATTAATATAACAAACAAATGAAACAGTAATAAGAGTAGTGCCTAAGAGAAAAAGAAAACAGATAACAAAAGGAAAAGGCCTAAGTGGGGAAAACAACTATTTCTCACAAACTGATGAAATGACATTTGAAGTGCCAGTGAAAAATATAAGAGGAAATAAGGTTAGTAGAATAGAACAACAAATACAATGTGAAAGAAAGCTTTTCAAAAATAAGACAGTAACCCTTTTGCATGGGCAACCCATCTCTATGTGGGTAATTTTGCATCTCCAAAAGCCCAGGGGAAGCTATCAGACCAAAACAGGAAGCTGTGCATGTGTTTTGAGGCGGAAGTCACCAAGATGTGCCTCTTGTGTACACTGATGTGCTTGCCGGAAAACTCAGATTCCTCGTCAGAAATTGAACCCAGAAAATGAAGATCACGTTGTTGCTGCATCACAACAGTATTATCACGTTGTGCTAACATCATCTTGGAATTCTCAGCACACCATAATTTTAACTCCTATAGGGCACTTCCTCCCTGAAATAGAAATTGTTCACTGAGTTACTTGTGAATGACTTGTGTGAAACTTGCTCATCCCCATGATTCGTGAAGTACTGTTCAGTATTTACAGTAACTCTGAAAGGAATTATCTAGAACTAAAGGCTCCCCCGAAACATCTCCATAGCTATTTGAAAGTAGTAATAAACACTTTGTTTCAGATGATGACCTCAGAACTCAGTTCTTTTTAGGAAATATCAAATATATTCCAGTGATCTTATTTTTGTTCTAAATTTCAAACTAATTTGTATAAATCATTCAATTTTTTTCTCTCTTGATCAGATACAAAGATGTCAGAGCTTTAAAACATGTGAAAGTGCTGACCAATAGAAGCAATTTTCAACACTTTTTCTTCTTGAGATTCTTAGGAGAAAAGACAGTAGCCTTACTGAATAAATTGTGTTTCATGGCTAGAGCAGCAGACGAGAGGATTAGAACTGCGTTCTGGTTAGGATTCTTATAGGTCCTGGGAAAAGAAGAGAAAACAAAAGTAAAAAAATAAAAAAGAAAGAAAGAAAACAGAGGAGAGTTAAAGAATTTAGAGAACCCTAAAAAATGACATTTCAGGGGACTATCTTATGCTTAACTATAAAACGTGTGTGTGAGCACATACATGCAAGTGTGTATATGGGGGGGGTGTATGGGAGTTAGAGAAAAGAAAAATTCAAGTGAAAGTTTTATTTTTAGTCAGGAATTTTTGATGGGATTTCCCATCATGAAACCAACACATAAGTCTATTCTGTAAAGCAAAGGTGATGGAGCCAAGTAGCCTATAAAACCAAAACAAACAAACACCAAAGCCGTTGCCATAGAGTCAGTTCTGATTCATAATGACCCTCTAGGACAGAATAGAACTGCCCTAAAAGGTTTCCAAGGAGCGGCTGGTGGATTCGAACTGCCTATCTTTTGGCTAGCAGCCAAGCTCTTAACCACTGTGCCACCACAGCTCCAACAGTAAAGCGATAGTGGAGATAGATTAAGGATTCATAAGACAACAGCAAAGTGTACAGAATATTGGTTTCCTTGCATACCTTATTCAGCTACAATTTCCTATTTTACTTTTAATATTTGGATCCATCTGTTTTTAGAGCAATTTTTCCGGTTAAAATGGAGGATGAACGTATTTACCTCTAGTCAAGTAAAACATATTTAGTTAACAATCAGTACTACTCAGATAATAAGACCATACCTGAAAGGCTGTTCCCGAGAAGTATCATTCTCTAACTGAAGAAAACCATCTAAAACACACATGCACATTCATACCAGAATGGAAGACCTGAAGCCATATCATAGACATAAGGGAAGGAGAAGGTGGACACGGCAAAATGGCAGAGTACTCTTAAATACGTTGGGTGGGAATGCTTATAACCTTCAAACCACTCTCTTCCTTCTCAAGTTTTCTCACTGGAGAACTGAAACGTGAAGAAAGTAGTTGTGGCCAGGGTAGGGAGGAAATAAAGAGTAAATGGTTCAAAGTTCTAGAATGACATCAAGGTAAAAGCAAATTTATTCCAGTTATCATACTTTTGCTCTTTCCAATTTATGGTAAATAGACTTCGAGCCTTCTCTGCTGTCCTTGGCTGCCCTCTCTCAAGGTCATGATGGCTTTGGGTGGGACTTGAAGCATTCCTAGCAAAGCTGTAGGTCTACCATTTTTAGATTTGTCATATTTTAAATGCTCAAGAAAAGCCTTTTACTTAAAGGATCCTCCCTAGTCTATATATGTTCCAAGTTCCAATTTGGTACCTCGGACTTCTTGCAAGTGTGGCATATCAGAGCGAGACTCCATTTCAGACTCAGGGAATGGGTTTGCTACACCAGAATGTCAGCACGTTATTTCGTACATTGTTTCACATTGCAATTCAGATCCTTTATGTACTACCTATCCACTTCTGATTTGAATTTTGCTGGGTGCTTTAAAGCATTTAAGTCCTTTCCTTTCGCATCCTTTCTTTAAGATGCTGAGTTTAGCATCTTACGTTTTCCCCCCAAGGTTTTATTCGTGCATAAATCTTTGGCACCCCAGGCGGCAGGCTATGAAACAGTTGTTGAGTTGTCTGTGGCCCCCAAACCATCCCAAGGAATATGGGCAATTTGGGAGCATCCTGAAGGATTTTGATGCCTGGAGTAACGTGTGCTGTTTGTTTAGTGAATTAGCACCTCAGAAAAAGATCGTAAAGAAGGTGTTCCTGATGGCATGGAGTGCAAAAATAGGAAGCTTATTCAATCTGTTTCAGCAGTATTTGGTGCTGTGTCAGCAGTATCCAAATTTTAGACTCTGGTTTAAAATTGATAACCTAGAAAATGTTACAGTGTTTGAAGATACTATCTAGAAGACGTCAGCTGGAATCCACCATCGCGAAGGACCTTCTAATGAGGATGTAGTTTATTTGGTCATAGAGGATTCATATACCTGTCTTGGTCTCTTGTGCCCTTTTACTGGAACAAGGAACAAACTTTCCAGGGACCTCAGTGACAATGTAGCTTTTTAAAAATGATTTTGTACTTTACTAATAAATCTATCATGACTACTTAAAGATCTAAATAAGACAGGTAACAGAGAGCCTCCCAATTCTGCAAATGAAGTAACAGGAAATGGGCCAGAGCGCAGAAACAAAGCCATTCCCCAGAACAATGGGGCAGGGTATCAGAAAACAGCCTGCAAACTTCTTTAAAGTTGCCTTTCAGAAGCAGTTGGAGAAAACCAGCCCCAGGGACATGTGCAGAACATCCACCTGTGACCGCTGTGTGACCTTCCCCTGTGTGAGGGGCTGCAGAAGCAGCCCGGAAACTGCGCAGGCAAGGCGCCCCATAATAAGTCCTGCTATGAATCCCAGAGGCCTCCGGGACAGGAGCCATCTTAGAAAGCTGCTGCCTGTGCACCTTAGTTAACATATCCCGGCTTGTGCCTATGAATAAACATGAATCTTTTCCCGCCCAAGAACTTTGAAAAATCCAGGCCCATCTTTTGTTCTGTGAGAAGGCGGTATGCCTTGCTTAGGCCCTCCTCATCTCTGCTTGCAAGCGTCTTCAATAAAGCCTTACCTGCTCAGTCTTGACCAGTGGGAGGCAAGAAACTTATTCCGGTAGCATAAATACATGTAACTTATAAGGAAACCCGCATTATTACTGTAGTAATAATACACCAGCACACACCCAATGCCGTCGAGTAAAGCCACTAGATATGTGGTGCTAACTAGGCTTGGTCACGAGACTAAGCTATTACATACATCTAACCTTCGCAAGGAAACTCTGGTGGCGTAGTGGTTAAGTGCTACAGCTGCTAACCAAGAAGTCAGCAGTTTGAATCTGCCAAGTGCTCCTTGGAAACTCTATCAGGCAGTTCTACCCCATCCTATAGGGTCACTATGAGTCGGAATTGACTCGACAGTAGTGGGTTGGTTTGGGAACCTTTGCAAAGGTAAAATGGAGCTTCAGGGAAAACAAGGGAAACCCTGCATGAGATGGATCGGCACAGTGGCTGCAACAATGGGCTCAAATATAGGAACAATTGGGTAGGGCAACATTTGGTTCGGTTATACATAAGGTTGCCCTGAGTCACAGCCAACTTGATGCCAAATAACAACAATCTTCATAAGAGGCAGTGGTGGGTCAGTGGTGGAATTCTCCCTTTCCATAAGGGGCCCTAATTCAATTCCCAGCCAATGCCCTTCATGTTCACCCCCCACCCGTCTGCCAGTGGAGGCTTGCATGTTGCTATGATGCTGGTCAGGGTTCAGCAGAGCTTCCAGACTAAGACTAGGGAAAAAGGCCTGGTGATCTATTTCCAAAAATCAGCCAGCAAGAACCCTATGGATCACAATGGTTTGATCGCCAACTGATCATGGGGATGGCACAGGACTGGGTAGTGTCTCCTTCCATCCTGTATGGGTTGCCAGGAGTCAGGGGCTGACTGAACAGCAGCTAACAACAATCTTTATAATGATGCTACAATTTAGGTAGTATTTATCTATATTTTACAGATAAAGAAGCTAAGCTTTCGCATAACTAAAAAGATAAGTCTACTTCAAAGCCTAAGTTTTTGACCATTACACCACACTGCCTCTCTCTGTAATGCATTTAAGTATACTCTGAGGAGGTATAACACTCTCTGTAAATGTCAGGTGGTATTGTCATGACTGCTAGAAAAGAGTCTTAATCTTACACTATTCTTATTGCCACCATCTAAAGGAAGCAATGTCTTAAAGTGGTTTGAATGGTGTAGCTATCATTCAGATTGAATGGTGAGCCCTTTAAGTGAGTGTGGATCCTTGGGAAATGGGTGCAGTCATACTTCAAAATCAGTGTTTTACAGTTTCAAGAACTCTAGATTTGGGCCAATGTCACCAGAAGCTGTTGCTATCTACTTCAGAGTGTGGAGAAGGAAAAGCCTTGACAAAAAATAGCAAACAAAACAACTACTTCAAGGTTGATGAGGGCCCGCCTTGGGTGCCTACATTTTTCTTCTGTGAATTGCAAAGAAAACGTTTGCATTCCGAGAGCACTTCAAAATGAGTTCATTTATCCACTCCTTGGAAGATATCTATAAGTTAAGGTCTCTAAGGAAAAGGTCTCATTTCCGTGACACCACAAGTTAAAGACATCTGTTTCCATTATCCATTGCTATCATGTTGAAGTGTGGTATCGATTGAAGGTCAAAGGTCAAGACTCCTGAAGCAGAAAACTCAGTGTGTTTAGTACTTTGGTAACACTCATCCAGCTGATGGGAATATGACATCTCATACGTTACAGGTTACTGTTTTCTGATATATCTCAATGAAAAAAATATATATGTCAGCCCTCCCCGGAATAGAAGCACACATCGCTATTGAGACATTAAACTGCTTTTGCTAATAAGTTGATGACTTGGCCAACAGTAGAAACCCTGGCGGCCTTGTGGTTAAGTGCTACTGCTGCTAACCAAAGGGTCGGCAGTTCAAATCCGCCAGGCGCTCCTTGGAAACTCTATGGGGCAGTTCTACTCTGTCCTATAGGGTCGCTATGAGTCGGAATCAACTCGACGACACTGGGTTTGTTTTTTTGTCTGTTTAAGCAATTGCAAGTTACCAATAATTGCTTTGTTAAATAAACAGATTTCAGCAATTTCTTTCCAGGAAAATACTGCTTTCATGACATTAACCCTTTAACTGGAAAGAGGAATTAATCTGTTGTTGAGGCAACCAAAGTGAACTTAATTACAGCTGTGAATTTACTTTCGTCCATAGATTAAGGGAACTATTTTGTTGATCGCAATGGATTCTTGAGTTTCCAAGAAGTTCTCTCTCTCTTTCTCTCTCTCTCTATTGTTCTTGCTCTCATTCTCTCTCCTTCTCAAAATTATGCAAGAATCCTCATGTCTGAGTTGATGCAGTAAACTTCTACTCAGGGATTCAAATATTCTATCCCCTCCACCATCATTAGTAAACACTGCTTTGGAGCAGGCATGACAACAAACAGCCTGTGCCAATTGAGAGGTGAGTGCCAATGCATCTTACTTGGTAAGGTAAGATACCTGTGATCACACAACTTCAGGAGGTAGCAGATGGAGTGTTTTGGGTGAGAAAGGTGAATAAGCAAACCTGGTGACCATCCAAGTCGAGAGTAACCCAAGAACTAGAATTGGAAGATGGAGCAGAGCTATCGTGCATGGCTGACTTCTACTCACTTCTATTTTTAAAATTCTTATTAAAAAACTGAATGAAAAAATTGTTGATGGCATCTCCTTTCAACATTTTGATTTTGCTCCTCCCTGAGGAAGTCTAATTTTTTGTTGTATAAAATTCTAACTGGTTTTGTGTTATCACCAATTTATCACATTTTGTGTCAACTCACGCTCTACTTTGTTCTGGAGAGAAAACTGAAAATTTAAGCCTCCCCTGAGGACAATGTAGTAGAGAATACAGGGTAGGTTTTTCTAACCTTTGTAAGCTTTTATCTAAAGATGTATTTTGAAAAGTCACTGGGTTCTATGAAAATTGTTATTCCTTATTTAATGAGGCAAGGGCCTTGACCCATTAACACACCCTCCTCAGCCTATAAAACAACGTGGGAAATTCCTTAAAACGTGATATGTGTGTGTGCATGCGTGGGTATGCATCCCTTAGGTTTGGGTTAGAAGCTGAATGGGACGTGAAAAATTAAAACTAATAGACAAGGTCTCAAAAGTCTAAGTATTGTTTTTAGCTTGAATCTTAAAGAAGGGTTTGAGTGGTTCATATTCTATCTAAAATGGTTTGCTTATAAATAATGAATGACAGAAAGGCTGCTCCCATGCCTAAAGTCCCTTTCCATTCAAAAGGAAATTTACGATCCCTTCAAATTTTTAAATCATTTCAGACTATGTAAAAAGAATACCTTTAGGTATTACTCTTGACCAAAGTTCTACTCAGGCAACTTGCTAGAATCATATTCCAGATAAAAACAAACAAACCAAACCCAGTGCCACCGAGTTGATTCCAACTCATAGTGACCCTATAGGACAGAGTAGAACTACCCCACAGAGCTTCCAAGGAGCACCCGGTGGATTTGAACGGCCAACTGGTTAGCAGCCGTAGCACTTAACCACTGCGCCACCAGGGTTTCCGTATTCTAGATAAGGCAGGATAAGTCAGCTGCAGCACTATTGGCATTTTGGACCAGATAATTCTTTGTTGTCGGGATCTGTGCAGGGCATTATAGAGTGTTTAGCAGCATCCCTGGCCTCTACCTACTAAATGCTGATAACAACCCCCACTATCAGACTTGACAATGAAATATGTCTCCAGACATTGCCATATATTCTGTGGGGGGGAATGGGGGCAAAAACCACCCCAACTGAGAACTTGATATAAGGATTCACTGTGTAATAGCGGGTAGCTACTAAACAAACCTAACTATATTGGGTATTTTTTAAAATTTTATATTGGGTATAAGACAGTTTCACCTTTAAGATAGTATCGTGAATTTAAAAACATGGCTGCAGTATTCAGCATCTCCACTCATAAAAAAAAAACATTTGCCACGGTCAACTCTGACTCATGGCGACCCTATGTGTGACAGAGTAGAACTGTGCTCCACAGGGTTTTCAATGACTGATCTTTCATAAGTAGGTCACCGAGCCTTTTTTCTGAGGCACCTCTGGGTGGACTCGAACCTCCAACCTTTCGGTTACCAGTCAAGCACATTAACCGTTTGCACGGCCTACTAAGACAGGGAGCAAAGGCCCTTAGATCAGAGAGTGCCTGTTTGAGAAATAGTGAAGAGACTGGAGTGGTCAGAGGAGAAGCAAGTAAAAGAGAAATAGACTATTCTCTCAGGGAGGTAATAGGAGGTTAAGTGTGAAACCTAGAGACAGTAAGACAAGGAACAAAGGGGCGCCCAAATCTGCAAACAAAGTAACAAGAAATGGGCCAGGGCACAGAAACAAAGCCATTTCCCAGAACAATGGGGCAGGGTATCTAAAAATAGCCTGCAAACTTCTTTAAAGTTGTGTTTCAGAAGCAGTTGAAGAAAACCCTGCCCCAGAGACATGCGCAGAACATCCACCTGTGACCGCTATGTGACCTTCCACCAGGGGCAGCAAGGGGCTACAAATCCAGCCGGAGAATCAAACCCAGGGAGCTAGAGACTGTGTAGGTGCGACACCCCATAAGTCCTGCCATGAATGCCAGAGGCCTCTGGGAGAGGAGCCATCTTGGAAAGCTGCTGCCTGCGCACCTTAGTTAACATATCCCCGCCTGTGTCTATGAATAAACATGAATCTTTTGTCACCCAAGAACTTTTAAAAATGCAGGCCCGTCTTTTGTTCTGTGAGACGGGTGTAAGCGTTGCTCTAGGCTCTTCTCGTCTCAGCTTGCAAGCCTCTTCAATAAAGCTTTACTCATGTAGAAAACTAAGTCCTCATTCCTGACCAGTGAGAGGCAAGAACCTTATTCCGGTAATACTATGGACTCCTCTCAAAAAGAGGTGGAGTATATGTCTCTTCTTCTTGAATCTGTCCTTGTCTTTTTGAAAAGCTTTGATCAAATAATGTGACAGGAGTGACACCGTGGCATCTGAGGCTAGGCCCTAAGAGACCTTTCACCTTCCAATTTTGCCATCTTGGAGTACTACGCTTCCTTACCACCGTGTAAGGAAGTTAGTCCAGCCTCCTGGAAGATGAGAGGACACATGGAAGAGAAACAAGGTGCCCCCAACCAACAGCCAGCGTGAACTTCCAGATGTGTAAGTAAGGCCATCTTGGTCTTTTCAGCTCAGTAGTTCCTCCACCTAACGCAGCCTCATGAGTGAGCCCAGGTGAAACCAGCAGGAGAAATACCCAATCTACAGAGTCAGCAAAAATAAGGAACTGCTGTTTAAGCCTCCACCTTCCAGGGTGGCTTGTAATGCAGCAAGTACGGATGGATTATCCAATAGGCAAGGTAAGCACAGTGCTTGCCTTGCTTACCAGATCATCTGTAGTGAACAATTTCACATCTCTGATGTGGTGAAACCCACGTGATACTGTTCACTACAGATTAGCACATAAACACAAATAAACCCATGTTAACCTTGCTTACAAATGGGTCATCTGTCCCTTTCAGGGATTGTAAATTTGAAAAGAGGCTTTGATTCTGTCAGAAGGTACTATGGGATTAGGAGAAACAGATGCTAGCCATTCTTAGAAACAGAATCTTTAATGTGCTGAAAACATGTGAAACGGTTCACTACAGATGATCTGGTAGGCAAGGTAAGCGCCGTGCTTACCTTGTCTATTGGATAATCTGCCCCTGGCAGCAAGGGCTAACAAACAGTTGGTTCCCTGGCTTGAACCTAAAGTACACTGCTATAAAGGCCCTCCTCTATGAGATGTGGTAGATCAGATTCAGACAGGTGAAGGACTTATGGTTAGAGTCATGAAGTCTATTTCAGATGGTTCCTTAGTGCCCTCAGAGATTCATACAGCTCCTCAAGAACAGACTTGCAAACACGTTAGTAACTTTTCAGAATTTTATTCAATTCGATTAGGAAAAAATGCATTTATAGGCATGGGGAAAGGCAAGAGGGGAGGCTACAGTATTCTGTTTTGAAGCAGGTTATGATGGTTAAGCTTGTGTGTCAACTTGGTTGGGCTATGATTCTCAGTAGTTTGGCAGTCATATAATGTTGTGATCACTTCCATGATGGCATTTGATATAGTGTGATCACCTCCATGATGGGATCTGCTGTGAGTAGCCAATCAGTTGAAAGGGGGTTTCCTTGGGAGTGTGGCCTACATTGAATATAAGTGGACATTCTGGCTCATGGGCTTTTGCTCACTCTGGATCCTGGTCATGGATTGAATTGTGTCCCCCAAAAATATGTGTATCAATTTGGCTAAGCCATGATTCCCAGTATTGTGTTATTGTCCACCATTTTGCCATCTGATGTGATTTTTCTATGTGTTATAAATCCTATCTCTATGATGTTAATGAGGTGGGATAGATAGTAGTTGTTAATGAGACCGAACTTAATCTACAAGATTGGATTGTATCTTGAGCATCTCTTTCGAGATATAAAAGAAGTGAGTAGAGAGACAGGGGGACCTCATACCAAGAAAGCAGTGCCAGAAGCAGGGAGCTCCTTCGGACCCAGGATTCCTGCTCAGAGAAGCTCCTAGTTCCAGGGAAGATTGATAAGAAGGACCTTCCTCCAGAGCCAACAGAGAGAGAAAGCTGTCCCCTGGAACTGATGCCCTGAATTTGGACTCATAGCCTACTAGACTGTGAGAAAATAAATTTATCTTTGTTAAAGCCATTCACTTGTTGTAGTTCTGTTACAGCAGCACTAGATAACTAAGACCATCCTGCAGCTGGCTCCTGTTTGTCTGACACCCTGTTCTTAGGACTTGAGCTAGCAGCTTACATGCAGTCTTGCCTGCCAGTCTTGGGATTTGTCAATCTTTACAGTCTGTGAGCAAAAGCCCTGCTCTCTAACCTGCTGATCTTTGGTTCACTGGCCCCTGCAGCTACATGAATCAGGAGAAGCCTCCATCCTGACCCACGCACTTGGGACATTTCAACCTCTATGATGGAGCGAGCCATTTCCTTGATATAAATCCCTTTATATGTATTTATATACTTTACTGGTTTTGCTTCTCTAGAGAACCCAGCCTAAGACACAAGTTAAAACAAAATCTGAGCTATTATAAAAATAACTGAAAAATGATGCCCTGGAACAAAGGGAAATATTTTAGGACATTAATGGTTAACAGATTAAACAGATAATGATTGTGGAGGTTTTGTATTGATAACTTGTCAACTAGGCTTTGTTGGTAAAATTTGCCCAGAAGTTTGCTCGTATGAGATTTTGGAAAGGTGGGGGTGATGATGCAGCCACGATGCTCTGAGGATTTTGAGGTTAGGTGCAGTAAAAGACGGACACAGAGATGCTAATCACTCCAGCTTGCCCTTGCTCTCCTGTGATGCATGTGCAGCTCTTCTCCCCAACCGCCGGTCCTGCTGACCAACAGCTGCCAAAGACCCACCACCTGAGGCAGAGACAACAGCTTTCCATGGGTTTCCCTATCAGCTGGCCTTCATAGTATAACTTGAGCAGCTGGGTGTGCTTAGCTTCCCATATTCTCCTGTAAGCCATCATTTTTTTTCTAATACCAGTGTTTCAGAAGAGCTGGTTAGCGGCTTTTATCTGATACTTCAACTCTCTGTTTTGGAATTCTCTCCAACTTGTTCTACAATCATGTCAGGTCTTCCTAGAATGAATCTTTTATTCATCATACTCACAGTGGTTTTGCTTCTCCGATTAAACCTCAAAAGATACAGTAATGCAACAGTTCAGAAAGAAGAGATGCTGAGGGTTAGATTTTGCTCAGGCCTCCCTATGAGATTGCACTTTATTTTGAGGATCCCATATTAGTCTGATTTTCTGGAATCAGCAAAGTTATAAAATATCCTTACATTCCTATGTATAGACATCCTACTCATTCTTTACCCAGTCATGGAGAATCAGAGAATGTGAGAAACATTAAAATCATTTCTACCCTTTAGTTGCTCTAGTTATGAATTCAGGGGGACTCAGGAAGAATTTTTACAAAATAGCACAGGGGATTATGACACTGTCCAAAGAGGTAAAGATCTCATGGGCAAAAACTGCATTCAGGAACAATAATCGGGAGCAAAGATTTTATATATATATATTATATATATACATATATATATATATGGAATATAGAAAATGTAGCACTAGACATTTTGGTGAGACAAGAAACTGTTTACGGCATTTGAAGGGAGACGTATCTCAGGAATAATTTAAATAGGTTTCAATGTCGTCATAAATACCAAAATACCAAAAGAAATATCTGTAGGCAAAAGTAACCTTGAGAGGTATAAATCAGTGAGGGATAAAGAATTTTCTGTAAGACAAATTGAAATGTATCGGGGAGAAGCAAATGCTACAAGCTCCAGACTTGTTAAAATTGAGCTTTGGACTTCTGAAAGTATTATATGTGCAGAAAAGTTAATGATATTCATGCCGTATTTTTATTCCATAAAGGCTAGAAGGAATTTTAAAATTACGAAAATGAGGCTGCAAAACTACAATTCTGAGGTGCAGGTCTTTTTGTTTGTTTTTTGTAAGCTCAATGGATCAAGTCAAAGAAACATATATGCACTAATTTTCACTTACTTTGATCCCAAATGGTTAACCCTGGGCCAGAGTAGATATAAGATGTATGCCAACGACCCTGATTCAATAGATTTGGCGTGGAACCAAGAAATTATATATTTTTTCAAAATGTTCCCGGTAATTCTGATCTAGATAGTCCAAGACCACAGTTTGGGAAACAATGAAATATGTAAAAATTGCTCATGTGAATTTATTGATGCAAGGGTAATCTATATTTTCTTTCTAGTATAGCATATTTAGAAAAATCAAGGAAAATTTTAGTTCACTGTGATTGGGGCCCTAGTGACACAGTCGTTGAGAGCTCGGCTGCTAACCAAAAGGTTGGCAGTTCAGATCCACCAGCCATTCCTTGGGAATCCTCTGGGACAGTTCTACTCGGTCCAGTAGGGTCACTGTGAGTCACAATCAACTTGACGGCAATGGGTTTAGTTCACTTTGAAGCGTATACTTTCAGCAAAAAAGGAAAGAAATGTTTAAATATCCAGCTTTCAAAAACGGCAGAGGAGTATGCATTTTCTGCTTCAGGATTTCACAATAATTCAGATGTGAAATGATATATCAATCTTCCAAACTTGGCATCTTGATTTTGCTTATTTTTCTATGAGTGGAAATGGCATCTTTGAAATGTCATTGCTTTTAACAACGACGAGCGTTTCAAATGTTATCTCCTGCATCCTTGCTTTGTAGACTTTGTTCCCTCTCCCTGAAATGCCTTCCCTATACTTTCCTTTGGAGTCCTGGTGACGCAGTGGTTAAGAGTTCGGCTGCTAACCAAAAGCTCAGCAGTTCGAATCCACCAGGCTCTCCTTGGAAACTCTCTGGGGTAGTTCTACTCTGTCCTATAGGGTCGCTATGAGTCAGAATCGACCCGACGGCAACTGGTTTCGTTTTTGGTTTTACCTAACTAAATCTTGCTCTTCCCTCAAGACTCAGAGAGCCTTCCCGGAAGTGTCTCCGCCACCTTTATCCCCCTGAATTAGACATTTCTTTCTACATGGTTTCCTAGCACCCAGCGGTTCCTCCAATCAGTGCCTCTGTGACACTGATCTCTAGGTATCTGTGACCCCTTTGCTTTTGCAATGACCTTTAAGTTCAGTGAGGTCAGAAGCCACATTCTGTTTGTCTCTGTGTGTGTATTTCCAGGCCTGAGCAAGTAGGGGCTAAAAAATCTATATAATCAGTAGATTACAAAAATTGAAAATTATTTACCATATGGCAAATCTTAAATAAGTATAACATTATTACCTGAGCATTAGTTGAATGAATACACACACACACGCACACGCACGCACAAACTCAGGAGGTCATTTGTTGTTAGATGTTAACTAAGCGGAGCCCTGGCAGTGTAGCGGTTAAGAAAGAGCTTGGCTGCTAACCAAAAGATTACCAGTTTGAATCCATCAGATGCTTCTTGGAAACCCTATGAGGCAGCTCTACTCTGTCCTATAAGGTCACTATGAGTCAGAATTGACTCGACTGGCAATCAGTTTATTTTTATTCATTCATTACCGGTATAACTATGTCAAAAGAAGCAAACACAGTAATACATGACAACCCCAGCAGAAAACATGTACATCTACACATAAGAGAGTTGTATGCCATTCTTTGTCCCAGGGCTGCAAAGCTACCGTGTAGTTAGAATTTGTTTTCCACATTACACTGCAAAATACACACACAAGAAGGCAATGAAGTTTCCTGTTTTTGTTTGTTCCCCACAAAACCTCAGACAGAGCTGAGCTAACACTGGTCTATTTCCTGTGGGCTTATTAATAGGAGCAATCTAGTACTTTTCTTTGAGGTAAACGTACAGAGCCTCCTAACTAAAGCTAAGAACACAAATAAGTACAGACAGTTCCTGGGTTACGAACATCTGACTTATGTACAAACCCCATAAAGCCTATTATATTGCAAATTCAAGGCACATAAATTGGTTCATAATAACAACGGGCGCTACTTTGCGACAGGTGTCAAAACATTATTACTATTACTGTATTATTATGGTAAAGATGTTTAGTGTACCTGGGAGTGTTTCTTTAATGATCTTCATGCATAGAAAGGTATACTATATACTAAGACAAACATTTGACTAACTGATATTAGGTAACGAACTGTATCTAGCTATTCCAATTTACGTACAAATTTGTCCTAAAGACAGACTTAGAAACAGAGCTCGTTCATAATCCAGGGACCGCCTGTATTGATTTTCAAAGAAAACACATAAAATCTTTCCTTTCATTGATATCTTTATTTTAAATACAACTTTACAGCTTAATTAGCATTGCTTATATTTATATTTAGGTAAAATCTTATATTTGTCCTCACTGCTCAAAACTTTATTTTAAAAAAGTACAGCTTGCTTATTTGTCTTGTATTCTTTTCTCCCACTGCAAGTTGAGCTGTGCAATGCCAAGCAAACTGTGATTAAGGAAATGTGTTTTGCTTTTAATCAATTAAATTAAAAAGTTGGCACTCGAAGCTCCTTAAAATAATGACTAAATAAAGAAGAGGTAGTTTAATATTTAGCACAGTGAGACAATAATCAGAAAGTAATAAAAAGAAACATCTTTAAATAGATAAAAGTGACAAACCTATGTAATGCATAGGGTTTATTCCAATATCCTCCAAAATTAATATCACACGAAAGTGTGTTGCAAACAAATCACTGCACCTTATTCAGTACAATCAAATTGAACCTGACGTCTACCTATAAAGCTATCGTAGCAGAGGCATTTATATCCTAAGCAAACAAACATTGTTCAGGTGGGAAGACAAACACAAGTAGAAGGGAAAAACATATACACACTTCTAATGAAAAACTATTTCTTGAACTAAAAAATAAATAATAAAGAAGACTTCAGATATTTTGAGCCCTACATTCCCTCAAAAATCCCTCTATCGTTTTTTTTTTTTAATCATCCTTAGAAATCATGAAGCTTTCTGATTTCAAATATAACCCAGGTTGAGATGTGAGTTCAGATGCATTCAGTCTTTTCAGAGGGACAATACCTGGTTTGTTGGTAGATTTAAGACTTTCTTTAAAAAAAAAAAAAAGGAAGAGTACTCACACCTTGAATCCTGAAATTGTTGTTGTGTGCCGTCCAGTCAATTCCTGCTCACAGCGATCCTGTCGAACAGGGTGGAACTCCCATAGGGTTTTCGAGGCTGTAATCTTTGCAGGAGCAGGTCAGCCAGTCTTCTCCCTCAGAGTGGCTGGTGGGTTCAAACCCCTGACCTTTCAGTTAGCAGCAGACCTTTAAACGTTTTGCCACCAGGCTTCCTGGATCCTGGATCCTGAACCCTCCTGGATCCTGAGATAGGCATGAACTATAAATTCTCCCAAAAGAAGTAGTTAGATATTGATGTGAAAAGAGCTTCAGTGTGTTTTAGGTAACATGCTAGAGTAATGTGAATTTGGGGTTTTGGTTAATCAAAATGATTTGCCAGTTTAAGTAGAAGATAAATCCTAATTTCCCTAGGAAAACAAATACCTCTTCGTAGGGTATTTAGGGTAACGTTTCAGAACCCTATTCTAAGGCTTCACCTCCTTCATGTCTTTGCTCAAATGTTTCTTATTTAATGAGGTCCACCCTGAAGGCCTATTTAAAATTGAAATTTTCCAACACACTCCTGATTCCCCTTACCTTGATTTTCTCTTTTTTTTTTTTTTACTTTTCCCGTCTTCCTAGCTATTTAGCTTATATACTGTGTGTATTGCTTGTTGTCTGACTTCCCATATGAGAAAATAAGCTCCACAAGGGAAGGATGTTTTATCTGATTTGCTCAGTGGTGTATTCCAAGTACCTGGAACACTGACTGGTTCATGGTGGGCATGCAATAAATAAGAGTTGACTTGCAATGAATTTGCATACTTTTTGATACAGTCAGCACTATATTTTAGTAAAATCCACTTGACCAATTTATAGGAGTTAAATTTAAGTATTTGGCATTAATTTGTGGTACATATTTCAAGCAATTTTTAGGCCGTATCATAATGTTTGAAATATAGTTTTCAAATATCATTTTGTTAAATAAATATGTCTGAAACTTCTGTTCATTGTGATGCAAAAACTATATTGTTTGTCACTTTATAACTTAGAGATGGACATCCAATAGGAAAACCCACTTTGACAAAAGTATCCTAACAAAACACAGCTCCATAAGTCTGATGAAACTGAAGACATGGGTTCACTGTACAGTCAGAATTTTGGATCCAAAACCTCTGCCTTAAATCTGGCATTAGGAAATTTTGAAGGCAAACAATTGAAAGGAATTTGCATAATACTTTGTTATACACCCATTTCTTTGATGACCTCATCCATCCCATTACTGGACTGCCGCCTCTATACCGCTTACTCATCCATTTAAATTTCAGCACCTGCTCCATGTCTGGCTTGCCGGGATACCTCATTGTTCCACCATATATAAAGTAGTTTTTTGCTTTTATTACTAGATCCAGTGGTTTTTCTGCTTTTATTACTAGACTTTTATTAAATTTTGCCAGTGTCTACACTTCTAATGAGAGATTGTGACCTTGTCTGTAAGTCTTACTATAGTAATAGTGTTACCCTTGACCTAAGAATGTCTCTGTTCTTCCAAGGAACATTTTCTTTTTCAACCACACGGTATGCACTTGGTGAGAAACGTTGGAATCCATCTTGGAGTTTATGGGTAAATTGCCCTCACACTTTCATATCAAATCTGACTACTTGGGTTCAAATTTGTAATTGATCATGACCACCACCCCATCTCCTACCCCATATTCAAGTATTTAGGCAATCCTGGTACAGTTTTATCTTCTAGCATCTCCAAAATCCATGCATTATCCATGAAATATGTGGTCTGCAATCCATACAATTCTAACTTGACTAACTGTTATGGGTTGAATTGTGTCTCCACAAAAAAATGTATTGAAATTTTAACCCCTAATACCTATGAACATGTCCTTGTTTGTAATAAGGATTTTTTTTTTAAGTTGCTATCAGTTAACAGGAGATCATACAAGAATAGTCTGAGTCCTAACTCTATGTGAGTGGTGTCTTATAAAAGAGAAGAAACACAGAGACAGACAGAGAGGGACAATGGCCATGTGAAGACGCACTGCAAGCCAAGGATTCCCTGAGGTTACCAGAAACCAACAAAGACAAGAAAGAATCTTCCCCTAGAGCCTTCAGAGAAAAGATGTCCCAGTCAACACCTTGAGTTTGGACTACTGGCCTTCCGAACTGTGAGACAATAAATTTCTGTTGTTTAAAGCCACAGTATTTTTGGTTCTTTGTTATGGCAGCCCTAGGAAACTTAAACAGTGTTACAGATTGAATTGTGTCACCAAAAAATATGTACTGTAAATCCTCACCTCCATGCTTGTGATTATAATCCCACTTGGGGGTTATAACCCTACTCTTCCAGTACCAAATTCTGTTATAGTCGTCCAGCGCTGCTATAATAGAAATACCAAAAGTGGATGTCTTTAACAAACAGAAATTTATTTTCTCACAGCTTAAGGGGCTAGAAGTCCAAATTCAGGGTGCTGGCTCTAGGGGAAGGCTTTCTGTCTTTGTTGACTCTGGGGGAAGATCCTTGTCTCTTCTGAGCTTCTGCTCCTGGGACGTCTTCATGTGACTTGGTATCTCTCTTTCCCCCATCTCTGCTTCTTTCACTTGCTTGTTTAATCTCTTTTATATCTCAAAATAAATTGACTTAAGACACATCTTACACTAATCCTACCTCATTAACACAACAAAGAGAAAGATAGCCTTCCCCCTGGAGCTGGTACCATGAATTTGAACTTCTAGCCCCCTGGACTGTGAGAGAATAAACTTATCTTTGTTAAAGCCACCCACTTGTGATATTTCTATTATAGCAGCATTAGATAACCAAGACAGACTTAGGCACCAAGAGAGTGGTGTACTGCTTTGACAGATACCTAAAATGTGAAAGCTGTTTTGAAACTGTGAAGGGATAGAGGCTAGATGAGTTTTAAAGTGCCTAATAGTAAAATCCTAGATTGCCTTGAAGAGACTGTTGGAATTATGGATGTCACAGACAATTCTGGTGAGAACTCAGAAGGAAGTGAGGAGAGCTGTTACACTGGAGACAGCACAGAATGGGAGAAGCAGCAGCAGAGAAACAGCAGCGACAGAACCAGTAGACCAGTGCGTGACAGCACTGGAGCCCACCCACAGAGTGAGAGAGCTGACTGCCTTTGCTCAGGAGGCTTCCTGGTGGAGTGGGGTGCCTCCAAGCATTTATTAGTGGAGCTAGGCTTGCTGACCCATAAAGAAAGGGAGCTGAGTGCCTTCTGGCCAAAGTTTACTGGTAGAGTGGGGTGTCTCCCAGGCATTTATCATTGGAGCTAAGGAGCTTTCGAACACTTGCCCCAGAAAGGCATGTGTGGGCAATGAGGCCAAATGGGCTGAGAAGCCAAGGTACCAGGAAGCAGAAGGTGAAGAGACAAAGAACACAAGAAGCAGAGCTGCCTCGGTCTCAGTGTTAGTTGGCACTTAGATGGACTAGAAAAATGGGTCACCCAAAGCTGAGGGAGCAGAGTTGCCATTCCAGTGGGCCTGGAAGGTGGAGCTGAAGCCCAGGGCTGAAAGGCCTCCACTCAGAATCTGGAGAGTGTGGCTAACACCTAGAGTCTGGAGGGCAGGGCCATGGTGTTAATGGTCTCAGAGAACCAAGGGTTATTTTCAAGCCTTGAGGGCTAATGCCATGTGTTCTGCTGACTTGCTTGGCGCCTGTTATCCCTTCTTTGCCTCCAATTTCTCCCATTTGTAATGGAAATGTCTAGCTTGTACCTGTTCCACCATTGTACTTTGGAAGCAGATAATTAAGACAGAGACTATAATATTAAATATTTATAATAATACATTGGTAAATCTAGATTCTACAAATCCAGATTCTGGATGTCAAGGGGTCTGTGATCTTAAATGTTAAGATAAATTACATCTTTATTCCTCTAACTATAATTTAGCACGACCTTCAATTATGAATCTAGGCTATAAGCAGAGTGATATTAACAATACCTGTGACTTTGTCATCAGTGGAAATCACAGAAATGTTTATATCACTTTTCAGTTGTTGAAGATATCTGAAAATATCATTCATTGTATCAGCCTGTAGTTTTGCATATAATCTCCATCTTCATCTCTACAGGAAAACCCGCTGCTGTCGAGTTGATTCTGACTCACAGTGACCCTATAGGACAGAGTAGAACTGCCCCCATAGGATTTCCAAGGAGTGACTGGTGTATTCAAACTGCCAACCTTTTGGTTAGCAGCCATAGCTCTTAACTGCTATGATACCAGAGCTCCCATCTCTACAGGTGCTCCTGCAAATCCGCTGACCCCTGTCAGGCAAATGTGCCTAGTAACCCATCTTCTCACATGAGTGACCCAGCCATCTCTTTTGCTAATATGTTTATCTACCTTTGTTTGTTCATCAATACCTGAAAGGAGGTGAATTTTTTGCATTACTTGTTAAAGTTTTGTACAACTGGACAGCTGAAATGAGAAATGTTTAATTCTCTAGGAGGCAGTGTGGTGTTTTGTGGTACAGATAACTGAGTGGGTTACAAGTGTAAGCCACGCAAGGTCAAACAAAGCAAAGCTGAAATAACTATTGAAGTATTATTTAAAGTCACTTATTACTCTTCACACATTGCACGGTGATACAGGTCATGCATGTTGTAAGTTCTGTGAGTAACAGAGGTTCTTTTCTTTTTTCAGTTTTCTCTTAGATTCCCTTTTTATACATTATGTTAGGATGTAAAGGCAACCACACCTTGTATATTATGCAGTCAGGGTTTGTGCATTTTTATTCCATGAAAATACTGAGCAAATTGAGAATAACATGGTGAGAAAACCAGGAGCGTAATCAGTAAAGGAAAAAAAAACAAAACCAAAACATTATTTGTAGGGAGGCATAAAATATCATGTGACTCCACTCAAAATAAGAGTGGAATTTCAAATTCCAGAAAGGATACTTTTAACAATGATTCCAAGAAGAGGTCCACAAACTTCACCAAATGCCAACAGTTAAAAAAAAAAAAGGTAAGAATATCATTGATCTAAATGAAGTAAATGTCTTCTAAAAAAAAAAAAAAAAACCATTGCCATTGAGTCGATTTTGACTCATAGTGGCCATATAGGACAGAGTAGAACTGCCCCATAGAGTTTCCAAGGAGCGCCTGGTGGATTCAAACTGCCAACCTTTTGGTTAGCAGCTGTAGCACTTAACCACTACGCCACCAGGGTTTCCAGATGTTTTCTAGGAAGGTAAAAATTACCAAAACTAGCTCAGGAAGTGGGAGAACACCGGGATAGACCAATAATTTCAGGAGAAACCAACACATCAACACCATCATCCTCACCACTACCAAAAACATGTCTCAAAATGCTGCTACCAAATTTTCAAGGAACAGATCATTTTGTTATTTAAATTCTTGAGTGCTTAGAGAAAGGAAAGCTACCAAATGCATCTTACAAGTCAAGAAGAATAACCCTGCTACCCTGATGTCAAGACTAAGCAAAGCACATGTGTGTAGGAAAACCATTAAAGCAATATAATTATAAATCTGTGTCCATACGAATCCCTACCAGTGTAGCCAGAGGAAGGAGAAAAAAGACATCCAACTCAGGAGGTTTCGTAAATTGTGTACGGAAGTTGAAGCTTCATTTTCGTCTGTAAGTTAGGAGGCAGCATCAACTGCTGAGAGCGAAAATTGGAGGAGATGGGGGGAAATCTGACATTCGAGGTGGATAGAGGGAGTTTGAAATAATTGTAGCAGACACTGAGAGGGTGATTTCACTACAGAAATTAGTAAGATTTCCAGGCAGTGGACAGCATCTATTTGAATTGGGACATAGCTCCCCTATGGTAAGATTTTCTTCAACAGAGCTTGTTTACATGGATACAGGGAATTGTGGGTTGGGTTTTACCAAATAAGAACAATAAAAATGACAGACCCTAGTGAAATAATAACTATTTAAGCTAGAAAAGGAGAATGGACCAGAAATCAGGGAATGAGAGAAAGAAAAGGGGTCAATCTAGAGGAATATTTGTGGGCCGAATGGTCAGGTTGGGAGTAATTGATGAGGACAGCTATTGCATATTTGTATTATGGAATACTATGCAGCAGTCTAAAAGAACAAGGTACATTTGTATGCACTAAAGTGTATAACTCCCCAAGATATTCTGTTGAATAAGATAAAGAAGAAGACAGAAATATATATATATATACACATATATATATATACGCCTGACTTAATTATATATTCTATCAAATGGTAGAATGCCAGAAATTCAGGCCATTTTCAGTAGAGGACATGGAACCAGGGATATGGTTGCTGATGTCAGATGGATCCTGGCTGAAAGCAGAGAATACCAGAAGGATACCAGAAGGATGTTTACTTGCATTTTATTAACTATGCAAAGGCATTCAGCTGTGTGGATCATAACAAATTATGGATAACAAGGTGAAGAATAGGAATTCCAGAACACTTAATTGTGCTCATGAGGAACCTTTACATAGATCAAGAGGCAGTTGTTCAGACAGAACAAGGGGATACTGACTGGTTTAAAGTTAGGAAAGGTGTCAGTCAGGGTTGTATTCTTTCACCATACCTATTCAATCTGTATGCTGAGCAAATAATCCGAGAAGCTGGACTATATGAAGAAGAACCAGGCATCGGGATTGGAGGAAGACTCATTAACAACCTGCGTTATGCAGATGACACAATCTTGCCTGCTGAAAGTGAAGAGGACTTGAAGCACTTACTAATGAAGATCAAAGACCACAGCCTTCAGTATGGATTGTACCTCAACATAAAGAAACCAAAACTCCTCACAACTGGACCAATGAGCAACATCATGATAAACAGAGAAAAGATTGAAGCTGTCAAGGATTTCATTTTACTTGGATCCACAATCAACAGCCATGGAAGCAGCAGTCAAGAAATCAAAAGATGCATTGCATTGGGTAAATCTGCTGCAAAGGACCTTTTTAAAGTGTTGAAGAGCAAAGACGTTACCTTGAAGACTAAGGTGCACCTGGCCCAAGCTATGGTATTTTCAATCGCATTGTATGCATGTGAAAACTGGACAATGAATAAGGAAGACCAAAGAAGAGTTGACGCCTTTGAATTGTGGTGTTGGCAAAGAATATTAAATATACCATGGACTGCCAAAAGAACAAACAAATCTGTCTTAGAAGAAGTGCGACCAGAATGCTCCTTAGAGGCAAGGATGGCGAGACGGCATCTTACATACCTTGGACATGTTGTCAGGAAGGATCAGTCCCTGGAGATGGACATCATGCTTCGCAGAGTACAGGGTCAGCAGAAAAGAGGAAGACCCTCAACGAGGTGGATTGACACAGTGGCTGCAACAATGAACTCAAGGATAACAACGATTGTAAGGACGGCGCAGGACCGGGCAGTGTTTCGTTCTGTTGTGCATAGGGTCGCTATGAGTCGGAACTGACTCGACCGCGCCTAACAACCAAATGGTACAAGTGCAGGGAGAAGGGCTTATGATTTTTATTTTACTTCACTGTGGTTTGAGATCTCAAACCATAAACCCAAGTGTTGGTTTAGGTCTGTGGTTTGAGATTTCTACATCTAGTATACATTTTCATTTTAAAAATATAAATAAATAAAGCTATTTCCATGTTGGGAAAAAATGGTGCGCATAATTCTCTCACGTAGAGATATACCGCTGTTACCATGGCTGTTTGTTTTCATCCAATATCTTTGGGCCCATATATCTTTTTTTTTTTTTACAAAAAAGAATCACATTGTGAGTACTGTTTTTAATCAGCTTTTTCTACCTTTTTCATTAAATATTTCTTTAGTATCATTTTTATTTTTTTTTTTTAATGGTTGAAGAAAGCCTTAATGGTTAAATATTTATGTTTTATCCAGTTTTTGCTTCTACCAAAAACATTGCCATAAAAATCTTGTAGCTATCATTTTGCAAACGTCTATGACTATTAGCATGAATCCCTGAAAGTAAAAATGCTGGTTTAAAGGTTTTATGCAAAATTCTGAGGCATTCAATAGATATGGCCAAACTGCCTTCCAGAAAGATTAAAAAAATTTACACTCTCAGCGACAGCATATGACAGTGTCTCTTTCCATGCCATTTTGCCAACACTAAGAATATATTCTTTTTTTAATCTAGTTTTTAATATCAGGTTCCTAAAACTAGGGTTATCATGAAGTTAAGGATTTTTCCATTTTCACTCTATTAAGTTGTATTTGCACACTCCAAAACTGGACTAAGAATACCACAAAAGTCGTCAGCTTGTTTCTTTTAATTCTATGGGGTGTAGAAATCAAGAAAATATTTATGTACCCGTTACGGAGTTTTTCCTAAGCTTTTCTACTTTGCCAATCAGTTACATTAAAAGATTGATGATTTAGGTTTTGAGAGTCAGGCGCTATCTGTCTTCAGCGAGTAAAATTATTAAAATTTAAGTATAACTTTAGAAACTGTGCGTTGGACCTTTGTGCCACCGAAGGTCAAGTTCAAACTCCTTATTTAAAAAGCCCTCTCCCTGAGAGATCACAAAAGGAAGTCTATTAACATGACATCTTTCATCCCCTTCCCCCCCTTTTTCTTCCTTTTTGTTCGTTTTAAAATGAGGCTAATACTGGGTGAAAGCTAAAATTGCAGAAAAGTTACGCCTTGTGTATGCCATATCGATAAGGCATCAAAATGGAACGTATTTGCGCAGAATTCACTGGACACACTTATTAGTAGAATGCCTTGATGAGTTATCCATCTCAGCCTCGCCTTTTTGTTTTCTAACCAGTACTGGAAAAAAAAAAAAAAAAGTACTGGAAAGGATCTGTTAAATGGTGCCAACTTAGGCACTTTGTGTTTCTAATTTTCAAACAAGAAATTTAGAGTGTGCTGTGGATGGAATTGAATTACTAAACGTTCTGTTATTCCGCTAAACGACAGTGGTAAATTTTCAGATGGGCATGTTGTTTGGAATCTTTCAACACTAAACTTTAAGCCTGCAAAATGGTCTAAAATTTTAAAAATTCTTTCTTTTCAAAAGACAAGAAGATATTTGCTTGCTATTTGCGTGCAGTTGTGCTGTATACATGCAAATAAAATAATCTACTGAGATAAAGGTGAAGATGATGGTTGCAAATGGCTTTATTGTGTAGACATAGCCATATTCTTCAAATTAATTATAATGACTGTTAACTTTTATTGTTCCTTCTCAGGTAAAAATTTCAAAAATGCTACAACGTTAAAAAAAAAAAGGAGTAGCTGAGGGAGATCAAAGAAGATCATAAACAATTGAAACCTCTGGTGTCGTAGCTGTTATCAAAGGAAATCACACAGCTCTCAAGGCATTCAAAACTTATTTATTCCATTAAAAGCACACAGCTGAAGTAAAAAAAAAAAAATAAAACAAAAGCAAGCTACCACAGTAAAATATTATTTTTTCTCTGTAGTCTCACCCAAGATCTCTTCAAACATGCAAAGCCTGCACAAAACCCATTGCCTTCTAGTCAATTCCAACTCATAGCAACCCTAAGGACAGAGTAGAACTGCCCCACAGGGTTTCCAAGGAATCTGCTGGTGGATTCAGTGCCGACCTTTTGGTTAGTAGCCAAGCTCTTCTTAACTGCCACACCACCTGGGCTCCAAAGCCTGCATATCTTATTTAAAAAATAATTACAAAACCCTAAAACTAACCTTTTGCTTTGTCTACCATTTACCTTACCACCTACCTATTTGTTTCTTTCATTGCCAAGGTCTCATTACAAAAGGTCCATATTAAACATGTCTATTCCATTTATTCCCAACACAACTTTCTGTAATACCTCAGCTCTATCAAAAACTTTCAGTTGAGTTACCACATTAGAGAAATGCCACCTGACAAAGAAGGTGCTAGACCATCTGGAAATTTACAAAGGAGTGTGCTGAAACCTGGTTATGAATTTCCTGGAACCCTTCACCCACCTCAAGGATATACGTGTGTCTAATTTGTGAGATGAAAAAAGAATTTGGGAGGGTGATAACTTGAAAGAAAACTGCTCTTGAGTTCTACTCCCAAGGGGTTGAGGGAAGCCAGGGCTGTTGCTACGTCCTACCCTAAACCTGATGACAGGGGCTGCAATGGGACCCCTTAGGCTGTTGCCACTTGACATGTGTTCCCTGAAGTTGGGGCTCAGGGGACTGTTGCTTGACTCCTATAAGAAAGCTAAAGGAGCTAGGGCAATACAGTGGGAGGGGGCATTGCTGGTCTGTGAGTGCTGAAGGGCACTTCCCACTGACAGCAGGACAAAGGTACAGAAATCCCAGAGTAGGTAATTCAGTTTGCAGTTATTTAAAAAATTTCCCAAGGGGACCCCAGATAGAGTCTATGTGGAGCAGACTGTCAGAGACCCAGGAACTGAGGGGTGTGGCTGCTGAAGGAGACATTACCACATGAAGGGAGTTTCAGTCAGAGAGACCCAGCAGAAAAAACTACAGATCCTACGGAAGTACACCCATGAGAGATACTGTCAGTTTTAAACGTATACCAAGCATCGAGAGGGTATCGTCATCTAAAAATGGTATCACTTAAATAGGAATTTTCCTGTTTCCCTTGCCCCTTCTGCCTCTCTACTCCAGGGCTTCAAACCAGTTCATTCCAGTTCAAACCTCTGTTGAGAATTTGCATTTGCACCCCAGATATACTGAATTAGAATCTACATTTTAACAAGATTCCTAGGTGATTCTTATATATAGTAAATTTTGAGAACCACTGCTCTACTAGTGATTCTCAGAATTGTTCCTTAAGCAGCAGCATTAGCATTGCCTGGGAGCTTATTTGGGGGGGGGGGGGGAGCTTATTAGAAATGCAAATTCTAAGCAGGGGTTCAAATCTGAGCAAACCAGTTTGAAGCCCTGCCTGCTCCAACCTTGATGAATGTTATGGATTGAATGTGTGTCAATTTTGCTAGGCCATGATTCCCAGTATTATGTGGTTGTCCGCCATTTTGTGATCTGATGTGATTATCCTATGTGTTGCCAATCCTAACCTCTATAATGTTGATGAGGCAGGATTAGAGGCAGTTATGTTAATGAGACAGGATTCAACCTACAGGATTAGGTTGTATTTTGAGTCAATCTCTTTTGAGGTATAAAAGGGAAAAGCAAGTAGAGAGGAGAGGGACCTCATGCCACCAAAAAAGAAGGACCCGGAGTGGAGTGCATCCTTTGGATCCTGGGTCCCTGTGCTGAGAAGCTCCTAGACCAGGGAATGATTGATGACAAGGACCTTCTCCCAGAACTGACAAAGAGAGAAAGGCTTGCCGTGAAGCTGATGACCTGAATTTGGACTTCTAGCCTCCTAGACTGTGAAAGAATAAATTTCTTTTTGTTAAGGCCGTCCATATGTGGTATTTATCCTATAGCAGCACTAAATAACTAAGGCAATGTGTCATAAACAGCAATTAGCAAGATGGAGGAAAAGGAGTGGGGAAAGAAAGAAGAGCTAACACTAAATCAAGTTGGATTATTGTCAGGACTGAATAATTTCTGGGGGAAATGAGATTGTGGCTAAAAGCGAATGGAGGACTTCCAGTTACGTAAGAAAGAAGAGTAATTGAGTCTCCCCAAATTTTTGTTTTTGTTTTGATTTTGCAATAGAACATAAAGAGCTTTTAATTGTTGAGTAGCTGCTTTTCTGGCCTTTTGCCACGTATCTTTTTTTTTTTAATTGTACTTTGGATGAAGGTTTACAGAACTAGTTTCTCATTGAACAGTTAGTACACACATTGTTTTAGGACACTGGTTAACAACTCCACGACATGTCAACGTGCCCCCTTCCGGACCTTGGGTTCCCTATTACCAGCTTTCCTGCTCCCTCCTGCCTTCTAGTCCTTGCCCCTGGGCTGGGGTGGTCCTTTAGTCTCGTTTTGTTTTATGGGCCCTTCTAATCTATGGCTAAAGGGTGAACCTTGGGAGTGACTCTCGCCAAGTTTCTATCCAAGTTCAAGGAAAGGGTACCATCTGAGTAGGTTTAAATAAAGTGTGGAAAATAAGCATAAAGTTATTTATTGTATCTCGTGAGTCCTAATGGCTTCACTGGAATTTCCCCATTGCCCTGTTGAAACTACTTTCTCAAAAGTTGCCAATAACCCTAAGAAGACAATGTGATGCAATGGGAAAATGAATGGACTTGTAATCATGAGGTCTGAAATCGAGCCCTGGATTCACATCTAAATATCTGAGTGGTCTAGGCTAAGTCATTTAACCTCCCTGAACCTCAACTTTTTTCATCTGTAAACTTAATAGATTAGACCAGTTAATCCCTAGAATTCTTCCCTGTTCTTAATGCTATTTGTCTTGGTTTGTATTCCACAGAAGCAGAGTCTGAGACAGGATTCTAGTACAGTCCAGAATGGTATTGAGCCTCAATTGCCCATAAAATGGGGATCGTGGTACCCACATAGCTGTGAGTGTGAAGCTGTTCTACAAACTTGAAATGGAGACAAGTGTAAGGTAGCTATTCTGGGCATTTATCATCTTGGGTTTTCTAGTGGAAGTAGGGAAGACATAACTGCCTTTGTTAGAGTCATTAAGCAGTTTATTTCATTTTCAAAATATACAGTAAGGGAAAATATTTCAAATGTCACTTTTTCTTTTTCTTTTTTTTAACTTTAAACAGGAAAGTAAATCATTTTAAAGGCTGGTGAACCAATGCCAGTTTCCACGTGAAGGAAAGACCAAATAAATCTACCTACCCAGCCATAGTAATTTTCTCTCCTGTCTCCACAGAATTTTGCTGCTTGTTTGTTTGTTTGCCGGCTTGATTTGCTGGGTAGTTGCACTCTCTAGACATGTAACTTCAAGCTAGTTCACATAAATATTAATTTCAATTAAACCGTTGCCTAGTCTTTCATAATTTTTGGTACATTTTCTAAAATCACAAAAGTAGGCAAAACACTAAAACTTTATCAAATTTTGTTATTATTTGTTACCAAAGGAGCTATGAAAATAACTGCTGAATTCCATGACTTGATGCATCCATTGTATAGAGTTACATAGAAACAGTTTTTATTTGTTTACTAACAACTAGCTCTTGGGGAGGTGGGGAGGTGGGGGATGAGTTGCCAATAAAGCCTTATTGCCATTAAAGTGATCCCAGGAAACCTAGTAGAGGAGCAGAAAAATGAGACAGGGAAGGAAGCCAATAAAGGGTGTATTGTCAAACCAGTTCCAGCTGCAGGCAATGGGAGCTCAACCTAACTGGGGAACGCTGGAAAACAGTGTTAACCAGGACTGTCTAGTAAAAATACAATGCAAGCCAAGCAAGTAGTTTTATATTTTCTAGGAGCCACATTAAAATAAAAAGAAAGAATAGGTGACATTAATTTTAATAATAGATATTCATTAAATTCAAAAATTTACATTTCAACATTAAATCAATATATAAATTGCTAACAAAATATTTAGACTTTTTTAACGAAGTCTTCAAATCTGGTGTGTATTTTATACTTGGAGCCCTGGTGGCACAGTGGTTAAGTGCTCAGCTGCTAACCAAAAGGTCGGTGGTTTGAACCCATCAGCTGCTCCATGAGAGATAGATGCGGCAGCCTGCTTCTGTAAAGATTACAGCCTTGGAAACCCTATGGGGCAGTCCTACTCTGTAGGTCTCAACTCAATGGCACCATCTCAATTTGAACCGGAAATTTTCATCTTGACCTGCATTTAGATTTCATAATATTTCTAGTAGAAGGAATAGATTCACAGAGTCAAGCTTTCCCAAATATACTTACAAGTTTTTAGAAAACTGAAACAACTATTTAAATGAAAATAAAACAAAATTTTATAACCCATTTCCTCAGTCATTCTAGCCACATTCTACGTGCTCAATAGCCGTATGTGGCTAGCGGCTACTGTATTAGACAGTGCAGGCATAGAAGATGCCTCAGAGTTATGCCACATGAAGGGGCAAAGAAATTGGGGCATTTATCCAACTCATGGACCATCATTGGTTAATGGCTGTTTCTGGAGCCGTTGACAGCTGTGTACACAACTGAGCTTACTCACCACCAGAACAAAGCTGCATGCAGAGAGGCGCAGGTGTTCACAGTGAGAAGCCTATTACATGTAGAGGTGAAAGCTGAGGGGATGTGGGCAGAGCGCTGACACCGTCTGCTGCTCTATACGGCCTCCATTTTGTTATACATTGTCTGTTCTCCTTGATCTCCTGGCTGGATGTAACAAATCAATTTTTCTTTGTCTCTCACAATCCACTCGTTCCTTCCACTGCCATTGTTGTTGTGTGGTGTATCAGGGGCCCTAGCATGGCTGACCACTCTTGCAGCAATTCCCTTTTAGATGTGTGTAGTAATTCCAGCACAAAGGTGGATGCTATCATATTTGGGTCTGTGGTATTAATTATGTGGCCACCCCACCCTAGTCTCTAGACCCAATTTTAAAACTTGAGATTCAACTTAATACTTTAGGGCTTAGCATTTAAATAACTGTATGTCTTGTCAGAGTCACTGGGTTGTGCAAATAGCTAATGACCTTGGCCGCTAACCAAAAGTTTAGATGTTGGAGTCCACCCAGAGGCACCTCAGAAGAAAGGCCCGACAATCTACTTCTGAAAAAATGGCCATTAGAAACCCTCTGGAGCACAGTTTTCCTCTGACACACATGGAGTTACCATGAGTTGCAAGGGACTTTATAGCAATTGGCTGCACCTTGTTCAGTCTAGAGCTTGATCCCAAAACCCTTGTACCAGTGAGACCCGTGCAAACTTATACCATAGTTTGAATGTCTGTGCCCTTAGTCTGTTCCCTCTAGCTGCAGCTCAGCTAATGTCTCTAATTTCCATTCTCAGACAGAATATAACCCAGCTAGCTGACTTCCCTGGTAACCGTGCCCTACCTGCTTGCCTCTAGATGTGCCTCTAGATGCTTTGTGGTTCTGCTTCCTCCCCCATCATCTCCTTTCTTCTGCTCCCTCCTGGCCTGTGCCATCTGGTAGGTGGGAGGATCTTATTTCAGGTCCCTGCCTCTTTGGCCCTGCCCCATCCCACTGCATTTAACCAGGCCACATTGGGTTTTACATAATTTGACAGCCCCCACAATACCGTAGCATCTCCATTCAAACCTAGGTTAATGCTAGAAGCTATTATTGTTCTTCTCTCTAATCATAATTATTTCTTAAAATCCCATACTTGTCACATCACAATTTGCTGATAACAATTTGAATAACTTCCCTAGATGAAGTCAGGTGCCAGAGGTACAAAAGAATTGTATGACGATATTCCTGACCTCAAGGAGCTTTCAAGTAAATCTGAAGGATAGGATTCATACGTGCGATAGAGTTAGCAAATAGTGTAGCACTGGGTTGGCAAACTTTAACTGTGAAGAGCTAGATAGTAAATATTTTAGTCATTGTAGACCATATGATCTCTGTCACAAGAAGCAGCTATAGACATTATGTAAACAAATGGACATGTTGGCGTTACAATAAAATTGAACACCAAGGGAGACACTGGAATTTGAACTTAATATCATTTTCATGTACCACAAAATATTATTTTTCTTTTGATTTTTTAAAACCATTTTAAAACGTAAACATCATTCTTAGCTTGTGGATCACATGAAGACAATGAGTGGGATTTTGTGGGCAGGTCATAGTTTGGCAACTCATGGTGTAGAATGTAATTATTTATCAGGTGGTTCAGATTCAATGATACAGAAATTTAAGAAAGGATACTGAGATTCTTTCACAAAACAGTCAATACTTAAACCGAATCTAGACAGCTGTAAAGAATTTGAATGAGGGAGAGAAGTAGGTATTTCCGGTTAGCAACAGCACAATCTAAGAGAGCTGGGTTGAGCATGATATGTTAACAAGGGGCAAGGCTACAATGAATGGAGTCAATAGTCCTTATCCACCAGGCGTTGGATACCTGTTTGGATGTATACATGTTGGTCATAAAGTTGAGTAAATAAAATATAAACATTGCTTTCCTTCTTTTTTGTTCTGTCCTTGTAGAATTGTTTTCAGGAAAAATATTGAACCTTCTTCTAGCCTCTGTGACTCTTAGACTACCTTGCAAAGTATTCTTTCTTTACTTCTTTGCTCTCCATTGGGTGAAATCTAGTGTGTGACACTTCCGCTGAGGTTTTTGCATCAATGGCTATATTAGTTATCTCTGGAATTCCACTTTTTTCCAAATCTTCCTTTTCTAGTTTCATACTCACCTATTATATTTATAGTCACCAACTCATATATGTGCAAAAGCTGGATAATGAATATGGAAGACTGAAGAATTGATGCCTTTGAATTATGGAGCTGTAGAAGAATATTGAATATACTGTAGACTGCCAGAAGAAGGAACAAATCTGTTTTGGAAAAAGTACAGCCAGAATACTCATTTGAAGCAAGAATGGTAAGACTTTTCCTCAGTACTTTGGATATCTTATCAGGAGGAACCAGTCCCTAGAGAAGGACATCATGCTTGGTAATAAAGTAGAGGGTCGGTAAAAAAGAGGAAAATCCTCAACAAGATGGATGACACAGTGATTACAACAATGGGCTCAAACAGCAACTATTGTGAGGATGGTGTAAAACTGGGCAGCGTTTCATTCTATTGTACTTAGGGTCGCTATGAGTCAGAACCGGCTCTACGGCACCTAAAGAAAAACAATAAATGTTTTGTTCATTTGTCTTTTTTTTAACTTTTTATTTTGAAATAATTTTAGACTTAAAGGAGAGTTGCAAAGATAATAGAGTTCCTATATATCCTTCTCCCAGCTCCCCTACTGTTATTATCTTACATAACATGGTACCATGATCAAAAGTAAGAAATTAACATTAGTACAATCCCATCCACTAAATTACAGATTTACTCAGATTTTATCCATTTTTTCCACTAATGTCTATTTTCTGTTCTAGGATCCAATCCAAGATCCCATGTTGTTTTTAGTCACCTTATTTCTTCATCCTTCTCCGTGTGTGAGTTACTCTGTTTTTCCTTCCCTGTCCTGACCTTGACACTTTTGAAGGGTATTAGCTAGGTATTTTCTACAATATTTCTCAGTTTGCTCCTGTTTGATGTTTTCTCATGATCGGATTGAAGTTATGCCTTATATCACAGAGGTGCTTAGAGTACTGTATCAAATTTACATGATCTCCATATGTCTTATTACTGGTGATGTTCATTGTGATTGCTTGGTTATGGTGGTGTCTACCAGGTCTTTTTATTACTGCAAAGTTACTCTTCTCATTTTGTAAATAAGTATTTGGGGAGGAGGAGATACTCGAGGCTGTGCACATATCCATTTTCTCCTTTACCCTTTGCCCACTAATTTTAGCATTCGGAGGTAGATACCTTTTGCCTGCAGCCTTTTTTTTTTTTTCCTCTTAAATAAAATGAGAATATATGTGAAAAATCTTTTTTTTTTTTTTAAATCAATAGACGTTATTTTATAGAAAGGACCCCTGGTGGTACAGGGGTTAAGTGCTCAGCTCCTAACCAAAAGGTCAGCCATTCGAACCCACCAGCTGCTCTGTGGGACAAAGGTGTGGCTGTCTGCTTCCATAAAGATTTACAGTCTTGGAAACTCTATGAGGCAGTTCCACTCAGTCTTATAGGGTCTCCATGAGTTGGAATTGACTTGACGGCAGTGGATTTGGTTTGAGGTTTTTTTTTTTTTTTTTTCTTATTTTACACAGGAGTTTTAGGTTTATGGATAAATTGAGCAGAAAGTACCTGGTCTCTGTTACCCCTTATTCACTATTCCTTCATCAGGAAAACAGAATCTTTCATTTGGATATTCTTCTTGTCTTAGCTATCCAGTTCCCTAACTCTGACCCAACTGCCATAAACACAGCCACAATTAACAAATTCAGCCATAAAGACTTTAGACCTTTATCCCTCAACGTCAATCTAAAATATTTCCGCTCCTCTTCTAGGCCAAATCCCACGCATCTTTCCAAAGCTAGGGCAATTACAACTTTTCCTTGAACTTCTTCCCAAATTCTCGGCCCACACTTATTTTATCATGGCTCTTTATATCTTTAATCAATTTGGTGCTTAGATTATATTCTTTTTAAAAATTTGCATTTGTTTTATTCACCAATAATAGCGTAGTCCCTTTTATGCCTCATTCTTTCTGGTATTTTCCATGATTGGTAATATGTAAATATCTAATAGACATTTAATAAATACATATGTCAGTTGAACATTCCCATCAATAAACCCTGGTGGCGTAGTGGTTAAGAGCTACGGCTGCTAACCAAAAGGTCAGCAGTTTGAATCCACCAGGCACTCCTTGGAAACTCTATGGGGCAGTTCTACTCTGTCCTATAGGGTCCTTAAGAGTTGGAATTGACTTGAGGGCAAAGGTTTTTTTTTTTCTTAAATCAACAAATCAACCACTACAGTGAGACATCAAAGAAATAGTTGAGCACTGGGAAGATTCCAGGAGCTATCTTATCTATGCAGGAATGTTAAAACCTATTCCTTATGATACAAAATTGGAATAGCTATGCAAATTGCTTACAGCTTTGGTGGCATTCCAAAAAAAAAAAAAAAATCCTAAACCAGGGCAATTCATCTTACCAAAGAATAATTCATCAGGATTGTGATGGTTAAAATTGTGTGTCAACTTGATTGGGCCAAGATTCCCAGTGTTTATATGTGATCACTCTCATGATTGAATCTGCTGTGAGTAACCAATCAGTTGAAAGGGAGTTTCCTTGAGGGTGCAGCCTGCATCCAAATATAAGCAAAGGTTCTGGCTTTTTTGCTCACTCTGGAACCTGCCCACCTCCTAGTCATCTGACCTCCAGCTATTGGGACTTGAGCTGTCAGCTTATCTGCAGATCTTGGAATTCCTCAATCTTCACAGCCTGAGAGCAGGAGCCTGCTCTCCAACCTACCAATCTTGAATTTGCCAGCCCCTGCAGCCACACGAATTGGAGAAGCCTGCATCCTGATACCTGAACTTGGGACGTTTCAGCCTCTACAATCAGTGAGCTGTTGCCTTGATATAAATCTCTCTCTCTGTATATTTATATGCTTTACTAGTTTTGCTTCTTTAGAAAACCCAGCTTAGACAAGGATATTTATGGCTTATTCACAAATGAAGTAAATCACTCTGATATTTTACATCATTTTTTTGTTTTGTTTTAGAACTACCTGGTAGGTTTCCATTTTTAAAATCAACAGAATTATTCACATATAAAGCTTCCAAAGTTTCAAAGGAAAAATGGGAGACTATTAATGGAATTCATTGACTTTTTAAAAAATAATATTTTATAGTATTTTTTGTAAAGGTTTACACAGCAGTTTAGGTTCTATTCAACAATTTCTACACAAGTTGTTTAGTGACATTGGTTACATTTTTCACAATGCAAGAATGTTCTCATTATTTCCGTTCTGGTTGTTCCATTTCAATGACTCTAGTTTCCCTGCCCCATTATATTCTCATCTTTGCTTTAAAATAATTGTTGACCATTTGGTCTCTCATATAGTTGATTTTTAAAAGAGCACAGTACTTAGAGGTAATAGGCATTATTTTTTGAGCTAAACAGTTATTTAGCTGCAAGGTGACCTCAGGGTTAGTTTTGCTTCAAGGTTCGAAGAGTATCTCAGGGCAGTAGTCTCAAGGGATCCTCCAGTCTCAACCAGTTCTGTAGTTCTGTTTTTTTGTTTTGTTTTTTCTTTAGGAATTTGAGGTCCTATTCCATGCTTTATCCCATACTGTCAGGAGCCACCATTGTGGCCCTGATTAGAGCGGTTGGTAGTGGTTGTCAAGCACCATCTAGTTCTGGTCTCAGAGTAGATGAGGCCATGATTCAGGTAGACTACTGTCCTTTAGACTAGTTTATGGAATTCATTGAACTTTTTAAACAATATAAGTATTATTGCTTTTCTTATTATAAACATAATGCATATTTTGGAAAAATTATGAAAATATAGATAAGCAAAAACAAACAAAAAAAATTACTCCCATAATCTCAACACTCAGAAACAGACACCATTAAGATTTTATTGTATAGCATAGTATAAGTGTTAGCCCCTCCATGTCCACAGGTTCTGCATCCACAGATTCAACCAATTGCAGAATGAAAATATTTGGAAAAAAAAAATCCAAAACGCTCAACTTGAATTTGTCACACGCTGAGCACCACGCTGAATCCAGGGGATGAAATGAAGTGTAGCATACCCTGCTGTAGCC
The DNA here is from genome assembly GCF_024166365.1 of Elephas maximus indicus. Lineage (NCBI taxonomy): Eukaryota > Metazoa > Chordata > Mammalia > Proboscidea > Elephantidae > Elephas > Elephas maximus. The sequence goes on from NC_064845.1 coordinate 21,436,317, forward strand.
TCCCACCATTTCACAGATCCTTAGTCTCCAGGACTCACTGTTTGAGCGTTGTTCAACTCATACCTTGTCATTATTTCTTAAAAAATACACTGTATAAAAACTATTTACATAGCATTTAAATTGTATTATGTATTATAAGTAATCTAGAGATGATTTAAATTATACAAGAGGATATGCACTGGTTATGCGCAAATACTATGCCATTTTGCATAAAGGACTTGAACATCTGTGGATTTTGGTATCTGTGGGGTGTCCTGAAACAAATTCCCTGCTGATACAAAGGGATGGCTGTACATGTACATATATATACATACATATATATACTCATAACATGTATATATATATACATACATATATATACTCATAACATACATAGTCTCATAATATATACATATATATTCATAACATGTATATATATACATATATACATACATATATACTCATAACATACATATATAGTCTCATAATATATACATACATATATATACTCATATATACATACATATATATGTTGTTGTTAAGTGCTGTAGAGTCGGTTCCGACTCATAGCAACCCTATGTACACCAGAAGGAAACACTGCCTGGTCCTGCGCCATCCTCACAATCGTTGCTATGTTTGAGCCCATTGTTGCAGCCACTGTGTCAATCCATCTCGTTGAGGGTCTTCCTCTTTTTCACTGACCCTCTCTTTACCAAGCATGATATCCTTCTCCAGGACGGGTCCCTCCTGATAACATGTCCAAAGTATGTGAGACAAAGTCTCACCATCCTCACTTCTAAGTAGCACTCTGGCTGTACTTCTTCTAAGACATTTGTTCATTCTTCTGGCAGTTCATGGTATATTCAATATTCTTCCCCAACACCATAATTCAAAGGCATCAATTCTTCTTTGGTCTTCCTTATCCATTGTTCAGCTTTCACATGCATATGAGACAATTGAAAATACCATGGATTAGGCCAGGTGCACCTTAGGGCATAAAGTGAAATCTTTGCTTTTTAGCACTTTCAAGAGGTCTTTTGAAGCAGATTTGCCTGATGCAATGTGTTGTTTGATTTCTTGACTGCTGCTTCCATGGACATTGATTGTGGATCCAAATAAAATGAAACCCTTGACAACATCAAACTTTTCTCCATTTATCATGGTGTTGCTTATTGGTCCAGCTGTGAAGATTTTTGTTTTCTTTATGTTGAAGTATAATAGATACTGAAGGCTATAGTCTTTGATCTTAACCAGTAAGTCCTTCAAGTCCTCTTCACTTTCAGCAATCAAGGTAGTGTCATCTGCATATCACAGGTTGTTTATGAGTCTTCCTCCAATCCTCATGCTATGTGTTCTTCTTCACATTGTTCAGCTTCTTGGATTATCTACTCAGCATACAGATTGAATAAGTATGGTGGAAAGATACGACCTTGACCCACACCTTTCTTGACCTTAAACCACTCAGTATCCCCTTGTTCTGTTTAAAAGACTGCTTCTTGGTCTATGTACAACAGGTTCCTCGTGAACACAATGAAGTGTTCCGAAATTCCCATTCTTCACAATGTTATCCATAATTTGTTATCATCCACACAGTCAAGTGAGTTTACATAGTCAATAAAACACAGGTAAACATCTTTCTGGGATTCTTTGCTTTCAGCCAGGGTCCATCTGACATCAGCAATGATACCCCTTGTTTCACATCCTCTTCTGAATCTGGCTTGAATTTCTGGAAGTTCCCTGTCAATGTACAGCTGCAACCACTTTTGAATGATCTTCAGCAAAATTCTACTTATGTGTGATATTAATGGTATTGTTTGATAATTTCCACATTCTGTTGCATCTCCTTTCTTTGTAATGGGTACAAATATGGATCTCTTCCAGTTGATTGGCCACGTAAGCTGTCTTCTAAATTTCTTGGCATAGATGAGTGAGCATCTCCAGGGTTGCATCTGTTTGTTGAAACATCTCAATTTTTATTCTGTTATTTCCTAGAGACTTGTTTTTCGACAGTGTCTTCAGTGCAGCTTGGATCTCTTCCTTTAGTACCTTTGGGTCGTGATCATATGCTACCTTCTAAAATGGTTGAACAATGACCAATTCCTTTTTGGTACAGTGACTCTCTGTATTCTTTCCATCTTCTTTTGATACTTCCTGTGTCGTTTAATATTTACCCTGTAGAATCCTTTAACATTGCAATTGGAGGCTTGAATTTTTTCTTCAGTTCTTTCAGCTCGAGAAATGCCAAGTGCGTTCTTTTGGTTTTCTGTCTCTAGGTCTTTGCACATTTCGTTATATACTTTAGTTTGTCTTCTTGGGCCGCCCTTTGAAATCTTCTGTTCAGCTCTTTTATTTCATCATTTCTTCCTTCAAGAGCAAGTTTCAGAGACTGTTCTGACATTCATTTTGGTCTTTTCTTTCTTTCCTGTCTTTTTAATGACATCTTGCTTTCCTCATGTATGATATCCTTGATATCATTCACAACTTGTCTGGTCCTCAGTCATTAATGTTCAACGCATCAAATCTGTTCTTGTGATGGTCTCTAAACTCAGGTGAGATATACTCAAACTTGTACTTTGGCTCTCATGGACTTGTTCTAATTTTATTCAACTTCAACTTGAACTCGCATGTGAGCAATTGATGATCTGTTCCACGGTCAGCCACTGGCTTTGTTTTGACTGATGATATTGAGCTTTTCCATTGTCTTTTCCACATATGTAGCTGATTTGATTCCTGTGTATTCCATCTGGTGAGGTCCACATGTATAGTTGCCATTTATACCGTTGAAAAAAGGTATTTGCAATCTGCAATGAAGTCATTGGTCTTGTATATATATATATATATATATATATATATATATATATATATATATATGCCTATATCTACATCTAAAAAAAAATCCTTTTTCATCAAGTCAATTCTGACTTATAGCAACCCTATAGGTTGCTATGAATTGCTATGAATATAGCCATATCTATTTATTTGTCTAGCCATCTTTTGTTTTTTTTTAAAGAGAGACTCTGGGTGATGTAAATAGTTAAATACTTGTTAAAAAAATCAAAACTCAATGAAATTGAAACATAAGGTTTATTCTTAGCAGTTGTTGTATTTTCATATAGGGAGAAATTTCGAATTTTCGAATTCTAAAAAAAAAAGCAAATAGCTGGAAGTAGGCTAGTTAAAATGAGGCTTATCAAGAGAAGAGGAAGGAGAACAGATTAACCATTGGCTAACCTATATGGTCTCAAGACCATATACCCATGGCAATGGATTTGTTTTTCTTTCTTTTTTTTTTAATCTTAATGTGACTGGACCCTGCCCTCCCCCCCTTTTATTGAGATCAACTATAACAGGTCACAAGGTGGCCTCTAGCCCACCACCCACCTGCAGCCATGATATTTTTTGAAATTTAAATTAAGTAAGTCTAGTCTTTTTCATTAAATCACAAGATAAGGGTTTTGTTATTACTATCCTCTTCTAGCAGGAAAAGACAAATGTACATTGCTGTAGTTAGAGCAGTTTCTAGAGGAAATAAGTCAATGCTTTTGCAATTTGGGTCAGGCTTTTTTATGGTTAATATCTGGTTTGGGGTAAGAAAAAAATCTAAAAATCAAAGCAAGATGTCTATTATTAATTTTTCTCTTTGACACGCTCAACTATTAACTGAAAGGTTGGTTGTTCAAGCCCACTCAGCGATGTCTCAGAGAAAAAGCCTGGTGATTTGCTTTTGAAAGGTCACAGCCTTGAAAACCCTGTGGAGCACAGTTCTACTCTGCAACACACAGGGTTGCCATGAGTTGAAATACACTTAATGGCAACTGCTGTATATAAACCTGTTGCCATAGAGTCAATTCCAACTCATGATGGCCTCATGTGTTACAAAGTAGAACTGTTCCATAGGCTTTCCTTGGCTGTTATCTTTATGGAAGCAGATCACCAGGCCTTTCTCTGGGCACCGGTGAATGGGTTTGAACTGCCAACCTTTAGGATAGTAGTTGAGCACAAGCTGTTTGCACCACCCAGGGACCTGGGGTATGTGTATTGTTGTTAGTTGACATAGAGTTGATTCCAACATACAGCAACCCCATGTGTGAAGAATGGAACTACTCCGTAGGGTTTTCAAGGCTGATCAGAAGCAGATCACCAGGCCTTTCTCCAAAGTCCTCAGGTGAATTCAAACCACCAACCCTCAGCTAACAGTTGAGCACTTAACCATTTGCACCACCCAGGGATATTATGTGTGTATATACATAAAAAAAAAAAAATGCAATGGCTTCATACAAATTGTTGTATAACCTACTGTCTTGGTCATCTAGTGCTGCTGTGACAGAAACACCACAAGTGGATGGCTTTAACAAAGAGAAATTTATTCTCTCAAGGTGTAGTAGGCTAGAAATTCAAATTCAGGGCACCAGCTCCAGGAGAAAGATTTCTCTCTGTATTGGCTTTGGAGGAAGATCTTTCTTAACAATCTTCCCTTGGTCTGGGAGCTTCTCTGTGCAGGAACCTCAGGTCCAAAGGATGCACTTTGCTCCTGGCACTGCTTTCTTGGTGGTATGAGGTCCCCCACTCTCTGCCCACTTCTCCCTTTTATATCTCAAAAGAGATTGGCTTAAGACACTATCTAATCTTGTAGATCTCATCAATGTAACTGTCCTTAATACATCTCATTAACATTATAGTGATAGGATTTACACATAGGGAAGTCACATCAGATGACAAAATGGTAGACAATCATACAATACTGGGAATCATGACCTAGCCAAGTTGACAGGTATTTTAGGGGGACACAATTCAATCCGTGACACCTACTTTTTTCACTTAGTATTTCATGAATATTTTCTCACATTATTAAATACTTTTCTACATTGACTTTTTGCTTGTGAATGAAATTTCATAGATTTGATGTATCATAATTTATTAAACTAGTCTCTATGTTTGGGCCTTAGGGTGTTTCCAATTTCTGCCCAATATATGTCACACAGCAATGACCATTCTTATGCTTAACTCTGAACACATCAATAATTGTTTCCTTAGAATAAATTTCTAAAAGTGAATGTCTCTGTATCAAGGTCAATTTAAGGTTTGGGTTTTTATGTTTTGTTTTTTTAGAAGAGAAAGAAAAGTTTTATTATTGAATAAGCATTAAACCAGAATGTGATACATTACAGACAATCTGCTAAAGAGATTGCCTTGTTTTGTTTCTTTGAATGACCATTGTCCAATTGCTCACCAGAAATGTGCCAAATTACCATCCCAACCAGCAGTAGTTAAAGCAACTTTCAAACAATAATCAGTTCATATTTTAAAGCAACCATGCTCCCCTCTAAAAAGTCTCCGGAAAGATGAAATAAATTTATCTTTTTTCTATTACGGAAGTATCCTTTTCCCTGAAACTTTAGCTAATTTCTTAATATTTTACTTCCTGATATTAAAAATGCAAAGCAACACATAATATTTAGTGTGTTTCAAAGAAAGCACGAGGTCCTCTGAAGTAATAAAGTCCAGGGGAACATGGCTACTGCAGCTAAGAAGAACAGTTAGGAAATTTATTAATTAGGCTCCTATTTATAAATCTCATGTCAAGAACAATTATTTTTAAGGTGATTTTTCCTACATTCTTTAGTAGTATTAGTGTATTTGTATGAAAGGTAAAATTTTACACTTTTATTTGAGACTTGCCAGTTCTTCTTATAAAAAAGGATCAGGCTCAACCACAATGAGATTCCATCTCACTCCAACAAGGCTGGCATCAATCCAAAAAACACAAAATAATAAATGTTGGAGAGACTGTGGAGAGATTGGAACACTTCTACACTGTCGGTGGGAATGTCAAATGGTACAACCATTTTGGACATCGATTTGGCGCTTTCTTAAAAAGATAGAAATAGAACTACCATACGATCCAGCAATCCCACTCCTTGGAATATATCCTAGAGAAATAAGAGCCTTTACACGAACAGATATATGCACACCCACGTTTATTGCAGCACTGTTTACAATAGCAAAAACATGGAAGCAACCAAGGTGCCCATCAACAGATGAATGGATAAATTATGGTATATTCACACAATGGAATACTACGCATCGATAAAGAACAGTGAGGAATCTGTGAAACATTTCATAACATGGAGGAACCTGGAAGGCATTATGCTGAGTGAAATTAGTCAGTTGCAAAAGGACAAATATTGTATAAGACCACTATTATAAGAACTTGAGAAATAGTTTAAACTGAGAAGAAAACATTCTTTTGTGGTTACTTGAGGGAGAGGGAGGGACGGTAGGAGAGGGGTATTCGCTAATTAGATAGTAGATAAGAACTACTTTAGGTAAAGGGAAAGACAGCACACAATACAGGGGAGGTCAGCACAATTGGACTAAACCAAAAGCAAAGAAGTTTCCTGAACAAACTGAATGCTTCGAAGGCCATCATAGCAGGGGCCTGGGGACCATGGTTTCAGGGGACATCTAAGTCAATTGGCATAATAAAATTTATTAAGAAAACATTCTGCATCCCAGTTGGAAGCGTGGCGTCTGGGGTCTTAAACGCTAGCAAGTAGGCATCTAAGATACATCAATTGGTCTCAACTCACCTGGATCAAAGGAGAATGAAGAATACCAAGGACACAAGGTGATTATGAGCCCAAGAGACAGAAAGGGCCACGTGAACCAACAACTACATCATCCTGAGACCAGAAGAACTAGATGGTGCCCAGCTATAACCGATGACTGCCTTGACAGGGAACAAAACAGAGAACCCCTGAGGGAGCAGGAGTGCAGTGGGTTGCAGACTCCAAATTCTCATAAGACCAGACTCAATGGTCTGACTGAGACTGGAAGGACCCCGGTGGTCATGGCCCCCAGACCTTCTGTTGCCTCAGGACAGGAACCATTCCTGAAGCCAACTCTTCAGACGTGGATTGGACTGGACAATGGGTTGGAGAGGGATGCTGGTGCAGAGTGAGCTTCTTGGGTCAGGTGAGCAATTGAGACTACGTTGGCATCTCCTGCCTGGAGGGTAAATGAAAGGGTAGAGGGGGTTAGAAGCTGGTTAAAAGGACACGAAAAGAGGGAGTGAAGGGAGACAGCAGGCTGTCTTATTAATATTATTATTATTAGGGGGAGAGTAATTGGGAGTGTGTAGCAAGGTGTATATGGGTTTTTATGTGAGAGACTGACTTGATTTGGAAACTTTCACTTGAAGCACAATAAAAATTATTTTTTTTTAAAAAAGGATCAGGCTCAACCAACCCTTGTGTGTGTACAAACCAATCATCAAGGGGTTATTGTTGTTGTGGTTGTGGTTGTGTTCCATGGAGTCGATTCTGACTCATAGTGACTCTATAGGACAGAGAGGAACTGCCTCCATAGGGTTTCCAAGGCTATAATCTTTAAGGGAGCAGACTGCCAGATCTTTCCCCTGTGAAGTGGCTGGTGGGTTCAAACTGCTGACCTTTCGATTAACAGCTGAGCACTTAACCACTGTGCCACCACGGTTCTTTTAATCAAGGGATAGTTATTTTATGTAAAATAAGAAATAATGATACTTTCCAGTTGAAATGTGATTATTAATTATTTGTATTTATTTATACACTCAACTCTGCACAAAGATTTCGAGGCAGCATATTTATATTTCAAATGACAGAATAACGTAAAATAAAATAATATAATTAAAATTAAAAACTGATTAGGAGAACAAAAAAAAAAAAAACGGGACAAATACGTCAACACAACAGCTATGCTGGAACTTCAGCTTTGGTTTCATCAATTGTTCGTTCCTATTTGAGACAGGTCTTTCCTGCTAATGCACAGGTCAGATTTACTTCACCTGAAACAGTAAGACAACTAGTGAATAATTTCCGATCATTAACATTTATTGCAAAAGAAAAATGAATACAAGTACTTAAAAAAATAAGTAGCTGGCATATATACTTTCACACCCTATTGAAAAAAAATCAGGAAAGATCAAACAACTTTTCAAACAATTGATTAGGCTACATTAAAAAAAACAAAAACAAAAACACACAGAAAACAAAACCCAGTCCATTTCCAAGATCTGAAAGGCAGAGGATGAAACCAACCTACATTTTTTTTTCCCTACTCATCCAGCATCAATCATGAATGACTGAATCTCTATAAGAGATTCTCTCTTTGAAGCTAATACTGTATTCTTAAAGGGAGATGATGTTGGCATCTAGGAAAAAAAGAAACACTTTATTGATCCCAGAAAGGAGCCCTGGTGGCGCAGTGGTTAAGTGCTCAGCTGTTAACTGAAAGGTCAGTGGTTGAACCCACCAGCTGCTCCATGGGAGAAAGATGTGGCAGTTTGCTTCTGTTAAGATTACAGCCTTGGAAACCCTATGGGGCAGTTCTACTCCATCCTACTGGAGAGGTTCGCTATGAGTTGGAATCATCTCAATGGCCATGGGTGTTTTTTTTTTTTTTTTAACCCCATAAGAGCATTAAGAAAGCCACAGATTGCATAAGCAGTCTGTTTGGCAGTGGCCAGAACACCAGGAAAAGCTATTACTAAAGAAGACAGTGCCCACCAGGATGCAGGCTCTGCATACGGGCTCACATTTTACTATTTGTAAGGCTATTTATATTTATCGTAGGTTTGATAATAGATATTGGTAAGACAAGCGATGTTGCTTCTTAAACAAAGAAATACCGGGGAAAAGAACTGATCAGTGTTTAGCAAAGTCAGGTCTACTCCAGTCAAGTACGCCACAATATTTATAAATCATGTATTAGATTGGTAGACTGCCTTCACAACCACTGAAAGACTCACTCTTCTAGAAAAATGCCCCACGTTTTAAGTGCTCGCAGAGTGGCTCTGTCAATGCATGTTACACCTTGGATGCCCCTAATAATGTGGGGTAAAACACACAGGTGCACCTGACCAAACCCATTGCTGTTGAGTTGATTGCGACTCATAGTGACCCTATAGGGCAGGGTAGAACTGCCCTATAGAGTTTCCAAGGAGCGTCTGGTGGATTCGAACTGCCGATCTTTTGGTTAGCAGCCGTGGCACTTACCCACTATGCCAGGCTTTATTCTCCCCTGGTTGTAACATTTTGCATTCTAAAATGTATCTTTTTTGACTGACATGGATTGCCTCTGTGATACAAGCAAATTGTCTATCTTAAATTTTTGGACAACCTTTCCGTAGATTAACAATATGCATGAAAAAAATATATTATTTTCTAGGAACCATAATCGTTTGCAACTTTTGGAGGAGGGAACAGATTCATGTAAATTATCACTGTGCAACTTAGTAATTCTGAGAGCTTCCAATTCTCCTTAATGGAAAATGTTGATTTTTTCCGCTCCAGTGAAAGGTTATGACTAGATACAATGACTCCTATTTGAGGCTTAAAATTAAGCCCCCCAAACAACTCCACTTACAACCAGTGAATGCCTGGGCAATCCATCCTTCACTCCGTCTCAGTGCATGCAATAATGTCATATATTGCTTATTTAGTTTCTGGTCTTAGACACTGTGCATTTCCTATGCCTTTTAAGTCTCTGGCCAATAAACACTTTCCTCAGGCTGACAGTACAGAGAAGATAGGAAAAGCCTAAGAAAGGGCCCAAGATTCCACCAGTAGCTTGGCATCACTTTGGAACTTGCTAGAAAATCCAAACATTGGGCCCTCACCCCAAAGCTGTTGTTGCTGTTATTTGACATTGAGTTGGTTCCAACTCATGGAGACCCCACACATGCAGAGTAGAACTGCTGCATAGGGTTTTCAAGGCTGTGATTTTTAGGACGCAGATTGCCAAGTCTGTCTTCCCATGTGCCTCTGGGTGGGTTCGAAAAGCCGACATTTTGGCTTGTACTTGAGCACTTAACCATTTGCATCACCCAAGGCAGCTTACCCCCCAAACCTGATGAATAGGATTCTGTACTTTAACAAGATCCCCGAATGATACAAATGTAAAATAAAGTTTGAGAAGCATTGCCCTAAAGCATCTTTGTTGTTGTTATTCGTTGCCATCCAGCTGATTCCGACTGATGAAGATCCCTTGTGTGCAGAGTAGAACTACTCCATCGGGTCTTCAAGGCTGTGACATTTCAGAAGCAGATCCCCAGGTCTGTCTTCAAGGCGCCTCTGGGTGGGTTCGGTCTGCCAACCTTTCAGTAGTAGTTGAGCGCTTAACTGTTTATATCACCAACGACTCCTTCCCCGTTATTGTATTGTCCCTGGTTATTCTTCTATTTAGAAAGAGACATAGCTATGTGAACACTGGCCCATTTTTCAGATCAACAGAAAATAAAAGTAATATTTTTTAATTGTATTATTCTCTGTTCCATGTATGTGACCTTCTCTTTCATTGTCAGGAGACATACACTTTCAGGGAGGGGAATAAAGATTATCATAGTAAGGCTGTAAAGAAAAAGGGAAAGAGTTGATGTTCGGCCTCTAACATGCAAAGTAGGAATTTTTTTTTTTAATTCTACGAAAAGATAAAAGGCTTGAAAGCCAAGCTTTATTAAAAGAAAAATTTTCTACAATCCCTCTTTTTCCCTTTTATCATATCAAGAAGCAGGTGTATGTAGGCCATAATTTTTTTTCATAGTGTAGAGAAGATACCCATTCTACCTATGACGTAGGCCATTTTTTTTTCAATAGTCCTATTCTGCAATAATTTTATATTTACAGAGCAGTTGTGAAGATAGTACAGAAAGGTCCTATATACTCGTTACCCAGCTCCTCCCAATGTTAACATCTTACATCACCATGGTACAATGATCAAAACCAGGAAACTAACATTGGTTCAATGCTAGACTTTGTAGTTGTTGTTTGTTTGTTTTAACCCCGTTTTTACCCAGTTTCCCCACTAATGTCCTTTTTCTTTTCCAGGATCCAATCCACGTTGCACTTAAACTTAGTACCACTTCCAGTTGCCATCAAGTCAACTCTCGAGCTGATTCTGACTCATTGAGACACCATGGTCCTCAGAGTAAAACTGTGCTCCACAGGATTTTCAACGGCTGAGTTTTTGGAAGTGGATTGCCAGGGTTTTCTCCTGAGGTACCTCTGGGTGGACATGAACCTCCAACTTTTCAGTTAGCAGCCGAGTGTGTTAACTGTTTACGTCGCTCAGTGACTCCATTGTGTCCCCGTAGTCTCCAATCTGTGACAATTTCTCAGTCTTTCCTGACCTCAACAGTTTCGAAGAGAATTAATTGGCCAAATATTTTGTAGAATGTCCCTCAGTTTGAGTTTGTCTCACGTTTTCTCATCATTAGATTAAGATTATGGATTTGGGGGAAGAATACCAAAGAGGCGATATTAGGCCATGAATGTTTATCCTTAATATATAAAAGATAAGCTGTGGAGGAAATAAAAAGCCAAGAGTTTGCTCCTTCTGATCCTAAGAGCTAGTAGGGAGAAAAGGGAGACAGAAGTAGGGAAGTAGATTAGATGGTATTAGGGTTCTAGTTTTCAATATGTACTTCACACATACATTTTTGGGGCTGAATCTCAGGGGAAGGGCAGGTTTGTAACATCTAGACAGGTGTAGGGCGATGAGAAGCCATTAGGTTAGTGGCTCACTTCCCCAGATGTAGGCTCTAGGCAGTGATGCGCTGGTAAATGTTTAACAACTGGCTCTCGAGAGGAGCGGATCCCTGATTTGTAGTGTTTTCTGATTTCTGTAAAATTCTACAATCACAACTGATTTCAAACTACCGACATGATATCACTTAATGCAGAGTTGGGAAGAGCTGTGTAGTGCTACACCATTATACGGTATTTCTACTGTCCAGATATGATAGACAGACCAAAACGAAACCAAACTCATTGTTGTCCAGTCGATTCTGACTCATGGCAACCCCATGTATTACAGGGTTTTCTTGGCTGTAATCTTTATGGAAGCAGATTGCCAGGCCTTTCTTCTGAGGTGGTGCTGGGTGGGTTCAAATGGCCAACCCTTATGTTAGAAGCCAAGAGCGAACTATTTGTACCACCTAGAGATCTACGATATTGTTGTTTTTAGGTGCTGTCAAGTCAGTTCCAACTCATAGCAACCCCATGTACAACAGAAGGGAACACTGCCCAGTCCTACAACATCCTCACAATTGTTGTCCTGTTTGAGACCACTGTTGCAGCCACTGTGTTAGTCTATCTCGTTGAGGGTCTTCCTTTTTTTTTGCTGACCCTCTACTTTACCAAGCATGGTGTCCTTCTTGAGGGACTGGCTGGCCCCTCCTGATAACACGTTCGAAGTACGTGAGATGAAGTCTCGCCATCCTCACTTCTAAGGAGCACTCTGGCTGTACTTCTTCCCACCCAGATTTGTTCATTCTTCTAGTAGCTCATGATATATTTAGTATCCTTCGCCAAAACCATAATTCAAATGTATCAATTCTTCTTTGGTTTTCCTTATTCATTGTCCAGCTTTGTATGCACGAGATGAATGAAAATACCATGGATTAAGTCAGGTGTACCTTAGTTCTCAAAGTGACACCTTTGCTTTTTAATGCTCTCAAGAAGGTCTTTTGCAGCAGATTTGCTCAATGATGTAATGCGTTGTTTGATTTCCTGACTGTTGCTTCCATGGATGTTGATTGTGGATCCAAGTAAAATGAAATCTTTGACAACTTCAATCTTTTCTTCATTTATCATGATGTTGCTTATTGGTCCAGTTGTGAGGATTTTTGTTTTCTTTATGTTGAGGTATAATCCATACTGAAGGCTGTAGTCTTTGATCTTCATCAGTAAGTGGTTCAAGTCCGCTTTACTTTCAACAAGCAAGATTGTATCATCTGCATAGCACAGGTTGTTAGTAAGTCTTCCTTCAGTCCTGATGCCTCATTCTTCTTCATATTGCCCAGTTTCTTAAATAATTTTCTTAACATACAGATTCAATAAGTGTGGTGAAAGGATACAAACCTGATGCACACCTTTCCTGATTTTAAACCATGCGGTATCCCCTTCTGTTTGAATGGCTGCCTCTCGGTCTACATATAGGTTCTGTATGAGCACAATTAAGTGTGGTGGAATCCCATTCTGAATTTCTGTCAATATATTGCTGCAACCATTTTTGAATTATCTATTATAGCTATCTATTTTAATAATTCTATTTGCATGTGATATTAATGATATTGTTCAATAATTTCTACATTCTGTTAGATCACCTTCCTTTGGAATGGGCATGAATATGGCTCTCTTCTAGTTGGTTGGCTAGGTAGCTGTCTTCCAAATTTCTTAGCAGAGATGAGTGAGCATTTCTAGCATTGCATCCTGTTTGTTGAAATATCTCAATTGGTATTGCATTAATTCCTGGAACCTTGTTTTTCACCTATGCTTTCAGTGGACGTCTTCAGTATCATCGGTTCTGGATCATACGCTACCTCCTAAAATGGTTGAACACTGACCAATTCTTTTGGGTACAGTAACGCTGCCTATTCCTTCCATCTTCTTTTTTTTTTTTTTTTTTATAATTTTTATTGTGCTTTAAGTGAAAGTTTACAAATCAAGTCAGTCACACATAAGCTTATATGCACCTTACTACATACTCCCATTTGCTCTCCCCCTAATGAGTCAGCCCACTCCCTCCTTCCAGTCTCTCCTTTCGTGACCGTGACCGTTTTGCCAGTTTCTAACCCTCTCTACCCTCCCATCTCCTCTCCAGACAGGAGATACCAATTTTTTTTGTTGTTGTTTAACCCTCTCTACCCTCCATCTCCCCTCCAGATAGGAGATGCCAACACAGTCTCAAGTGTCCACCTGATGCAAGTAGCTCACTCTTCATCAGCATCTCTCTCCAATCCATTGTCCAGTCCCTTCCATGTCTGATGAGTTGTCTTTGGGAATGGTTCCTGTCCTGAGCCAACAGAAGGTTTGGGGACCATGACCACCGGGATTCTTCTAGTCTCAGTCAGACCATCAAGTCTGGTCTTTTTATGAGAATTTGGGGTCTGCATCCCACTGTTCTCTTGCTCCCTCGGGGGTTCTCTGTTATGCTCCGTCAGGGCAGTCATTCGTTGTGGCCAGGCACCATCTAGTTCTTCTGGTCTCAGGATGATGTTTCCATCCTCTTTTGATGCTCCCCACATCATTGCAGAAGCTCAATATCATCTTCCTGCATTGACAGAGAAGCTCAATATTATCAGTCAGAAAAAGGCCAGAGGCTGACTGTGGAACTACTAGTTGCTCATATGCAAGCTCACGTTGAAGCTGAAGGAAATTAAAACAAGTTCACGACAACAGAAGTACAACCTTGACTGTGTCCTACCTGGATTTAGAGACTATCTCAAGAATAGATTTGATGCATTGAACACCAAGGACCGAAGATCAGACAAGTTGTCGGATGGCATCAAGGACATCACGTATGAAGAAAGCAAACGGTCATTAAAAAGACAGGAAAGGAAGAATAGGCCAAAATGGATATCAGAAGAGACTCTAAAACTTGCTCTTGAACATAGAGTAGCTAAAGTGAAAGGAAGAAATGATCACGTAAAAGAGTTGAACAGAAGATTTTGAAGGGCAACTCAAGAAGAGAAAGTAAAGAATTATAATGAAATGTGCAAAGATTTGGAGTTAGAAAACCAAAAAGGAGGAACATGCTCAGCATTTCTCAAGCTGAAAGAACAGAAGAAAAAATGCAAGCCTCGAGTTGTAATATTGAAGGATCCTATGGGCAAAATATTGAACAAGGTGGGAAGCATCAAAAAGATGGAAGAAATACACAGAGTCACTATACCAAAAAGCATTGGTCATCATTCAACCATTTCAGGAGGGAGCATAGGATCCGGAACCAATGGTACTGAAGGAAGAAGTCCAAACTGCACTGAAGGCACTGGGGAAAAACAAGGCTCCAGGAATTGTAACACCGATTGAGATGTTTTAACAAGCAGATGCAGAGCAGGAAGCTATTACTCATCTATGCCAAGAAATTTGGAAGACAACCACCTGGCCAACCGACTGGAAGAGATTCATATTTGCACCCATTCCAAAGAAAGGCAATCCAGTAGAATGTGGAAATTATTGGACAATATCATTAACATCACACACAAGTAAAATTTTGCTGAAGATGATTCAAAAATGGTTGCAGCAGAACAGCAACAGGGACCTGCCAGAAATTCAAGCTGGATTCAGAAGAGACCATAGAATGAGAAATATCATTGCTGGTTTCAGATGGATCTTGTCTGGAAGCAGAGAATATCAGAAAGATGTTTACCTGCGTTTTATTGACTTTGCACAGGCATTCGACTGTATGGATCATAACAAATTCTGGATAACATTGTGAAGAATTGGAATTCCAGAACGCTTAATTGTGTTCATGAGGAACCTGTATACAGACTAACAGGCAGCCGTTCAAACAGAACAAGAGGATGCTGCGTGGCTTAAAATCAGGAAAGGTGTGCGTTAGGGTTGCATCCTTTCACTATACTTATTCAATCTGTATGCTGAGTAAATAATCTAAGAAACTGGATAATATGACGATGAAGGCAGCATTAGGAGTGAAGGAAGACTCATTAACAAACTGTGTTGTGCAGATGACACAACCTTGCTTGTTGAATGTGAAGAAGACTTGAAGAACTTACTGATGAAGATCAAAGACCACAGCCTTCAGTATGGATTATACTTCAACCTAAAGAAAACAAAAATTCTCACAACTGGACCAATAAGCAACATCATGATAAATGGAGAAAAGATTGAAGTTGTCAAAGATTTCATTTTACTTGGATCCACAATCAATGCCATGAAAGCAGCAGTCAAGAAACCAAGCGGTATATGGCCCTGGCAAATCTGCTGCAAAAGACTTTAGAGAATGTTAAAAAGCAAAGATGTCACTTTAAGGACTAAGGCTCCCTGATCCAAGCCATGGTATTTTCAATCACCTCATACGCATGTGAAAGCTGGACAATGGATAAGGAGGACCAGAGAAGAATTGATGCCTTTGAATTACAGTGTTGGTGAAGAATATTGGATATACCATGGACTCCCAGAAGAATGAATAAATCTGTATTGAAAGATGTACAGCCAGAGTTCTCCTGAGAAGCAATGATGGCTAGACTTTGTCTCTTGTACCTTGAACATGCTACCAGGAGGCAGGGGTGGATGAACCAGTGAACTTGGTATGCACCGGTTTACATTAATCATGGTGTGTTCGAGCTTACTTTTTAATGCACAGTGGACAATTTGACATGCGTTTCACCACATCATTGTGTCATGAAAACTGATGAAACTTCACTACGGATTAGTGAATACACACAAGTAAGCCTGTGGGTACCTTGCTTATTGGGTAATCTGGCCTTATCGGGAGGTACCAGTCCCTGGAGAAGGACATCCATCATGCTTGATAGAGAGTCAGAGAGAAAGAGGAAGACCCTCAATGAGATGGATTGACACAGTGGCTACAACAATGGGCTCAAACATAACACCGATTGTGAGGATGGCTCAGGACTGGGCAGTGTTTCGTTCTGTTGTACACTGAGTCAGAGCTGACTTCACAGCACCTAACAACAACAACAACAAATTTGCCTTCACTTTGAAATGATTGCACCAACCTCTACTCCCAACAAATTCTTCATCACAATTACCTTCACTTGCTGCACTTGCAGCTTTTAAATCATTTGAGCCTTTTCTTGTGCTAAAGTCATGCTAAATAGAACCATATGCACCTGTTGGACTTACCTACAAATTCGACTTAAAGACTTAAAGGCTCAATTAGGAACGGATCTCGTTTGTAACCCAGGGACTGCCTGTATTTTCTGTTGTCCTTTCTACATTGAAGCTGTGAACTCTGTGAGGTACAATGTCATGTTTCGTCATCCTGTAAGTATGCCTCTGATTATGTCCATCCACAGCTGAATACCTTCATTAACACTAAATTTCCAGAATAGTAATTTTCAAACCCCTACATTATAGAGTAGTGCTTCTCAAACTTTACCATGCGTCAAAATCACCTGGAAGGCTTATTGAAAAAGAGAATGCGGGACCTCACTCCCAGAGTTTCTATTTGACAGTTAGAGATGAAGTCTGAGAATCTGCATTTCAAACAAGTTCTCAGGTACTGATGCTGCTGGTCCACAGGCCACACTTTGGGAACTGCTGGCCTAGTGGATAGACCCATTCCATCTCATCACTGTGTACCTTCCTAACCCCAGCTCTACTTCATGCTTCCAAAAAGAACCCTCTGTTCACTGTCATACTGTTTCTTTCCTATTCTATGACTTTGTTTTGTCTCTTTTTATTCACTCTCTCATGGATTCATTCATTCAATCAATGGTTCATTATTTCACCAAAAATTTTTTTAAAGACCAATGTGTTCCTGGGAGGTGCCCTCATGGAGTTATGGCACAAGGGTGGAGAGAAAGAAACTTACCTTTTCATTTACAGAGTGCTTCATGGTTTCCAAAGAGCTTCCACATCAAGTTCTCGTTTGACATTTTCTGGAGCCCTGAAAGACCAACAGTAAGGGGATGATTTCACACATGTCACAGGTGAAGTAACTGAAGTCCAGGGTGAAGAAGTAGCTCATGCAAGGTAATGGCATCCCAGGTGTTTCTATTTTTAGGCCAGTTTTTTTTTTCCCCACTTCATCACAGTACTTCAGTCTTATTGTATTCTTTCCCTCCAGAATGACCTGCCTGTTCAAATGTTACCTTTCTTTAAGGCCCAGTCAAATCCTACTTCCCTCATGAAGCCTTTCCTGGTAAACCCAGTTAAAATATTTCTTCTGCTTATGAATTAGCATAATATTTTGTCTATTGGCATTTTTTTTTTGATGATATAATCTCCCCATCTAGACTCCAATCTCCTTGAGGATGGGATCAATATCTGAATCTCCTCTTTTTATCCCTCAGCACCTAGTTCTTAGTTCATAGTAGATGCTCAAAAACAGCACTGAGAAATGAACAGAAAAATAAAGGATGGACAGATGAAACTTCCTATTTTCTGAGTCAATAGTTTTATTTAGGAGATAGTCAGCAAAGGACATATTTGAAGATGAAAGCAGAGTAGTACGTAACCTCTTTTTTATCTCCATAAGTAGGGCTGAAAAGGACTAGCATTAATTGAGTGATTGCTGTATGCCAGGGATTTTACGTATGTTAAGACATTTTACCCTCACTACTGTCCTCATTTTCAAGTGGAGGCACTAAAGCTCAGAATCATTTAGAAACTTGCTCAAGTGCAGACCTTGAAGGCGTGTAAGAGAGGAGACCAAACCCAGGTCCATTTGAATGAAGACAGTAATGTAAACATATTAAAGCGTCTCCAATTACATCATGCAAATAAGAAAATGTCCAGTATCTACTTATATTAGAAATCAGTACACAGCATAATAATAATCTTGAGCTTACCTCTTAGTAAAATTGCCCCTCACATGTTATTGACTTGTTATTGATTCACCGTTGGCAGTCGAGTCCTTTGATCCATTTTTTTTCCAAGAGGGATAGGAATTTTCCCTATTATCATACTCTTTTCTGCTTCTTCATGTGACCAGTCATCACTGGTTGTGAAATGGCAGCCTGGGCTTAGAGAGTAAGACCGTCTTAGTAAGCGGTATTGTGTCATAACAAAACATGCCTCTTAGAAGAGAGTGCAGAAGATTTTGGGTAAATCCTGGAACAAAGGGCAATTTGCTAGACATTTACCATATTGTAAAGCTGAGAAATGTTAGGAGGTTTAACCAAAGGACACTGCCAGTGAATGCCACATGGACTTAATAGAAGCTAATGAATGTCAAATGGACTTGAGGGACTTGACAGAGGTAGTTAAGAGACACACAGCATTAGTGAAATGGTGGACTTACCTAGGAGGATACACACCTGGGCTCTGCAGCTGAAGTCCTGTAGAAGCAGTGAACTGCAACATCCTAAAAACCAAACAGACATATGAAAGGTGATTTTTTTTTTTTTTTTTTTTAATGTATGAAGCACCAACTTATATACTTCCCTCTTATACCAAACCCAAAACCAAACCCACCACAGTCAAGTCGATTCTGACTCATAGCGACCCTATGCGGGGTCTGCAATATGCTACCTGGGAAGCACCTGTCAGTTTAATTGCCAGGATTATTGCAAGGTCTTATCATTTCATTAGACACTAAGACAGCTAACAGTGGATCTGGCATCTTAACAGAATTTTTTTTTTTTTTTTAATTTCAATAAAGCTATGTCAAGTAAAGAGGAAATTCTACCAAAAGCTTCCAAAGTTCTTGGATATGCCAGGTGGGAAAAAGTTTTAAAGCACATTGTTCAGGCCTCCTGGTGTGTTCAATTCAGAAAAATCAATTCATAACAAATGTCACGTTTCTCAAACAGCTTTCCATTGTTACTCATCTGTCAGATGTGGGAGCTGGTAAAAATTCATGCATCTACAAAAGTGTGAAAATTAGGAAAAAATATAAATACTTTTTCTCCGATTCAATACTGATTATGTTAATGCAATAGTGGCTTTCATGGCAGTTCCAATCACCATGTACATGCTGCTAGAGATGGGAAAAAACATGTCAGACATGCGATTGTTTTCACTGCTCCCTGAGGAGTTCAGAAGTACCCTCTCCACTAACGGCGGGAAAGTGCCTAGAAAGCTTTGGATTAGGTGAATCATAGTAAGGACAAATTAAGATCCACATACAGAAGCAAAACTTTTTGCTAATGGGTGTGTCTTATCTGAGGACTGGCTGGAGAGAACTGTCAATTTGTCTTCTCATCCACAGGCTCTAATACAAGGAGGTTTGCTTATAAAGTAACAATAACGAGAATAATAGCTCTTGCTTGCATATTTTCTAAGTACCAGACACCGTTCCAAACACCAAACATTTATAAGAATATTTAATCTTCACAATCACCCTATGAGGTAGGTACTATAATTATCCTCATTTTACAGGATAAACTTAGAACAAAAGTTCAATTATTTGCCCAAGGTACAACATCTAATAAGTGGTGACTCAGGCATTCTAGCTCCAGAGTCCATGCTCTTACCCAATATACTCTACTGCTTTTAAGTATATAAATGATGCATTTCTTGAATATAAGAAACACACATTACTAAAAATTTGAGAAATTGATAAATGGAGGAAAAGTACCTATAGTGCTATAAATCTAACATAATTGATGTTAGCCTTTTTGGCATATTTGCTTTCAGTCATTTTTATATAAATACTTTAGATTCATTGTAGTTCTATGATTTTGATTTTGTTCCTCTTCACATTATATCAGAAATACTTCTCATATTGCTGAAAGTGTTCATGATGCTCATTTTTTAATACCTCCATAATATTATACACATTAGATATATTGTACTTATTTAGCAAGTGTCAGGTGGGTACTATTTAGGTTGCTTCCAACAGTCTGGAACAGGAAGTGCAGGCTGGGAAGTAGATGATCAGACAGTTTTCAATGGCTGGTTTTTGGAAGTAGATTGCCAGGTCTTTCTTCTCAGGTGCCTCTGGGTAGGCTCGAGCCTTCAACCCTTTGGTTAGTAGCCAAGCACTTTGTCTGCACCAATCAGGGACTCCCTGCACATAGTTATACTACCTGAATAAGACTTCAGTGAACAGCTTCATAATAAGACAATTTACATTTAAAAATTATGTCCTTATGATATATTCCCAGAGATAAGATTACTGGGCCAAAAGACGTAAACCTTTTTTGTCTAATACCTAATTGGTGCTGCCAAACTATTTCTGAGAAGTGTTATACAGATTTATATGCCACCAGTCACGAAAGAAGAAACCATTTCTCAGTGTACCCTTGCCAACTTTGGGTATTAACATTAATTTTTCTACTGCTTTGACTTCTAGTTCACCAATCTGTGCTTCGCAGGTATCTAATCTGATTTTAAACTCATCTGCGGAGTTTTTCATTTCTGTTAGTTTATTTTTCAGTTCTAAGATTTCCATTTGATTCTTTATCACAGTTTCCAGTAATCTGCTGAAGTTATTTTTTTCTCATCTAATTTCTTTAACATATTAATCATGCATATTTTAAAATCTCTTAATATCTGGATCTCTTGTGGTCTGCATTTTGGTCATTTTATCTTGTCTGCTGGTATGTCTGGTAATTTTTATTGAATGCCAGACATGTGTGTAAAAACATATAGAGATAAGCTGAGCCCTTGGATGATCCTATCTTCCTGCAGTGACGTTTTACTTTAGCTTTTCACATGCAGTTAGGATAGGTGAGCCTCTGTTGGATTCTTTTCTCTCTGGACTCTTGGTCTCTCCAGGTATCTCTACTTAGGAGCTTGCCAATGCCTTTAAAATATTTGCTAGATTTTATTCAGCTTTTCAACTTGTCCTCGGTGGTTTAGTGGATCTAAATTAAAATAATCAGTAATAGCTGGAAATGTGATTTTATTTTATCTTGTATATTAGTTCTGAATAGGAGTTTTATTATGAGTTTGTATGAGCTCGCTGTGTAATGATACTCACTCTTTCTGTTATCATATTCAAACAGTCGTATCCAGGTTACTGTTTGCTTATTTTGTTATTTTAATATGATCAAAACCATTTTATCTTTCACTTTGCAATTAGTTACAGCACTCTAAGCCTATAAAGTTATTTCCTTTAGACTTTCTATGGTTTGAATTTTGGTAATTTATTACATGGGTATGATGATTGTATGAATTGATTTTTCCCCCATTCTTTCCATTTTTTTCAAACTTAATCAGCCCGTGTATTGCAAAATGTTTTCTTTCTCCAATGATCTATACTGCTGCCATTGTTAAATATTTCGTTCTTATATATAATTTAGGAGCCCTGGTGGTGCAGTGTTGCTAACCTAAAGGTCAGCAGTTTGAACCCCCCAGTTGCTCTGTGGGAGAAAGATGCAGCAGTCTGCTTCCATGAAGATTTACAGCGTTGGAAACCATATGGGGCAGTTCTACTCTGTCCTATAGTTTTGCTAGGAGTTGGAATTCAGCTCGATGGCAATGGGTTTGGTCGTGGTTTATATATAATTTATTTTGATAAAATATTTTACCTTATTAATTTATTTTGGTACCAGTATCATATGGTTTTAATTATTTAAGTTTATAATATATTTTAACATTTGCTACTCTTCTTCCTCAAAACTAATTTTTGCTTATCCTTGCCTACTTTCTTTTCCAGATTTTGTCAAAGTCAATGTCCCCTTCACTACCACCTCAAAAATGTAAAAAATAGAGGAGGTTTTTATTAGATTTGCATTAGATCTATTCTTTAGGAAAAATGGGCAATTTTAAGATATTTTATCTTTTTTAACCAGAAATATATGACTTTCAAATTAAGATTTTTATAGCAATCAAATAGTTTTATTTAGATAGATCACATATTTCTGGTTAAAATCAAACATAGAACTTCATATATTTTGTTGTTCTTATATATGGAATTTCTTAAAACTTAATTTTTGCTTATACTTATAAATACTACTGATTTATTTTAATATTCATGTGATTTCCAATATTATTAATCTATTAATATTTTAATCGACACCTTTGGGTTTTCAAGCTACAAACACATTTTTGAAGCACATAATAATAATGTATTATCTTTTACCACTGTGTATAACTCTGGTTTCTTCAGTAAATTTTATTGCATTGATCAAGGCTTTTAAAATAAAATTAAATAACATTATTATAGTAAAACCATGATGCGAACTCCCACGCCTGCCTCTGTTTTTAAACCCATATATCTCTATCATTTTTACATTAATTTTAATATTGACTAATAGTTTTAAATACAGGCAGTCCCTGGGTTATGAATGAGGTCCATTCCTAAGTCAGTCTTTAAGTAGAATAGGTACATATGGTTCTTATTTAGCGTCAGTTAGTCAAATGTTTGGAGCCTGGGTGGCACAGCGGTTAAGAGCTCGGCTGCTAACCAAAAGCTGGGCAGTTTGAATCCACCAGCTGCTCCCTGGAAGCCCTGTGGGGCAGTTCTACTCTGTCCTACAGGGTCGCTACGAGTCAGAATCAACTCGACCTCAACAAGTTTGGTTCATTTCTTTCAGACCAATGTTTGTTTTAGCATACAGTATATATTTTACCTTTCTGTGCATATAAAACACTTAAAAAAACACCTCCAAATCATGTAATGTTTTCATCAGCATCACAAAGTATTGCGTGGATTCCTTATTACAAACTGTTGTATTTAACTCAAATTTTTAATATAATAGGCATTATGTCAGTCCATTCTTAAGTATGAGTGTCCATAAAGCGAACATTCATAACCTGGGGATTGCTTGTATTTATTATTACATTGAGGAAATATTTTTTCCCATTTTTGCCATTTTATCAGGAACAGGTATTAAATTTTACTAAATGATTCTTAAAATATCTATTAAAATGATCATTTTTTCTTCCTTAACCTACTTACATGAAGCATTTATTGGCATAGTTCCTCAATTGCCCTTCTGCATTTCTTGAATATATATTATTTTGTTGTGGTTAATTACTCTTTTAAAGTTAGTTAATGGCATAATCTTATATTACCATTATTCCTTCACTAATATAACACCATTTATGATTATAAAATAATCCCTTTTGTCCTGTTTAATGTTTTTTCTTGACTAAAATTCTGCTTTGTCTGATATTAATATTGCTAGTTACTGTGCTCTGCTGCTAACCAAAAATTGAAGGTTTGAGTCTACCTTGAGGTGCTTTGCAAGAAAGGCCTGGCAATCTATTTCTGAAAAATCCGCCATTGAAAACACTATGGAGCACAGTTCTACTCTGACACACACGGGGTCGCCTTGAGTCAGGGTCAACTTGACAGCAACTGTTTCTAAACTTGTCATGATTGTTATTTTATACTTTCTTCTTCTCCATAGTTCCTCATTGCTTCCTTTCCAGGTTTTCTTTGGCATGGAATATGTTTAGCTTACTTTTATCTTCTACAATTATTTAGAAAATAGATACTCTGTTTCCAATTCAAGTAGTGCCTACATTAAATTTTTCACAATTGTTCTTAAATGCATAATAATCATAATGAAATTATAATACAAGCATAAAAAGCATAATAAGCCAAAAATTGGGTAGGCATGAAATTTGCAGAAGCAAATTTGTTTTTCTTAAAATTATGTAGAAATTTACCCGTGGTATTTAAAAACTTCTTGTTCTATAGGAAATATAAGGGTAATTTACAAAAGAGCTTTTTTTTTTTTAATGGTTAGATTTTGCAGGAATTGTCTTTGTCCCAGAAATTTAAAAATGTTCCACCTATATCTGACCATGGATCTTTATTCCTTAATTTTGCTCAAATGACACATTTGAAAGTCTGTATGATTTTTACATATGGAAAGTTTTCTTCTATTATTACTGATTTTTACTTTTGATCCATCTGCTGTATTTTCAGGGAACATTCATTATTTTATTCATAAATTCAAAAATATCTACTTAATACGAATAGTGTATACTGGAGCCCTGGTGGTACAGTGGTTAAGCATTAAGGCTCTTTATCAAAAGGTCAGCAGTTCAAATCCACCAGCTGCTCCTTGGAAACCTTATAGGGGACAGTTCTGCTCTGTTCTATAGAGTTGTTATGAGTCGGCATAGACTCGATGGTAACAGGTTTGGGTAATAGTATATACTAGGAGTAAGCCCTCTGTTAGAGGTAGAGTTATAATAACAAAGTGTTTATTCTCCTCAAGGAGCTTACATTCTGGGTTAACCAGTTGCCACGGAGTCAATTCTGACTCACGTGATCATATCTGTGTCAGAGTAAAGCTGTGCTCCATAGGGTTTTTAATGTCAGGTTTTTCAGAAGTAGATTGCCAGGCCTTTCTTCTGAGGTACCTCCAGGTGAACTAGAACCTCCAACCTTTCAGTTGGCAGTAACTGTTGCACCACCCAGGGACTCCACATTCTCAGTTAGAACTCCATGATTTATCTATCCCATTTCTTCTTTTCCTTCCAACTCTTTATTCATTTCCTTTGGATACTTAGACTCTTTCTCAAGTTTTTCTCCTGTATCCCCAATTTCTATTTCTGCAAAACAGAAATTTCATCTACTGCATTTTTCATTTGGTCACACTTTGTTCTTATTTTAACCTGTTCTTGTTTAATTAAAAACAATATAGCCTATTCTGCTAAACTGTTATAGTTGCATTCCTAAGAAACCTCATATTAGCAAAAGATTATTATAAAAACAATTATTTCAAGGGGGAAAAGGGATTAGGAGCTAAAGAGTTTCAAATGCACAATAATAAGATAATTTTTACTATAGGAGTTTCAATAACATGTGTTTATAGCTCTTAGTGTTTTCAACACAAATTAAAACTAGTAAATTGGTCTATCAAAACCAGTAAATGCAATCTTAAACATTACCGATCAAGACTTGTACATTGTATGAGATCGGATCTTAGATAAAGAGTTCCTAAGATCATAAAAATAAAGTATACCCCAGTTTGTAAATGTCCATGGTAAAGAAAAGACTATAATACCAATTGAGCAAGCAGCCATTCAAACAGATCTACTCAAAATTTGTCTATGGAACAACTTCATTTCATGAATAGCTCTAGTTCTAAGTATGCCATCATATTAAAACCAATAATAACCCATGCAATGGAATCTATGTACCCTAGTATATCAATGGTGTTATCTCCAATTCCATCCATAAAAACCTTAGGAAATAGGAGAAATGACTGAATTCTTGTAGGGAGACAACCAGTTGCTGGTACACTTCAGGTATTCAGGGATATTAATTGCTGCACCTCCAAAAGTTGCAAACAAACTCAACCAAGTGGGAGCCCAAGAGCAAAAGCCCCTGTGCACAGGGCATTATTAACTAGGCAGCAAAGGAGATAACAAAAACAAACAAAAGAGAACATTTTTGTGATGCTCACATATTTCCAGTCACTGGTGCACAAGACTCAAAAAGGCATCAGAAGAGAGCCTTTTTTGTTTGACACTTAAAATGCAGAAATGCAGTTCTGACCAGGAGCAACTTTTATTCTGCCAGCATAAGAAGTTCTCAAGGTATCTCAGGGCCAGCAATACAGAAGGCCACAGGAGTAGGCTAGAGAACAAACTGGAATAGGTGAATTAGACCCTTCATTTCTTCCAAATTCCAAAATAAGCTTATTTCTCATATGTTTATTGTTAGTGTAGAGAAAGTCCTTTCTTTTCCAGATGGTTTTTATGCATCTTTTAGAAGGAATTTGGTGGAGGAGTGTTTATATATTGCAACTCACTTTGGTGTCTTCCCAGAAATTTCCCAAATTGGAATCTTAAAATATGCATATTGGGATGAAAAACCAGTTTAAAAAGAGTTTGTTAAATAAGTCTGGGTTTTTTTTTTTAATTCAATGAATAATTTTAAAAATTAGCTTCATTGTTTTTTAATTTACCATCTGTTAACTCAATAAATACGAGTTCTTAAAGTTAACCTAATTGTCTTGGAATTTGCTGTTTTTGAAGTTGATTAAAGTTATTTAAATTAATTTTATTGTATATCCAGATGAACACAAAGCATGTCTGCATTTAGATAGATCTCAGCTAATAATTTACAAATAAATGTGCCCATTTGTAAAATGAACCGTTGTTGTTTATGGCCCTTAAAATATAGCAGTCACGTAAAGATGCAGAGATGCTGATATTAGAGAATCAAAGCAATAGTATGTCAATATATACCAAAGCTTGTAGCCAATAAAAACTAAGTACAAAATTCTCACCAACTGTGTGCAATATTTCTTGTCAATTGAAGAGGAAATGTGGAGTGAACATAAATTATAATGCAATTCTTTTTCATCCTACGTTCCCATGGACACAAGGAACTTTTGTTTCTTTAAATATTGTCCTGCTTCTGGTCACAGTTTATTGGACTAAGTAAGGTTAGTCACTGGATGCAAGTGGGCCAATCAGAGTTTTCCATGAGAATTATGAAAGACAAAAAAATGGGCCTTTCTCTAGGTGGCTCGACCGGAACACCCATGGCTCAAAAACAAATGGCAACCATGATCTGTTGTGTTAACTGAAGAGATGAGGAAGCTGGACTGGCATGAGGAAGAAAGACAAAGGTGAGAGATGGAGAGAGAGGATTTACTGGGTTCCCTACAGATCTTAAATACTTCCTTCTATTCCCAAGGCCCCATTTCATGCAGACGTTGGCCTCCATGTAAAGCCCTTCATAAAATTCCCCTTTTCGCTTGTGCTCACATAGTCAGCTTTTATCACTTGCAAGGCAAAATAACTTGAACTAATGCAGAAGACAGAAAATCTTGCTGGTAGTAATGACTGTTTAATAAAGGATATTCAGGCTTTACTCTTCACCTTGATTTCTTTTAGGTGAGCAGACATTTAAAAAAAAAATGTAATGACTGTTTTTCTAATTGTGCTTTAGACGAAGGTTCACAGAGCAAATTAGTTTCTCATTAAACAACGAATACACGTACTGTTTTGTGACATTGGTTGCTAACCCCGAGACGTATTCGTGTGGATGATGCTTGAGTGTTTATTCTGTGCCAGGCTTTACTAAAATTCATTGTCTTGTTTGAAACTCACAAAAACTCTAGAAGGTAGATACTTTTATTTATTTATTTATTATCCATAGAGATGAGAACTTGGGCTCAGAGACCTTAAATAACTTGCCAAAGTCACACAGCAAGCGTGCGGTGAAGCTGGGCTTTGAATCTCCATCTATTTGATTTTGCAGTCTAAATTCTTAAACACCCACTATCCTTCCTCCTGTCAGTCAGCAGCCCCACCAGACTTTGAATAACGTGGGGGTGGAAAGCATGTCATATTAATTCTTGTACCCTCCACCACCCACTCCCAGTCCCTAGTGCTCATTCCAGAGTAGGCATCAGGAAATGTTTGCTGAATGAATCGTTGATCTTTCCTCCCACTGCTGGCATGGCTGTCCTTCAAGGACTGTCCCTCCACCCCCATCCTTGAACCAGTTTTTTTTTTTTTTTAATTGTACTTCAGATGAAGGTTTACAGAGCAAATTAGCTTCTCATTAAACAATTAACACACATATTGATTTGTGACATTGTTTGCCAACCCTACTCCCCTTCTGGACCTTGGGTTCCCTGCTACCAGCTTTCCTGTCCCCTCCTGCCTTCTCGTCCTTGCCACGGGGCTGGTGTGCTCATTTAGTCTCATTTTGTTTTATGGGCCTGTCCAATCTTCGGCTGAAGGTTGAACCTCAGGAGTGACTTCGGTATTGAATTAAAAGGATGTCCAGGGGCCACACTCTCAGTCAGACCAGCAAGTCTCTGTCAGACCAACAAGTCTGATCTTTTTTTGTGAGTTAGAATTTTGTTCTACATTTTTCTCCAGCTCTTTTTTTTTTTCCTGTCCTGTACTCTCCACCGTGATCCCTGTCAGAGCAGTTGATGGTGGTAGTCAGGCATCATCTAGTTGTGCTGGATTCAGTCTGGGGGAGGCTCTGGTAGTTGTGGACTATTAGTCCTTTGGACTAGTATTTTCCTTGTGTCTTTGGTTTTCTTCATTCTCCCTTGCTCCAGACGGGGTGGGATGAGTGGTGTATGTTAGACGGCCACTTACAAGCTTTTAAGACCCCAGACGCTACTCACCAAAGTAGGATGTAGAACATTTTCTTTACAAACTATGTTATGCCAACTGACCTAGATGTTCGCCAAGAGATTTTATACTTTGACATCTTATTTACTATTTTTTTTTCTTTTATTGTCATTTATTTTTATGGTGAAAAGGAGGAAGACCCACAACAAGATAGATTGACATAGTGGCTGCAACAATGGGCTCAACCATAGCACCAACTGTGGGGCTGGTGCAGGACTAGGCAGTGTTTCGCTCTGCTGTATATAGGGTCACTGTGAGTTGGAAATGAACCGATGGCACCGACTAACAACCTTTTTATGGCTTATCTAAGAAACCTCTGTCTATCCCCAGGTCACATTACATTTTTTTTTCTGAAATCTTAATGGTTTTAACTTCTACATCTAGGTCTATAATCCCTTGCAAATAAATTTTTATGTATAGTGGGGAGTAAAGATGAAGGTTTATTTTTTCCACAGGGATATCCAGCTATTCCAGCACCATTTGTTGAAAATACTTTCTTTGGCTTATTGGATTGCTTTGGTGGAGGTGAAGATAGGGTTGCGGAGATGCCAAATGAAAGTAAATTAATGATTCAATGCTAAGAAGATGCAGATTTGCAGATGATTTTATCAATGAGTTTTTAAAAATGAGCGTATCTTCTTCGTTTTACAAAAATAGGTTAATAATTTATTAATAGTTCATTCATCAGAATTCACTTCTTTTGTGAACTTACATGTAACACACCAAAGACAAATCTGACCACTAATGATCAATTCAGTTTTCTGTTCTATGCTTTTTCCTGTTTCCGTTGTCTGTGTAATGCATCAATTTATGCTCCAAGCAAAAAAAAAAAAAAAAAAAAGGAGCCATGTATGCTGAGATCCATTAGATGGAATAGACTATGATGGTCCAAGATTTTAAAATAAAACCAAACTGGTGAACAGATCAAAACATGATTTAGTTCCTGGTCCTACTTGTTCCACTTCTCTGCACTCCAGCTGGACTTTTGATGTCCTGTCAATTTCATAAACCAGCTTCCAGGTTATCTCATGAAGATCCTAAGGTAATAATAATATCATTGTAAGATTGAGGTGACTTCTAAATGTGATTCTCAAAATCCAGTGATTCTCAAAGTGCAAGTCACACATCACCTGTATATGAAACACTTTGGGTAATGTTTCCCAGCCTTCATGGTACACAGACAAATTGCTGAATATTTGTTCAAAACACTGGAGTAAATGGGAAAAAAACTGGCTCAGGGGCTCTAACTACCCCTGACCCTTCCTGGGCCCTGCAGAGTCACCTTGAGAGATGACGGCCTCAGGATCTTGATACACTGGTTATCCTTTTGTAAGCCTCCAAAATGATCTTTCTTTTTGCCATAGCAACCTATCAGTTGGGTCATTCTCATCTAATTACTTCTAGAAAAGGTAGAGTGGATAGAGAGCTATAGCTTTGGCTGCTGTATAGTTTTGGAGATCCATATTTTTCTTTTTCTGGAAAAACTTCCCCCAATTTATCTTAGAGAACCATCGCTCCCCCATTCCTAAGATTTGGATGGAGTGGTTTCACCCCCAAATCCAAGAGTGGGCATTAGACTCAAGGCTGGCCAGTTGAAGAACCACAGGCAGGCCCCTGACCATGGTAGTGAGTGTAGGTATGGACGCGTAGTAAAATCAGATGCAGTAGCAGGGAGGCCTAGTTCTTTTGCTGGAAACTGGGACAGAGACACGCTCTTCGTACTGAGGTTTTCATGCCAGAAGACTGGAAACCTGAAGAACTGGTGGCCACTTTCTATAGTGACATGAAAGCCAGACTGAGAATAAAGTTAAAATAGAACTGAAGTTAAAATAAAAGTCAACACAGAACAGAGTAGTACCAGGAGATGGTGACATTATTTGAGCAGCTAGATCCAGCTATGCCTGAAGCAGTCCTTACTGTGAAGTTACCAATTTATGTGGTGGGGGAACGGAGGAGGACAAAAAATGAAACAAAAATCTCCTTTTTTGAGGTGGGCAATTGTCCCAAATGCATGGGGACTGCTGGATCCCAGCTAGGTTCTACCAAAGCTGAATTTCTGGGCATGGAGCCAAGGAATCTGTATTTGTAACAAGTGCTCCATTTAATTCTTACACATAATGAAGTTTGAAAGGTACTAATTTTATGGATGTGGAAACTAAGGCTTATAATGACTTATAATGTCTTTCCCAAGGTCTTTCAATACACATATTTATTCTAGATGTGTGGGAATCAGCAGTGAAAAACAACAAAGATCCCTGCCCTTGTGGACATCAAAAAGTAACTGGTTAATAACAGAACCAGAACTAGGATTCAGTTCACCTCTTATCTTCCTGGTGACTCGATTTCCCCAAGATCCTGCTCTAATACATTTCCTTCTCTATTCCAGCAGGTTTTTGCTCTAAAACATGAACATTTACTCATGGCAAAGGTCTACATTTGGGCACTATTCATTGCACACACATGTAGGAGATGCTACCTCAATTTTAGGTAAAGCCACTAGTGTAGATGGCCCAGGATTTTGCAAACATTTCCACCAAAGTGACAGAGGAGAGAAGCAGAAGGAAGTGAATGCAGTATCCACCCTCCCCCCAAAGTCTCAAGCAGCCAAAAGATATTCGAAGATGCTTTTTTTGCTGTTTGTGAAAAATTCTTGCAAAATGTTATATTGGATTCCATTATATATGTATCTGTTTTAATAAAAAAAAAAAAATTTCTTCCAAAATCTTTAAGTAAAAAAATAAATATTCCAGAAATAGAGCCACAGTTCATATTTGTTCTTTGGCTCTGTGCACCCCAGGCACACCATGGAGTCATCCGGAAGGTATTATACCCCACTGCTATCCCCGTCAATTCATGTTTCTGTTCTTATTTATATACCAGGATTTCTTTTCTCTTAGAATAATAGTGGCAAAAATAACATTAACAACAAATAAAAAAATTGTTTACTTTCATTGAATATTAGAGGTCACTGTGGAGCCCTGGTGGCTCTGTGGTTAAAAGCTCAGCTGTTTGAATCCACCAGCTGCTCCTTGGAAACCCTATGGGGCAGTTCTATCTATGTATCAATGGGTTTGTTTGTTTTAAGTGGTCACTGAGTGGCGCAAATGGTTTGCACTCAACTACTAACCTAAAGGTTAGCAGTTCAAACCCACCCAGTGGTACTGTAGAAGAAAAGGTCTGGAGATCTGCTTCTGTAAAGATTACAGCCAAGAAAACCCTATGGAGCAGGTCAACTCTGTAACACATGGGGTCACCATGAGTTGGAATCGACTCAACGGCAATAGGTCTAGTTTTTTTGGTTCGTTGAGTACTATGTTGGAAGAAGCCTTGCCGGCACAAATGGCAAAGTGCTCAGCTGCTAACTGAAAGGCTGGCAGTTAGAACCCATCCAGCTGCTCCACAGCAGGAAGGTCTGGCAATCTGCTTCCACAAAGATGACAGCCAAGAAAGCCATAGGGGGCAGTTCTACTCTGTAACATGGGGTTGCCATGAGTCAAAATCGACTCAACAGCACCAAACAACAACAAAAATTAGGTTGGAGGTAGGTTATTATTATCCCCATCATCCCACTAAACCCACTGCCGTTGAGTCGTTTCCGACTCATAGCAACCCTATAGGACGGAGTAGAAATGCCCCATAGTTTCCAAGGAGCACCTGGTGGATTTGAACTGCCAACCTCTTGGTTAGCAGCTGTAGCACTTAACCGCTATGCCACCAGGGTTTCCATCCCCATCATACAGATGTGGAAATTGAGGCAGAAAGGAATTTAGAAAACTTGCCCAAGATCACGCAGGTAGTAATTGGTTGAGCCAGGATTAGAATTCAGGCAGACCGTCTCTTATGTCTGCTTTGCCAAATATATTTATTTATTCTGAATTTTACTTAAATATTATAATTTGCTCATGCTGTCCCTTGGTATTCAAAACTTGCTCAACAAAAAATTAAAGAATTTTATTGTACATAAATTATACCTCAAGAAAGTTGAATCAAAATTATAACTTGCAGAGATGAGTTGTCAATAATTCAAAACATGATTGTCTGGTAAATTGAGTGACTTGAAGAATATGGATGTGTTCATGGAACCTAACCTATAAGAAACTGGTCATCATGCTTTATGAAAGGACACCTAATGTTTTTAGCATTTTAGAGTTTACGGGAGAGTGTGGGGTGTTTTTGCAGACTTCTGGCAGGTAAGTATAGCTTTAAAAAAAAGAGAGAAGAGCTAGGAAGAATAGGAGTTTAGTGGTCCCAATTAAACTAAAAAAAATAACAAAAATTAAACATTCTTAAGGCAGTCTTGAGCACATTGCTAAAAGATGAGCTGGGCTATAATATATTCTGAAAGGCAGTTCTAAAGAGTTTGGCCTTCTCTAGAAATACACACAAGCTACTTAAATAGGTCTAGTGTAGTTTTACAGAGCCTGGGAATACAGGGGTAGTCCCCGACTTTACTACGTATTAGAGTTACAGCAAACTGCACTTAAAACTGTCTCTTTCTGTACATCTTATAGTTAGTAATATGTACTACATACCATGTTATGGCATGTAATCATTCTTAGATATTCACTCCCAGATGTTTGAAGTTCAGATTTATAAAGATACTGATAATAAAAAACAATAATGAAAATTATGAAAAAAAAAAGAGGTGTTCAACTTATGTCCGAACTGGTTTACAACAGAGTCATCGGAACAGAACCCCACCGTAAGTCAGGGACTACCTGTACAGGGTTGTAGGGCTGGTACAAGCCCCATCTGTTTAGCCTGTTTTTATAATGCGGGAAGATCACTAAGCTTAGTCTCAGACAATAGATATTGTGACACTTTGTTGATTTCTCTTTGTGTGCTGTGCTGAATGATTTATGCACTTAAAAAAAAAAAATGATATTTATCATATAGGCCAAACCAAATACCAAACCCAGTGCCATCCAGTTGATTCCGACTCACAGCGACCCTAGAGGACAGAGGAACAGAAAAATTATATACGATCAATATAAGATCATAAGATCATAGTACTCTTGAAGAACAAGCAATCTAGCAAAGGAAATGTTAAGACATAAGAAGCACTCAAAATGTGTATACTGTTTCTACAACTTTAGCTTTCATTCATTCCTTAGCTCTACAAACGTTTTTCAAGTGTCTCCTATGTAGAATGGGCACAGTGTTATAAAGGGCTTTGTATCGCTCCTCAAATGATTATGGAGTATCAACTATAGTGTCCCGGGCTCCAGATTCTCCCTATCAACTTTCTCACCAGAATGATTTTTCTGAAGAGATCTGATGGTCTTACTTCCATCCTTATAAACTTTTAATGACTACCATGTACAACAGGAGATATTGACTGCTGGCCCTCAAGCTTATTTTGACCTACAGAAAGGTTTTTTTCCCGACACGTGTACTTCAAAATATGATACACTGTGAGTATTTTATATTCCATTTTTTCATGTAAATTGGAATTTTCAGCTTTTCTTTAAAAATGCGAAGATCCAACAATTGGCATCATTAGCACTGACTATCTCATTTCGACAGAGAATATATTCTCCAGATTGCCACAGTCGCCACCACTCCTTATGGTTTTAACTTTGTCTACTTTGCTCACTTATACTCAACGCCTGCCCCGAGGTAGACATGTTTATAAACCCTGATATACAGTATAAAGACCAAACTCCAGGCCTTATGTGCAAAGTCCTTCACAACTTGGCACTGTTTGGCTTCATTCTTCACAAAGACCCTATATTCCAGCCACACCGAATTCCTTATATTTCCCTAAACACCAAGCTGTGTCACCCTCAGTGCTTTTGCCCATGCTGGTCTCCCTCTGTGGAACATCTTCCCCCCATCTACCTTCTCTGCCTAGAGGGTCCTCATTCATCCTTCAAGCCTTAGTTCAAGAGTCAATTTCCTCTCTGGAGCTTTCCTAAATTCTTCCAAAGAGCTATTCGCTTCTCCCCAATATTCCCATAGCATTTGGTGCCTCTATTAGCATTGTCGCGAATTTTTGTGTCTGTCTGCCCAATCAGAAATGTGTTTCTTCGTGAAAAGGACCTTTAGTCATCTCCAAGTCCCCAGTCCTTAACAGAGTGCCTAGCACCTAGTAGGTACACAATGACTATTGAATGAATGAATATATGAATGAATGAATAAATAATTCCAAGAGGATTTTTTGCATTGCAAGATTATACAAAGCATTTGACATTCGAAATAAGGGAAGTGACTACTCAAGATCACATTTCAAGTTTTGATAATGATCATGACATCTTCAGATACAGCTGTTAAAAGTTTCTGTTCATCGCACCCTTTCCAGGAAAACAAGGCTTGAGAAAATAAAATGTATAAAATATTACTAAATATAACAAAGTAACTTATAATGGATAGGGCATGACACTTGGGGGTGAGGAAAGTGAGTCAGTACTTCATTCAAAGAAAGGAGATGGTGAAAGAAGTCACCATGTCTCTCTATAAGCTGGTGGCAACTCTGGCAGTATTTACCCTGAAGAAGGGATGACTTGGGGCCCATGGTGGCAGGAAGGGATTGTTTAGCTGGCGAGCTATCATGTGGTTATGAGGACAGTTGTCCTTAGAGCTGTGCACCACAGATCTTTACTTTTGGGCCCAAGGTAGGCTGCACTATCTGGCCCCCTTGTGGTGGCTCCATGGAGACATGCAACTAGTCTTGGTCATATAGGTGTGAGCCCAAATGATTTGTGTTACTTCTGGCCCACAGCATGTAAATGCCAGCATAAGACCCTCCAAAATGATCTTTCTTTTTGCCATTTATTGTTGTTGTTGTTAGTTGCCATTGAGTCAATTCTGACTCATGGTGACCTCACACGTGTAGAGTTAGAACTGCTCCATAGGGTTTTCAAGGCTGTGACCTTTTGGGAAGCAGGTCGCCAGGCCTGTCTTCCGAGGTGCCTCTGGGTGGACTTGAATCACCAGCCTTTTGGTTAGTAGCCAAGTGCCTAACCATTGGTACCACCCAGGGATTTCTTTGCTGTAATAGGCCTTCAGTGCAATGGGTTTCTCTTATATATGGTTTTCTCTTACATATGGCCTTTCTGGCCTTGTGTTTGTAATTCTGCCAGAATGATTGGCTAGGCCAAAATCTAGCAAGTGATTGGTCAGAATACTATGTAAATATGATGTGGAAAACCACATAATAGGATTAAGTGACCTTGTGGGAACTGGCCAATTAACATGTAAATTGAGCGACTGTCGTCTTCTGAGGGGATTGGTCAGTTCGTAGTCCTGGTGGGAGGGCATGCCTTGAAATTGACAAGGAGTTTGCTTACATAAAGGCCAACCCCACAAAGAATCAGGGGGGATCTCACTCCCATCAAGAAGAGCCTGGAGCAGGGCTCCTTTGGACCCAAGGTCCCTGCACTGAGAACCTCCCAGACCTAGGAGACAGAGAGAGTTGTAACACTGAAGACAGTGTGAGATGGCAAGAAATGGTGGTAACCACAGCAGAGGCCAGGACCAAAGAAACGGTGGCAGCAGTACCAGCAGTGAGAATCACGGGACTGGCAGATGGCTGCAGTGGTGCCTGTCAGCCCACAGAGTGAAGGTGCTGTGGTGGACTTGCCAGCCCACAGAACAAGAGAGAGCTGAGTGCCTTTAGGCAGGAGGCGTGCTTGCAGAGTGGGGTGACTCTGAGCATTTGCTGGCAGGGATAAAGAACTATTAACACTTGCTCGAGCAGGGCAGAGGCCTAGAGAGGGCCTGTAGGATGGTGTGGCTGAGAGAAGGACTATTAACTGGCATGGCCAGAGAAGGGCCTGCCTGTGGGCATGGCCAAGAAGGAGCTGAGAACTGTCCTGGTTGGAAGCTGTCCTGATTGACGAACTATATCCTGTCTCCTGAGTTGTATCCTGTTACTTCTAAACTGATCCTGATCCTGAGTCATAGCCTGTTACTTCCCTGATAAACCGCCTCATTTTGAGTATGGTCTGTGAGTTGTGTGTGGCCACTGCAATGAATTATCAAACCCAGCAAAGAATTAGAGAGTGCTGGGTGGGGAGATTGGCTGGTGTCAGAAATGGTGAAAATGTCTGACCTCTGCCTCATGGGAATCAGCTTTGGTCTGATCCTGATTCTCCTGAATGTAGACAGCCTCAGATGCTGCTAGATCACAAGGCCACTAAAAACTGGAATTGTTTGTTTTTCCAGTATAAGATAGCTTGTCCTGACTGATACAACAGATTTGCTCTGCTTTGCTGTAAATGGCAGAACTAAAGCTAATGGTTAGAAGTTTCAGGAAGACCAAAAAAAAAAAAAAAAAACCAAAACCAAACCCAGTGCCGTCGAGTCGATTCTGACTTATAGCGACCCTATAGGACAGAGTAGAACTGCCCCATAGAGCTTCCAAGGAGCACCTGGCGGATTTGAACTGCCAACCCTTTGGTTAGCAGCCGTAGCACTTAACCACTACGCCACCAGGGCCTCCTCAGGAAGACCAATTCTGTGTAATACAAGGAAAGAAAATCTAATAAAGCATAAAAAGATGGAACTACTTCAGAAATTATTCATTCATCCACACAATATATATGGAACTCTACTCTGTGCCAAGAGCTCTGTAGGTAAAACCCTTACCCTCATGGAGGCAAGTGGTGCGTTCCCAGTCACTCAGGACCAGGACGTGTGCACTGGATGGCCCCTCAGGGTTCGACAGCAAAACCAGCCTTTAAAATACCTCCCAACCTGGAGATTCCAGGAACTCTACCTCCTCTGTTTTAAAAACAAAAAAATAAAATCAATTTTCTCAAGTATTACTTTGATTCAAACTATTTACTGATTCACTGGGCTGTCTTTTTGACATTTTAATGTCATTTTCCCAGCAAATAAGTTCCTTGAGGGCCAATACTGTTTTGTTCCTCCTTGCATCTTTCTCATACTATATAGTAGGTTATATTTTGTCTGTTCTCAGAGGAAAACAACCAGTGTAGATTCTGACATCCCCACTGCCAATGAGTCAATTCCGACTCATAGTGACTCTAAAGGCCAGAAAAGAACAGCTCCATAGGATTTCCAAGGCTCTACGTCTTCAGGGAAACAGACTGCCACATCTTTCTCCCACGGAGTGGCTGGTGGGTTCGAACTTCTGAACTTTTGGTTAGCAGTGGAGTACTTTTACTATTGCGTCACTAGTGCTCCCTCTTTTGATATTGTTGCTGTCAAGTCAATTCTGACTCACAGCGACCCTGTAGGACAGAGTAGAACCACTGCTTAGGGTTTCCAAGGAGCAACTGGGGGATTCAAACCACCAACCTTTTGGTTAGCAGTCTGAGCTCTTAACTACTTGGCCACCAGGGCTACCTTTTGACGTTCACTACTGTTATTAACCACGTGACAGGTTTCAGATTTATTTGCCCTTCAATTATTTAAGTTAGATCTGAACTTGTTAAAAAAAAAAAAATTTAGAAGCACAAATGTCATACCCTAGTAACTTTCACACTGAATGCTCTTTTCTTCAGAAGGAAGGCTTAGCCCTGTACTAGTGAATTTGAGCTGAATTACATTATTTCATTACCCTCTTAATTCAGCAAGTATGTAATGAATTCCTACTACATGCCAGGGGTAAGGCACATACATTGTAAGAGTTTATCAAGATATATTATTTAATGTACTGTGGTCAGCATTACAAAATTCCATCTTATACTAAGCCTATGAACTCTCCGTACTAAGCTCTTTAGAAGAAAATAAAAGCAAGTTCAAAAGGTTTGGGGCAAAATGTTCCCTTGGTTCAACTCCTGGGTACATCTTGTACCTTAACTTATGTGGGCTCAGCTGATAACTTGGGGAAGTAGATGAATATATCAGTGTGTAAGAGACAAAAAAAAAAAAAACCCTTTTTTTTTTGTATTTCAGTATCTTTTAAGTTTCATTTCTGGCTTTTGGAATTGGAGAATCAGTTGTCTGTGACAAAAAAATTGCTAATAAGCAGTAATTAAGGACTGAGAATTTATTATTTCCATACCCAAACTGATGTCATTCTCAAATGGGAATATTGGTACTGGTTAGACAATTCAGCATTCTGGTAAATTAAGGCAGAAGGACTTGGTGACTCCTGGGATGTGTGAAGGCAGATAGTGGTCCAGGGAGGAAAATATGTGTTTTACTTCGCTTTGTCCATTGCAACATTCATACCCTTCTGCTTTACAGAAGTAGGAGTTGAGGTTGCCAATCATATCTTACAAAAGAGGGGGGCCAGTTGTCTAAAGAAACACACTCTAATTCATAAAACTTTTTATGTTTTTATGTCTTTGGAATTGTCTCTGCATAAAAAGATAATCAGCTGAAAAAGACAGATGAATTCCAGTGAATTCAATACCCATTGACAGAAAAGAACTGGCATATCAGAAAGCAGCAGGAATACATGCGCTGCTCTCCTTTATTTAGAAAAACCACACAAAAATACAACACAGTGGATGTGTGTGTTACCCAGGCTTGAAAGTTGAATCAACCGCTGTGTAAAAGATAAAATAAGACTGCACAGATATCAGGATTTTCCCAGCGTGCTTTATGACAGAAGAGGACCTAACAGAGCTTTTAGGAAAAACTGAATTCTCAGCCCACAGTCACTTTCCAGGAACTTCACTGCAAACAGTGCTCTGCGCTGGCAGGATGGAGATTTTAGCACTCTCCCTCCTGCTTCCCTAGATTCCTTCTCTCTAAATACAATTATTTATGGGGACTTAACAAGGGAGCAAGCCTTGTGTGAAAGGAACTCAAGAAAGTGCAGCTTCTAAAAATACATGGAGGCAGCTCCACAGTCCTTATTGTTTTGCAGTTCATGCCATGAACCTCACAACTGCACTTCTTGCCCCACACACACACACACACACACACGCACAAAGAGAAGGCTATGTTTTTTCTTTCCACAATCCTCCTAACCATGAGTAAACAGTAGTAATTTTCTGTTGTCATACTCAAGGCAAATTTCCCAAAGACAACACAAAACAAAAACAAAAGACCTGTTAAGCTTCCTTAGAGCTGGGGGGTGGAATGACAGGAAAGAAGGGGGTAAAGTTGATGGAGGTCCAGTTTCTTGTTAGCCAGGAGTCCTGAGCCTACAGTCACCCCAGATCTTGCAGAGAAGGTTTTTGAGGTTTCAGTCCCCATTTGCTAAGGTGTCCTTGCCCCTCTCCTCTCCCGAGTCCCCTGTCTATGACATCCTCTTTGCCCCTGCTTTTTGAGGGAAATTGAACCTCAGCTTAGGCGTCCCTTTCCAGTGGGTTGAAAAGAAGTACAGCGGCTGATGGAAGGATGAATATTGAAATAAATAGGCTGGGGCATGGCGTAGGGGTTTACAAAACACCCCTCTCCTCCATTCATCACGTGTTCCTCAGCTGGGGTGCAGTGCTACGGGTAAAGGGCCCGGGAGGGGCGAGAGTGGGGTGAAGGGACTCGGACATAGCAAGACTGTAAGGGAACGAGGCCCTCTAGGAAAGATCGTCTCGATCGAACACTGACGAGAGAAATAAATTGGCCCACATGTCCCTACTGGGGAGCGATACACCCCGCTCCGGATGGGTTTGGGGGTGCATCAAGGCCTCTCACCTGACTTCCTCCTCCGCTGGCACACACACTACAGTCACCCCCTCACTCCCCTCCAAAAAGCTCAAGCCAACAACGAACAACAAGAGGAAGCCGCAGGCGGCAGGAGGAGGGGTGCGAGCGGTGGGGGCCTGGAGAGGTGAGGGGGGCAGGGTTGGCGGGCCTGGAGACCCGCGCCGCGCACTCCCAAGCACACCCCCAAGCGCCCACACTTACCCCTCGTGGCCGAGGGTCCGGTCTTCGGCGCCAACCCCGCCGCGCGCCCCCTCGCCCGCCCTCGCCCCTCCAGCCCGCCGCCCCCCACACCCCGGCCGGCGCGCGGGGAGAGAGCCCAAGAGCGGCACACGGCTGCAGCGGCTCGGGCTCGGCTCGGCTCGGGCTCCAGCGCAGCCAGTGTGGCCGGCGGCCGCCGAGGCTCCACCGCCAGGGGGAGAAGCCGGGGCGGGCGCTGGGGAGGCGGGCCGGGCCCTCGCCGCCCCGCCGGCCAGCCCGCGCCGCACACGCTCCGAGGCGGCGGCGGAGGCGGCGGCGGCGGCGCGGGGTCCGCCGAGCCTCCGGGCGCAGCGTGCCGGGGCCGAGGCGCCGCGGCTGGATGCGCGCCCCGGGTGGCTGCGGGCTCCCGCGGGGGGCGCCCCGGCCGCTCCGGTGCGCTCCAGACTGCGGGCGCGGCGACCGCCGAGCGGAGAGCAGCTCCCGCCGGCCCCTTCCCCCTCCCGCCCCCGCCGCCGCCCCCTCCCCCTCCCGCGTTAACATCTCCTCCCTCCCCCTGCTCTTCCTTCCCTCGGCCCCGCGCGCTCGCTCGCTCGCTCCTCGCTTCTCTCTCCCCTTTAAACGCCCACTTCGGATGGGGAAAGAAGACAACTTGAAGTCAAGTTGCAATTAACTTCCGCGGCAGCCGCAGCTCCAGCGGCGGCGGCAGAAGGCAGAAGCCGCCGCCTCGGAAGTCCGACGCCGGCGCGCCCGCCCAGGGAGCCGTTCTGGGTCTCGGGCCCGCACTCGACAGCCACCGCCGTCCCCAACGCCCATGCCTGAGTGAGTTCTGCTCCTTTGCCTCCTTTCTCCCCCGCCCTCCTTCTTTTTTGCTCTTTCTCTTGCTCTTTTATCTCCCACTGTCTCTCTTTTTCGGAATCAATCCAAACTTCTCGGTGGCACCCACCCATGGTGCCCCTTGCTGGGGCGACTCGGCTCCCCTCTTGTGGGCGCCAGGCGGCAGGGGTCTTTCGCGCAGTCAGATCCCAAAGTGGTGGGCCAGTGGAGTGAGGGCGAGCCACCGGGATGGGGGACTTGAAGATACCATTCGTTCTCTCTTAGGGTGTGGACACACTAACACACCTGCCCGACAGACCCGGGCTGCACAAGCCCCTCCAGGACCTCGGTATGGCCTCTTTTGAAAGAGAAAAGTGAGTCGAAAAGACTGCAGGAAGTAAATGGGGAGAAAGGGGAGCCTCTCTGTGCGGCCCCCGGGCCCGGCAGGCAGAAAGGCGCGCGGCTGAGTGGGCTGGGGGAGTGGAAACGCTCCCCGGTCGGATCGCCGGTCGGCTCAGCATCCTTCCCCAGTCCATCTCCGCCTTCCTCCGCCCCCCATCGGCGTGGCTGCTCGAGTGCGGGGCGGAAAGGGGCCTGGGAAGTTTGTGGCAACTTCTCCATCCCGGGAGCCACTCCGGCACCGGGGCGCTCAAGTTTGAGCCGGGAGTTTGCAAGCCGCGGCACTGCGCCTTCGAGCCCTAGTCGGCTGTGGCGAGGTCGGTGCTGGAGGGACTGCCGGCAGGAATGTGGCTTCCAAGTGGGGCTGGAGGCAGGAAGGAGGTGCTTCCTCCTAGCGGGAGCTGGGGTACCTCAGGTACGGCCTCCGGGCCCGCACCGTGTCCCCCTCCTGCGGTCGGGGACCCAAGCGCGGCGGCCTTCTCCGAGCGCACCATTGCTGAAGTTCCCAGGGCGGCGGAGCGTGGGGGTTTGGAAGACTACCGTGGAAGGGACGAAACAGGCAGGTGGCAGGTCCGGGGAGTGACACGCGCGTCCCGGGGAAACGCATTCAGTAAGACACCTTGGGGATGACCCCAGGAAACTGAGAGGAGAAGGACGCAGGGCTCTTTCTCTTAGTTTTGGCTCCGGCCTCCCCCAGAGCGTTGCACATTTCACTTACAAGTGTCAACCCCAGGGTCGCCCTCAGAGTGCCCTGGTTGGCGACTTTGACCCCTGCGCCTTTCCTCCATGAACTTTCTCAGCGGCGTTCCAGACTTCCAGGCAAATGTGACTTGTACTCCATATGGTTGTGAAAGAGACAAGGGAATACCCAAAGATGCCCTATCCGGGAGAGAGTCTCTCTGCCTGGACTAATTGGGGTTCTGCGCCTGCATCCTGGGAGGCCAAGGGGACCTGACTTTCCCAAGAGGACAGAGAAAGGGGGTAAGAATGAGTAAAACACAGCCGCCCAGTGTCAGGTTTTGTCCTGAGCAGTCCCTGGAATTCACAATGTGTTTTGCTGCTGATGGAGTAACTCATCCCATTGAAACTTTATTGAAATTTACACCCTCGATAACGTGGATTTTTCTGAGATGTCAGGAATGTGGAATTCCTTCTGTACAGTCAAATGTAGCTGCACAAAACCAAAGCGTACTTTAAGACTGGAGAAAACCAAGGTTGAGGGGTTTGCTCTCAAAACCTTTAATCTGCTGTTTGGTGCTCGTGCAGCAGTCCTTTATTTCTATTGCATATTATTTTAGCAGAACGGTAGTACATTCATATACTGGCTGCTCCAGTCTGCTGGCAAACATTAGCATTCAAGCTTACATTTTTGACAAATGTGCAGACAGGAATAGCATGAATAGGCATCTTAAATATTAACAACCTAAGCATCTGTTGTGCAACAAATTTAATATATTTACTCTGTTTTTCTCACATTGTTAGAAAAGGTTATAATAAGTGCATAATTTCAACTTTAGTTAGCAGAAGTAACTGGCTGTATCTTTCACTACCTCTCCAAGTATTTAACACAATCACCAGACATAAATACTTTAATTAACTTGGTTAGGCATATTATTAAATACACTTTAGGCAGCGTGCATGCCACATAAAACAAAACACTGGCAAAATATGTGTCCTGTTTGTGCACATTTTAAACGGCTGTGCGTTTTATAAACATACCAAACATGTCTATTCCTCATCTCCATTTGACACTTTATTACTTCATATTTTTTCTAATGGAAACAGTATTTTAAATGTAGAGCTGTTCAGTCCTATGTAATACGTAATAAGTAAACAGTAGCTATAAAATACAAAGCATTGTTGAATTTGAATACGGCTAGATGTAACAAGATTATACAAGAGAAATAAAATCGCGGTTCAATTTTGTGTTCCTTTCTGAATAATGAATACAAATGGTGAATGAAAAGGAACAAATAGGGATTTCCTTCCTAAAGTACTGGTTCCTTAAAATGGAGTGGGTGGGGGGGGGGGGGGATAGAGAGAGAAGACCTAAAAAGACTTCCAAAAGTCTGAATAGTTATTTACAGAATCAATGCATTCCTCATTTTCCCACAAGCTGAAATATGTAATAAATAATAGTTCTTTGTATGTAAAAGTATTTAAAAGGAATGCCTTTTGTGCAGTTGTTTTAATAAATTAATATATTCTTTGGTTGATAAATCTACAAAAGTAGCTCTTTTGTCTCCCGGGATCTTAAACACGAGCAGCAACAAAATGAATATTGGTTTATTTCTTCTGCAAAGGAGTCTGTTGCCAGCTCTGTGAACCTGATTGGATAAGATATGAAAATGCTGAGTGATGGTTGAAGCCTGCATTAACTTAGCTAAGACTTAAAAGATCAGGAGAAGGTTTTCAATGATCTTTTTTTTCATGTGGCAGGTTGTGGATTGTAAATTAGGCCTAAAAGGTCAGGTGACAGGCACCTGTTCCCCATTATTGTAAAAATCTCTTGGTTACAAACACTATCAAGCTAAACACAACACGGATATACAGCAGGGACTCTGTAAAGCACTCTAGTGGTTTTTCATCTGCTCTGTAAATTTCCGAGGGCCACGCATAGATGTGCCCTTTACGTAAGACATCGTTTCTTCCACACATGTTGTCTTGGATGACTAATTTATGTTACATTAGTACTTGGGATTGATGAAGTACATAAAATAAATGCATATGACTGAATC
Organism: Elephas maximus indicus; assembly: GCF_024166365.1. Classification (NCBI taxonomy): domain Eukaryota; kingdom Metazoa; phylum Chordata; class Mammalia; order Proboscidea; family Elephantidae; genus Elephas; species Elephas maximus. The sequence continues at coordinate 21,480,499 of NC_064845.1, forward strand.
AGTCTTCAGACTGTCTAGACATGTTGTAGTTAAATGCAAAATATTCTTTTCACACCCCACTCTTTTCCTGTACGATCGATTAGTTATCAATTTTTTTGTTCATGTTTTAAATAGAAGTCTCCCCAAATTGTCTTTCAGACTTTTTAGATAAGGTGGGTTCCCCTTTTAAATGATGCCATGAAATATTTTGCTCAGTATTTGTGTATAAGGAGAAAATTAGTTGCTATAAACCATCATAGCTTTGTAGCATATATAAAATGGGGGGGGGACACATTTTTCAAGAATGCTGTTAGGAAGGGTATCATCATTTGACCTTCAAACTTGCCGCTTCTCTCAGAAGAGTTCAGTAATATTCCTATTGGAATGAAGTGTGATGTGAGTTTTATGACTGGTTTACCGTGAGATATTTCAGAGAGCAGAACATACAAACATATTGAACAGACCTAAATAGCACAAGGTTGCAAAATATTAAAGGTTCTCTATGCTTTTAATTAGCAAATGAGGATTTTGAGTAAATGAAATAACTCAGATTATTGAATTCTATGTTATTTAAATCTGCTCTTTGTCTTTTTGGTTTGGTATAGCTTATGCTGATTATATTAAGTATTCATTTTTAGCTTTTGTGATCAGATTACAGGAGAGTCATTCCTCTTGCTTATCAAATTGATTTAGGTTGCGAACTCCAAAACTCTTGAGTTGATTTTTACAAATTGGTTTACATTTTGACAAGAGTTAAGTTAATTAGTAGATCAAGCATGAAAAACCATCCATGGTAGAGTATATTTTCTGGTAAAATGAAAGTTATGTTTCAGCATGATGAGCATCAGGCTTCAGTAATCTGTTCCTCTTGTGGAATGAACACTTCCTACTTCAAACTAGCAGGCACCTACTGTTTATTTACGCTGCATTAAACTGACAGCTCAGCAATCAGAGGAAAAATATTACTTACCTTCCTGAAGTAAATACCAGTTTATAGGTTAGTGCACGTATTTATATTCCTGTCACCACTAAATAACGGCTCTGTCTCCATTTTAATATCTACCTGTGCTGTAATCCAGGACTTCAGACTCTTCCTGGTTGGGGCTAGAGGTAGGGAGGAGTTTTTTTCATTTCCCAGTGGCAAAACTTTAAAGAGAAGTAATTTCATCTCATTTCTGTCATGTAAGAACCAGTTGAAAGAAATGGTACGCACTTTTACTTTGCATACCTCAACTATAACATCAATATCCAAAAAGAGTTTGCGTGCCCCTTCTAATAGTCATCCTGGAGCAACCTCAGGACAAATACCTTCAAACACATTCAAGTGTGTGTTTGCTAAATTAACTTTCTGTAACATTCCAAATCGATGACTGAAACGATGTCATTTCTTAGATAATAACTTTGAGAAAGTGTCTTCCCTTCCAAATCTTAGATAAAATGCTTCAGTTTTTGATGGAGATCTGCAAATATGAGTACAAAGTGGGGCTTATTGATTGCTTGATTGATACCGTTGCTTTCCCCTGAGAATATTCTTACCACTCTTACATGTTAATTTGCCAACCTTAAGAGAAAGGAGATTTCTGCTTTCTTATAATATTAAATGTATGTGTTGTTCTGTATTTTAATTACAAGACTGTTCTCTGGTAAGACCCCTTGAAACTTCAAAATATGTTTTAAGGTGAATTCTAAAACCCATAACTAACTTTTGAGAAAATGCTTGTTATCGCTTACATTCTCTAAGTAGCTCTTACGCTCATGGTCTACACACAGTTGTCAATTGCTAATCATATATTCCATTGACATCAGAGCAGAACGTGGTCTTAATACAGCATATAAATCAAATCTGTTGTACAAGGTTCTTCTCCTTCGCTACACCAAAGAAAAAGTGTCTCCTATGGTAATTTATATATCATTCCTAAGTGCTGTTCTCCATGGTAAGTCTCTTTAAACTTGATGTCTTCGTGGAGTGTGATCAACACATTAACACACATTATTTAGTACTTTTGAACTTATGCCAACTGTACCTTTTGCTGTTTATTTTTTTAAAGTCTTTTTTAAGATCAGATATTTCATTTCAGAGTAAATAGATACAGATTGTGTGTATATGTATTCAGGGCGAGATTTAGTAGTTGTAGCGTTTCTCCAGCATATTGGCCTATTTTTATTCGTTCAAGTTATCCTGTATCGCTTCCACAGTTGTTGCTGTCAGAAGGTTTGTGATAGAAATTCTAATCACCTCTTTCAATGGACTTTCAAGAATGTCATTCAGTTTATGCAGTGATCTAGTTTAGTTTACGAGAGATGAAAATTAGTTGACTGATACCCCAGCACTTACGTCCCTAGTTTCTGCTGAAATTTATTCAGTCCAGTTATTTAACTTTTGGTAGAGGAGTATCTTGCAGTCAGAATTAAGAATTGCTCAGGTTTCCAGTGGAGGAAAAGAGATGGCTGGATAAAACGTTTAACTGTGCAGTATTTTAGTATGCAATATTTTGTTATTCATTTTAGAGCCGCTTGTTATTGCACGCATTTTTGAGGACCTTTTAGGGGTGCAGGTCCCCCAAATGAGGCTGAAATGCTTGCAGAAGAACCCAGTTCTCAGGCTGCACCTGGCTGTGCCTTTACTAGACTGTCTGTGGCCCTGCTCAGGTCCCCCTCCTCCACCGCCCTTCCCCCCAGGTGTGCAGGAAGTAGAGGGTGTTGTACTGGGTGAAGTGGGTGGACTCTACCCAGAGCTATGACCTGATTTGTGACGCACCTTCAGAACTGCGGTAATGGTCCAGCTGCTTCACGGGCGACTGGTAACCACCTCATTTGGGGATGCTTCTGCCTTGCTAGCGGTGCCAGGGAGAACTTCATCACTGTCACTTCATCAAAGACTACTTTTTGAGAGCTCTCCTGTAGGACTAGCTCCTGAGAGCAAGCAGCCTCTGAGCTTTGGAGGGTAAGTGCCAAAAAGTTCCTACAGTCGGTTTCATATGGAGAGCCGGGGTCACAGCCACAGTGTGAGATAGGCATTTGGTGGCGGTGGTGAGGGGCAGAGGAGGTCTCTGTGTTTGGAAGTTGTTTTTTCTCAACTGCATATGATTTGGGACCAGATACCAAGAAAAATTCTTTAGTGGACATTCCTTTTTGGGTTGTGAAATACGGTAGCAAACTCCCAGAAGAAATTCTTAAACCTTCTTTCCTTAAGATACTTAAAGAAAAAGGTAATCTGTACTCTGTGTGAGGGAGAATTCTGTAGACGCAGTTTTCCTGGAAGCAAGGCATATAGTGTAGCGGATTGCTAGAGGTGCCTTTCTAGTCTTACGCAGTGGTTTCTGATATGCCATTAAGAGCATGTCAATGACAGTTTGGCCTTTTAATGTCCGTAATGTTAAGGACTTTAAGGTAAAAGAGGTTTATGTTATAAATATTTTATTGTAATAATTATTATAAATAAAATAGAACCTAGTGTATGCAGATATCTTTTGAAATGGAGATAGTCTTGAGCATAGCATATCCACAATTAGCTGTTTGATGTTGAATGCAATTGAGTTTGCCTATTCCAGTGAACCAGACAATGGAAATCATTTGGGATTAGCAACAGGGCTATGTGGTTCTTGATACAGCAAACCTTTCTTCCTCCCAGAAAGTATTTTTATCAGTGAATGAGGTACTAAACTAAAATGCCTACAACTGTAAATTTGAAAAGAGTTGGTAGAATTTATAAAAGATTTGAAGCGTTTTCCATTGTATTTTTGCCAGCTGAAATGTATGTTGAGATGTGCTGTGTAATGTTAGCTTTCTCCTGACTGGTAGGAAAGAAGACTTTTAATAACTAGGCTTTTACAAGAAAGTCTTAGAGGTGGGCTCCTTTTTGGGTGGTTTAAGAGAACTCAAAAACAATTTAGAACATTATCTTACAAGTTTAAAAATGACAGCCTTAGTTTGTATGGAGTCATTGTATTTTAATAATACTGTACAGTTATTAGTGTTATTAGAGCAGTAGACAGTTAATTACAGCCTTTTCGGAGACATGTTAACTGTATATTAACGATCATGTTATAAAAGAATGATGTATACACTTACCTACAAGCTGCTGCTTGCTGGTCTCCTTTTAAAAAATTCTTTTAGGATGTATGGAGTCAGATTTTTGGTCCGGAATTATCAGAGGTTTCGTACTCAAACAACTTAATTTAAAAACTTTTCAGTGGCATCTAAAATTTTCTTCCTGTTCTTTTCCTTTCTCTTTTCGTAATTAGTATTGGCTTGATTGCTTCTGCCAGTGGCATTCATAATTGTTGCCCCTCAGCGGTTTTTGCATTCCCACATTGTATGTTGAGACGCCCACGTTTTCTTGTTTTCTGATGACATTGGCCAAAATCAACCATAAAAAGCTTATTGAATTGATTTAACACCTCCTAATACTTCTTTTTGGAAACTCTCGTGGCATAGTAGTTAAGTGCTATGGCTGCTAACCAAAGGGTCGGCAGTTCGAATCCGCCAGGCGCTCCTTGGAAACTCTATGGGGCAGTTCTACTCTGTTCTATAGGGTCGCTATGAGTGGGAATCGACTCGATGGCATTGGTTTTGGTTTTTTTTGTTGTTGTTTAATGCTTCTTTTTATAGAATCGTTTTAGTCACTGTCTCTTTAGCCAAATTATGTTTCTTTACAATTCTCTACAGCCTAACATTTGACATGTATTTGAGGAGTTGATCACAGTAAGTCTTTGTTTAAATCACAAACCTGGGTTTTTGCTTTGTCTTGTGGCGAGGTAACAAGTGACAGAAACTAAAGGGTCTTAAAGATGGACTTACCCTTACTTAGGCAGGTCTAGCCAATTGGTTAACCATTTGAATTCCCATGATGAATTTCCATATATAGACCTCGTAACCTTGTAACATAGCACTTAAATATGCATTAATGTTCCCAGTGTCTTTATGAAGTTTATAGGTGCTGCTGTTATTTATTTCTACAAGTTATTAAACTGTTAAACTGAATTAAGTGTAAGGTACGTGTCCATAAGATATAAAATAGGAGAAACTTTACGGTTAGCATTCTGTGCCTTGTACATAGTAAGAGCCGGTTGAAGAATTTGTAAATCAATAAGATAGTGAATTTAGTTCATGCTAATTTATTAGAGGAAGAGAGTTTTCTCCCTAATTTTCTCTTTTTATTGGAGTTATCTGAACACTTAATCCTCAGTTTTCTGGATAATTAAATGTTTTTCTTCTTTAACTATATGCTTTGTGTCACTTTCTGACTGTAGTACTCAGGTTTTCTGTATTATCCTTATTGTCTGACCCCCAAACCAAAAAACCAAGCCCATTGCTGTCAAGTTGATTCTGACTCTTAGCAACCCTATAGGACAGAGTAGAACTGCCCCATAGGGTTTCCAAGGAGTGGCTGGTGAATTTGAACTGCCAACCCTTTGGCTAGCAGCTGAGCTCTTAACCACTGTGCCACCAGGGCTCTGTCTGACTCCAGGATTAGGTTAAGCATCTCTGTTCAGGTCCATGGTCCTTTGGTGTTTGGTTGTGGTAACAAACTGTACTGGTGTTAACACAGAGCACTTCTCTGAGGTCCTTGTGGTTAGGCCACCGTGGAATATCATCTTTCTGATATTCTGGAATTAAAAAGACCAGGACAAGTGGTCTAAGGCCAGTTGACCTCTAACTGTTCAGGAGGTTTTTTTCAAGACCCTATTGAATAAATATCAGCTGTAATTATTGGGGATAAAAAGACATTTTTCATTGCCGCTATTATCGTTACTTCGAAAAGTTCTGTGTTTGAGGGTGTTTATATGAATGAAGATTTAACTCCATTCTTTAAAACTAATACTAGAATTGCTCTGGGATTCTGTTAGCTCCATCTAAAACATTCTGAAAAGTTCTGGGTGTTCTAGGAAACTTATCCAAAAAAAGACACTTCCTTTTAAAATTGCCTTTTTTTTTTTTTTTTAAATGTGTGCACCTATTTGCAAGACAGTCTTATTTAGTTGATGCAAAGAAAAGTGTTCCTTGAGTGGGTGCGCCGCTGTGTGACCTATTACGTTATCATGCACGTTCTATCTCTTTAAAAACACAGTCTCTATTTGCCCTATTAATTGTTGATATGTTGCCATCCACGAGACAAAAATTAGAGCTGTAATTAAATAATCATGTGATGCTCCTTAGTGCCAGCGAGAGCAAACTCATTTTTCCAGGCCCTGATGGTCACTGATTATTGTATTACTACTGGCTGGCTTTATTTTTTTTAATGATTCTCTATTATCTGTAGATTACCTACCTACAGCCCTTCTTTTCAAAATTAAAGACAGTGGAGACCATTCAGCCAGTTAATTGGCTAGCGTTCCTCAGGGAGGTAAGGTAGATCCACCTTTTCTGCTTTTGGTCACCTGGTAGGTTCTTTGGGGAGGCTACATCAGTGGTGTGGTTGCCTGCCATTTAATTTACACCAGTGTTTTGGCTGAGATGGAGGCATATGGGGAATGCCAGGAGAATTACAAAAGGAGCCGGGTATTAAAATTCAGAAATGATTAAAATTGAAATAAAAGGATGCTGCTTCTTTGCCAGTACTCTGGCAGTCATAATGACACATAGAGATTAGTTTCCACCTTCATCTTTTCCTTCTTTCTCATTTCCTCTTGTTTATTGTTGACACATTTTCCTTATGTCTGTCTCCCGTCTCTGTGTTTTTTTTTTTTTTTTTTTTTGCACCATTATGTATTCCTACTTCTCTCTCTTTAAGCATGGAGAAGCCTACTTAACCTTATTATAACAATAACAGAATAGGGTATTAATATTTAATATGCACATGATTAAAATTTCTCTCCCTTAAACATAGGTCAGCTGTATTAATATTAACTGGCATGTAATTTTTCATTTAAAATATTCTTATTCTGCCCCTTGCTGTTTCTGAAATGTAGTCTACTTTAAAAAAAAAGTGATTTAATGCATAATGTTTAGAAAACTGTGGTCGGCTAGTGAGAAAAGAACTTACCAGTCATGGATAATCAATTATGCATGAATTCAGATGTAACAGATGGAATCTGGTGAGTTAAAGTTTCTCTTTGCCTTAGTGGGTTTTTTTTTTGTTGTTGTCATTTGTATGTTTGTTTGACACCTGTCTGTTAGATAAACATCTAATGTAACGTGAGAAATTTTCTTTTACATCCTTATTTTCTCCTTAAAGTGAACTTTTTTTTTTGTTTCATTAAATTTAGGAGTACAGACCTTTTATGGGGTCTTAGAGAATGATCAGATTCTGCCCCTTCAATTTTATAGATAACAGAACCTGATCCTCCTTGACTTATGAAGGGTCATTCAGCTTGCTAGTAAAGGAAGAAGCAAGACACAAATCTAGTTTCCTTATCTTTTCTCCACTGCTTTTCCAACTAGGTTATTTACCCTCTCTTCTGAAAAAAAAAAAAAAAAAAAAAAAAAAATTTTTTTTTTTTTTTTCTGTAGGAGTTGCTTAATAATAGGGGTATTACACTAATTCTGGGATTTAAAGGATTTCTGATGAAAACGGTGGTAGACCAGTTTTAAATCATATAATACTCTCATGCATGCAGGTTATCTGTGTATATATATTATGCTCTATGTATATTATATGTACATTTATTCATGATCTCAGATGTTTGCCAAACAACTGGATTTCTCAAATCGATTGAAATGTCACAAGATGTGGTTTCTGTCCTAAAGTGCAGCAGACACCAGCCATGGACAGGCCTTTACTTTTGCGTACAGTGCTGGAGATTTTGAGAGACAGGACCCTTTTGTGCAAAGTGAACTCAAAAGTTCTTTCTGAGAGCCTTGTTACCACCCAGGAGAGAGAAGATGTTTAATTCCCATTCAGTGGGATGTGAATATGTCGTGTTTCTTCAGTATAGAAGAACTGTGGGTGTTGCCCACGTTAAGGGAATACAATCTCAAAACAGTTACAAGCTGGTCCCCATCAGGTTTTTCATAAATATGCTGTTTGTTTCTTTCCCAAGTGTGCTTATACATATCGAAAAATACAAATGAAAATAGTCTCTACAGAATAAATAAAAATAAATGATTAAAAAATAGCCTCAAGGCTTACTAGTTCTTTTTTTCCCACCTAGTTTATACTGTAGCATCATTTACCAACTTTTTTGCTTCATATCAGTGGGAAATTTGCATGTGTATTTATAGTCTGTGTTAATTATCCAATGAATTAAATTTCACAATAAACATACTAATAAAGAAATAGAAAAATAGGCACCTGCAAAATAGGTAACTGGGTATGCTTGAGCTATACCTATATTATGAAACTATTTTTTAAGTATTTTATTTAATACTTTTGCACGTAATAAATATATCTTTTTAATTTGGCTTCACTATATTAATTCTGAGTAATGCATCAGAAAAAAAATGTGGTATATATACGAAGGTATGAAGTACAATAAAATATCATTTATACATGAATTTCCAACTCACTAAAAATTCTATTATTATATAAAAGTCCCTAATAGAACAGCAGTAAGAATCAATGATAGGAAACAGAATATAAGGTAATATAGGAAAGGATATTACAAATTATTACATGCAGAAGTAAATACTTGAAACCTTATTACTGTCCCTTAAAGTGACTGCCAAATTGAAAGCCCTTTGTTTTTTGTAAACAAAATATATTTTTTTGTGTAAAAAAAAAAAGTAAAGTATACCTAAATATGTATGTATCTGTGAGATTATCTGTAGATTACCTAACTATTGTCCTTTTCAAAATCAAAGTAGAGAACATTTCCATAATGAAATATGAGTCATTTTTTTTTTTTTTTAGATAGATTACAGTGGTACTGCTATACTAAGCGTGTGTGTGGCGGGGGGGTACCCTAAGCGCATTCAATTGGGAGGGTCCACCATTTCATGAGTGTAGTTAATTTTTACTCTTTTGAAAAACATCCAAAAATAATTTTGGACTTAAGGTACTCTTATTGGTTTGTTTTATCTGTGCTTCTTTCTCTTCTTTTCCTAAGCTATTACAGTATAGTGAATAAAACCTGAAAAGAGAGCCATTTTCTTGCATTGGAGGACTTTCAAATTACCTGCTTTGGGTGGGATCTTGATCTCCAATTACCAATCCATGTTAATTACCCTCAGTTCAGGTATTCATCATATGAATTAAATACCCGTCATAGACTAGACTGTGGCAGTTATCAGGTAAGGACAGAGCAATAGACTGTTGGTGATGGGGGAGGGTTGTTCAAGGTATTGTAGCTCATTGTTTCTTTGAAGCTTGCATGACATTGTCATGATAATATATATCTGCCAGTCTTAAGAGATGAAAGATTTTTGTGCTTTAGCTTTGAATGACGCAACTTCACATCTGTTTCCACAAACTTCAAGCATTATAGCGGTATTTAACCATTGTCCAGGTGTGATGTATTTGTTTCTGGTGGTGGCTTTCCTTCCTTCTGGAGAACCCTTGGTCCAGTGCCTTGTGGCGATGGGCATGACAGTACAATTTCAGATACTACCTTTTGCTGGTGCTCCCCCAGAAATGACCTGGACTAGGATTTAGGCCCTCTGTGACCTCAAACTGTTTTCCCTCTTCGTCTAATTAAGCCATGAAAGATTAGCAGTTATATTAACATCACTGTTTTAAGGAAATTTGGTTGATAGGTCTTGGCTGAAGGTTGACTAGGAAGTGTTGGTATTTGACTTCATTGGAATTAAAAACCTCTGACTTCCCAGAGGGAGTCCCTGGGTGGCACCAACAGCTAAGAGCTGAGTTACTAACCATGAAGGTCGGCAGTTCCAACCCACCCAGAGGTGCCTGGCAATCTGCTTGTGAAAGGTCCCAGCCATGAAAATCCTATGGAGTGCAGTTCTACTTTGCAATACCTGAGGTAGCCACACGTCAGAATTAACTCCATGGCAGCCCTTTCTTTTCTTTTTTTTTTTTTTTTGTTTACCTTCCTAAGAGTATTAAAAGCACAACAGCAGCGAGGGCTGGAATGCCCTGCATTCGGCTCTTGGACTTAGGCAATGTGAATACTTTGGTTTGGCTCGAGTGCAGTGACATAGTTTGAAAATAAGTTGAGCAGTTTTCAGGGAGAATTCCACTCAAGGTTGAACAGTTTTCTGGGAGAGAAGTCACACTCAACCATGTTGAAAAACATTAGAGGAAACTGGGATGGTTCTGGCTCCAGTAAATAATAGACTGGTTTTAAAACTGTACTTTCATGTGTAATTTTGTGGTTAGTAGCTTATGTTTGTGATGATAAATCATATACCTGCACAGGATTTCTGGCACCCCAGTAAATCTCAAGCAAGTGCCCAAATGATATTTTAACATGGTGCTTCAAACAGCATAAATCAATGATCTAATCGCTTGCCCTACCCCCCCCCTTTTTTTTTTACCTTTACTTAATTTGAAATAAGCGGCTTGCTTGTGCATACATGCCTTAAATTTTGATCCACTGCTGGTTCCTAGAAAGGCCTTAATTTTTCCAGGTGAACCTAGAATTGGGCTAAAAAGTTCACTTCAGGGGTACCCTAAGCAAGCATATTTAATTCCCTATCTCATAAACATTGTTCAACCCAGTGGATGCCAAACATTGAAATCACCATGGGATCTTAAAAAAAGTAAGAATGACTAAATAATGCTTGGCTCCCACCTTTGACCCTTCTGATTTAATTGCTGTGAGGTGCAAGCTAGGTATCAGGATTTTTGGAGGCTCTCCAGGTGATTCTAAAGTGCAGCATATTTTGGGAGCCATTGAGCAAACCTCTGATCCTGCCACCTGGTCCTTCCTAAGATGGCCAAGCAGCATTCTTAATAGCCAAAACCAAAACCCACCGCCACCAAGTCAGTTCCAATTCATAGCAACCCCATAGGGTTTCCAAGGCTGTAAATAAATCTTTATGGAAGCAGATTGCTACATCTTTCTCCCGGGAAGCAGCTGGTGGTTTTGAACTGCCAACCTTTCAGTTAGCAGTTGATTGCTTTAGTCATCGTGCCACCAGGGCTCCTTATTCTTAGTAGCGGTCAGTCTAAAAACAGTTCTTGAATTCCTTCCCTGTGAGAGAGCACCAGGTATACAGACATAAGTAAGCCCTCAAGAGACTGGCAGCCTCGCAGTTTGGCGAGGCAGACATGTAAGCATGGAATGCCACACAGCAGGGCAGGGAGAGCAATGGAGCATCGAGGAGGAAATAACAGCTGGAGAAGTCTTTGGGCAGAGGAGGCAAAATTGAGCTGAATATTAAAGGAGAGGGCAGAAGGGAGGTCCCCAGGAGAGAAGGGGCAGGAAGGGCACTCAAGGCGGCAAGGACCCATGGGGAAAAAGTGGGACATCTGGAAACTGGCAGTACTTTGGTGGTGCCATCTATGCTACAGAACTCCAGTGGAGCAATCTCAGGAGCCCTTCCCTCTCCCTACTCAATTTTGGATCTAGATCTAGATGGGAAAAAAAAAAAAAAAATCCAAACCGTCGAGTTGATTTTGACTCATAGCAACCCTACAGGACAGAATAGAACTGCCCCATAGAGTTTCCAAGGAGTGGCTGGTGGATCTGAACTGCCGACCTTTTGGTTAGCAGCTGTAGCTCTTAACTACTAGGCCACCAGGGCTCTAGATCTAGTTTGAGATACCAATTTTGATAGAACGTTTCCTTTGTACCTTATCAAGACAATGAGCTTTTTACACATGTTGTGCAATCAATTATTGCAAGTAAAGGAATACGTCTGGGTAGAAGGCCCAGACACTGTATCATCGGATTCTCAAAGCCCATGTTCAATGGCTGGACGTCTCCCATATCCTGCTTCCCAGAGCTAGCTTCAACGTTAGCTTTTTCTTGCTGAATGTTAATAATGACCTTTGTATATTAAAACCATATCACAAATTACCAGTGGGTATTTACCACCACTCCAAAGTAATTAGGAGATAACTTTTGATCACTATCAGTCTAGCCATAACTGAAACCCCACTCTTGGCGAACAAGAAGACAAAAAACGTTATGCCCTATATTTTAGAGTTCACTGTCGTTATTCGTTTATCTCCCCTGCAAAATTTCAAGCCTTTGGCCATTTTTTTTCTGCAGCGTGCCATCATTTGGTATCTGAATGCCCTCCCGGTTTGAGTAGGTATCTACATTCAAGCCTCCAAAAGAGTCATTTCTAAGCGCAGTTGTGGTTTTAACTTCACCTAGGAGCTATTTAAATGCCGATGGCAAGCAACATTTGGGGTAAATGCTATTATTCCAAACATATTACAGAACCTTTCAAATACAGACATGTCTCGAAAGTTGCCTTAAATTTGTGTTCAGTAGCACAGAAGCTTCATTCCATGAAACTTTACAGATCTATGGGCTAATTCTGAAATGGAAAATGGTTTCGATTTGGACATCATTAGAATGTCTGAGAGCTATTCAGCATCTCTCAGTCTCCTCCTGGCCACGTCCTGGATTCACTTAGTTGTATTTTACAGTTCTCTAGACCTGCATTGTCCAGTAGAACTTTCCGCAGTGTGGATAGGTTTGTTCTATACCTGCACATCCCAGTGTGGCAAGCCCTAGCCATCTGGGGCTATTGAGCACTTGAAATGTGGCTGAAGAACTAAATTTCTCATTTTACTTAATTTTAATTTAAACAATATAGCCATCTTCACCACTGTTCTCTTCCCTCTTCTGCAGTCGTTAATAAGCAGTGGAGGTGGGCTGCAAGTGACACTGTGAGCTTTTTGCTCCTATTCATTCTTAATATAAGTATTGCCAGGACAATGTATGATATGGCCATGAATAAGACAGACAGTCCCAGCTCTCATGGGGCTTCCAGTCTAGACTGGAAACATTTATTAAAGCGATAATTATCCAAATTGTTAATTGATTAAGACTGCAATGACTTAAGTTATAAAGGAGAAATACAAGAGGCTATGAGAGTATAGGGATCCCTGGGAGCACAATGGTTAAGAACTTGGCTGCTAACCAAAAGGTTTGCAGTTCGAAACTACCAGCCGCTCCTTGGAAATCCAATGGGGCAGTTTGGTTTTTCTGGATGACAGTATATAAGGAGGACGTGCCTTCTCGTAGGATTAGTTAGTTTAATCAGAGTTCTAATTATTCCCTAAACAAGAAAAGCATTGAGGCAGCTTCCTCCCAGAGTTCGAGGCTGCAGCAGGTTGGCTTCGGGAGCCAGGGCTCTCAGAGTATGGCAGCTGGAATGTGCAGTGCTCTGACCTCCACAGCCATAGGGTCTGCTTGAGTAAGTGCCTGCACACACGTACCGCAGACTTCAGAACTTGATCAAGTAGGTTCTCTCTTAAACCCTGTGGAGTTGTGATGATGTCGGTCACAGATAAGATGTGAGAAGAAGGGTGCAAATGTTTACAGGATATTGCATTTCCTCTCCAACATATGTTTTGACAAACTTGTTTGAGCTCCAGCCCCAGCTTTTTTTCTCCCTATTCTTACAAACTGGTATTTGGTCCATTCAAGAAATGATGTGGAAATTAGTCCTGACATCCTAGACAGACAAAATGAGACACATGACAGCAAAACATATGGCCTGAATAAAAATCCTTATATGGCCAACACAGACCATATTCCCAGAAATTCATATATGGAAAACACCACCTGCAGCTAAAGCCAAAAAACAAAGCGTTGACACGACAAAAAGAGCAATATGCTGTTTAAATTGTGGGGCTTTAAGAGCATAGAAAGATAGCCAACTGGATTTGAATGGAAAAAAAAAAAAAGATGGGGGAGGGGGGAAACAAGTCCTTAGAAAGTGTTGTGGTGGTAAGCACTGCTTTGCTAACACAGTCACTGGCGGAGTTGCCATATCTTAAAAGCGTTCGAATTCTAAATGTTTTCTGTGTTTATTACAAACGTATGTGCTATTGAGAACTCTGAATGTGTTTTAATGCTTAGGATATCTGCCTGAATATTTATCTTAATACGTTGCCATCTGAAACATGCAGTAGTCCTTTTATTATTAAGTTAAAAAAAAATTTTTTTCCTGTATCTGTTATGATATTTTATCTTGGACTCCTTTATCTTTGTGTAGCTAGTGTGAATGCCTTCTCATGTGATAAAAAATTGATGCTTTCTTGTTTTAACTGCATGTCCACATATTAAATAGTTCGTGTATTGGAGTTGTAATATTTCATGTTCCTGAGGTTTTCTATTTGGATAGCAAGATTTATAAAGTTTAACTTTTCATACTTGCTTCCATCTTTATTGTTAAATATAAAGATGCCTGTGCAAAATTACTTCATATTTTTCTCCCCACCATGATAGTTTATGGTCATATATGCCTAGGAAAGTGGTACTGTATTTCCTTAATTATCTTTTCTTTTTTCCTCTTTATTTTAATCTGAGTTTATACTGATCCCTGCTCAGTGGCTATAATGAATATTCTAAAGGGGTAGATGTATATAGTTAATAAGTTCATCCATGTAGCATACCACTTGGATGGCATAAACCTCTGTGTGCCATTTTAGGTCTTATAATCATATACTTCAGCAATAATGTGCTTGAGGGAAAATTAGTAAGTATATGTAATTAATAGATTCATGATAGTACTAATATTGGTTGTTCCTCTAATAAAATCATTATAAGATACCTTTAGCCTCATTTATTTCATCATTTTCTGAGGCCGTGTCCATCTTTATTACATTTATGCTTTGTGTTTGAATAGTTTGTGATTCCTGGAAAAAGGTGTTATTCAGATTTAAAGATTTTTAATTCCCATGTTATATTTGCATTGACCAGGTAATTTAGAGGCTGAGGTTAACCAGAAGGCTTTTTGTCTTATTTGTGTGAAGGGATAAAGGTATTTATGACATTGTATTCCACTGTGTCTTGATAGTGATACTTTCTGAAACTTTGTATTTTGAATGTTTTCTCTTTGCTCAAAATTTATTTTGTCCAACACCTATCCACCTTCCTCCTTCCTTCCTTCCCTCCTTTTCTTCCTTCCCTGCTTCTTCCCTCCCTCCCATTCAATTTGAGGTGATGTTGCATGAGCAGATGATTTTTTTTAATACATGTGATTTTTTAAGTTTTTTTTTCTTTTTGCTATTTATTGTTTGTAAATTTGTACAGCCTGATACTAGAATGCACTTTCTGTATGGAAAATAAGGTGAGTTTCAGGATAACACGTTAGGCATTACCAATTTGAAACAACTAGTAAAATATCCATCTTGGAAATTCCAAATTTAACTATCATATTGCAAAACTCATTGTCATTATAGAGATAATTACCTTTTTTTTCCTTTTAAATATCTTTTTTAAATAAGTTTAAGTAACCACATCCATAATACCAGCTCAGACACCACTGCTACATTTTGCTGTATTTATATATTTCTTTATTGATTATATTATACTTTACATAAGATATCCATCTCCATATTTCCATACATTTCAACTTTTAAAAATGTAGTATCATTTGGGCTTTTTAAATAAAGATTGCCTTATATTTGCTTTCTTGTTTTTGTGTTTTATTATCATATGTTCTTTTTTTTGCTCAACGCTTGGGTTCACGTGTGCCAAGATTCAAGATTGACTGTTGCCTGCCTTGATTTTGACTAACCTTTCCGGTTTGTGGGTGAAACTTGGGTGCCATTGGAGCGATGTATTTTCATTGTGTTTCTCCTAAACTTGTCTTCCCCAGGAAGCTATCATTTCCTATACTTTAATGCTCTACCTTTTGCTTTTCTGAAGATTTCTGATGTAAACAAGGTGCCTAAGAGTGTATTGGTAGCTTTAAAGAGCTTAATTTGCATATTTCCGTCTTATCTCAGTACTTGTGCTAACTTGTTGCTTTTTTATATGTAAGAAAATGTTTTTCTGACTGATTTTTCTCTTTTCCCTACTAGTGTATTCTGGAAAATAATTCATATAACCTTTTTGTTCTTAATGATTAACTGCCTTCAGGGTACTAAATGGCAGTACTAAAACCTAATCGGGAAATGCGGCATCTCTGTTTTGGGTGAGATTGTAATGTTCTTCATTTTTATATGAACTATATTTAATAACTATATTTCATAGAGTATCTAAAGAAGAGGATCATACATATGTGCGAATAACCATTTATCTAACTGGGTGACTTACCCTGGTTTATAGCAGAAGTACCTACTGCTGCAACGGATGCATTTACCAACCCAAACTTTGTCTTGCGGCCAGTGTGAATTATTTTCAGAATGGTAGCGTCTTTTCCTTTGTAATAACAAGTCAGGTCTCTCTCAAGTGACCCAAATTTAGTGTAACCCGGCCATTGTGGGCCACGTATCCTCTTCCTCCAACGTGTTCTGTGGCTTAGAAGTGAGGGAGTTTTGAACCGACCTGTAACTAGCACAGAAAGCTTACTCAGTTCTCTTTAATTTTGGCTCCTAAGTTTAGGGACCACTCTCCTTTGAGGATAAATATCCAGGAGAGCTCCTACGTCTCTACGTCTCTGGAAACGTTTCTGCACTCTCCACGCTTCTCCAGGGTGTCTACTTCCCGATCGTCCACTTCCTGGTGTCCCCTTCCCCAGTCCTCAGCTCCTGTCACTTGTAAGCCGCTGCCCCTCACCCGCAGGGCCGGTGCGCCCTCCTGCCGCGCTCCCGGCGTATTCCTTTTTGTGGCTTTTGTGGCCTGTGGGTGGGTGGTTAGTTTTCCCCCCTGGACCTCGCCCCCTCCTGCCCATCACTTTCAGCCCTGGGCGGGCCGGGCCGGGCCGGGCCCGGCCTCCCTCCGGCCCCCACTCACACACCTGCCCCGGCCGCCCGCGCGCCGCGCGCTCCCCGCCCCGCTCCGGAGGCCGCTGCCGGGGGAGCCCCCTCCCTGCCTTCCTTCCTCCCTCGCGCGCCCTCCCCGGCGCGCCTGGCGGCGACCGGCGCTAGCCCTCGCGCAGCGCCCTGTTATTCTGGGTATTGTGTGTAATAAATGTCGGGCCGCCTCACTCTAATCAAGCTCATTACAAATTCTTGCGCGCCCGGGGCCGGAAATCGTGCGCTCCCCCCCTTCCCTCACTCATTCACTAGTTACTTGTCTGGCTGCTTTTTAACTCGCCGCCCCCGCCCCCTCCCCCAATCCCGGCCCTCCAGCCCGGGTTTTAATCCCCATCCCTTTTCCTCCTTCTCCTTGCACCCTGCCCCCCCCCCGCGCCTTCCTCCTCCGCTCCTCACCCCTTCCTCCTCCTCTCCCTCCCCCTCCGCCGCCGCCGCCGCCACTTTCTCGCTCGCTCCCGCTCCCCGGACGCGGCGGATGAGCCGGCCCCGCTGGGGAAGGGCTCGGGGCGGCGGCGGGCGGCCGGGAGGAGGCTGCGTGCTCGGGGCTGGGGCTGCGAGCGGGGTGATTTTGTATTAAAATGAGGAGGAGGAAGAAGAGGCAGCCACAGCGGCGGCGGCGGCGGCAGCAGCAGCAGCAGCGGCAGCAGGAGGAGCAGCGGCGCAGAGGGCTGCAGCCCGGGCGGACGCGCGGAGCCGAGCTGGGCACGGCGGCGGTGGCGACAGCGGCCGGGATGAGTCAACTGATAATTTAATGGGGGCAGAGACGGCAGCGAGGGGGAGAGCGAGCGAGCGAGCGAGCGAGCGAGGAGAGAGAGAAACAGCCCCGTCCGGGGACTCGCGCTCACACGCACGCACACACACAAACACACACACACACCTCTCCCTGTGCCACCCAGCAACAACCGGCCTCCTCACAACAACAACAGCAACAGCCGCCCTCTAGCCTGCCCGGGGACCGAGCATAAAGCCAGAGCGACTCCAGAGGACGCTTCCCACCCACCCTCTTTCATTTCAGGAAACTCCTGATCAGTTTGGTTGGGGTTTCTGGGTTTCTTTTTTCACAAGTCCTAGTGCCATTGTGGTGCTCGTTGTTTACCTCGGACTCTGGCTGAGTGAGAGCTTGGCGACTTTTTGGGGGGAGGGGAGCGGGGAGTTTGTTGCTGCCGAGGCGGTGGAGGTGGCTGGGGGTGCCTTCTGGTTCTCTTCCTCCTCCCCCCACCCCCGAACCTTCTTTCTCTCTCCCTCACTCAGTCCCTCGGCTCCCCAGACGCACGACAGCCCCGCGTCAATGGGCAGGGAGAGGGTCCTCGGGGCTGTTGTCAGAAAGGGCGACATCAAAAGTGGCATCTTAGTGCCTTTCCGGGGTTTTTTTCGCGGCCCTCTGCCCCCCACCCACGCTGTCCCCCGGTAGATGCCCTCTTTGGTGGTGCGAGGCCGTGGGAAGAAAGTTTAACGTTTGTTAATATCAGTCGCAATTGTTGGGGAGGCGGCGGGGGCGTTCGGAGGAGGGGAGGCCGAGGGGGCCTTTCCCTCCCCGCGTTCTCCGGGGTTATTAGAGAATAACACTATAAGTGACAGCCAGAAGTAGACTTTCTGTCCTCACACCGGAGAACCTGCCTGAGCAGGAGGGAGGGAGGGAACCGAGAGGTTCCTGTTCCTTTCTGGAGACCTTGTCCGCAGTGATCTCTTTTTCTTTTAAAGAGACTCCTCAGTCACCACCTTGGTTCCCCAACACCACCACAGTGTATAGCTCTTAATGGGTTTTGCTTTGTTTTTATGATCCCCCCCCCCCCAACGAATCACTTGTCAGATCAATTTTATCTTCACCCTCCTCCCCCATCGAAAACCCCATTCTCTGAGGTTAGGCGTTTTACAAACCTTATATGTTGTTTTTCGAATTGTGATTTTTTTTTTCAACCCTCCTTTCTCCTATGGCTACTCTTCTAGACATTTATTTCTGCCCTTCCCCCGCTTAGGGGGAGGGGGTAGGGGGAGAGAAAATAATACAATTTCAGGGGAAGTCGCCTTCAGGTCTGCTGCCTTTTTTTTTTTTTTTTTTTTTATTAAAAAAAAAAAAAAAGACATAGAAAACATCAGTCTTGAACTCCTCTTCAAGAACCCGGCCTGCAAAGGAAATCTCCTTTGTTTTTGTTATTTATATGCTGTCAAGTTTTGAAGTGGTGAGTTTCAGGTCGGTTTTGCTAATTTCACTCCGAAAAACTGCAGTGTTTCTGTTTCTAGATAGTACTTTGCTTCTTTGTCTCTTTAAAAGGTCACCGTGAAAGCTTGGCCTGGATTGTACCGGCCAAATGGAATGGATAAGGGCACAGTCTTCTCTTAAATGTGGTTGTGGGGTTCTGTGGGGGCGAGGGAGGTGATGCAGCCAGGAGCTCATTGAAAAGGATCCTGCATTGCAAAAAATAGGTTATCAAAACCGGAATTCCGTGCTTTTCTTTCCTTTTTTTTTTAAAGGAAATAATTTCTGTGACCGAGTTTGCTGTTTTATTCAGTGCTTTTCCTAAGTGGACTTAGTTTATGGGCTGGGAAATGGGATTTGGAGAAAGTGGCCCGCGTTCTGTGTGCCAGCCAGAGGTTACACTAAAACGCCTTTTAAAATGTGTAACTCGGAAGAAACTCTTGCAGCCTAGCATCTGTTGAGACAACAGTTACTTTCCCTGCCATCAGAACAGGCAGGCCTGGTGGAGGTTGCTCTTTGCAATTCCAAATTGAGGTTTGGTGAACTTTAGCCTTGGGCATAGAGTTTGAATGAGTAAATTAGGTGTTTTATGTCCATGTAATTTTGCTTCGTAATGTAAAGCTTTTTACAAGATGACTGAGTGTTTAATAGATGCTTATAGGTGGATATTGAAGGACAATTTTGTGTGACCTATATGATGTTTTGATTGTCAATACATTAACTAAATTATAATCTCTCACTTCCATTTGCTGTACAGTTTGTAGTGCTGTTAAGTGTTAAGCTTCATGACTACTTAATATGTTTTGTAGAATCAACTTTGATGCTGTGGTCTATTTTTTTTTTCCTCTTCAGTTGCCCCAAGGGTTAAGGATTTTCTTTTCAAATCATATGTTTTAAAATTCATCTTCTGCTCTAGGGTAAGGCAACCAATTTCAGAAAAAGCTTGGTATTATAATCCACGTGAAACATTATAAAGACTGTTTTGAATAAGTGAATAATCATTGCTCTCTAATTTTGGCTTTAGACTGCAGTTTAATATAATGGAGAAGAGTAATCTTGATAAAAAGTGGTTAAAAGAGGCACATTTATTGTTAATGAACCTCATAACCAAAAACAGATGGGACCTCGATCAACGGTAAACCTTTAGTTCTTAGCATGCCACCCTAGAGCATAGGGAAAAATAGCCATTATTTTCCAAACTTTATAGTCCTTCAGTTGGAATTCTTAAAACTGCTTTTAAACCTCCCAATTAGCAGTGTCCCCCCATTCACCCCTTTTCTTGGTTATATGGGACAAATAGTCTATAATTAAACAGAGGGGGAAGTGTTTACAGAAAGGCCATTGTAATGCAAGCTGTCTTTCAGCAAATCCAGAGCTAAATAGCTTCGGTGTAATAATTTTTGTTAAAGCACAAGATATGTCGAATCACTAGACAGCTAGGGGAAAGTGGCAGTTACCATATTCTTTCTGGTCTACCTGAATAGGATCTGTTTAGTATTAGTAAATGCCCCACTTCAGGTACCACAAGAGTTCGTAAAATAATTCTACTCACCTATTCTATCAGCTCTAGTGAGTTTGGTATTGTAATTGCTTTCTTATGAGCAGTGTGAAAATTTATGTCTAATACATAACTGAAAATAACAATCTTAATTTTTTTCTGAAGTTAATAAAGATGTTGACTTCACTGCATACCGAGATTATTTTTCAAAATTGGAGACTGTGTCTTACTGGTATCATCAAGATTTAAAGAGAAAAAAAAAGCGAGTTTAGCACTTCAACCTGAAGTATATATTACAAAGTATTTTAAGGATTTTTGCAATTTAAATTGGTAGCAGCCTCCTATTACTAACGGATACCTACATTTTAACTCTAGAGCATGTGAGTTGTAATGCTTCAGTGCCTGGGATGTTTGAAGAAACTCTACTTCTTCCTGTTTGCTTAGGGGTGAAGTGATCCTATCACATGTTTGACCCAGGACTTGACAAGATCTTTAACAGGTCACTCAACTCTTGAAACTTTGACAGTAGAAAACTTTTTTCTGTGAATTAACCTGTAAAGTGAATGAGGAATTTAAGAAGCAATTGTGTGTTTGCTGCCTTCTTAAAAGATGGTATAGATATATATATATATGCATATATATTATTTCTCATACAAATTAAAAGATACATAAAAATGTTAACATACATTACCCAACAGACTTAGTTAATATTTTAGATTATGATAATCTTACCATCCTTGATTAAAATGCTATTATATTCTGTAATGAGTTTTTAATTTTTAAAAATGGAGATGACATAATACAATTTGTTTTCTTTCTGGCTAACCTTGTGATAATTTTTTTTTTTTTTAAGTAAGCCCATTCCCCCCCCCCCACACACACACACTTAGTTTTGTTTTAGGTGACAAATTACCTTTTTACTCATATGTGTTGGTACAGTTTCCACAAATTATTCTGTTAATTTGAATGAAAATGTAATGCTGCTATCTAGAAATATGGTAACATCTGCATTATATTATTTCTAGGTAAGCAGTTTTACAAATGCCTTATATTTGTGGAGAGAGAGAACTGGGGTAAAACATTTACATGGGATACACACACACACACACACACACACACACACACACACCCTCCACCACCACCACCACCCACCCAATTATAATATGTCTTCTTTTTAAATCCTGGCAGGTGATCTTTAGAGGGTAACTGAGTATGGATCATTTGAACGAGGCAACTCAGGGGAAAGAACATTCAGAAATGTCTAACAATGTGAGCGATCCGAAGGGTCCACCAGCCAAGATTGCCCGCCTGGAACAGAACGGGAGCCCGCTAGGAAGAGGAAGGCTTGGGAGTACAGGTGCAAAAATGCAGGGAGTGCCTTTAAAACACTCGGGCCATCTGATGAAAACCAACCTTAGGAAAGGTAAATAATTTTGGAAAGCTGCAAACCCTCATGTCTACCCAAGGCCACTTGGTGTGGGAGTAGAGAGGCTGAATATGTCTTTGTATATTCTTTTCCTTGGTTCTCTTTTTGATCGGGAATTAGTTACATTCTTGGCTGCGCTGTCAATCATGTTCTGAAAGGGTAGGCTCTGTGCTTGGGTAGAGCATTTGCTCTGCTATAGACTGGAGTCACTGGACATTTTGGATGATAAAGATTGAATGAAATATGATGGTCTCAGACCTGGCTTCCATTGATACAGTATGATTGTAGGAGAGGATGTATGGGTGGCTTTTGCTTAAACTAACCCTGATTAAGATTAAGGTTATTTGAATACCGCCATAGCTTTTTCAGATTTCTAGTTTGAAGGCTGAGAATGGAGATCTTACATGATAATGATACAAGAGCTTTGTGATGTCTGTTTTTGTGGTGTATACTCTTAGAAACAAATTCATTATTTAGCAGTGAAAAGCCTGCTGATCCTGTTTTTGATTTTTGCTATAATTGGGTGTTCTTGATCAAGGGAGGGTGAATTTAGGCAAGCTTCTGGGGGAGGTTGTATTTTATATTAAATCGATGAAGTTGAGCAACTTGGACTGTGTTGGACATGGTTAGTGTAAATTAGTGTCTGAACTGCTTATAATGTGTGTGTCTCATAACGATCTTTATTTTGTCTCTGAATAACGTGTATGATTCAGATTTTCCTAACATTTGCTGAGCCAAGGGGAAAAATGCCATTTTTTAGCAAGCAAGAATATTAAGCAGATAAAGTTAGAAGGCAGAGGAATTTTCATTGTGTTTGATGCCTAACATTTATCATACAATCATTTATTTTTTCCTTGGTTTGGCGAAAACAAAGAATATATTGATCCTGCAATGAACAGACACAGCAGTCCGTATTGTTAGATCTTTATCTATTAAAAATGGAAAAACAGCACTTCAGCAAATTCTTTGGCCTCTACTCATGATTACCCTATTTATTGATTGTTTGCCAAGAATGTATGCATCTTAAGAAAGCCAGGGGTAAGAGCATTAAAAATATAATTTATTACGGCTTTTCAAACAGACTGCATTAATATTGTACTGTGAAGCACTGGGGCTCTATAAAAAAGACTTTCTGACGCCTGCAAACATATAAGTTCCATAAATTCCTAAATAGGAGATTTCAGCTGTCTCTGGTATTATGTGATATTTGCACAGCAAACTTTAATGCCAGGACAGTTTTAGACAAGGATTCTACAGACTTCACTGCTCCTTATGGCAGACGTGCTGTTTACACAGGCTCATAAACCTTCAGCAAAAGCTTCTAAGACTGCCTTCAGGTTTAAATCATGTGGTATTTTTAGCATTCAGCAGTGACCAGTGCACTCCCCTTTTCATGCTGCAAGGTTACGAAGTTGCTTTAGTTGGAAGTCTCACCAAACGCTAGCACGAATAATCAAGACAGTTCAGAGAAGGCTCCTGTTCAGCATTACCTCCAGTAACAGGAGGGCAGCCGTGACAGTTGGCTAGAAATGTAGCCCCTAGGTTTGTCATTAGCTGATACTATTGTCACTTCATCGATAGACACCTTTATTAACTATAGGGTACCTCTCAGCTTGATCAGTAAAATCCAGAATAAATCCAATATGTTTCACTAGTTCAGAAAGCCTACAATTATTTCAGAGGTCTGAAGGAGCAGCAGGTAGTACAGCTGGCCTGTTCCTCCTTATAAGAGGAAAAAAATCAATGTGTATGTTTTTGTTGTACTCACCCAACTCTTTGAAGACACCAGGACGGGGAGGAGAAACCAGAGTTCAGTACAGTAATTTCACTTCCTGCTCAAATGCCTTTTTTTTTTTTTTTTTGAGTATTGCATTCATAGCGACTTATTTTAAAAAATGCAGTTTAATTGTTGAAGGTTCCCTCTGCTTACTCCAAACAACAGAACTACTAAATGCCTTCTGGTGTCTCCCCCACCCTCCCCCCGGCCCCCCCACATGTCTTATTTTTCCTGTGCATGGCGTCTGTTTGACAGGTGCTAGATAAAAATTGTGACTGAGAAGAGAAAGCCCTACTAAGAAAAGAGGGTCAAGTGTTTTTGTTTATTTGTGTAGGAGATTTTGCCAAAGTACCTTCAAGCCAAGGAAGAAATCACCAGTTTGCATATGGCTGTTTTTGCTGTGGTCTCCCCAAGTCTCCTTCTGATCCCTGACGGATTCTCTCTCTGGTATAAAACAGTTGAATGAGTGACAAGAATATTGGCAAGCTCTGCAGCTTGCTTTTCGTGCCTAGCCTGTTGGGTACCTCCGAATGAGTTTGTGAGCTTTTCTAAGTAAACCTAAAGGGGTTTATTTGTCAGAGCTAGAATCTCTTGTGAACAGCTCACTAAAGCTCTGGTGAAGATGCACATGGAGAAAAACGTAGCTGTTTTATTGCCAGCTTTTGTTCCGCAGACACAAGCAAATAGAGAATTTTTAAAGGGCATCTCTGGTGTCAGTAGGAAATCCTGGCTTTGGCTATGGTTGGCATGCACTAGACGTCTTCGGAAGTTGGTAGGATTTTGTGAGACCAGAGGGCAGAGCTTATAGAGGCATTAATGTTGTAGGACTAATTGGGGATCCTGGGTGCCCTGTTAAAGTAACCCTTGTCATCATTTATGCTAAAGATGATACCCTCCTGGCAGTTTGCCACAGCACAGCTCAGATGCATCTGCTTTTAACCCTTTTCCGTTTATCACTGTAAGTCTGACAGTGCGCTGCGTAAACACCTTGAGCACCACGGCATTGCGTGATTTCAGTTTCTAGAAGGCTCTTTTCTGACAGTGGGGTGGCCCGTGCTTATTAATGATCTGGCTACTGAGTTATCCCATTGGGTTAAAGTAAATAAAGAGAGAGCACATCAAAATCTATGCAGAATCCTTTATCCCAGTATGACCTGATGAGGCCAGTTTCCTTTTCTCTCCCTCATTTTTATCCCATTTACTATAACAAAGATTGTTCATTTTAAAGACATATGGTTGCTGTAATATCTTTTTAGTCAGGTAGATTAAATGAGTAGCCATAAAAATGAATCATATTTATCTGCTTTATGCACATACTGAGATAGTCTTATTATTAGCATCAGTTTGGTTAAGTTTTGCATTTCTTTTCTGGAACCAGTTAGAGTAAATAATCTGAAAGGGGTAGAGAATGATAATAATTTTCTAGTCAAAGGTAATTTGAGAATTGGACACAAACAGGAAAAGTTTAATATTAACAAAATGGTGTAGGGAGCTTGAAGGTAGCTTCCCCTGAAGCTAAACTGGAGCGGGTTACGTTTGTGTACCACTCACAGCAGATCAAACACGACACACTTCTCCCTCATCAGCATTAGTATTTCATCAGGAAGGTAAGTCTGCAGTCCTGGATTTTGGAAAAGGTGCCATTAAAGTTAGAGCAGTGTTCAAGTTATCTGAGAACCAAGTTCACGTTCTGTTTAGGTATTTCTCTTTTAACTTAAAAAAAAAAAAATAAGAGGAGAGAGAGGATGTATATATTCTCTTTGTGTGCCTGTACCTCTATTTCTATTGCCCTGTCTGCCTGGAAAGCAGAGTCTCCCTGTTTCTCACTGTTGTGAAGATTTATTTTCATGGCATAGCCCCCCCGCCCCCATCACCCCACGCCGCTCCCACCACCCCAGTCTGTATTTCTGAAGACCGTTGGTTTGCATCTCTGTTTTTTCCGTTTTTTTTTTTTTTTTTGATAGGAACTATGCTACCAGTTTTTTGCGTAGTGGAACACTATGAAAACGCCATTGAATATGACTGTAAGGAGGAGCACGCAGAGTTTGTGTTGGTGCGAAAGGATATGCTTTTCAACCAGCTGATAGAAATGGCACTGCTGTCCTTGGGTTACTCGCATAGCTCTGCTGCTCAGGCCAAAGGTAAATAACGCACGTGTCGAGTTGGAAAAATGGCTCGCCATCCTTTGTTTACCTTGCAGAGAAAGCACTGGATATTTTTATTCCAAGCACTGTGGAGCCCGTGTTTTATCTTGGTTCCTTATAGACTGTGGCTTTAAAAAATTGGCTTAATTCGGTTTGGTTTAGTTAACACACATTTTGCTCATGTGGAATGTCGAGGTAGATTTTTTTTTTTTAAATTACTTCAGCTGAGTCATTAGTATGCTTATTGACCTTAATAATCTCCTCCACTGAGGACCCACAAGGAAGTGAGGAGCGTATCTGAGCAGATGGACTGTTGAGAGTCAATTTGCATTTATGACTGAATATCTAGTTCTGTTTCTTTTATTCTGTTTCTGATGGTTTTATGGGCTGTAAAGTATTTTTCAATGCTGATTCCCACTGCAATAGAGAATCTTATCTAAATCGTAAAGCCATTTAAAACTGGTTCAGCGATGTCTTATTAGAACTTCCTCTAAGTTAGGAAAATGTGGCCTTAATGCATAGGTTTTATTGATGGGACTTGATTTCCAAAATAATAAACCACCCTACTGTCATTTACATAATTTCACAATTTGGAAAGCTAAACTGTGACTATTTTCATTGACCTGCCTTTTAGAGGGAAGGGAATCGTTCAGACAGAAATAACAATATGGCTTGTGGCGGGGGCCATGGGGGGGGAAAAAAGCAGAACAACTTTTTACTGGATTATTATCTGCAGGGTGGAGTATTTGGTGACATATTCTCTTTATCTGGAATAGGGCTAATCCAGGTTGGGAAGTGGAATCCAGTCCCTCTGTCTTATGTGACAGACGCCCCTGATGCGACAGTAGCAGATATGCTTCAAGACGTGTATCACGTGGTCACGTTGAAAATTCAGTTACACAGGTGAGTCAAGACAGCAGTTCCGGGGTGAAAAGCTCTACTTCTCTGGTCTTTTGAAATAAAGTATCTCTGGCCAGCCTTAAACGTTTATTCACCCTAGAACGGTGATTAACCCTCCGAATGGTTAATCCAAAAGGATTCTGTTACCTCACCCCTTCTGCTCTTTTTCCCCTAACTTACGTGCATTCTTGAAAAGCAACGGCCACCCCCCCCGGCCCCCAAATTTGTAGGCTCACGAAGGCTATCACAAGACAAGACTTTCTACATTTAGTCCATTAAATGATGCATTACAAGAAGGCATTTTACATAAAGTTTACTTAAGAGAAAAATATTTTTGCATATCATGAACACTGCCATCTGTGTACATTTCGTGAAAGAATGCCTTCCTCACAATTGCCACAATCTTACTGATTTATATATATATATATATTTAACCTTTTG
This sequence comes from Elephas maximus indicus, assembly GCF_024166365.1. NCBI lineage: Eukaryota > Metazoa > Chordata > Mammalia > Proboscidea > Elephantidae > Elephas > Elephas maximus. Next base: position 21,507,590 of record NC_064845.1, read on the forward strand.
CTTCGTCTGAACAGAGTCCTGAAAGGAAAACAGTTGATCCGTTGATGCTTTTCACGGCAGGTCGTGAGCAGGCAGCACACCTTAAATTGCCTTCCCGAGCACATCAGAGCAGGAAGGTAGAAGTAACGCGAAGGAATAGCCACCACAGGCAGCTGATGTATAATTCATGCATCGATACAGCAGATGTGTTGTATAAAGTAATTAACTAATCGGAACAATCAGGAGACCGAGAGCAATCTCCAGATGCATCTGTTTGATGCGCAAAATGAAATCTGTCTGTCTTAAAGGAATGTTCTGCAGCAGGATGCAATCTTGTAATAATCCCCTTTCTAATCTATGTCTCAAATAGTTGCCCCAAACTGGAAGACTTGCCTCCCGAACAATGGTCGCACACCACAGTAAGGAACGCTCTGAAGGACTTACTGAAAGATATGAATCAGAGTTCGTTGGCCAAGGAGTGCCCCCTTTCACAGGTACTTAGCAGAGCATGTGATAAATAATAAAACATCATGGGCAGCCCTGATGGGAGGTTTGATGGGGCTCCACAGTCTGAAGCAACTGGTACCCGAAGCAAGAATCTGCCAGAAATGCAAAGTGACTTGACCACTGGTGACCTTTGAAAATGTGCTCAATTCATTCTGAACAGTGCCTTTACGCTTCTTCTCCCTTGGGGAGAAGAACGAAGGACTGTTGACAGGAAAAACTGTTCAGTGGAAGACTGCTCTGGCTAGTTTTTAGATTCCTCTTCCCAGTGCTCTAAGCATGGTAGCTACCTTCTAAGCAATAAAGATTGGTACAACCTCCACGAAGCTTCCGTGAGTGGGAATGATGATATAAGTGTAACGTAGGGTATAAAACTCTGCCATGCCATCTGAATTAAATAAGAGCACTGTTCTAGGATGCTGTGTTTGTTACAAAAAATGAAAATGTTTAGCAAAAATAATCAGAAAAACAAGAACAGAAATCTGTTACCTGTAAGGAAAGGTTGAGTAGTTCCTATTTGGTCAGGATTTTGAAACCAGTTATGTGGCATTGTTTTACTGTTTTTTTTTTTTTTTTTAAGTAAAATCTTAATGTTTTTTTGAGATGTGTGTCATACCATCCGATATTTTTGAAACAAAACACAGATTTACTATTATACTTGATTTTTTAGAGTGAATTCTGTTGGAGGGCAACCAAAACTCTAGGTAGAGATTGCTACTATTTGGAAATTTAAAGCCAAACATTGTTTTGATAATACTCAGCTGATTGCAAATAAAAAGGAAAGAAAAAGGATGCTGTGAACCTGTTGTTAATGGGCTGCTTGTGTGGTCACCACGTAAGTGTGTTATAATGCCTTATCTCAGTGCCCAGCTCCATTTTGGGTGCTTCCGTGATACAGTAAAGCCCTGGCCTAGCCAGATTTTTACTGATTTTAAAGTTTTTCTTTTAATTAGATTTTAAAATGTAATTCTGAGTATTAGCCTGTCAGTCATTTGAACTTAAACTGTATGACTCTGCTGTAAACATTTCTGCATCTGAGATAAGGCCCTAGTTTTAAAATGTATTTCTAAAGGTGATGCTTGTGGAGATACTGGGTATCTTTGAAACAAAGTTTGTTACTTTTGTTACTGTTTCAGGGAAACTCCATGCATTTTAAGCTTTGTTACATTGCAGTCCAACAGCTTTACTTTGAAATTTGCTAGCAATTTTAGAATGAAGCAAATGAATTAAGTGTAGGATTGATAATAACTTTCTGTATTCTAAAGTAAGCTATAAATAGTCATATCTAAATAGTCACTGCATTGGTAAGTGTACATTTCTTGAAATTCAGAGCAAAATATTTTTGTCATTTCAGTTACGCCTTCAGCTAATCTCCTCTGTCCTCCCTCTCTTGCCCTGGGAGTAGAGAAGGTGTGAATTTATAACCATTGAATAGAAGTGATTTAAATTAATTAAACACAGTTAAATCAATAGGATGATAAAATGAAGCAGGGGTGGCTCTTATATCTGGGACTTCGGTTTTGCGGGTAACTGTAGTTAGCATGTCACTTGATTACCTGGCATTTGAAAATTTGGAATGTCCCAGAGATAAACTTTTTTTTTTTTTGACTCAAAGTTGGAACATACATAAATACCCTGCATAGGAATCTCATCAGTCTTCATGTTACTAAATTTCCCATTGATTTAGAAAATAAATTTGAGCAAAGACTTAAGGCATTTACTGTGAGATGGAGACAAGTCTCCTAGTACCAATATTTATTGGTACAGGCAGTGAGAACTACTTGTTAAATGACATCGACATCCACATTCAGCCAATGGGCGCTACCTCACTGTAGCTTATAAATATAATTGTGAATTTACTTACTGTTATCATGGGAAATGTATTGAATGCAGACAATTATAACATTAGACAGAATGGCAAGAAAAAAAAATTTTGAGACTTGATTTTGGAGTCATACATTGTCGCATTTCTGTAGCGAGGCCTTCAGAAGAAACCTGAGGCCACATGTGGCTGGAGACCCCACTGTGATGATGTAAGTGATGGAGCTGGGCTGTAACTTCAACTTCGGTTATAATTATAATCTTCCTTTCTTTAAAAAAAAAAAAAAAAAAAAACATTATTTGAAAATACGTGTCGCTTAGCAGTGGCAGCAGTTATTTGAAATTAATTTAATATTACGAGGAAAATTTCACTTGTTCTCTCAGTGAGGGGGGATTGCATTTTGCTACATCATCTCCTATTTCTTTCTTTAGAACGAATCCATGAATCTCATACTCAGCTCAGAATGTTTTAATTATGAACTATTTTCCATTTGCTTCTGTATTATTTTTTCCTCCCTCTAAAGTTCTCAGTTAAAGATGAGAAATGCAAAATCCCTAAGGCCTAAGCCCAAAATACATACTAAGCGTGACAAAACTACTTTATCCTCTGTGATTGAGATTTGGTGATGAAGATGCTGTGGTGAAAAATGCCTGGCAAATAAACATTGCCTTGGTCTTAGCCAAAGTGGGACCTAACACCAAGAAATGCCAAGTATTAAGGCTTTTTTTCTCTCCTCCATGGAGTTTTGATTCGTTCCTATGAGAACTTTTAGCCTAAAATTCAACATAACACATTCTGCTCTACATTAAGATTTTGCTTTGTCTAGTATGATAAAATACACTAGTAGCAAGTACGGCTACCAAAAAACCAAACCCATTTGTTGAGTCGATTCCTATTCATAGTGACCCTATAGGATAGAAGAGAACAGCCCCATAGGGTTTCCAAGGAGCAGCTGGTGGATTCAAACTGCTGACCTTTTGGTTAGCAGCCTGAGCCCTTAACCACTGTGCCACCAGGGCTCCAAGGATGGCTACAGGGCTCCTAAATACTATGTTTAGCAGAAAGTCCACCTTGTGTGCAAATAGATTTCCACGACAGAGCAGAGGCCAGGAGCACTGCTTGAAGACAAAGCCACCAGGCATTTGGGAGAGTATTTGGCCAGCCTTATTTCCAAAGCCCTTAGGAAGTTTCTCCAAAACTTGCTAAGCAAATGTACAGTTGAACTTGGATTCTTAGAACTAGAAGGAATTACCTTTCCGGATTCTTCATTTGTCAGATGAAGGAGCCAGTGTCTCTAGAGATTAAAGTCAAAATACTGGTTAGTAACTGACCTTTGAGTGCTGATGTGCTAAGTCTATGTTCTTGGAGACCTGATGGCACAGTGGTTGAGAGCTACGACTGCTGACCAAAAGGTGGGCAGTTCAAATCCACTAGCCACTCCTCGGAAATACTATGGGGCGTTTCTTCTCTGTCCTGTAGGCTTGCTATGAGTTGTGATGGACTCAACGGCAATGGGTTTATGTCCTTTCCTAATGATAAGTTTTAAAGTAAGTGTTGATTTTAAAATGAATACTTTTTTTTTTTGGTGGAATAATGTTTTCTTTGATAATATTTGCAAGGTGTTCTCCAGCTGCAGAAATTCCATAAGTGGGCATGTGGTGTGATTTACAGCTTATACCTGTATTTCTGTTACTGCTTTCCTATCATAAATCTGCCCAAATAGATCGACATGCATTTATTAGGTTCTTTGTACCACGTGTTTGTTTATTTTTGTAAAACGGTTCCAAGACATAAATGCTTAGCTCATTATAGATTTGAGGTTGGCTGTTTTGTTGTTATTTTTTGATTTTTCAGTGGATGTGGTTAGATGAGTTGGATATTGTATTCTAAGGAGAGAATAAAGTCTGACTTGAGGACAAGACGCCTTTAGTCATGAAAACCTTGAGGGTATGGATTTGGGAGATAAATTGGGAGTGAAAAAATAAACAGTTTGCTTTACACTAAAATATTTAATTTCGATGCTGAGTTTTCCCTGAAGTTTTAGAAATTGAATTTAAACACTGGATAAATATATTTTCAGTCTGTTTCAGGGTTAGATTTATTTTGTTAAAAGTACTGTAAGTAAAAGGTCAGTTAGTACTTCTACCCGCCTAATGCCTTCCTTCTAAAAATGTTTAGGTAAAATATTCCTGAGAGATTTTAATCTGATATGTGCATTTTTTACACACACACGTACACAAAAACATACACAAGCATGTGTGCACACATGAACATACATCAAACAGCTTTCACATTTTTAAAGCACTGATTATTTTCTGTTTCACTTCCCACTTAGGGAAAAAGTATCTCCAAGCCCAAATCCTATATAAAACCCTATATAGATATATATTCATATATTCATTCAAAACTGTCTTGGCAGTCTACTGTGTGCCAGGCATCCTATTTTCTGTGTAGTAGTAAGGATGACACATCTTAAAAATTGAAATATTAGTAGTCAACTGTCATTTAGTGCTTTTGACGTACCATAAATTCTTCTATCACCCTAAGGAGTACATAGCTTTTTCTCCCCATTTTCAAAGGAGGCACTGGAGGCACGGAAGGGTTAACTGAGTGCCCGTGGTTACATAGCTGGTGAAAGAGAAGAGCAGGAATTCATAGATGTGTTGATAAAGGAAGTTAAAAAAAAAAAAAGGTATCTTTCACAAATTAAATTGGTATCTTTTATAAAATTTCTTTGACTTCTCTAAAGTACTTGTTGTTTTCCATTTGTGTTTCTTCTTACTACTAGAATTTTTCTTTAATGTGTTTTTGTCTGTGTGTGTCTTGCTCTGATTTTGTTCTTTGTACATTGATTTCTAAAGTACCATCGTTGGGTGACTCTTATTTAGGGCATCAAAGGGTGGTTTAGATCACAGGGCCTGACTTCTGGGATAATCTGGCCTTTGGAAGTTGAAAAACAGCTCTGTGACACTCACTTCTCTTCCCTGTCCTCTCACAACAATCCAGATCCCTAGGTATAATCGTGCCAACAGTCAGTTGTTTGAACGCCAAGAGAATGTTAGGCATTTTCATTGGGAATAGTGAGCGATTGAATTCCGCCATCTACTTGAAAGTCTATACCTTAGTCATCGGACTGGCCTGCTGTGATGGATGTAACTGGTAACTCCATTTAAAAACAGTTTTCCATTTGGGAAATACTTGTAGGATTTTGGACTTGCCCCTTCCCAGTATAAAATTATAAATCTTGTTGTTAAACATTGAGTATTTCGAGGAAAAGCCAGCCCCCCGTGTGGGATCTTTTCTTCTTAGAAGTACAAAACTTTTCCTAGTCCTTATCCCACCGACCGTGGGAATCTGAGATGAACAAAAGTCTGCCTACTTTGCCAGGCACTGAAGTACTTGATATTCATCAGGTATGATTGTATTATTATGACTTTCAGCTACTGTATTAATGGCAAGATTCATAAAGGAAATGGGAATCCAGTCTTATGTGGGCAGAGGTGGGAATTGTTAAACTTAACACCAAATATTTTTTCTACACCCTCCTTTTTGAGCCATTTTTAGTGACATCATCTTGGTCCCTCTCTCAACACAGACGGTGAGATATTCGCTCTGTGTTAATATTAAATATATTTAATCCACCATCGAAGTGTCCACCAAATTGCAGGTTTTCTTTTTTGCATCACATATATCAGGCTCGGTTTTAGCTGATTTAGAAACCATAAGAATTTTACTTTAGTTGAATGGTTAGCTCTCTGTGACCTCGCCAATGCATTAATCACAAAAAACCAAACTTAATAAAGCATCTGACTTAAAATGGATTGATCCCAAATATTTTATAGCCACTGTCTTTTCACAGTGATAAAACATAAAAGAGTTTAAGCCAGGCCAATTTAGAGAGTGCTTAACATTGTGTAAGTACTTCATTTTCACTTAATAGGTTTTTACCTATGCTTTGTTTTAGATCTGAACTGGTTTCCTTTGACCTCAAAATCACTAATGCAAGGAAAATTACCATATCATGAGAGCATCCCCCCACCTTTTTTTTTTCCTTCTGATGCACAGAATAATAAATACTGCCAAGGCTTAGGAGTAGACATGGCCAGAGAGAAAGCCTATTAGATGCTATTTTCTAATTGTTCAAAAAAAGTCAACCAAAGCATGCTAATCAAACTGATTTCTTTGCCCAAACAGAACCAGTTGATGAGTGCTTTTGAGTGTCGTTTTTTTTTTGCAGTTAGGGTCGCTATGAGTCAGAATCGACTGGATGGCACTGGGTTTTTTTTTTTTTTTTTTGCAGTTACTACTTAAATTTCAGGGTGGCCTTTATCTAGATTGGTTTTCTAAACCTGCTGCTTTATTTCATGCCAGGTTTCGGCCCCAAACAAATGCACAAACCAAACTCCTAAATACAGAATAATCCAAACAAACAGATAGACACACCCAATTCCCCCACCCCGACCCCCACCTCATTGGTAACTGGTTGATTGTAACAGGCTCTGAGTGTAAAAAACTGGAGAGGGCCTTTAACATAACGGGAGAGAGCCTGCAGCGGCTTTACTCCCTGGCATCGCCGCTCGTTACCAATTGAAGGAAGGAACGCTCTGGCTGTTGGGACTTTTAAATCTAGACTTAAAAGTTCTTTGTTCTGTTGAGCATTTTTAAAATGATTCTATTAGGAATTGTATGTGCTTCAGTTTTAATTTTAACTCATAATGATTGTAATGCACCCTGGGATGCTTGCACGAAGGCCGCTACAGAAATATAAGATTGGATGGGGTGCCAATATGCAGTATTATTATGGGGTGCTGGAGTTGGAAGGAAACCCTGGTGGCGTAGTGGTTAAGTGCTATGGCTGCTAACCAAAGGGTTGGCACTTCGAATCTGCCAGGTGCTCCTTGGAAACTCTGGGGCAGTTCTACTCTGTCCTATAGGGTCGCTATGAGTGGCAATCGACTCGGAATCTACTCGACGGCACTGGGTTTGGTTTTTTTTTTTTTTTTTTTGGAGTTTCCTCATGGACAATGCATAAAGTTGCAGAATTACTCATTCTAGGGAAGGTGGCTGACTTCCTTTAATAGTCTTCTCTTTCTCTCCTTACTCTTAACCTTTATTCTCTTTAGTCATCCTCTTTTCTTTAGTTTCTTGTTTTTAAAAAGTATTGATGATTTATCATGCTTTTTTTGCGGGGGGGGGGGTGGATATCACAGTATTTTCCTATAAGGCATGCTCATCAAATTTAGCTCCCTCAGAGGTGTTAAGGTGTAATGCCAGGTGATAGGCTGAAAGTGAAGAAAAGCTTCAAGCTTTAATTGCCAGCATCATTTGAGATCACATTCTTATCTGGATAACCAGAGATAGTGCTTTGTCACTGGAGACCATACACTGCCCCAAAGCTTGTTCCATTTTACTGACATTCTAACATTTGTGCTGAGGTGGTTCAAAAAGTTGAGACTCAACCGAAACAACCATTAACTTTATGAAGAGTCACAATGGTTATTTCCCTGTTGCAACTCCTGACTGTGATAACATACGGCAGGACTTGATTTCTTTTTCTTTCTTAATGGAACTATTTCTTGCAATAATGCATTTCTTCAGCAACTTTGTTCTGTCATTCTCTTTGTGTGCCATTGCTCTTAACCATCACTGTAATTAGTGAGCTGGGAGTGTGGCACTGGAGCCAAGAATGTGAACTCTGTCGTTGCCACCAGCTGTGTGAACGTGGGCAAGTGAGCCTCCATACGTCAGTTTGCACATCTCTAAGGTGGGATGGTAATAGACTAACTCTTCAGGATTAGGATGAGAAATAAATGAGCTAATATTCGTAAAGCATTTAGGACTAGAATAGTGCCCAGTTTTAAAGGATACAATCACTGCAGTTGTTTGTCTCTAATGTAGGGTTTGCTGGTTTGAAATCGCACTTGTGGATGCCACATGGTCTAAGAAACTTTTACCTTCCTTAGGATTATTATGAAGTTCCATTATGTTATAAAATGCAAATCAGGGAGACCCAAGCCTTGTCCTGTAAATAAGCAAGTTAAGCAAATATGGGACCTCAGAACAGGCAACATCAGTGAGGAAAAGGATGCCTCCTGGGACTGTTCAGGATGTGAGCTTTTCTCAACGTCCTTGCCTTTAACTTCCCTCACTCCCGCTCCTCAGCACCCAGAGCTCTGTCCTCCCTTCTTGCCTCCATTGTAACACTTTCCACCTTGCTCTGAAATCTCTGGCCTAACAGGGTCCACTGTGTGTACACTGTAATTGACTGTCCCAAAGGGTCTGAGTTTTTATTCATCATCACAGTCATAGATCCTGGCATACAATAGGATCCCAGTAATAATTTGTTAAACTAAACAGCCTCATAGGATTTGCACCATATTTATTTCATAAGCCAATAAACTGTGATAGTAGTTTTATTAGTAGTAGTTTATAGTCTTATCTATAGTCTTACCTTATAAAATATCATTCCCATTATACTTTGAAATTTTCATTTACATAATCAAGAATAAATTACTTCTGAATTTCTCAGATATTTTAAGCTGCCCCCTGTTTTTGAATGTACTGTAATGTTTTTGACTGTGTGTACAAACATACATGTTCATAAGCAGAGCAATAGTTTTGAAGGTACAAGGGACCCAGAGATCTAAAAAATGCTATAAAAGACCTAATTATTCACCATTAAGCACAAGCTTTAACAACGTATTTGTAGCATATTTATGCACATATTTTAGTTTTTTTCCACAACTGAATGTATATTTCAGCCTGGGTAATAATTTTCATCTTGTCTCAATTGTGTTACATTGGAGACCTATAGTTCTTTTACCATCACTTCCATTTGTCCATTTTCTTCTCATGTTTAAAAATAGAAAGGGAAAATTTCAATAACGGTCAAATGATTTATAGGCAAAGACGTTGGTGCTGTCAAAATGAAAACACCAACAGTCAGTGCCACCCCACGTTAGCTCACAATGTCCGTTCCTCAGTTGATGTTCTAAAGCCCACGTTTGGCATAGGAGACAGTGTTTAAGGCTATAAACATATAATGTGCAAAAGTCAAATGTGTAAAGGTCCAGAATCACCTGAATTTAGAGAGAGCTGTGAGTATAGATAACATTTCAGCTTTTCCAGAATGAGCCTTAGGGACTTGGTGGGTCCACCCTGCTGCTCAGGCTCCAGCTCAGCCTTTAGCACACCCCTCCACTGAGGGATGGAGCTCCTTATCTCATGATGTGCAACCAATCCCAACACAATTCTACCAGCTCATCGTGACTCTTATGGAAGTGATTCTCAGTGTATGGCATTTTCCTACGCTTTATAAAGGATTTTCATAATATTGATTGTTAGAGATAAGATGATTTTAATTTTCTCTGTGACCTGATCTAAAGCTGACATTGGTTTGTATTTGTTCAGTAGACATTGGAAGTCTTGGCTGATGCCTAACAATGAACTAACAAACAGAAATCAAGCTCCCCTATGGAGGCTTAGATCAGATTTGGGTAGGTTCCATAGACCATAGTCCATAGTGGTTTGTGTGGTCCCTGAAATTATAAGCCAATTCTGGTACTGTATTTGGGGAGCTGTTCCATAGGTTCCATGCTGCTGCCAAAGGGCGTTCTGTGGCCCTCTGAAAAGCTGAAAGCCAGGATTGTTATTCCCCTCATTTTTTTTAGGAAATGTGGGTTAAAATCTAATAGCGTTCATATAAAGAAGCAATGCAAAGAGGGAATATAAAATCTGCAAAGAGTTGCAGAGCCTAATTCTAGTATCTGCTTTTGGTAACATGACTTGTTCAAACTCTTGTCAGTTCTTGTTTTCACTCCATGATTTAAAGTTTTTTCAAAATCCCATATTTAGAACCTTTGGAATGTAAAGACAGATTTGGCATCCTCTTCCTCCTATTTCTAAGCACAAATACTAGAAATTTTAATCTCTGTAAAGAAGGGGAGATTCAGCCATGCAAGGACATCAGAGAGAGAACAGGCAGCCCTCCCCCTCCAAATGGACAAGTTGGTCCACAGTACTGAGAATTCAAAACCTTCTGAAGCAGTTTTTGCTGTGAAATCAGATAAAACTGATTGCATTCAGTTTTTCCTAATGTAAAATTTGGGATAATTTTATTTGTATTAGCCTAATGTTTAACCTGATAATGATGAGTATAATTTTAATAATCATATTACAAGCAAAATGCCAAAGGGGCTTTAACCTTGCTAAAAAAGGAAATTTTCATTGAAGACATTTGCACGGTGACTGCCTGCAAATGGATAATGTGTATGAGAAATGAATCTTCTTTAGTCGTCGAAGAAGACCCTGTAGGACCTCTGTTTAGGAAGCTGTATAGATTTCATAGACTCTAAAGCTGTTAGAAGGGACCTTGCAGATGATCTAGTTCAATTCCCATCATATTGCAGGTGAACAAATGTAAGCTTCTGTGCAGTTAATTTGAAATATTACATGCCCTCAGAAATAATACACCTTTTAACAAATATTTTGTAATTTAAGCTTTTTACTAGCTTATTCAATTGGTTTGAAGGTTTCAGTATAGTGAAAGATCGATTTAGGTACTTGTGCAGAAGGGTGGCATAGAGAGTCTGGCTAAAAGATAACTGAGCCTTATTTAAAACTATCTGCATTACATGGAAAAGTCAGATGAACTCTGGACTAGCGTTTTCTTAAAAAATTATGAATTAGGTATTTACGTAATTAAATAAAATCTGCGTGCTTGGAAATGGTCACGTTTTCATCTTTAGGAAATAGAGTAAGAAAATTAAAAGAGAATCAGATGTGTTCTCTTTGTGCTTCCTTTTGTAGTCCTTGGAAGCTTTGTACTGAGTTTCTATTTTTAGTGCTGTGTCTGGGTTACTTTGTGTGAAAATGCCATTTTTAGCCACTGGGATTGATTAAGATGGCAAGAGCCATAACTCTGACGATTGGAGTTTAAGTAAAATTTAGAAGTGATTACCGTAGTCTCTTCTCAACAAATTGAGATTCTGAATATGCCCCAGTTGTATCTCCCAAGAGGAATAGCTTAGAAAGCCATAGAGGATCCAGAAGGAAAGAGTTGGGAAACAGAAGCTGACAAGAACCAACAGGATATTGCAATTAGAAATTCTGCCACTCGCTCCTCCTAAGCTGAAGCCCATTTCCCTTCCTTCCCACCTCCAAATAACAGATGGGGGGGACTACCTGTTAATTTTCAACAAATTCATTCCATGTCAGTATCTCGTATTATGTCTTTTAGAGCCTTTTTTTTTTTTTTTTTTTTTTGCCATATTGGGTGTCTTTTAGGGCTTAAAGAAAGCCCTGCTTGAGAATCCCTATTAAAATTGGATCTAAAATTTAAGGTTGACCTTTTGAGTTTTCCACATGCATAAAAGAAAAATTCAGGCCGTCTGTACACCCTGCTGTAAAAACCGAGGCTGTAAGTAGACAAGGAAATGGAGAAATGGGAGGGAGACAAGAGTGGATGAAGTTGTACTTCTCAAAAAATAAAAATAAAAAAGAATAGAGAGCCAGTAGTTTGACAGATTGTTCAGTAAATGCTCATTTTATTGGAAATTATAAAAAGATGCTTAATGCTTCTGTCATTAATACAATACATAAAGAGGTTACTGTCAAGATTCATGTTCCAATCCTGAAAAATTAACTGTATGGCTTTGTGCTTTACTCTTCGTAGGCTGAGAAGTTAAAGGTTTTTGTCTATACGTACAGCATCTGCAGACATTTATTTCAGACAAACAATTATTTTAGACTTTATGCCAAAGACCTGAGCAATGATGTCCTTTCATTTAAAACATAGATGCTATATCTCTGTATATTGTATACACATATATATGTATAGATATAATTATAAATAAAATAGAACTGTGAATGTAGCCTGATAGAATTAAACCTGTGTAAGGTTATTTCCCTGATTGGCTGTCTAGAGTATTCCAGTTCAACACATACATTCCTTCCTACAGAAAAAGATATTCAGATTCCTTAGTTGAAATTAATTAGCATTCAGAAACCAGATAGCATGTTTTTGGGTATTCATGAGATCTCTGTTTGAAAAAAATGTTTTTAACTTGTAGAAATGTGTTGCAACACACAGATGGGAAGAAAAAGGAAAAAAAAATCTCTTTAGCAAGCACTGTGTGTAAAAGGAATATTACATTTTGCACGCTCCTGATTGCTCTGTGTAAACAGTTTTTGACATCTGTCTTTATAGTTTTCGAGGAGAGGAAGACTTTGTTAAAAGAATCATTTTTATACAGCAGTCACCATTTCAGTCTTGCTTTACCTGTATTATGAAAGCAGATGGTCCGCATGTCTTTTGAATATTTATAACTATCCAAAACAATCTCTTGCTATTCACCCTTAGGCTTATGAGATGTCAGGACTGTTCTGGTTGAAAAAAATCATCTTGGGTGTTTACAGAAAGAGGATTACATTAAGCTGAAATGACTATACATTTTCCAGTTTAATATTTGTCCATCAGCTGTTTAATCGTATTTAGATAATTGTGTCAATAAGATGTTGTAGCCCTTGCCCTCTCTACTGATGGAGCTTGAAAGCCTTAAACATGGGTGAACCACCATTTTGTAGATGCTCTTGCTACCTCCTCCCACCTCAGTTAAACAATCCGCAAGTCCTTAGTTAAGTTTTGATCATGATATCATAGAGCCATTAAAAAAAAAAAAAAGCACACAAAAGCCACTATGGAGATGCTATGAAACACTAGGGAACTGCTGGCTTCCAGTAGAGGCTGTGTAGTGTATAAGAGTATATTGTAATATGCAAATATGGTCCAGCACTCCAATTACCCTTTAAAGATGACATGGCGCTCACTCTATTCTCTATCAGCTTGCAGAGCGTTGAGGGTATTTTGGAAAACTTGTTGGTATCGTGGGGGTTAACTGTTTTGTGACTGGAAGCTGAGCAATCAGAGATAACAGATTTTGCTGTGGTTGGTTGGTTTGGCAGAAAAGCCTGAACAGTTTTGGTTTAAATGATTGAATAACCTGATTAGCATTGTTTTGGGGTGGGTTTTTTGTTGTTGTTAAAGGCACAACAAAGCAATTTTAAGGCTAATCAGATCGTTGCCTTTCTCCAGGTGATGAACATTTTTTTTTTTTTTTTGAAAAGGTCTCACCTCTCCTCAGACCACTTCATTGGCTACTAAGATGACCAAGTGAAAAAATTAAAGTATTTCCCTTTAGTTTCTAAATATGCTATAAATCTATACCTACAGTGTATGTGCTTTTCTCTCAGGAGTTTGCAAGAATAAAATATTTTGAAAAATGATGTAATCTCCACCAATTCCTGTTTTTTTTTTTTTTGTTGTTGTTGTCCTTGTTTAATTTCGAATAAGAGACCTACAGTATTGTAGAGCAGAGGTTCAGAATGTACTAACTATATCTAAGTCAGGCTTTAGAAAAATTCCACCCTTACCTTTTCACAATTAGAAAGGTTATAAATAATGTATTTGGCTGAAAAGGAAGCTCTGCCTGTGGCAGATGGTATCATTCTAGAGTACTGGGGTTTCTGTGAAGATGGCATTCTTTCAAATCGGAACTTCAGCAGACTCTCAGAAAGAACCGAAGCTCCTCACAGGCAGTAGACATGTGCTTCATGGGTCTTAGAAAAGCTTACAACTTGGCTCCTAGGATGAGAATATTGTGTCACACTGGGGTTATGAGACCCACAGCCAATTTCTGCCGACTTTAAATTCCGTTTCCCCACACTGAAAAGCTGTGGCCTATTGATTGATCAGGGCACTGTGTAGCATTTGAACTTGGGATTTCAGCCGACTGAGTTTTTGTCAGCCGGATTAGGTTATTTATGTTTTACACAGACTGGCCATTGAATAGGAAAACTTGCAATGCAAGTTGTGCCTTTTTCCAAGTGCTTTGGAGAGCTCGTATAAATAGACACAGAGAGAGAGCTGGAATAACATAACCACCAAGCGCTGCGACTTCCGAGACATCTGTGTGGATGTATTTTGAAAAACCTGGGAAGGGCTCTCTTGAAAATTAATGAACAAAAGTTCTTGAAACTATGATTTCTATTGTGATAGCTAAACGTGATGGATTTAAAAGATCCATATGACAATTAAGCTGTACCTACCTTTGACCTTTCAGGAAGAAAAAAGTTTTTTTGTTTTTTTTTTTTCTGGTGATCTACAGTAATGACTTAATTCATGACCCTTTATTGATCTTCTAATTCATGTCCAGCCCTATCATGAACCCTGGTCATATTGACCAGTCCAGTAGAAAATAAACAGCATGAAAAGTGCTGTGGTGTGCCGTTACAGGATGCTACATGTAGATTGTGTTACATGCAGGATACTGTATGCAGGTGGGGAAACCCTGGTGACATAGTGGTTAAGAGCTATGGCTGCTAACCAAAAGGTCGGCAGTCCCAATCCCCCAGCTGCTCCTTGGAAATCCTATGGGGCAGTTCTACTCTGTTCTGTAGGGTTGGTATGAATCAGAAATGACTCAACGGCAGTGGGTTTGGTTTTTTGGTTGTACTGGTGGCACAGTGGTTAAGAGCTATAGCTGCTAATGAAAGGGTCAACAGTTTGAATCCACCAGCTGCTCCTTGGAAACACTGTGAGGAAGTTCTACTCTGTCTTACAGGATCACTATTGAGTTGGAATTGACTCAAGGGCAATGCTATATGCAGGATGTTTGGGTAGTCAAGAAAGGCCTTGCAGAAACAGGGATAACCAATATATATACTGAAGGATGAGCAAAGTAAGACAGTCCTGAGACAGGGCAGGGATCAGGCATCCAACTCAGAAGAGTGGCGTGTGTCTTCTTTAATCTCAGCTACCAGATGCATGCCAGCTTGCAAACATACCACCAAATCAGAATATCGGAACAAATGGAAATATTCTTCTCCTTGGTGTAATCTGTTCTTATCCCTTGACCCAACTTAAAACTTAATAATTTATTACACTCTTTGCTCTTCGTAAAAAAATTAACTTAAAATACAGCGTCTGAAAATTTTATCTGATACTCTTCTGTTATTTAAAGCACACGCTTTCGGCCAACCTGAGATGTAATCATATCATAAAGGCCCAAAGACAAGGAGAGGCAGAGGGTAGTTAGAGTACTTAACATCTATTGAGCCCATACTTGGTATGTTCCACACTCTGCTAATTGCATCACATGTATTATTTATTATCTGTCTCTGCTAGTGGAATCTAAGCTCCATGAGAATAGATAGTATGTCTCTTCAAGTCATAGTTTTTCTAGTGACTAGCCCAGTACTGGGCACAGTAGGAGATCAGTAAATATGTGTTGAGTGAATGAAAAGGACAAAACGAGTAGATTCTCAGACCAACCCCATGAAGTGAATGCTACTATCATTCCCATTTAACGTGGGAAATTGGGACATAATGATCAATTGATTTGCCCAAGTCACACCACCAGCGTGTGACATATCATAGACTTGAACTCATATTTATTTGACTCTATTTCACCAAATGAACATTTAGCTCATATTTAATATATGCCAGGCATTGAGTTGGAAAATAGTAGAGAACCGAAGACCTGTGTGAGCTCCGAGCCTAGTGCAATCTTTTGTAAACCAGTGTCCTTTTTTTTTTGGTTAACATTAAGAATCCCGAGCTCTTGCCTTAAAAACGTGGGATTTTGTCTGCCCTCTACAAATCCCCGCTGCCTGGGAAAATTTTGACAACTTGAATTTCTATTATTTGTGTTCTATCTGATTTTTCCAAATTTAAGGTTACAATACCGAGTATACTCTCTTAGATGCCATGTGGCCCCACAAGATTCTGAAATCTTTCTTTCCTGTCCTTGAAACTCATCAGCCTAATTAAGATGCCATACCTAAGACTTGAGTAGGGATCTCGCCACAGGAGGAAAAAGCCTTACTCAATGGCTGTGTGAGAGAGTAGTTTTACAGGTTACTGCTGGTTGCTCCAAAAAAAATAGAAGTGACCCTGAATTACTTGAATAATGGGCTATTTCCCAATCACCCCAAAACACAGAAAGATAGGGAATACAGGAAGTCATTTGGGCATGTATCATCCTGTGAATTACCTTTCGATTTTTATCTTGCCTTTTTTGGGGTTTGTTTTAAGCTAATATTGAGGAGCCCTGCTGGCGCAATGGTTAAAACGCTCAGCTGCTCACCAAAAGGTCGGCAGTTCGAACCCACCAGCCCCTTTGAGGAAGAAAGATGTTGCAGTCTGCTTTGGTGAAGATGATTTATGGCCTTGGAAACCCTGTGGGGCAGTTCTGCTCTGTCCTGTAGGGTTGATAAGAGTCGGAATCACCTAGATGTCAGTGAGTTTTAGTATTTTTGTAGGCTAATATTTACATTAATCAGTTCTTTAAGCACACACTATTCAACAGAGTTGAAAGCTTCAGAGAGTCACATAAGGACAGAAGCCTACCAATTTAGGGAAGCTTTGCTGATTGTGCACATATGGATATTATTTTTTAACAGATAGATAATATTGAAGTACATAGCACTATTAGGCACATGGGATCTAGTTTTTAAAAAATATTTCAGCCTTACTGTTTTGGTTTTTTTTTTACATGCTATGGTTTCTTCCTTTTTTCCCTTGTATCTTTTTCATTCTTGGTGTTCTGAGTCACCTTAAATTGAAATTGTCTATATATATATTTGTATAAACCAAAACCAAACCAAACCCAGTGCCGTCGAGTCGATTCCGAATCATAGCGACCCTACAGGACAGAGTAGAACTGCCCCATAGAGTTTCCAAGGAGTGCCTGGTGGATTCGAACTGCTGACCCGTTGATTAGCAGCCGTAGTACTTAACCACTACGCCACCAGGGTTTTTATATGTCTTCCTAATAGATAGTAAGCATCTTATGGACAGAGGCTATGTCTCATTTATTTTTGTATCCCATAGTAGCTGTGGAACAAAGAGCAAATTTCATATATTAGGCTGTTGGCAAGACTGAAGTAGACTGGATGTTTGTCAAAAACTTCAGCAAAATTTAGATATTCTGTAATTTCTACTTCTAAAATGTATATGAACTATTAGCATTTAAGGAACTGCCAGAATGTCTAGGCGTAAGAGTAATAATTTTTAAAATATTGAACCAAAGTGGAAGAACATCAGGTGCCATCCATTTGCAGAATCACCACTATCCATCAGCCATTTCACTAGTTTTATTAGTGTCCGACTTTATTGATCCATTATTACAACAGAGTAAGTAAGATTGAAGCTGACGGATTGTTAACTGGATCAGGTAATCTTCTGGCTCTGGTTTTGGCAACCTTGCTAAGTATCTTTTTGTACTGTGGACTGTAGGAGGCTCTTAGTGAAATTGCCAGCTATTGGATTAATGGCAGAGCATCATGAGCACATTAAGAATGTCTTTTTTAGAGAAATAAAATGTGAAAATGACTATAAAGTAGAAAGTGTCAAAAAAAAAAAATCACAGTGCCTCTTTGGAACTATAGCTGTGTTTTACATAAATCCTACACTCTAGCATCCCTTCACTGAAAGTTTTTCCGAGATCCCCAAAATATACATATTATTGAAATGTATGGCTGTTATGAAATTAACACTGATAGTGGATTTCAGGGGGAACCAATTATAATCAAAAGCACTTTAAATGAGAAGTAGCTTAAAAAAGATAATGATATAAAAATACACTTGTCCCCAAACTGGCTTTTCTGGTTGTTCCCTGCTTCCCAGAACAATGCCACCTTCTGTAAACTTTTTCACCGTAGACCAACTGAAGTCCGAAATACAAGTTCATGTGTTTCTTCACATAGGGGTGGAGTAGGGGGATGGATTTATGTTCCAAAGTCTAATTATTCCTAAGACTCAATAGGAATATAATTTAATGCTTCTGGAGAGTGTGAGTATTATAGTTAAAACGAATCATGAGATAAGTCACTGAAAGTATCATCACCAGAATAGGCTGGGAAGAAAATACTGTATTGAAAGTGCGATTTAAAAATTTACTTGTAGTACACCAAAATCATTCTTTCGTCTTTTTTTTTTTTTTTAAATGTATATTTAAACTGTAGGCTAGTTTTATTTCCAGGGCTTTGTTTAAAGCAGGATGAAGACAAGGGACAAAATAGGTTATTTTCTTTCTTTCTTTTTTTTTTTTTTTGTGGTATCCTGGAGAAATTTAGTACACGTGAAATGTATACATTTTAACTTGTTAGGGTCAGTTTGAAATTCAGAACTTTTTTTTCTTTGACAGAGGAATCTCTGTGAGTAGTTTGTTTCTGTTTCAATGTGGTCAACTTTTGAACAGTGTTAATGTACCCTTCAAAGCATATCCAAATAAAAGGAACAGAAAGTGCAAGCTGCATTTCCCAGTTTTTAATGTGCTTGTGAATCCCCTGAGGATCTTGGTAAAATGCAAGTCCTGAATGACTGGGTCTGGGGCAGGCCCAAGATTCTGCATTTCTAACAAGAGTCTAGACGTTGCTGATATCGTTGGTCTCTGGACCATACTTTGAGGAGCTAGGATGTAAAATACAGTTGCTAAACCTCAAAGTTACATATATCTATAAATCGCAATCATAAAGTCATCTTCACATTATTTAGATTTATTGGAATAGGTGAAAGTTTGTCAGCCTAGAAATAGAAGACATGGAGAAGAGATTCCATAAATGCTAGAGCCAAGTCTGTGGGTTGATAGGTTTATACTGGTCTCAGTGGGCTTTCTACTTAAATAAGCATTTGATGATCTACTTATTGAATTTTAAGAAGTTGAGGCTTTAGGCTAAAGTGTGAAACAAAAATGTATCGGTACTCAGTTAATGAAAAAAAGAATACAGTTTCCACAATTGCAGTAACGTCTGTGTTCCATCTTGTGCTGCTATGTATTACAAATGTTCTCCCTCCCTCTTCGTGCAGAGTATGATTTCTTCCATTGTGAACAGCACTTACTATGCAAATGTCTCAGCAGCAAAATGTCAAGAATTTGGAAGGTGGTACAAACATTTCAAGAAGACAAAAGATATGATGGGTAAGCAAAAAACCCTCGTAGCGGTGGCTCCATACTGTTACTTTGTCATTTGGGGGTTTATCAAAGTCACATCTCAAGCCAGGTCTTTTGATTGCCCGATTAGAGATCAATTTAGAATGTTTCTTTGCAGGGTAGAGGGTGGGTATGAGTATAATGAGATGATTAAATTCAATAAATGTTTGTGTTTAAATCAGCCAAACTGACTCGGTTGTCAGACATGCAGGAAATCGAGGCGTGAGGAGAGGAGCTGTCACTCTTGAACATCTCAGTAAAGACCTAACTAGGCCTTGAATAGCTAATATTAGCTGTGATTTCTCGCAGAGGTAAATCATGAGTTTAGGTTTTTGTTTCTGAGAGACAGAAAATGCCTGTTTTTACACCCAATTTTTAAGGAAAAACACAGTTTCCACAGTTGAAATCGTGTGATTTTTTTTTTTATAGCTCTAATCCCTCTCCCCCATGCATAAAGGCATTGATGGGCTTACTGCTTTAAGCAGCCCTACGAAAAAAAATCACTGCATCGTTTTTAAACTTTTAATCTCAATATTGTCCCCTGATTTGTCCTATCTTAACAGGTAGTTTAGGTCAATATTTGTTATATGGGAAATACATTAAAATCATCTGCAATGTAAAATGACGGATAAAAGTTGTGTCTTTTACCTAAGCATTTAGGTTATGACGTTGACTCCCTAGTGAGTTTGTTAGCGTTTACAAAAGTAGACACTGTGATTAAGGGTCATGTTTTAATTTCTATTAATGTTTCCTTTCCCATACTTGTACCTTCCAGATACTGTATTTTAAAATAATATTGGAATGGGATATTTAGTATGCATAGCATTATGCCCTGTTTTAGATCTATTTCTGTTTACCCTGTTACATTCATTTAATAATAACAATATTAACTTCTCCGAAAGGTTTTAAGAGACAAGAGAACCCGAAACTTGAGCATGTTTTAGCTTTTAATATTTGAACAAAAACCATCCATCTACCAAAACAGATTCCTTGCCTTTTATAGCTTACGGCTGTAATGAAGACAATACATCACTTTTGGAATAATTGCTTGAATTACTATTGTCTTTGAATGGCCCACTTGGGCTGATGTCACTGGTAGAAACTGAAGTCTTGTTCCCTCAATCCTTAGTTGTATTTTGCACATATCAGTGACTATAGCAATATGATAAGTTCTAAATGTAAAGCCTGAATATTTAATGAAAAGAGAAATGATGATTAAAAACAGAGCCAAGGCCAATACATGGGAAGTGTGGTGTGCTATTTGGAAAGAGTTACCCCTCTTTACGTACAGCTCCATGCTTAGCCTTTCCAGTCAAGAGCATCAAACCAGCTTCTTCACTGCAGCAGCAGCAAATTATTTGACATACTTAGAGCTGACGCTCAGCCAATTCACATGAGGTATCTAGCCAAGCATTCACCCTGGGTAGGTGGGAACAAATTGCAAAATTGTGATAGCATCACCATTATACCAGAACAACTCCCCACCCCTTTCTCTCAAGATTGTTCTTAGCATCTGGAGGTAGCCATAGCTTCTGGAAAAAACATTTGGGTCTTAGCAGTACTGGCTATGCTGGCTTGCTGTGCAATAAATTATTGGCTTCATTCTAAGAAATATTTACAGATATTCCTCCCTCCCATGGTGGTTAGAATTAAATGAAATAAGCCATACAAAATGCTCAACACAGAGTCCAATATACACTCAGTGATTATTACTTATTATTATGATCATATTTAGTCTTTTTTTAATTAGATTGAATCTTTCTTTATATTCACTCTTCCAAATCTTTTGCCTAGAGTAATAACAGTTAATATTTATCATGAGAAAATATTTGTACATTTCTTTTATCTTTAGTTGAACGTGTGTGTTAGCTCAACTCAGTGGTTCTGTTTGCCATTAAGCAAATGATATCCTTCTAGAAGCCTTTTCTTTAAAATAAACATCATTGCTTTAAGCCTTCTTGGGGTAATCAGTGAGAGTGAATAACTTTCAGTTCAGTTTGAACCCAAAACTAGTCACATATAATTTGGAAGTAATTGATTTTATGCCTTAAATTTAAGCTGCATTAAAAAATTAGACCAGGCATGTTTGTTCCTTTTTCAAAGTGGGTGGAATTGTGCAGAAGAGGAAAGGAAAAGCACAGCCTGGTGAGTTCTATCTTGAAATTATCTTGGTTGAATTGGGTTGTGGTTACACCCTGTGCCTCCTCTCGTTTTTCTAGAAGACGATTGGAAATGCTTATTAACATTCATCATTGTTGGCTTAACATGATTTTACTTTTTGTCTACTTCAGTTGAAATGGATAGTCTTTCTGAACTGTCCCAGCAAGGCGCCAACCATGTCAACTTTGGCCAGCAGCCGGTCCCAGGGAACACAGCCGAACAGCCTCCATCTCCTGCGCAGCTTTCCCATGGCAGCCAGCCCTCTGTCCGGACCCCTCTTCCAAACCTGCACCCTGGGCTTGTATCAACGCCCATCAGTCCTCAATTGGTCAACCAGCAGCTGGTGATGGCTCAGCTGCTGAACCAGCAGTATGCAGTGAATAGACTTTTAGCCCAGCAGTCCTTAAACCAACAATACTTGAACCACCCTCCCCCTGTCAGTAGATCTATGAATAAGCCTTTGGAGCAACAGGTTTCAACGAACACAGAGGTGTCTTCCGAAATCTACCAGTGGGTACGTGACGAACTGAAACGAGCAGGAATCTCCCAGGCAGTATTTGCACGTGTGGCTTTTAACAGAACTCAGGTTAGTTTTGTTCTCTTTGTACGTCATTCATTCCTCTCTTGCTTTTCTCTCTCTTCTTTCTTAGTCCCATTTATTCTCATGTTTATACTTTGACTCTATACCAGCATTTTATTCTGATCATATTGACTTCCTGGTGGTGCTTAAATTTTACCGCTTTTACCCCACCAGATGCCTCGTCTTCCAAGGGAAAGCTGTGAGCAGGTTGATCCAGATTCAGGGGCCTTGAAAGAATAAATTAATAACAAAAATATTTTATATTGGCATTACCTATGCTTGTATATTATAGAATCATAAACTGTTAGTATTTGAAGGTTGAGAAAATTTTATGACTTGCACAGGGTCATTGGTGGGATTCTAGGCTTCTAGCCCAACGTCCTTTCCATGTTACCACTTGCCTTAGTTTTCTACGGCTGCTATTACAAATATTCCACAGGTGAGTGGCTTTAAAGAAGAGAAATGTATTTTTTCACAGTTCTGGAGACTAAAATCCAAATCAGGGTCTTGGCTGTGCTGATTCCCTCTGTGGTCCTCTCTCCTAGTTTCTGGTGACTGCTCCTAATCCTTGGCATTCCTGGGCTCATAGAGTCATTTACTTTGGTCTTCAAAATGGCGCCTTCCTTCTCTGTGTGTCTTTCCCTGTCCTGTTCTTTTGATAACACACCACTCGGATATGACTACCCACCAATAGTCATGGGTCACCTTCCCAGAAACAGAAGCAGAGCCTGAGACAAAATGGAATCTGCCTCTGGCTTTAAACCAGCTCCCTACTTTCAAGTGCCTTGATTTTAGGGCTCCTGCACATAACCTCCTGGGTAAACTCCTCCTACAGTCACATTCTTGGCTCCACCCTTATTTGCTGAAAGTGGCTTTTGGGCAAAGACCAGGCTACTAGGGGACCAGGGCCTGTTGGTTTCACGCAGCCAGAGGCCCCAGTCCGTATGATTGTGAATGGGAAGAAGTCAATATTACATTCTCAGGCACGTAGAAGCAGGAGCTTGTAACAAAATGGAGTCTGCTCCTAGGCCAAAAAAAAAAATAAAAACCAAACCCGTTGCTGTAAATTCGATTCCAATTCATAATTGACCCTATCAGACAGAGTAGAGCTGCCCAATAGGGTTTCCAGGGAGCAACTGGTGGATTCAAACTGTCAAGCTTTTGGTTAGCACCCAAGCTCTTAACCACTGCACCACCAGCATTCCACTCCTAGGCCAGCCACCCTAAAGAAGCCAGACACCTAAGCTCACATCCCTCCTGCAACTTAAAAAAGAAAAATTTGGTGGAATGGGGAAGGGCTCAATAGCAGTTTCTAGCATTTAATCCTGTGTGACCAGTTTGAGAAAACAATATGGCCTATTAACATAAAATGCTTCTTAGCTTGGTCCTCTCCCCTCTTGACATTATTGTTGATATTCTTCCAAACCTCATAGTCTAGACCAAGGGTCAGCAAAGCTTTTCTGTAATGGGCCTGATAATGAATATTTTAGCCTTTCAGGGCCAGAGGATCTCTGTCAAAACACTGTGATCTTTCAATACAGTTATTTACAAAATAGGTGACGGGCTAGGTTTGGTCCATAGGCCTTAATGTGTAGGCCTCTATTCTGGACTTCTCACTGAGATCTGTCTGTGTATACTCCTGCTGTTCACACCTTTGTCCTCCTGGGCAAATTCCTATGAAGATACTATCAGCACAGAAGATGATTTAGAAGGGCATGGAGAAAATATGATAGATGAGAAGTCATAAGATAAAGAAATTTGAGAGTCCTAAACGTCTTTTGATTGTATTACGCTGTAAATGTGAAAAAAAAAAAAAATTTTTTTTTTCTTCATTGTTTGGAAACAAACCTGATATATATGGTATTTATTTTTAGCTCAGGCACACTAAAAAAAAACTAAAAGAACATGTAACTTTGATTAGAATGAGGACATTATGTCCTTTCAACTTTCTTGGTTTACCACTGTTCTTTTGTTAACTGTTCTTTGTATTTTGGGCTTTTTTTTTCTTTTTTTCTTTTTTGCCTAACTCATACTTTTCTCTTATATTTAAGTTATTTTGTTACATGACTGTGAGACTAAAATCCTGGGACAAAAATAATCTAGTATTAATTCCTTGTTGGCAGAGTTTCCATACCTAGGAGAATCCCAGCTGTGATTTATTTTTGGCTTGCCTTAACTAGATTGGGAGTTAGGAGACCTGACAAAGCCCTTAACTCAGTGTTGTTTTCAGTTTCTTCACCCATTTTTTTTGTACATTATTTGTCTCTTTTTAAAAGGGTAATTGCAGAAGGTTATGTCTCAGGTTAAAATTCTATGGTTTTACTTCTGTCTTTTTACAACTTAAAAAAAAGAAGTGTTCAGTAATAGCTGGTACAGATAACACCTGTGTCCAGTTAGGAATAGTTATTTAAAAAATAGAATGGATGAATGAATGAATCAAAAATCAACCCTCTAGATACTCCTGTTTCTGGTAGCATTCCCTTTTTTTTTTTTAAATAGCAGTAACTATCAGTAGTTCTTTGTACTGGCCAAAAAAAATAGACGAGTCTCTACTTCAAAGTTTAATAAATATTTGTTGAATTGAATTAAAAGCCCACAAAGATAATATTGAAATGGATATAAATGACCTACAGATTTACTGATAAGCACTTTAAAAACTGAGCAGCAAATAGTTATTTCTTGAAGCACTGAGGAAAGTTCATATGATGAAGACTAGCAAGAATTGGGCTGAGGGAGATGAAGGTGAAGTCACCACCCATCAGTGCAGTTTTTCTTCTTTTGGGTTACGATGTTACAGCCATGACTGTGGAGAGCTGGCCATTTGTTCTGCCTTTGGTTCTCACATTGACAAATTCCAGGAATATCTGTAGGATTTGTTATTGGAAGAAAGGCAAGAGTCTCTATTAATCCCTTTGAAAAGATAGTTATCTCTGTGGTTAACGTCAAAAAGAGTGACTTTATTTTTATGAGGAGGAAAGTAGAATGAAAACCTGGTACAGCTTGATACAGAGCCCTGTAAGAATAGCCCGTTTAGAAAGTCATCACCAAAACATTATTTGGGGGCCTGGGTGATAAAGGGGCTTGATTTACTTGGTAAGTGGTACTCTTAGTATAAGTGGATGTTGGGCCATATATGAAGCCACTGGGTTTAAATAAAGAGTCATTTTCTATGTATACAGTTGTTCAGTTTTTGAGAACTAGCTTTTGCACACGCAAGCATGCATGTATTTTGGGTGGTCATACTTAAAAACCTGTACACACACGCGCACACATACACACAGCTGCATTTATTTTAATGATTATACATTCATATGAATGCATGTAGTGTGTTTATTTCAAAGTGTATGCATTTCAATAAAAGCAGGTGCAGAGAGAGAGTGTATGGTGTGAGTGCGGAGTACGAAAATACACACGCTAATGCATATGTATAGACACAGAGCTCTGCAGAGTTAGATTGCACATGACACATTTGTGTGCACTTATTACAATGTGCAATCCCAGCCCCAAGTTAAAAAAACATTAATGTCAAATACATACATACAGATCCAAGTTCTATGATTGGGTAAAGTCATTGTGTCCTCGAAATAGTATGTGAAAACATTAATAGAGAACGCTGATACGAGTTGAGAATGTTTTAGTCATTGACAGCTCTGCATAACTTAAAAATCCTGGGTTTCATGTTTTCATTCTAAATTGGAGACTTTTTTGCATAATCTTAATAGGGTCTCCTACATTAAAACATAACCCTCTCAAGACTTTCCACATGGGACTGGTTTTTTTTTTTTTTTTTTCAGTCTACCTTCTCTGAAATTTATGGTGTTTATATAATTATTTGTTTTAAGGAAAATTTCCCTTCTGAATTGATGGGCATATGTTCTTTAATTGCTATTGAAGATAGCAGCTTTTAGCACATGCCATTCATTCAGTTATGCTTACTCGATGTCTTTTTAATGGAAACCTATGGCTAGAAAGAATTGCCAAAGCATCCAAGATTTATACTTTTCGCTTCACCTCTCTGTAATATTGGTCTTTAAAGGTTGTGATTAGAAGAAAATACATTCTTTAGTGCCTTTTTTTTTTTATTAAATAAAACCCAGGGTTTAACTCTGATCCCGTTCTGTAGCTTTTTTCTCTTTTTCTCCCCCCTCCTCTTGTCTTTGGCACACTTTATTTTCCAGTAAAATGAAGAATGAAGATGGATTATTCAAAACTGATAACAGTAATGGACCATCATGTAATGTTTTATTGAATTTGAGTTCTGTAAATTATGTGGTAGAGAGAAATTTGCCTGCTTAAGTATAACAGAAATTGCTACTGTGTTCCTATAATTCTTCACGGTGTAATTTAAGAAAAGTCCACTATCCATATCACTATTGAATAAAAGGCAAAAAAGGTGCTATTACCCCGTCGTGACAGCTCTCGTTTAGCCTACCAAACGACAAAGATAAATGTGTCTGCTTATAACTTATTTGGCATGAGTCCAAGGTAGTAGGCGGAGTTTGAAAATAATCTTTCACCTGGCCATATGTGATTAAAAATTCACCAAAAAATGGAGGCAAGTAGCCTTGAAGAATGTTTTATCTATTTTCTTTTTAGCGGGGAGGTTTCATCAAATCATGTTTTCCTTCTGAGATCTTTGAAGTTCCATGAAGCTGATAAAATCTATTTGAATCAGTGATTATGTTCAAAGAGGAGACAAACGGGAGGCCAGACAGGCTTTTTGTTCAGATTGGCAGTCTCTTTCGCTTATCTGCTGTTTTAAAGAATTCATAATTAGCTTTTGGAAGTACTGATAATATTTATTGAAGGTTTCTTTCTTTCTTTCTTTTGCAATTACTAATGAATTTTGCTTGTAATAACTCGTAAACTCTTTTTGGAATGTAGAAAAAGGTTTAGGAATTCATCAGTAAATTCTTTAACTAAAAAAAAAAACAATTCTCACTTAACCACTGTGTAACTACAGTGCTAAGCAACTTTATGTTTTCATATATAGAGCACACATCTAATTATTTGTAAAATGTGAAGTCCCAATGAAAGGCAGCTTCTCATTTCCAATAAAATTAGTATTCATGACATGCTGGTAACTTCCTAAATAACATACAAGTTATCAAGTTCTTCTCTTCAGAAACAAGAATGACTAATGAATTTTGTTTGAGTTCAACCATACCGAAAAAACCAAGACCAAACCCATTGCAGTTGAGTCGATTCCAGCTCATAGCAACCCTGTAGAGTTTCCAAGGAGCGCCTGGTGGATTCGAACCAGGTTAGCAGCCATAGCACTTAACCACTACATCACCAGGGTTTCCATTTCAACCATAGGTGCACAATATTTGGTTTGTGTTTTAATCCTGGTATTTCAGCATGTTCTGTGAGATGGCGAGTAAGGCATGTGAGGACCTTGAAATAACTTTTTTTTTTGAAGAATTTTTGGGAAAAGATCTCTCTTGATATCCACCCATGGGGGATTAAAACAAATGAGCTGGACCTAACTTGGCAAGTTTGTACTGTATTTTCAGTTGTGGGAAATGGGAAACAGGCCACATACATCTTGAATCCATAAATACGGCTATTCAAGTAACAATGACCTGACTGGGGCGGAAATATACATTGCCATATTTGGGTTCTGCTAGTAATCATTTTGCGTCCAAAATTATTCTAAAGGGACAAAAAAATATTGGTAATTAACACACTCTAACCAAACGTTTTCTAACAATATTTTCAAGCATTTCCACCAGGGGGCACTCCCCTCATTGAAAGCTCTGGGCCAAAAAAAAAAAAACCCCAAAGGTTTCTAAAACACCTGAGACTGTCTACACTGGCCACTTTATAGCTCTTTCAGCATTCAAGGGCTTGAAACATCACTTCAGAACTTCAGCATATTCACGGCAGAAAAGCTGCCATTGATCCATTAGAATAATTTTTAAGAGGCAACAAAATACTTTGCCCCTAAAAAACTCGCATGCTCAAATGGGAAGTCACGCCAATGTCAAAATATGGGTGGAGAGGTTTCTAAATTCTCCACACAGTGCCATGCTTGCTTTCACTTTAAGCCATGCCGGGGCGACTTAGTCCCTTGTTAGCAAGACTTCAGAGAGAATATTATTATGTGTTTGCTCTTCTCACTATAGCTCACTGCTGTCTCAGGAAATATTTCTAATAGAAATATATGATATGTTATTGAAGATTTATAAATGTCTAGTTTCAAGTTTCCCAAATACAGTAACACCCTGAATATATATAGGATCTCTTTTGGCCTAATCTTTTTTTTTTTTTTAATTAACAATTAACATAGATAAATATCTCACAGAATGCCCTATAGCTTTTCATTGAAGGCCCACCCTAAGTACTTCTGGTTACCATTAGAATTTACCTGTGGGCAGCAGATATTGTTTTTAAGTTGCTATCGCTAGTTTGCAATTTTTCCTTTCTTCTCGTGGTTTGTGTACAGTGAATTAGTCCACTTAGTTAATATTTATCAAACACTTTCATCGTAGGCCTTCTGCTGGGGTAACAAAAATGCAAGATTATTATATTCAAGGGATTTATATTATACTTATAACAGGAGCCCTGGTAGCGCAGTGGTTAAGTGCTTAGCTGCTAACTGAAAGGTTGGAACACACCAGCCTCTCCATGGGATAAAAGACTTGGCGACCTGCTACCATAGAGTATAGTCTAGGAAGCCCTGTGGAGCAGTTCTACTTTGTCCTATAGGGTCACTATGAGTCGGATCGACTTGAGGGTACACAAAACAATGTAATATACTGTGTATGTTGGGTCCGTGTGTCTCTTTTTTTTTTTGAGACCTGTATTTTTTGGTTTTATTATGGCATAGGAAAAACAAAGTCAGTCTAGTTGTTTGACCTGGTGCAATTAAATAGCTGGATGATTGCCTGTTTGAATTTTAATTAAGTTGGATGTATGTTTTCTCTTGTGTAGACACAGTTGCAACGTCACTCATCAGTATCACAAATGAACGGTCTTGTGCCTTTCATTGTTCAGTTTCTTTCTGGTGAAACTGAAAGTTGAGGTCGTTTCCAGTTTTATGGGTTGCAATAGACTGAGTGAGAAATGTCTTTAAAATTTACTCCTAAGCTCCGGGAACCTGTTGGAGGTTCTTTTTTAAAATAGCAGGCTAGAAATTATTTTTAAGGAGCCCTGGTGGTGCAACAATGAAGCACTCAGCTGCTAATCAAAAGGTTGGCAGTTCAAACCCACCCAGCAGTTTCATGGGAGTAAGGCCTGGCAATCTGTTTCTGTAAAAGATTACAGCCAAGAAAACCCTGTGGCGCAGCTCTCCTCTGTCACGTGGGGTTGCCATGAGTCAGAACTGACTCAGCGGCACCCAACAACAACAACGACAACAAATAGTTTCTAAAATGGACAGTGATTTTGTACTGTCTGTACCTAGCTGTTATAATTTGGTCAGTATGGTGCATTATCACTGAGGAACTGGAAACAAAGCTAGGTTTGCACTTTGAGGAGACCATGAAAATACCTGAGTTTTCATGGAGCTTTACTTCCCCAAAATGTACCTTTTGACCATTTTCACTGGTTATTGGAAAGTGAGATTTGCAATTTGCATAGAAACCTTGATAAAATTTTGTTCTGATCTAAATTGTGAGAAGCTGATACTCTGACCAGGATAGAAAGCAAATGTCTTAGTGTTCCAGGCACTATTTCATGTACAAGACTGAAGAGACAAGGGCTGCTCAGCCCTTACAAAATGGACAGAAAATCTTATCTTTCTGTTTCATATTCAGCACAGTGGGGGAAACCACCTATTTGGAGAACCATTCTTCTAAAAGTTAAAAAAATTAGTTATAAGTTAATCTTCTCTTTTTTGGAGAGAAAGGCACCTAACAGGAGTTATCAAATGGTTTGTAAATTTCTTCAGTCATTAATAATGATTCTTAGCACCTAAATTGATAAGATTGTTTCACAACCTAGAAATTTTGTAATTATAGGAAAATTGAGCAGATTTTCTTTCCCTTGGCATGCTATGACAGACTTTTGAAGTATGGAAAAGTGGTTATGTATTTTAAATTTTACCTGTGGTTTCTGAAGTTCAAAATTTCAACTTGTTCCCCTGGGGTATATATAGCAAAATACTATTTGGAGTTATTTGGGGGAGTCCCTTGTGATTTCCTTTGAATGGTAAATTGAAAGAGACATTTGGTGTCATTGACTTTAATACTGTGAAACCTGTGAGAGCCGGAACTTGGTGGGACTGCCTTGTTCTTCCAGGACTCGCAAGTTTTCTGCCTTTGACAGGGTGCAATCTTACCACTTTTCTATCGCCCTGTATTAGTGGAAAATATTTGAACTCTCCTTCTCTGACAAGTTTCCGCCTTAGGCAGGTTCTGGCTGTCACAGGTTTTACTGTAATTTAATATTAAGGAATAACTTAAAATATTGCCTGAATCTCTGGTGATGCTCTAGTAGTCTTTGTTTTAATGTGTTACAATTCATTTTCTGGTATTTTCTTTGGAAGTTCTACTATGTCTCTAGAAATGGCTTTGTATCTTTAGATATTGGGCTGTTGGCATTCCACTGTCTTTGTTTAGCAAGCTTGAGAAGTAGACAGTTCGTTGCTGTTGTATTACGAGGATTTCATTTATTCTTAACTTCCCTCGATTGTCTCTCTGTGAAAGATTTCATGGCAAGTTAAGCTACTCAAAGGAAGGAGACCAATTAGGCAGTTTCAGTTTATGTTATATGTAAAGCAGGTGCTTAATAAAATTAAGAATACAATTGAGGCTCTCTCCTCTACTACTTCAGTTGTAACTAATATATTCCTATGCAGAATTAATGCCTCTGACTGTTCATTTTCTAAACAGAGTAGAAAGGAAAAGGGAAGGATCGTTGATGGCTTGGCAAAGCCAGGGAGCAGGCTTACGCTGTGCCTTTCTTTCCCTGTAGGGCTTGCTTTCAGAAATCCTCCGAAAGGAAGAGGACCCCAAGACTGCATCCCAGTCTTTGCTGGTAAACCTTCGGGCTATGCAGAACTTCTTGCAGTTACCGGAAGCTGAAAGAGATCGAATTTACCAGGACGAAAGGGAGAGGAGTTTGAACGCTGCCTCTGCTATGGGTCCTGCCCCCCTGATAAACACACCTCCCAGCCGTCCTCCACAGGTGAAGTCACCTTTTCCACCTTGCTGTCTATGTTTGTCTTTCTTCTTCTTTTTGCCTTTTTTTTTAATGCTTAAGGAAGAATATGACAGTAAATTGATGGATGAGTAGATAGCTGGATATATATAAAAAAAAAAAAAAAATCCCATGGAGTTGCTTGAGGAGAATTTGATCCCAGGTCACTGCCTCTGATTGAAAAACAATAAGCTACTAATTAAATACAGGAAAGAAACTTACTTTGTGTGTCTTCATTGCCTTGGTTCTTTGGGTGAGGGAAGTTGTCTTTAAATGGGATATTTGTCTCCACTGCTGTTATTAAGTCAAGGAATATTTTAAACTCAATAGGAAAAAAAAAAGTAAAGTCAATTTTATCTCCACCAGTTTAGAACTGCCATTTGAATAGTAAGGGGGAAAAAAAAAAACGTAATTCCGTTTGTATTTATGCTTTCCAATACGAACTGCAGCTGGTACCAATTACATATCATCTCGTTTGTAATCTTTCATAATTAAGTTTAATACAATCCTTGAAGGCAGTTTTAAATACGGCTGATAAAGAATTCCGTCCATATTCCCAGAAATGGGCACATTCTCTATTTCTCCAAATTTTTGCAGTTTTTAGGAAGAAGAAAAATCACCGTACAGGTAACTGTGTTTGTACATCTATTTTATTATTATATTTTACTCAAAGTTTAAAGTGTATAACTATCATGAGAATTTGAGAAATTCCTTTTCAGCACAAACTATCAGGTAGAGTTTGACGGGGTGTTAGACTCAAAATCCACAAGCAAGTGTAGTTTCCTAACACATTTAATTTGTGGCAGACATCACTCTTAAAAATACGGTCAGGTAAAACTGGACTGGAAAAAAATTGAATATGGAATACAAACTCTCAAAGTACAGTATTCATAAACAATAGGGTCATAATGAAATTGTTTTGATGTTCTTTTTATCAATAGTAAAAAAATCACCACACATTTGTAAGTGTGGAAATACGGAAAAATCTCATTCAACACTAAAGACGAAACTGCTGAAAATGCTCCATAAACAAGGAATAGACAGAACATTCAGCTACTTGTTGAGGGGCTTAAACTCCTTATTACCATGTTCTGAAACCATCTGCTTTTTAGAAATATCACAAAACTTCATCTTATCCATTTTATTTAATGTAAACCAATCTGGTCTTGATGTCTATAGGAGCAGACTGTAAGGAAATCATTGTTGTATTGTGAATAAGAAATTTATGTTTAGAGTGGCTTCTCTATACGTATATATTCACCTGCCTGTGCACACACAATTACTGAGTTTGATCAGTAAAATATATCTTAAGATAAAGAGTGAGGAACTCTTTACGTATATGTGTGTGTGTATATACACATATCTAACCAAACCCCTTGCCATCAAGTCGATTCTGACTCATAGCGACCTACAGGACAGAGTGGAATGGCCCTGTAGGGCTTCCAAGGCTGTAATCTTTACAGAAGCAGACTGCCACATCTTTCTCTCATAGAGTGGCTGGGGGGTTGGAACTGCCGACCTTTCTGGTTAGCAGCCAAGTACTTAACCACCATGCCACCAGGGCTTTTATAAGAGTGATTAAGTAAAAGAACTCGATTTTTGACTTGGTTTAACGCTTTATTTGCAATTCGGGTAGCTAAGGGTTAATATGCACACCCTCACTAGGTAACTTTGCTCTTATAGTCATCACTGAAGGGCCTGTGGGCAGAGAGTTATTTTACTCATTAATCTGCAATACTAACAAAAGGATGGCTTACTTAAGACGAGTATGAACTTCAGTGTTAAGCTTCTTTTTTTTTTTTTAAATCTATTTAATTGCTTGACTTAGTGGTTCCTTAGTACAGCTTTTGTTTTCTAATTTTTCCAGGATTTTAACACTTTTATTCTTCAAATGTGATTCCGCAGTCCTTATTCATCAAGCTTTTGTTTAACCAAAGTTATTTTAAGTTTTATTATTAAGTGATACATCTTTTCACATACTGTTAAGATACTAACGGGTAGTATATCTATATTTAAAGATCATGTCTGTTGATATATGCATATAATTTATTTTGACCTCAATTACTGATGAGCTGATGGAGCTACCTTTAGCTATTCTCAAGAGGGGTTGAGATCAAACCCTTAGCCAGGGGAATTAGTCAAAGATGAATATATGAGGTATGTAGATATTTTTAGTGAAACTTGCAAAGAAAAAACTGCTATTAATGCAGTATTGCAGGCCATCTAAACAAATTCCAGAGTGATTATCTGATATGTGTGTATATGTGTATAATTTTATTTTATTGCTCTAACATAAATCTTTAAAGTGCCTTACTTGCCTCACTGAGAATCTCTTTGCATTACTTAATATTATTATAGTAGAGCTCACTACCAATTTGTTCCCATTTTATCCTTTAACAGTGATCTGATAAATTAAATTTTAAGAAATTCTTAATGTATTAAAAGTATTATCAGTGAAAAATGAGTGCTGTAGATTTGGGAAAACGTATTATAAAACAGTCGAATTAGTACTGTTTTGCAACAGATGAAATCAAGTGCTTTAAAATTGGAGCCAGTACACCACATGTGAGGCTTTAGTATGTTTATGACAAATGACCAAAATGCAAGAACAAAAATGGAGGAAACCACAGATAAAGAAACGAGACTGACTATAAAATTTTGTCCTTTTAAATTTTATCAGTAAGAGAAAAAACCAAAAAAACCCGTTGCCGTCGAGTCGATTCTGACTCATAGTGACCCTATAGCAAGAAAAGGCTATGTGATATTTCACGTTTCATTTCCTCCAAAACAAAGAGGATTTGAAACATTATTTGCTTTGGGACTTATCTCAAGCTTATGCTGGCCCTGAACCTGATTGCTTTCTAAAGAGCTGTGTGTTGTAGGCAGAGGCCCTTGGTGGCTCACAGAAGACTCAGCTCACCTTTAGACCTGAGAGAGACTGGATTCCTATCCAGCTTCTTTCTATCGTGGAGTTTAGGCCACACACAGAGATGGTTTGGAATGCCCCCTAGGGCTTCTGGTTTTAGTCAGGCCCCAGGTGTAGCTTCTAGGAATAGCTCACCTGGTTACTTGACCAGTCACAGGAGTCACCAAAAGTTTGGGCAGTCCCCACCTAGGTGAGAACCGTCCTGTGCAGACTCACCCCCTGTACTCCTGCAGGGGCAGCTGTGCCACGTGCTTTGTCTTGTGGCTGGAGCAGACCTGTTTGCTTAAAGCACATTTGCACAAGTTACATGCTTCATGCAAGAAATAAGAGTACGTTGCATTTGATAACGATTCAGTTTTCTGAGCACCTTCACCTACATTAATTCACTGACTCCTTCTACCGACATTTTGGTATGAGAAAAACAAGAACAGCAAGTTTAAGGTTTAGTCACAGCTTTCAGATTCCCCGTTTAAGTCTGTTGCTCTTTCGTCTGCGTCAAGCTACTTTCCCAAATGTAAACAAACTTACTTTAGAATGAGGAAAATGAGACTTGTGGACCTTTTCTGTTTGTCACAGAGGATAGGAAGTTTTATTGTTAGATTAGGGTGAATAACACTTGCGAGAACATTCTCCTGATAGAGGACATTAAATGTTTGGCAGATGATCCATGTTGGTAGACTTCGTATAACCTGGCATCGCTAAGAGTGTGGGAAAAATAGCCCCTTCCAACACTTTGGTTCCATGAGAATATCTGGGTGAACCCAATACCCCCAAAGTCCCTTGGTCTTAAAGATTTCTGTCTGTGCTTAACAGATTTTCCAGATGACTTAATAAAAGGGATTTTATTAATAATAATTAATTACTGTTTTCTGGCAGCTGTCTTTTACGTAGGTCAGTTTTAATACCTTAGGTATATGAGGAAACCCTGGTGGCATAGTGGTTAAGAGCATGGCTGCTAACCAAAAGGCTGGCAGTTCGAATCCACCAGGAACTCCTTGGAAACCTTGTGGGGAAGTTCTACTCTGTCCTGTAGGTTCACTAGGAGTCGGAATTGACTCAACGGCAATGGATTTGGTTTTTTTGGGTTTTTACCTCAGGTATGTACTTAAAAAAAAAAATTTTTTTTAATTTTTTTAGTATGTACTTATGCTGGTGCTCTTGATGCGTGGCTTTTGTAGTTAATTTCTGATGCTTTCGAAAACCTATAATTATCAAGTTATAACTTCTCAATGACTTACATAATTCACTTTTGTTTTTTATATCTCTGTGTAATTCTTTAGTTTCTTCTACAGGAAGGTGTGATATTCTGTACCAGTGCTTTAGAAAAATGTGCAAAGTTCATGTACGAAATATATAATTTGGTAGATGCGCCTTTGTGTCTCTTTACAACAAATTCTTCTTTAATATGGTGAGACATAGGTTCATCTCGGTTTCAGATTCATTTACAGGCAGGAACTTACTTAACACTTAATAAAAGTTTTATTTGTTATAGATCCCTTAAATGGCATTGTTTTAAGATCTCTCTTAATATACTTGTGAAATACTCCCCATTAATTGCCATTTTGTAAAAAAGCTAGAGAGTGTTTAAAGGTCTAGACTTGGGACATAATTAATATTGTTCCTACAAATCGAGAAAAGAAGTCTAAAAGAAAAAATAAATGAGAGGACTATAATACTCAAGACAGTATCATCAGCACATAGAAATTTGAGAGTAGAGATTATTTTCCATCACCAATAAGAATGCCTCAGATTAGTACAGTTGTTACATTCCTAAGAAAACATTTACAGTTTGCATATTTTTAAAAATAATGATAAAACCATTAGCTGCTAAAAACTGGAGATTAATAAGCTAGATTTAGCAAAACCCAAAACCAAGCCCAATGCCATCCAGTCAGTTCCAACTCATGGCGAACCTATATGACAGAGCTTGCCACATAGGGTTTCCAGGAAGTGGCTGGTGGACTCAAACTGCTGACCTTTTGGTTAACAGCTGAGCTCTTAACCACTGCCCCACCAACCCTCCTTGATTTAGCAGAAGGCCACCAAAAAGCAGATTCAGCATGTTTTTAAAAAATAAGAATTTTTCCAAGTTAAGAAGGTCCATGTAATGACATGATTTTTTTTTATGGATATAGCACAGTGGTTTCAAAGATAAACACTAGCATCAGACAGACTTAAGTTCAGATCTCAGCTTTTTCCCTTGGACAAATTGCTTAGCCTGTTTTTATGAAGATTTTCTCAGTTTTTAAATGGTGGTGATAGTAGTACCTACATAGAGCTATCGTGCAGGTTACAGAGAATAGTGTACGTTAGCACGATGCCCAGCGCATAATAAACAACTAATAAATGTCAGCCTTTATTATTATCATAATTATTATGAAAACTCTATAACATTTTCATTTTGTGTGTGGGACCTATGTGCTTGTGGGCAGTTCTCCCAGCATCAAGGAATAGCAAGCGTATTCACCAATGAGGACCATGATAGACTCCATTTTTATGTAACCTAAAAGTATGATTGGATGCAGTCTACCATCCATGAAAGAAGCTAAATAGAGTTTTCATGGAAAATTTGTGTTCTTCTGCACAATTTTTAGTGGAATACAGAGCAGGGGGCTAGTGCTGCACCCTGTCCCCATGTGGGAGGGTAGAAAGTTGAATCTCCAATTCTTAACTACTTCCCGGCGCCGCTGTAATAATGGAGTAGAACGCCCTACCTTGATAAAAGCTATTTGGAAAGCAACTGCGTTTATTTTACCTCCTGTGCTATTTGTGGAGAAGAGCTGAAGAGTAGTTTGTTTTGCCTGGAATGAACTACTTTATGAATTTTAATGTGTGATATAATATTAAAAGCTAAACCAGGATTAAAGAAGATTTTTTTTTGTTCTAAGCTAAAATAGTACTTAGTAGACTGAGGTATAAAAGATTTTTGTTTCCACTTTTACCTGGGGAAAAATTCAGCTTTCATAGTTTTGAAAAGCTGTCCAAGTCAGTTCCCCTTAAGCAATAGCTTGTGTTTAGGAAAAAATGTGATATCAGAACTCTAATAGCTTACCTCTGATAAGATGTGTTTCTGGGCCAACAAGGTGGTAAAGAAGAGCATTTCTAAATAGTTTTTAAATGAGTGATAGATATTTTCTTATTTTATATTTTATAAAAGTTGTCCTCACATGCTTTTTTTTTTTTTTAATGTTTCATGTATACTTGGTTGTCACTTTTTTGATTTTTGTTTTTTACTAGGAAAGGATTATTTGACTTTTTTTTTTTTTTAGTGATTGAAAATGCTTGCTTTTTTGGCTAGAGTTGTAATTGTTTTATTAAAAAAAAAATTAAACCAAGGACATTTTCAGGAACAAAATTCATAGGGTTGAAACAAATAATTCACCTCGAAGAGAAATCCTTAAGCATAATTTTTACCAAAGAATGGAAGTTACTTTTAAAACACGCCAAAACGAAGTTTTCAAAGCCTGCTCTCTTAAATATTGCTAAGCAGATTGCTACCAAGGAACTATTTCTTCCAATGCACTGGACTTCATGCCCTCATTTCCATAACATTCAATTTTCAAAGCGATTGAAATGGCTTTTCTTTTCTCTTTCATTTAAGCACTGAGAAAAATAGGTATTAAAAGGGACCCCATGGGGTGATCAAATCTATCCCTCTGCCTCAAAGCAAGACCACCCCAGAGCAAAGTTGTGAATCTCACCAAAGCAACTTTGTAGGCAATTTATGGTAATGCGTTAACTCTTCTGGCTCCTAAAGTGATGTTTAGCAGATTATTGCTTCAAAGCCCTGTGTGCGTTCTTAGTGGCCTCCAGTCGTTCATATACCTCCGTGAGGGCCCTCGCTTACCAGAGTCACAGAGCTAGAAAGGGAACTCTGGAATCTTCTGGCCTAGTCTCTTGTTACTCGCATCTCCATTTTATAGTTTAGGAGAGGCAAACGACGCCCAGAAAAAGTTTGTCAGTTGTCCAGCCTTCTTGTCATCATGTCAGGCCTGTGGCATAACCATTTCACAGTGTTATCCTTTTAGTGTTTAGAAGGGTAGTGTCACATCGGAAGAATATAGCTGCCTCCTCAAGATAAGCGAGAGGTGACATATTTTGCTAACTGGCTAGATTTAGAAGGATTCTGAAGATACATTTTAAAGGAAACTCACTTACTCTCTGAATGCAGAGAAACGAGTCACCAGATGTACCCTGTGTCCCTCTTTCCATACCAGGTATCGTGGGGCAGAGTGAAACGAACCTGGAAAATTTACGACATTACAAAGTTTACAGAATTACAATTAAGGATGTGTGTCATTTTGTGCCAAAAATCATTTGTTTATGCTGAAACATAGTTTATTTTCTGTCATTCGTATTATATATGAGAAATTGTCCAAGACACTAAGTTTCTAGATGACAAAAACCTGAGTTCTGTAAAGTACCCTAAGAAGTGAGGTCCTTAACAGATCATTTTACTGGGAGAAGTGTGGTCTGCATCAGTAGTAATTTTTCATTTTTATCAGTTTCCCAGGAAATAAGCAGCTACATAGCTGATATGTAGAATTTCCAGGCTACTTCCTATAACTGCGTAATAAAAGTTAAATTTGGAGTTTTAAAGATTAATTATAGTATCAGTAAATTTTGAGGTTGAGATTTGATTTCCCCCCTAAAATTTTACGGCATTTTCCCGCTGATATCTGCTTGTCAGTATTACTAAAGGCATTGATATAGATACTGATTTTATGTTCAGTCTTAGACATTTTGAATATATTAAAATCACTGATTAATACTTTGTGTAACTAACAGTAATGTTCTCTTAAATGTTGTGAAACATTTTCTTACTGTCTGGTTCCACAAGTCCAAAGGAAATAGTTTTGTCCAGGGGTGCCAGGAAAAGATGCAATAATTATACAGAACAGCTTGGACATATACATGTAAAATGCAACCAGCCTTTATGATAATTAAGCAAGGTACTCTACCTGTTTCATGGATGGATAGAAGATTTAAGTATGCAGCTCTGCAAATGGCTTTGTTATGGAAGATTTTAAAAATGGAACATAAGAGGGAAAACATAAAAAACAGTCTAAAATTAAAAAGGCCATAGTATGTAATAGCTATTAGTAATGCAATTGTCTGTATTAGGCACAGAGCACCCGACAAAGATACAGCACTGCGCAATATGATTTTAATTGTGAATTTCCTTTGTTAGGATTGCAATGGAAGGTAATTGGGAAACAATTAGTTTAGGGTTTTCAAGTCTTTGAAACTATTCTGTTTTCCAGAAAACTTCCTTTATGGCACTATAATTCCTGGTTGTCAGCTGGCAGTTGCTGTCCTATTACAGATGCAATCACCTGTGACAATGTGACTTCTTTAAGTTAAGCAATCTGATCTCCGGGTAATAACTAATGTTGAATGACTGCACTGTTGATCACCTTGATCATAAAAAGAGCAACAGTGTCCAGTTTGGATGCTGAGCCTGAGAAGCTTCAAAACAATTTGGCTAATGAAAACTGACGGTCATGTTCAAAATGTTTTGTAGGTGAAAACAGCTACCATTGCCACTGAGAGGAATGGGAAACCAGAGAACAATACCATGAACATTAATGCTTCCATTTATGATGAGATTCAGCAGGAAATGAAGCGCGCTAAAGTGTCCCAAGCACTGTTTGCAAAGGTTGCAGCAACCAAAAGCCAGGTAAGAGCCTCTATTAGGCATGGAGAATGTTTATCTGGGATGCTTGTGGAATTTTCATGAAAAGGGGTGTCTGTTTTCAACATGGACTTGCATCACTGAGAGGCCAGTCTCTAGGATTACTTACAGAGCTTTAAAATGAAACAAAATGTTTCCATTCAGATGAAGGCACTTGGCTTTGTTCCCTCCAACAGCCGTCTCGCCGGCACTGGGTTCTGGGGGAGCAGCCATCCCAAAGCGGCGATTTCTCAGTAAATCCTTGGGTCAGTTAATGGTTATTTTCACAAGAATATGGTGATGTATAGGAAGTTTCTCACTATGACCTATTTTTGTGAAAAAATAACTTGAATTGCTGTTGTTTCGTTATGGCTTAGATGGCCTTGGTTTCCGTCCTGTAACGCTACCAACGTTCCCCAGTTTCTCCTGTTCCAACTTGGGCCTCTACAACTATTATGTATACTTTAAAACAAACTGGCACGTACACACACACATCTTTGCATATTAATGATTTTAGCTTTCCTATAGACATTTACAGGACACATAAATTGAATTACAACTGGAAAAATTGCCTGAATCTGATGAATTATAAATGAATAGAATCAAATTGGAAAAATTACAAATCCCTACAAAGCAAGATAAAAACTTAATAAAGACTAGATAATGTGATCTTTTATCGGCCTAATTGTCATATATTGATAACTTAGGTTTATCAAAAGTAGAATCAGCTATATGAACAAACTCACAGTTATCTATAAACTCTTCTCCAAAGCCATTAATATAATCTTTAAAAGCCCAGAAAAATATAAACGCTCACAAAAACATTTGATAACGCTATCCAAGTGAGATTTACGGGCATCTAAGCCCTTGAGGTAAGATTTTAACAATTTGAAATTTTAAACATATAAAAAAAAAAACCCACTGCTGTAGGGTCGATTCCAACTTCTCGCGACCCTATAAACATATACATTATCATTAATGAACATTCCTGTATAAAACAGACAAGCCGTTACCCACTTCTGATAAATACACACTCCTGGGAGTATTTACCATTCGATGTGACAATGTACCCTTTCAGCTTATCCTGAAATTTTACTCTGTGAGCATCAGTAGTGGCACTTGTTGGGAGTTTTGCTTTTAGGGAAAGGTTCTTGTTTAAGTTATAGGCTGGATGAAATACTTAAGGGGTATCTTGGAAATGTTACATAAAAATGATTAAACTCAAGCTGTGGACTGTAAAAATTATAGCTTTATAGGCCACATGCCTGTCTACCCTTCAATCACTGTCAAAGTGATAATTTCTACAATAATATGTTTCTTTTATTGTGAGATTCTAAACATCAAGTGCTGTTTAAACATTAAACTGAATTGTTTATGTTAGTGCTGTACTCAGCGTGTCATACATCAGGCCACTGTAATCTCTCATGGAATGTAAAATTCTGTCATGAATCATGGCTTGTATATCGGAAATTACTGTAATTTTGATTGGAAATTACAGGGCTCTTGAAATGTTTCTAATTATGATAGAATGTTAGAGCCGCTTCAAACCTGTGTGCTTCTTCAGATGTCTTCATTTACATGCCAAGACTCTGCGTTAAGGAGAATGTCCTGATCTCACTTTGCCCCGCACCCACCGGCCCTTCACAGTCTTGTTGTGGCTATTGAGTCTAATTATGGTGACGCTTTTATATTTAAATGTGTATTATCTTGCCTTTCTTACTGACCCTAAATCTTTTTCTCTGACCTGCACAATTAAATTAATAAGAATAACAGTCTGTATTCCTACAAGGGCCGAACACTTTCCCTAAATCTCCAAAGTTAGATGAACAGAGAAGCTAGACATGCATTATTGTTATAAGGGCCAGCCTTAAAACAAACACAAATTAATAACTAAAACTTTTAGATAGCTGTCATTTAGCTGCCTGTCATCTTTCATTCACTTCAACCTGACCCCTCCTCCCAGTCCCCAGTTTCCTTACTGACTGTAACATGGCTCCCTATGATTAGCAGTCCCTATGTCCCTTCACTACCTTGTACTTCATTCCTTTTTTTAAAAAAGGAGATGCCAAACCCTCCCCCAGGGATTGAGCTACTGATTTGGAGACTCTTCAGACAGTAGAGGCAGTTGGCCAGTAATGTCATGTGAGGAATATTTGGGGAAGTTTTTAAACACCCTTACTGTTTGTTGCTGTCCTGCACAGCTCACCGTGAGTCTCTGTTTCAACAATGTCAAGTGGCAACTTCTGTGAGTTTGCTCTGACGGTGTTTCTCCCAGAGTGCCCAAAGCTGTTGGCTCAGCTAACCCCATGATGGGTTGAGGGTGAACTCAAGAGGCCAGTTATAGCCTGTGAGGTCCAGCGAAGCGTTAACTTTCATTCCCTTAGGTAGTTATTCCTAACCAGTAGTTTTCTCTTGACTTCGTAGCAGCACATTTCTGTAGCTTTCTCTGAACTGTTCAATTTACATGCAGTGCTCCCTGCTTTACTAACATCTATACAAAGATTGAGAATTACTTTAGAAGTGACGCAATCCCCAAACTGTATCACCAAGAGAGACAATCAGAGTTAGCAAGGAAAGGTACTTAATTACTTAAGTTCTGTTCTCGTGCTGTGATGTTTGGTGAAGGAAGCTGAAAAACTAATAAGCAAACAAACAAAAGAACTTCAAATCAGACTGATCTTGCTCATGGTCACAATTGTTAACTTCCAAAATAGTTATTCATGCCTTAGATATGTGTGCCAACGATTGTCAAAAGGAGGCAAAGTTCCCTAAGATGAAGCGTACATGAAGAGACACCAGCCTCGCTTGTGTCTCAGCCCATCTGCCTCCTGTTTCTGTGGCCTACCTTGATCTCTGGGTTGGCTGAAAATGAGTATTCATCACCTTTTTTTGTGCTATACCTATCTTATGTTATATTTTATCTACATTTAATTCTTAGAGGAACCCTGTGAGCCAGT
The DNA here is from genome assembly GCF_024166365.1 of Elephas maximus indicus. NCBI lineage: Eukaryota > Metazoa > Chordata > Mammalia > Proboscidea > Elephantidae > Elephas > Elephas maximus. The sequence continues at coordinate 21,550,327 of NC_064845.1, forward strand.
GTTATTTTCCTCATCTTACACAGGACGGCCACACGGCTCATAAATAGCCAACCCCAAATTCTGTCCATCTCTCCATTTCTATTTTAGTATCTCCTCAGGCTTTCCAAATGGGCTGAATACTAAAGTTATACCCTGCTCCAGAAAGAGGAATTTAGGGGTATTGGACTGCTCGATGGTAGAAATAGTGAGGGCTTTCCTTTCTTCATTGACATAGTCATGGATCACAGGTATCTGCCAACATAAGGTCCTTTGAACCTAGACTTTTCTTTGCCTGATTTGGGGGTGAAGGAGATACATTACAGTGGAGGAGGCAAAAAGGGGCGATGGTACAGGCTATGTCATCCACCCTGTAATGAGAAATTATTTACCCTTTTTGAGGCCAAGAATCTTTTAACATAGGAGGAGATTACATTCTATAATGTGTGCGAAAGGGTTTTAAGAAATTATAGAACACTGTACACAAATAACTAGGGTATTATAATGTTCTACCTAAGAGACTCAGCCCCTCACACTGATCAGAGTGATTTATTTATCATACATTTATGTATCTCAAATACTTCTCATTTTAAAAGATAAAGCCTTGGGTGGGTACCCTGAGTGACAGGCAGGGTGATGGTTTTACAGTTGCTACTGTCCCAGACTTTGATGGAACCAGACACATCGGAGTTGTACTACACAATGACTAATGTAGAAGGCATTTGCAGTAAAAGAAACCAACTCATGTAGATTCCACATGTATTATATTCTCCCTCTTTTATGAGTAATAGAAATGAGATTGTTTTTAGCTCTAATAGAAATGTCTGAATAAAATATGCAAGTAAAAACTGGAGGTAGGCTACTTTTTGTGCTTGGGTAAGAAAGCAGGCTAATGCAAACTTTAGAAAGATGATATGCTTTAAACATAATGTGAATAGCTACAAATGAATACACTTTATATTCTGGGTAGTCACGTAAGGAGCAGTTTTTTCCAAGTGTGTCATATTGGAATTTTATCAAACATTTAGTCTGATAACATTCAGATAATTATGAGAGCAGAATTTGCTAATTTTACTGTTTAAAAAAAAAAATAGTTGATTTGGGTAATAATCATTACGGTATCAAGGTTCAGTTACTGTTCATTGGTTATAGTGTTTTCATATGGGAGATGGAAATGGAATTTTTTCCTTAATGGTGGCAGATGTTGGAATCTAATTTTATTCCACAGCAAGCCCCTTGAGAGCTCTGAGACTTAAGGTGTATGTCCAGCAAGGGGACATTAGCGGCGCTGTAGGCCTTGCAGTGTACATCAAGTTGTTACATTGATTTTCATGTTTGCAGAGGTGGGGCTTGCAGACGGGAGCCCAAGAAGAGAGTAAAAGGCTTTTTACAGAGCAGCCCCGCGTCACCACTTGTGTTTAGAAAATGATTTCTCTCTAGTGCTTTATCGAACGGGGTATTTCTTTGAGGTAAAGCAACTTAGATGATGGAAATTCTATTTGACCGAACATGCTTTCAGTAAAAACTTTTACAGTCTTTACCCACCAGGCCTGTAGTTACAGGAATCTTTGGCCACTACAGCCTTGGCTTGTTGATAGGTATGTGTTTTAACACCCAAAGAAAACAATACCCACCTCTGTGGAAAGGCCTAGCCAGTAGAAGAGACCGAATAATTTGAAGCCCTTCGAATAATTTGAAGCCCTTCGCTTTCTTCCATCTACTTTTCACTCACTTTTGTCATTGAGATTCAAGGCCTCTAGTATAAGAAAGAGAAGGCAAGGAGGGACAGAGAAAGAGAGAGAAGGTTTTGGCACTCCTTTGGTTCCTGAATGGAAAAAAGGAACGTTTTGACCTTTGTGTTTGGAAAGTCTTAGATGGTAATCAAAAGGTCTCAAATGCAAGTAAGATATACTGTGTCACAAATTAATGAGGCTAGAAATAGGGTTAAAAAGATCATTTTCGTGATGGAGAATAGGAATCCATAAAACCCCTGTTGCTGTCGAGTCGATTCCGACTCATAACGACCCTACGGGACAGAGTAGAACTGCCATAGTGACAAAAAATTAAAGAATCATGTAACAGAGCCAGTGACATCGCGTCCTGTATTCCCTAGTGAGTGTGTCTTTTCTTTGTTGTTGTTGTTGTTAGAGTTAAATTACACTTCACAGAGGCTCCAGTTCCAGGCGCTGTGCCGATTCATTCTCTTGAAGTGTTCACGTAGCAGATTGTGCTGTAACAGGAAGATGTCACCTGTGCAGCTCCTATTTCAGACACACGGGAGGCCCCTTCAGAGTTACAGTTTCTGTTATTCCTGGTGCCACATCCTCTGTTAGCAGTCTGCGAGAAAAGCTTTACATTTTGTCCCCATAGCCCCTTCTCTGGGACTACTAGAATTTTCTCCAGCCAGGGTATGGACAAAGAACTGTCTGTATTTTTTTTTTACTGGATAGGGTAGACCTTGGGGAGAGATAGCTTAGGTTTTCCTGGACCCTAAAAAGTCTGCTGGGGGCAGGGGTGGTGAGAGGAGCACCTGTGGGGAAGGTAGGGAGAGAAGTAAGAGCCCATGCTGTGGCCCGCACATGTCAGCCATCTCCCGTGTTCAGCTTAATACACATTTGTGGAGGCCCCTGTGCTGTATTCTAGAGTAAGGAGGATGTAGGGTTCATTGGTCTCCCACCTAAGGTGTTTTGTGTCAGTAGCTGGCTCCCGTGACCTCTTCTGTCTAAATATAATTGGGAATCCATATTGGATTCCATTTTCCAAAATGCTGACCTGTCTTTATATTTCTAGTTGATTACTAAATCAAAAAACCCATTGCTGTTGAGTCAATTCTGACTCGTTGCGACCCTACGGGACAGTGTAGAGCTGCCCCATGGGGTTTTCAGGGAGCTGCTGGTGGATTTGAACTGTTGACCTTTTGGTTAGCAGTCACGCTCTTCACCACAACACCACCAGGGCTCCAATTACTAAACAGGACTATTGAAATTAGTGGCTTTAAATACATAAATATTAGCACACTCTGCTTCAGGACATCTGATTGTATGTTATGATTTTTTTTTAAGGGCTGCTTAAATTTATAGATCTGAATAGGAACCCTTTTCAGATTCCTGTATTCTAAAAACAAATGTATATTTTAGTAAATCTAGGATTTGATCAAGGATGTTCCTAATTATTAAAAAGAACACTTACTTGCCAATCATATTTTTGACTAAAAGTCATGTAAAGGGATGCTGTACACTTTAGATACTTGATGTTACCTACTTTAACAAATTGAACAGAAGCCCTTAAGTTATCATATTGCTACTTTCAAATCACTTACAATTTTCCCTAAATTTAAAATCAATTAACCAAAAGTCATAGAAATACAGTTTTCTCATCATCCCACTTAATAAGTTTAACTGTTATAAATGTAGCCATAACTCATCAAACACAGTTTCTCCATCTTCAGAAAATGTCACAAGAAAAATTTTAGACAAGAGTTGAAGAAAATTAATTTGCAACTGTTGGAGCCAACTCTTTAGAGAAGATCATCACTTGTGAGAAGGTGCAAGGAGATTAGGATAGGAGTGGTTCGCTTTACAGTGTTTCAGTGGGTACTTTCTGAAGCAAGGGTAAGCTAATTATGTATTTATAGACTCCGCTTTCATCTGAGGCCACCTTTCGTTATAAAAAGTTGGTGGAAGTTGAAAAGGGTAGACTAAGAAGTCTGAAAGTTCCTCTTTTTCTAAGCTTTTCTATAATCAGCTTTGACAGTTGAAGAGTGACTTCTTCAAGGACAGGGTCAGGTGTCTACAAAAATGGGAGTAAGGAAGCGAGCAAACCAATAGGGTTTAACTCTTGTAGGAATTAGTCTTAAAACCGAATGTCATTCAGTTAAACTTAGCACCAGAGCTATAACACTGATAGAATCCTTTAACAAACTAGCAAGTTAAAGACAAAGTATTTTCTCAGACATCTCAGCAGTTGTCTTTTATGTTTTCGATAGTGAAGGTAGGTTTTATTTTAGCTTTATCTGCTTTCTTCCTCACATGAGAAATGAAAATAAAGGCACTGTGAAATGAATGAGCTATGAAAATGCATTTATGCAAAATGACAATAGAAAAATAGCTCTGGAAGAAACTGCACCATTAAAATTGTGCATCAATGAAAGGTGTTAAGAAAGGAATGGAAGAATTTAGGTTGGTAATATGAATCTGGTGCAGATTTTTCCTGCCCTGCCAAAAGAGTACCTTCAGTAACTCAAAAGTATATTTGTTATGCTTTTACACATGGAATTATTTTGCATGACAGAATGACACAAATCATAGACCATCTATTAAAAAAATATATGTAGAAAAGTTTAGTAGAAATAATTTATAATTTATCCTTAAATACCTTGTAAAAATTTAAGCTCCAAAGTGCTTGTGGAGTTGACATACAGTTGTCAAATTGATGAAGTTGTCTTTGTTGTAAATCTTAATCTACTTCTGTTGAAATGTTAATAGCAAATCTCTTCTCCTTTGATTTCTTGATTCAACAATTCCAGTTGCTTTTGTGTAAAATTTTTTTTTTATTTTTTTTACTAATTCCCTTTTCAACCAGTATGCTTCAGGAATTGGGTTTAAACACACTGTTTTCATAAACTGCCAGCCTCCTCGGCCGCCTCGGTGCCTCTGATTCTGTAAATCAGATCATAGGCAGCATGCTGTCATATAATAAGGTGTCTGATCCTTATTACCAGTTTGTTGATGCACAGACTCCTTCAAATTGACCATTGCAACACATGGTTTCCCCTGAAACTAGCTGTGATAATTAGCGTGGTTCTAATGAGACAGAATGTCACTGATCTTGTGCTGAACTGTCGAGTATCGACACTACGGATGGGAACTGTCAGAGCCTGCCATCTGTGACAGTGCTTGGCACATTCCAGTGGCAAGGTAGAGCATGCTCAATAGAGTATTTTCAAACAAATGGCCCTTTTCTTGATGAGGGCTCTGTGTTCTGTTCAATTGGAAGAATTGTTTGCCCCAACTTTGTCCTACGTGAAACCCATTTTGAGATCCAAGTGGGAATAAATATTTAAAGCTCTGTTGTATGTTATGTAAGAGAAGAAGGAATCTTTTGTTTAGCAGGTGAATTTTAAGTGGCATTCCTCCCCCCCCCCTTTTTTTTTCCCCTGCTTTCCCAGTTGTCCCCTACGGCCAGTTAACAGGAAAGCAGTCTTTGAAAATACTTTTCTCCAATTTTAAATTTGCCTTGTTTAAAAGAGATCTTTTGGGGAGTTGGGGAAGGCCGCTACTGATAAAGCAGTCTGATGTCACAGAGGGAAAAGGGGAAAGAAAGAAAGAGTTGAGAATGTGTGCAGGATTACGCAAGTCGAACAGAAGAATTAAAATGGACAGGCCGGTGAGATCTGCAGGCCCCAGAGAGAAGGAGAGCTTTTTTGCTGGAGTAAAAGTCCAGTGCTGCTTATCATTCCAAAATACGCTTTGTTGCTTTTTATTTCCTCCTTTCTGGCAGACCACACAGGGCTTGTTCTGAAGAACATTTTCACTAATCTGATCAGGCAGCCAAATACGCCGGGAAAACTGCTTTAATGATCCCACTAATTACCTCAAGTCAATATGAACTGTATTATTAGACTGAGGGAAAATATTCCATTAGGTCTCCCCCTTGGGAGTTTCTCCGCTTTGTGATGTCACTGAAGCCTTCACCCTCTCGCTTGTAATTAATTTTATTTACACACGCAGGCACGCGCAAGGTCACACCTGCACAACCGGCGCTGGCCAGGGAGCTTGTGGCACTCGGGCTTAATCAGATCTGTCATAATTACCATTCTGCATGTTTCTGACACACGCTGTGAAATATTTCAATTTAACTGCCGCTACCAGCACAACCAGATGTAGTGTGAGCGTGGCTGCATTGGAAATATTATTCCTCAGGATAAACTCTCTCCTCCTCCTTTTTCCTCCCACCCTCTCCCCCCCTTTACAGCTAATGCGGCACAGAAGCTGATATATCCTGTAAATCTTGAATGCAGCGCTAGATTGATAACAGGCGATTAGACAGTTTAACCACAAACAGCTTGTTCATTTTTCACAAATGAAAACCACATGTGGTGGAACTAAAATTTCAGGCCCCCTTTTTTTTTTTTTTAAAGGGTTGGGGTATGTATGTCTGTATGTTTAAGATGTGCTTAAATAAAAATAAAATGCCATCCAAAAAGTATCTAGAAAAATGGAGACGTTGCCGAGTTCCTAGTGCTTTTCTGGATGATTTCATCAAAACCATGAAATTCCATCTTTCTACTAGCACCAAAACTCAATGGGGAAAATGCTGTGTTCTCCCTTGGGCTTTCCAAATTTTACTGTTTTATTTTTTGGGCGGGGGGGGGGGGGGGCGGGGAATAAGGGAAGGGATAATACCTTTGGTCTATCTATGCCTTTTTATTTTTTTTTAGTGTTCCACCTTTTATTTGAACATAAATGCTGAGAGAAGTTTCTAAGATTGGACAGACGTGGTTTTCTAAAGGACAGTTTTCCGTATGTTTTAATGAAAAATGGTTACTTTCAGCTTCATGGTCAGACCCTAGACAATCAAAAAACAAAATGGCCCCAATCAGGACGTTTATTTCATTAGACATGTTTGTTGATTTGCAGAATCATTGTGAAAGGCAGAGTTGAAAACCAGCGAATTCTGCTTTTTGGTGTTTATAGAAATGTTGGTGATATTTGGCAGAATGTGTAGGCGTGGTAGGTAACCATGTAAGGCCAAAGTGATTACCAGTCTCAGAAGAATCCAGCCATAAAAGAATTAAAGTATTGGAACTTAAGAAGGCAGATGAGCTGGTAGACAACTAAAGAAGAGAAAGAAATAGGATCAGTGGTGATTTAGAATCATACCCCTAGAGAAAGGTTCACAACAGTCCACTTGAGAGAGAACGTTTAAAGTACAGATATAGCCTAGTTAAATGTCTTTTAATGCCAAATAAAATAGACCCTCTTTCTTTTTATCTTTGTTTTACTACTTCGGTTATGAACCTACTCAGATACTTCCTAGGATTCTGTGGTAATTCCTGTTCTCTCAGTAGTAAGGGTGCCATAAGAATAGTGCTCCCCCCCTTCGTTTCCTAATTTTAATCATTTTCTCTTTTCTCAGTTATTTTCTTACTTTTTTTTTTTATTCAATCTACTTTCCAATTTTTCGCTGGAACTTTCTTCCCTCTTACCCTGGCTATTTTCTCTGTGTTTTGTGTTTGCACTATGATCTCTTCCTGCTTTGAACTCTCAAACATTTTTCTTCCTATTCATTCTTTCTTCTGACCTAAATATTACTTTAGAGGAAAAGAAAAGTATTTGCCATTTATTTAGAACCTCCCTTTCATGTTAGCAGCTAAAAAGTTCACATGGTTAGTAACAAACCATTAGGTCAGTTTCTTTGCACAATTTTCCTCTAAATCTTATTCTTCTACCCATTTTGCAAGGTTCAGTTAATGTAGGTTTGAGTCGATACCCACATCACTGGTCTATCACAACGTTATTTTCTGCTCAGCAAAGATGTAGCCTCAGAATCCTTCTTAACACAGAGGTGAAGGCATCCATTGCTAAATCAGTATGCTGAAACCACCCCTGTGACAGTCACTTGTATTTCGTGATTCCCAAGAAGGAATTTGCTATCCACAGCTTACTTGTGTAGGGTTCAGTTCAAGCAATAAAAAAAGTGGAGGTAGAAATATTACACCTATGACTTATTACTACTGGTCTTGCTTTAGTAACCATAAGGTTTTTTCAAAGCTGCTTCGAGATGTGTTAAGGTTAAACCAGCATGCAAATTGCATCACTTTTTGTAGCCACTGGTAGAGCTGCCATTTAAAGGAGCCTTGAATTGCTCCTTTGCAAATGAACGATTTCACTCACAACCTGAAAAATCATCCTCTCATTTTTCACGTTGCAAACTTTAGTTTTTATGTGGTAGGATTTCTTGGTGCCTAGCACACCTGTTGATTCAAAAGGGAACAGAAAAGAAAGCTAAAAAAAGAGCTGCTATTTTTTTAATTTAGAAAAGCTATGGTATGTGTAGAGTTTGGGATTTTTTTTTTTTTTTTTTTGGAGAATATTTACTTTTTTGAGTACAAAGAATTTCCATTCTATATTATAAGACCACAAGAATCCCACTGTTCTAAGGAAATACTGTAATTTCTGTATTGACCCTGCTTGGTCCCTGTATAATCAAAGGACAGTTTCCATGTGTCTATTAACAAGTCACAGATGAAGATTCAACGGAAATGTAGTCTGCAAACCTCACCCTGCTCAGCTGTAACAGTTTACCATCTACAGGCATTTTTGCTGCTGCTCTTCTCCAATACTTTCAGGCCCTCATGAAAATACAAGGAAGAGAATTGGTGCCTTTTAATACTCATTGTTGTTTTCCTTTGGACCCACTGTCTTAATTTTTCATCATTGTCGATGTCGTCAATTTACCTTTACAGCATAGCTCGCATATTTATTCCGAGCTGAAAGGAATTAGGGGACACAGTTTCTGATTATCTACAGCAGATAGAAATAGAATAAACCAAAACAAACAAAGAAACCTGTTGCCATTGAGTGGAGTCTGACTCATAGCAACCCTATAGGACAGAATAGAATTGCCCCGTAGGGTTTCCAAGGAGCAACTGGTGGATTCGAACAGCCGACCTTTTGGTTAGCAGCTAAGTCTTAACCACTGCACCACCAGGGCTTCTCCAGAAATAGGGTAATGGTGATTAATTGCAAACTCACAAATGGTTTACCTAACACTTGTACGAGAACTTCATTTAGCATTGTAAAGAGTGGTGGTCCCAGTTCCACACTGGCGTGATGGGTAGCCCCAGACAAACCACCTAACCTCTCAGACCTGGGGCTTCCCGCTGAGGAAAGTAAAGTATGGTTGGGTCAGATTATGTCTAATGTCCTTGCAGTTCCAGAGTGCTGTGAGCTTGTGACTGAGACAGGTGCACAGTGTGAAAGAGGATGCTATTTTGATTGAAGGTACTGCCGACAGGTGTGTTAGTCTGGGAATGAGTCACAGAAGAGGTAATGTTTTGAATAATGGAAGGGCTTAATTTGTGGGCGAAAGGTGCTATTCTTGGATCTGTAGCCTAGAAGGATTATTTATGAGTGACATCTAGTACATAGAATTGATGGTTTGGGATCCAGAGTATGACCTCTATATGTTATATAGTTTGAGATAAGCTCAAGGTTGATATACTCTCCATCTCTGTTACTAGATGCAAAGAAGAGCTGCCTTTTATTATATAGAGACATGGCAAAGTCACTGTAGTATAAAGTGTGAGAAGAGCTAACTTGGTTTACCAATGGTTTGGGCTTAATATGTGGGTGGAGCTGTAATTGCTTTCATAGTATGACTTAAGGGCTGCTAAAGAGTCTCTTGGAAACCCTGGTGGCATAGTGGTTAAGAGCTATGGCTGCTAACCAAAAGGTCGGCAGTTCGAATTCTCCAGGCACTCCTTGGAAACACTATAGGGTAGTTCTACTTTGTACTATAGGGTTGGTATGAGTCAGAATTGACTCGAGGGCAATGGGTTTGGCTTTTTTTAAAGAGTTTCCAGGGTCTCTGGGTAACACAAACAAGTGCTCAGCTACTAGCCAAAAATTCGGTGGTTCAAACCTACCCAGAGACGCCTTGGAAGATGGGGTTGCCATGAGTTGGAATCACCTTGATGGCAGCTAACAAAAACAGTAACAAAGACTCTCCTGCTTAAACATTTCTTTTTTGGATTTTTAACTGATGCCTGAAGGTCCACCATTAACTTTTTCTGTTTCTGGATTACTGTAAATTCTGGAAAGGATAGCATGTTAAAGAGATAAAAACAGACAAGTGTAAGCATACCACATCCCTGAGAAATTACAGGTTTGGAAGAGTTTACTGAAATAGGGAATAAACACAAAGAAAAAGGAGTCAGGGGGTGCTAGGCTCCTTGAGGGACTGTCTTGAAGCCAATATTTGCAAATGCAGAAGTTGGTACCTATAGCATTCAAAAGACACTGAGAAATGTCCATCGCCAAGTGTCTCCTTTAAATGTTTACCCGTTTTACTTACGGTACCAACACAAGCGCTACTTGTCATTGTTTGGAGTATTTGGCTAGTTCGTTGCTGGAGTATTGGTGGCTTAAATGAAATGCAGATGAGGTAAAAATAAATTACTTTCAATAAGGTCAGGGAAGCGAAGGCTGTAAATAAAATATACATTCACAAACAGACAAATGCTATTAGGAAATTCAGCTCAGTCCATGCCAAGTTGTTACTATCTAAATTGCCTGCTTTCTTCCTGGCTTGTAATTAATTTTGCTTGTATGTTTGGAGTTTGGGGGAAGGGTAATAGCCTAGTGGGTAATGATTTTATTTTAGTATTTTGATTAAAGAGACTAAATATCTTGGACCCTGGATAATCATAAGAACTAAAACCTTATCCATCAAGCTTAATTTCTATACAGAAAGTTCATGTTTATATTTTTGGATACATTCAGCACCGAAATACTTATAAACTTACGTGCTCAAATGTATGTTCTACATACGTCCCCTTATGTACTTACTTTTTTTCTTTTCATCCTCCATTTCACTAGCTTCCTCCTGCCTGAAAAGTCTGAAAAGCAAATAATTTACAGCCACTTTATGAGAAGTGGTGGTGAGAGGAAGGACCGGTATTTGACTGGTACTGGTTTCCTACCGTTTTCCACAGCCACCCACCTCCTCATACCCACCCACACCCATCGCAGGCCCTTAACTCTGTTCCACTCCTTGCCCTGGCTCCATGCTGCATCTGCCACCCGACTATGCCTTCCTCTCCTGGGGAAACCCAAGATTCTTTGGGAAAACTGCTGAGTGTTTCTGTCCTGGCAGGCAGGTATTTCTTAAAGGATACTCTGCTAATTTTGTTTCCCTTTATAGTTACTTCATTGGTGTGAATTCAACTAAGTTAGAACCAGTTGAAAACCAGTTGCCATCAAGTTGTCCCCGACTCATGGTGACCTTTTTGTGTGTCAGAGTAGAACTTTGCTCCATAGACTTTTCAGTGGCTGATTATTTTGACATAGATCGCCAGGTCTTTCTTCCAAAGTGCCTTGGAGTAGACTTGAACTGCCAACCTTTTGGTTAGCAGCTGAGCGTGTTAACTGTTTGCACCACCAAGGGAGTCTAAGTTAGAATATGGATGCTTTATTCAGACGTTATGCACCCATTCTCTGAGTTTGTAACAGAACTGGGAAAATATGAGATCTGTATGAGGTAGTCCAAGGGTCAATTTTTTTTTAAGCAATAGGACCATTGTTTTATGAATTAAATTGCGTCTATAACTGAAATATGTAAATCAGATAAAAGCTTTCCTCTGTTTTGATTGACTTGGCAGTTGAGTAGGGGTAGAGGCCTTCGCATCAGCCCGCCACCTTACATATACAACACACAGCCTACTGCTAAAATGCAGCTCCTGGAAACCTGGGGCTCCTTAGAACACAGTCTGGGAACCACTGTGCTAGGGATTAACCGTTTTCCTCCGACAGATGGGTGGAGGTATGGTTCTTTCGTGGCAAAAAACCATGAAAAGGAAATTTGTTTCGTGAATCCATAAATACCAAAATTTTTTATATTACATATATGTTTACATATGTACACACACGTAGTATATATACACATATGTACACATACGGAAACCCTGGTGGCGTAGCGGTTAAGTGCTTTGGCTGCTAACCAAGAGGTTGGCAATTCAAATCCGCCAGGTGCTCCTTGGAAACTCTATGGGGCACTTCTACTCTGTCCTGTAGGGTTGCTATAGTCGGAATCGACTCGACAGCAGTGGTGGGTATGTACACATACACGCACTTGTGGGGGCATCTCATTCAGGGGTTCTTAACCTGTGGCCCACTGTCCCCCAAGGGGTGCATAAACTTGGATGGGGAAAAAAAAATACATCTTTATTTTCACTGTGATCCTACTGAAATCTGTCGTTTTATTCAGTGGTCAATATAGGCAATGAATCAGTCATATTAACAGTACCTATGACTTTGCCACCGATAAAAATCACAGGTAGTTTCATATCACATTAAATTGTTACAGATAGCTCAAAATAGCATTTTTACTCGTCACTACAAAATTACAGTAGTAGTTAGATCTGTTGTTGGATCTTGTATTTCGTGTATTAGTGAGGAAGCACATATATTGTTATGTCACAAGTTTTTGATAAGCATATTTCAGCATAATTGGTTTTCTTTGTAATCTTCTATTTTATTTCAGGCATATAAAAACATTATTCTGAAAAGCAACCATGGGCTTCACCAAACTTCCAGAAGAGTCCATGGCACAAAAGAGACAAGATCAATGATAAAAGTGTGCATAAAACATTGTATTTTTAATACATTAGCTGAAGAATCCTGGAATTTACCTAGGAAACATTTATTTGTTTTTTTATTGCTTTTTAGTAAACTTGTTAGTGGCTTATTTTTCAAGTACCTTTTTTCTACAAAGCACATAGTCAGGGTTGCAGTAATTGCAGTAACATTTAAAACAACAGCAAAACCAAAAACCTCACAGACAACCTTTCCTCCAACAATCTGGGGCCCACATAAAATGCTGTACTTTGTGATAAGCCAAAGCAGCTGAGAGAGTGAGTGCCTTATCCCTAGACTAAAAATTCTCTGCCAATTGACCTACGCATGAAGCTTTAACATCAACTTCAATCTAAAGTTTAAGTGATTCTTAACTCCGTGGACAGTAAGTACTATGAGAATTGATACCCCATTATATCTGTCTCCATACCTCCCCTTAGCCTGCACAGTAGCTGGCACATAGATGGCACTCAGTAATTCATTGTGGAAGAATGAAGTGATTCACAAGCAAATTTTATCCACTCAGAATTTCGCCCTTACAAAAGCCAGTGTCTTCCTAAGGAAGTTAGTGTGGAATAATGGAAGGAGGGGCATGGGCTCTGTGCTCTGACTCTACTCCTGCGAGTCTCCCCCAGGGGCCCTCCCTGAGAGCTCCCAGAGTGGCGCAGTTAAGCACTGGTGTAAAGATGGCTTGGGGCAGTGTCTGACCTCCTCCAACCCCACAAGGGGGGAAGGAGAACCAAGATCAACAGCCCAAGGCTGATTCTTATGAGGTGGGGGTCAGACAGCCTCCTCTCTCCACCACCCTTAAGAATTCTGACAGTAACCATCCCTCTCACAGAACTCTCTCCTGGGTTCAATAATTCATCGTAGTGGCCACATAGAACTCAGAGACCATATTCACAATTATTGCGTTTATTAGGGAAGTAATAGTTACAATTTAGGCTTAAGAACACTGAGGATATAGTTCTCCATCAGGATAGCATCTCCCCAGCTGTGCTCTCGGGCATGCCTCTTCCTGGCTCTCAGTCTCTGTCCAAAGGCACTCAGCTTTCTCTCTCTGTAAACTGGGAAGCCCACTGCATTATCTCCTGCAGCTGGGTCTCTCCTTTGATGGTGGTGGGCTCTTCCTCTCTGCTCTGGATTGGCTCTTTTTTTTTTTCTTTATTGTACTTTAAGTGAAAGTTTACAAATCAAGTCAGTCTCTCATACAAAATTTATGTACACCTTGCTATGTATTCCTTATTGCTCTCCCCCTAATAAGACAGCACACTCCTTCCCTCCGCTCTCTCTTTTCGTGTACATTTGGCTAGTTTCTGACCCCCTCTGCCCTCTCATCTCCCCTCCAGACAGGAGATAGCAACATAGTCTCATGTATCTCCTTGATCCAAGAAGCTCATTCTTCACCAGTATCATCTTCTATCCCATAGTCCAGTCTAATCCCTGTCTGAAGAGTTGGCTTTGGGAATGGTTCCTATCTTGGGCTAACAGAAGGTCTGGGGACCATGACCTCCGGGGTTCTTCTAGTCTCAGACCATTAAGTCTGGTCTTTTTATGTGAATTTGGGGTCTGCATCCCACTGCTCTCCTGCTCCCTCAGGGGTTCTCTGTTGTGTTCCCTGTCAGGGCAGTCATTGGTTGTAGCCAGGCACCGTCTAGTTCTTCTGGTCTCAGGCTGGTGTAATCTCTGGTTTATGTGGCCCTTTCTGTCTCTTGGGCTTGTAATTACCTTGTGTCTTTGGTGTTCTTCATTCCCCTTTTCTCCAGGTAGATTTAGACCCATTGATGCATTTTAGATGGCCGCTTGCTAGCTTTTAAGACCCCAGATGCCACTCTCCAAAGTGGGATGCAGAATGTTTTCTTAATGGATTTTATTATGCCAGTTGACTTAGATGTCCCCCAAAACCATGGGCCCCAAACCCCTGCCCCTGCTACACTGGCCTTCGAAGCATTCCGTTTATTCAGGAAACTTACTTGCTTTTGGTTTAGTCCAGTTGTGCTGACCTCTCCTGTACTGCGTGTTGTCTTTCCCTTCACCTAAAATAGTTCTTATCTACTATCTAATTAGTGAATGCCCCTTTGCCTCCCTCCCTCCCCCCTCTCATAACCATCAAAGAATATTTTCACCTCTGTTTAAACTATCTCTGGAGTTCTTATAATAGTGGTCTTATACAATATTTGTCCTTTTGCAACTAAGTTCACTCAGCATAATGCCTTCCAGATTCCTCCATGTTATGAAGTGTTTCACAGATTCATCACTGTTCTTTACTGATGTGTAGTATTCCTTTGTGTGAGTATACCATAATTTATCCATTCATCTATTGATGGGCACCTTGGTTGCTTCCATGTTTTTGCAATTGTAAACACTGCTGCAGTGAACATGGGTATGCATGTATCTGTTCGTGTAAAGGCTCTTATTTCTCTAGGATATATTCCAAGGAGTGGGATTGCTGGATCGTATGGTAGTTCTATTTCTAGCTTTTTAAGGAAGTGCCAAATTGATTTCCAAACTGGTTGTACCGTTTTTCATTCCCACCAGCAGTGTAGAAGTGTTCCAGTCTCTCCACAACCTCTCCAACATTTATTATTTTGTGTTTTTTGAATTAAAGTGGAATTGGCTCCCTTTTAAGGGAAAACCAGCCGATCTCTTTGGTAGGTCACAATTACCCTGTCACACAGTCACCTGGGTAGGAGTTACAAGACCGTGGCTAAAAAGGCACACATAAAAATAATTAATCACATGGCAACTGGGCTTCTAACTGAAAAGTTGGTGGCTCAAACCAACCAAGAGACACCTCAGAAGAAAGACACGGTGATCTACTTTTGAAAGGTCCCAGTTTTGAAAGCCCTGTGGAGCACAGTTCTACTTTAAAACACATGGAGTCCCCATGAGTTGGAACCAACTCCACAGAAACTTGTTAAAGCAGAATTAGTGGCTGCGAGGGGTAACTGAGATGGCCTGTGCAGGGACCTCCAGCTTCCCTTGTCTCTTATTATTGGTAAAATTATAGCTAAGCCATTGTCAAGGACAGCAAACCCAGCTCACTGGGACCCCCAGGATTACTCTGGAAATACTTATGCTTTCTTTTTTTAATGCCTACTTGCGAATCACAAGATCTAACTCCCTCAAATTAAGCCAACTTCTGATTAGTAGGTTTGCATAATGGATAAAATGATGTGGTTTTGGCCACGAAATGGGTATTACTTTATCAGCAAAATCATAAGCAAGTTGGGAGCCCATAATGACCCTGCCAGCTTGATTGTTCCTCTTAGGATATGAGTCCCATAACTTTTACAATCCCACATTGCCTTCCCCTGGTTTTAAAAATTCTTTGTTATCTCTCCTAGAACATCATAGAGGGAAGATTTAAATTTTTAATTCCCAGCTCCTAAATATGCATAATGAGGAGTATATCTCATTTTAGGAGATATCTGCAGCATTGCAAAGTTTTATATATATCAATTAAAAATGCAGTGGCAGAAATATTTATTTAAAACAACCTGGTAGTAAATTGTTGTTGTAAAGCAAATGAACTACCCTATAAGGTAAATTGTCACCTAAAAATTATTGATGATATGAGTTCATATTTTCACAAGTCTTTGTTTTTTTGGTGTTTTTTTTTCTTTTTTTAACATGGCATATATGGATATTTGGCAACATTTTTTTGTCTTTACGATCTCGGTAATTTTGAATAGGAAAATCAATATTGTCCAGTTATAATAGTGACTTCAGGAAGGGACATGATAACAAATTTACTTCATAACATTACAACATAAGAGCATATTCATTTGGGTTGAAGGGTTTGGAAAAAGTGAATTTTCCCACCTTCAGGTTTTTCTTTAAACAGTCGAATCTCTTTATTTGCTTTTGACAGAGGTCTTTGATGGTGCTTTCCTGCCATTCATATGTCTAGTAAGCTCAGCTCAATTTTATCTTATTTCTTTAAGATGTAGCAATGTTATTATGAATATTAATTATTGGACTTGGCTACGAAACATGATGCCCTCAGGAATTACAGAGGAGTGTTCAGTTTTTTGCCACTAACTAAATGGCCCAGATTGTGCCATTTTTATAATCTCTCTCTGTCCTCCCAATTTACTGCCGCTTCAGTGTGTTACTGAGAATCTTTTTGGCTCATTTTTACACTCACTGTCTTAGGTGTGAGCCTTAGGGTGTCTCCAGGCCCTCAGGTGAAGGAAAGTAAAGAGTTTGCCAGAGGGATATTCGTCTTGACATTTATTTATGATAAATTTAACTCAGATAGCAGAGAGCGGGGTGGATGGAATAAAGAACCCTATTAGCACCCATTTATGGAAGAAATGCTGAGGCCAGAACCAGAGCAGTGGGAATGGGCAAGAAGGAACAAATTCAAGGGACTTTCGTTGAGGGGTAGAATTGATAGAAATTTATGATTGGTTGCAGATGAGAAAAATTAGATTTTTAAATAGCAATACACAGCCATTATAGAAAAATCAGATAATACAAACATAAAGAACATTGAATGCCCATAATCCTAGTCACCCCAGAGATGGACACTTTCAATACCCTGCCTTATGCTCTTTATACACACACACACACACACACACACGTATGTGTGCATGCCTATATATCTTTGTGTGTGTATCTTACATTCATTTTTATACTAAAACTAAACCCGCTGGCCGTTGAGTCAATTCCGATGCATAACCACTCTGTAGGACAGAGTAGAACTGCCCCATAGAGTTTCCAAGGAGTAGCTGGTAGATTCGAACTGCCGACCTTTTGGTTAGCATCCATAGCACTTAATCACTGTGCCACCAGTACTCCATTATGTGAATATATCGTAATTTCAGATTTGCTAAACTAATCCCCTATTGAGGTATATTTAGGTTATATTCAACTTTTGCCATCACAAATAATGCTAATGTGAACAGTCTTACAGTACACATCTTTCATTTCCTTGGGATAAATTCTCAGAAGTGAAATTATTGAATCAAAAAAGATAGATGTGTTTTACAGCCTGTTATTAGAAGTGTTGCATTGCCCTTCAGAAAGTGTATACTAATTTATACTTTGATTAACAGCCTTCTGTAATGCCATTGAGTGAGTTAAGCTGGAGGAAAACCTGGTTTGGGGAGAAGATACTGGGTTTAGATTGGGATGTGGTGAGTGAATTATTTTCATTAATTCCCTAGATATGCAGACCCCTTTGGGATAAAGCAAGTGCATTATAACAACAAAAATTAATAAAGCAGATATTCATTGTACTGTTATTGTATGCCAGGTCCTTCTGTGAATTCTCTCACTTAATTCTCATAGCCCTATGAATTAGGTGGTAAAATCCCCCCCATTTCATAGTGGAGAAAACTGAGATCTAGAGAACTTAAATAACTTGCCCAGGGTTATACAACTGCTAAGTGGTGGAATAGGGATTTGAGTTAAAACCCAGGCTTTCTCAATAAGTAGATCTTAGAAGTACAGTGTACAGAGTAGATGAGTCATAGTCATTAAATTGTGTCCTTAAGAAAGTGTGCTAAAGGGATAAAAATAATAATAATAATAAAAAAGGATAGTAGGCACAGTCAACTTGAAAGGAACTGGTCCACCTGTTTTTTCCCACCACACTGCCAACTCATCTCACTCGTTTTTTCATTCTTCACTTCTTTAAATATTGCTCATTCTTCAAAGGCAAGCCAATATCTTTCTTCATCAGTGACGACTTCCTTAGCCACCCAACCCATCTCATTCTTCTTTACTTGAGCCCCCCTCCCCGATGTCATTGACCTTTGTCACATGCTGCCTTGCGCTAATGGTTATTTTTGAATGCCACATCCTCCAACATATCCTATGGACCATTTAAGACAAATGCTTTCAGTTAAGTTCATTAGACCTTTTTGAAGTAATCATGGACCAGGCATTGGGCTTGGTATATATGCTATTTCATTTGATCCAGCCACGGTCTTGTGAGATTAGTACTGTTCTTATCTGCATTTTGTAGAGGAGGTATCTGAGGCTCAAGTTCAGATAGATAAATAGCCTATATAGGATATAAACCTTTATCGGTATACAGAGGTGCTTAAGCATGGCTTGAAAGAGAAGTCATATTTAGCTGGGCAGAAAAGAGAAGAGAGGACTGTCCCGTCAGAGGGAATAGTATGAGGTGTGGTGAATAGAAGTATTGGGCAACAGTTAATGGTCCAGTGCGATTGTGGATTAGGGCATGGGTGTGATCAGCCGGAGCCTTGAATGCAGCCCTAGGGAGTATGAACTTATTCTCTATATATTGGGAAGCCAATGAAGGTCATACTGAGCTGTAGAATTAAGTATGGGTAGTTTGAAAGTGGAAAAAACTAGACCAGTGATTTTCATCCTAGCATTCCTTTTTCAAGGGCATCTCAAAGATGGTTAACGGGATTCAAGAGAGATTAATGAAAATTGTATATTTATCTATTGTGAAGTTCCATAGGCTAAATTAAACAGCAAATCGATGTGGTTTTTCTAGGAATCATATAAGCTCTGTATGATAAAGCTGGTTCTCTCATTCTTCCTCAAAGCTGTAGTCACCATTTAAGTACTTTTTTTCCCTAAAAGAGGAAAAAGGAATAATTACTTAGAAGCTTTTTTTTTTGTATCAAAATCAAAATAAGTGTCCATTGTAAGTAATAAAAAAGGGTATTTGGCATGTAAGAGCTTGAGCGCCGCGGGAGCAGTCGAGCGCTATAATTCGAGAAAGAGGTGCCCCAGCTCTGACGAAGGCAGTGGTGGGAAGTCTAGAAGAAGTAGATGGTTTCTTTGTGACAGTCACAGAGACTAAAATTGAGGAAGATAGTATAGCATGAACTTTGGGAGCACTGAGTTTTCTGTTCTTTAATGACACTAGCAAAAAAGAATGAGAAGACAATAAAAGCCTCAGATTTGAAGGGTGGAGTGCATAAATGTTAAACAGGAGCCATATCGTGTTCACTGAAATTTAGGCAAAGTCAAAAATATATCTTAGAGGGAAAAAAAAAAATCTAAGAAATTCTGTTTCAGAGTCCATATACAAGCATTGGTGCCCTGGTGGCGCAGTGGTTCAGAGCTCGGCCGCTAACCAAAAGGTCAGTAGTTCAAATCTACCAGCCACTCTTTAGAAACCCTATGGGGCAGTTCTACTCTGTCCTGTCGGGTCGCTATGAGTCGGAACCCACTCTCTGGCAACGGGTTTTTTTTATACAGGCATCAGGCATACAAGTCAGAGTTTTATTTGTTTTGTTTCAGCTTTGAAGAAACGATCCTGAAAACAGATCTGACGTTTATATAAAATAAAATACTAAATTAGAACTCTTCCAAAGCCAATTTTTTAAAAAAATAAAATTCAGGCCTTCTTTGGAAATTCTCTGTATTCTTCAAATTAAGAGAGTATGCTAGCTAGTTTAACAGGTTGTCTAGAATTTCATACTTTTCATTTTCTTCTTTTCTGAAAATATTGTTTAAAATCTGAGATGTCCTTACCTGAAAGCCTTTTTAAGTGAGAACTGTTTGTGTCTACTCTGACCAGATTGTCATACAATAATCTTGTTATGAACCAAACAATCTGTAGCAAAAGAAAAGCCATCATATTTATGTATGACCTAAAATCAGTGCATTTGAGAGTGTCCTAAAGATGTGAGCATAGCAAACAAGTAATTCTCACTTTTTTTACATGATTAAATTCTAAGCAAAATTGAAAAATAAAAATCATTTACTAATAATTCTCAATATTCCTTCTAAATTCACTAAATTTTAATACAAGCTTTTCCCCAGGTTATCTAAACATTATTTCTTTTTGCTAAGAACAAGCATCCAGAAACTCTGCTATAGATGTTTAGCCTCTTAATGACAAAAATTTGCTCAAGTGAGAAATTTCTGGATAGCCATTATATGTACAGTTCTTACCAAAATATGGAAACCCACAGACTTTTAGCTGAGATATCGAGCCCCTAAACTGAAGGGTCTGGGGACAGTTTAAAAACAGCAACTGTTTAGGAGCTTAAAAGCAATAACAATTTAAAAAGTTATGATTATTTTTTATTTTCAACAATATCAGTATCAGAAAAGCACACCTTGAAAATAAATATATAGGAAATAGATAGGTACAGACATATGTATGGATGGAGGTATGTCTCTATATATACACACACACCCAAACAAACCCACTGCCACTGAGTCCGTTCCAACTCATAGCAACTCTGCAGGACCGAGTAGAACTGCCCCACAGGGTTTCCAAGGCTGTAATCTTTACAGAACCAGACTGCCACATCTTTCTCCCCCGATGCACACACACACTGTGTGTGTGTGTACACTCCCATATATATATATATGCATACACACGTATATATGCCATTTAAAATATTTTCATCTTAAAAACCATCTTTAAAGTGAATGTCATATGCTACTTTTAGAATAGAAAATGGATTTAGTGGTATGTCTCTGTTCAAATTTATTTTCCATATTTTTGTCTTCAGTAAGACGAATGTTAACTTAGCAGGAAAAGTTACAGTGCCTGCTGAGATTCTTTTTTACTTTAAAGGAAGTAGATGTTATTAAACTAGGAAGAAAGATTAATTCATTTTCTACTAATTCTATAGAGGAGAACATGTATCTTTGTTAATGTTAATGGTGGGGGCCTCTCATTACGTTCTAGAATAATCTGCTTTAGCAAAGGTTTTCTTCTGAAGAACTTCATAACATTTAAAGGTTAATATGTTAGGTAAAGAACAATACCTTAAGACAAGCATTTTTATTACAGGACATGATGGGATGGTTTTTATTAAATTAGATGATGATTTGAATGGGGAAGAAGAAAAAGTGCCTCGCTTCTTGCCCTCAACTTTAATGCCTTTAATCAAATAATGACCTTCTGGAAAATAGTTAATTTTACGCATTTAGAAAGATCAATACCACTTTGCCACCAAAAAATGGCCTAGACAATGAAATTTGATGTATTTAAAGTATCATCTCACCCTTTTAACCTAGTAAATAATTTAAAATGCTTTCTGTATTGCGTTGCCACTGTTTTGTTTCTCACTGTTCAGAGCACTATGATTCTTGCCGATAAAAAGGCTGGAAGTTGGTGTGTGAAGCAGCCACGCCTCACACCTAGAAGCAGGGTCGTGCCTCCGTGAGGGTTTGTGTGTCTCTGTGCTAAGGGCCCGCAAGGAAATAGTATGTTTTAATTCTGCATTTGAGGGGAAGTGAGTATAAAGCATAAAAGGTATGAAAATGGAACCCTT
Source organism: Elephas maximus indicus (assembly GCF_024166365.1). NCBI lineage: Eukaryota > Metazoa > Chordata > Mammalia > Proboscidea > Elephantidae > Elephas > Elephas maximus. Next base: position 21,571,889 of record NC_064845.1, read on the forward strand.
CTGGAATGTTTAAAGGGGTGGGTTGAAACATCATTAGTCACCTTGCATCTTTTGTGATCTCTTTAAACCTCTATGCTGAAGGCGAAGGTTTTGGGAGCTCTGACAGTTAGAACCCATTTTCCCCTTGGCTTATAGAACACTGATAGGAAATTACCCTTGAGTGCCGACAGCTTTGTAAATTTAAAAAAAAAAAAAAAATTGCCCTCTATTAGCATGTTTGTGGGCAGATTAAAAACTGTCTTCATTAGCATAAGTAACACTTACAGATTCTTTTAAAAGTAGAAAATTATTTGCTGAATGATAAATTGCTAGCTTTATAGCTAGTTGTTGAAAATGTACTCATTCAAAATGCCTGGTGTAGTTTAGTCTACAGTACTGAATTTTTGGTGTTAGAAGTACTGTTTAATGGATTATGTACTTAATCGTTGTTCCTACTAGTTGCTAAAATGTAATTCATGCTTTTCACTAAAATGTTTGTATCAAATACCTCCCTATTTAGATTGATTTCTTTTAATATCATATATTATTATACTATATGCCCTCAGAGATTGGAACAAAATACTCCTGCAAATAACACATAAAAGATGAGGGTGAAGGGAAATAACAGGCAGACTATAAGATGTTTTGCTTTTTAGAATTCAAATTACCATTCTATGTTTTATAAAGTATTTTTCTTCTTTGTTGCAGCAAGAATTATTTGTCATTTTCTTTCTCTTTTTATAGGTCTTGGTTTTAAAATGTATGTGTGTAACGATTATGTATATATGTATATTGCGTTAGATGACTCTTTCTGCAAGAATGTGGAAGTCTTTTCTCCCTGGAAAACTAGTTGTGTGACATGCTTTGTCACAGACCAGGCCCTGTAAGAATTTTCTTTTTGTGTGCATGAGGCTTTGTAGGTACAATAAATTCATTCCTGAAAGGAGGTTACTTTCCTGACTCCATTAAAATCATGGTGCACCCCTTAGCCGTTAAAATGTTAGAAGCAAGAATCAACATGAATTAACTGTTCTCAAAAGAATGCAGTGGAAATCAGAGATTGAGTTTGGTTGGAAATTAGCTGCTGAGAGATGAAGGTGCCAGGATTTGTATTTAAATGTGGTACAACAAGATTCTGTCAGTAAAGAACAGCATTAGAATATTGAGTTTAGAACTGCTAATTTTTCCTTTAAAATGAGCATACAGTCATGTGTTTCATGGACCATAATAAATTGCCACTGTGTTGTCATTGAGTTTGTTTTCCTTCTTTTCATTACTGGTTTGGCAGTCACTCTGCGTTTTCTCCCCCACCCCCCCCCGCCCCAAATCTTATATTTCTTTCATAGATTGCTAACCAAACCAGTCACAAGAATGTTATTTATTTCATACAGTCTTAGGTCTAGCATCTTTGTACCGTTTTCTTGCTTATGGTAGCAAGATATTTGCAGATGGTTCTTGGTTACTATAAAGTACATAACAGTATTTCCTTTGTGGCAGATGGATTTAAGACTTTTAGTTCTCAATAAATGTAGGTTTACAATACATAACTTTACAGGATTTGTGTTGTATATAACAGGTTTGAACATATTATCTCAGAATTCATCTACATGGCATTTTCAGCTTGTTCAAGGTCCATGCCAGTTTTTTTAAGTAATAGGGGGAGCGCTGTGATTGATAGCAGCAGCTCAAGGCGTGATTTTGAATAGAAACAAAAGGTTTAGAACAGAAGGTGTCAAATTAAACTTCGTCAGTTTGAAAAGTAGTAACATCCTGAAAGTTTTACTAATTTATTTACATGTGGCTACTGTTTATATTTTGCCCTCTTTATATGCAGCGTAATGTTGCTTGGCAAATTTACTACGTTTAAAGTTTAGGTTGTTCCTTGTACCATTTTTGTTTCCCGAGAATGGATCAGTCTCATTTATTTTCAGACTTTTAGTTCCCTGTCTTTTCTACTGTCCAGAAAAGTTGCGATCTAATTTAATTTTGAGAGTAGTCTCCCATACCCCACGTATGGTTTTATAATATTCAAGTCCCCGTGACCTCTCCTAAAAATGTTATGTTCACATTTTGCGACAAAGCACTGCATTTCGCTCCTTCCCTCACTTCTCCCAAGGAAACCTGTATCTTATTTAAAAACCAGTAGAGTACTTTGGAGATCATGATTTTTGTCAAATATTGCAGATATTCTGGCATGTTGATTGTCTTCCCATATTTATTTGCTCTAACAATAACACTTAGGAAAAACTGACCTAGAAAAGGTATTCAGGCATTATAAAGTATTTGGTCTCTGTAGTTGCTGCCTGTAAAATCTAGATGAGATTACTGCCACCATTAATAGAGTCTCAAGTGATAGAATTTTAAATAGTCAAAATATTCCAGGGTATTTAAATAGCACTAGAAGAAATTAATATTATTTTTGCCATTGTAAATTGGGAATGAGCCAATTTATTTCTCTGCCGACAGGGAACTAGCGTATCAAAATGTCTGTTTTCTATTATTTTTAAAGAGAGAACGCACATCAAGAAAAGCATATATTCACCCCCCCCCCGCCCCTTTTGTGTTTTTGGAATACCCTTCAAGAACTAACAGTTCCCAGCTGCGCCATTAAATATTTTTCTAAGCAGCATCTGATTTCAGTCTCTTAAAAATCATCGTGTGTCTTGAAAGGCTAGCGGAGACATGCTTCAACTTATAATTCATCAAATTATTTTTAGATAAGGAATTAGAAGTATTATTTAAGGGCAGAGGTTAATAGCAAACTACTGGAAATGTTATGTTAGTCATGGGCAATTAATAAAAATAAGGATCTGTCTCATAAGGATAGAGACACAGAAGCGACAATATGAGCAAAATATTTGTTGAATGAGTCAGGGCTCTTTTTCTGAAATATTTGTTAAACCAGCATGAGGGTGATTGTTCAGGAATTAGCTATCATTATTAGCCATTTTAAAAGAACTAATGATTTTCCTTTCCAGAGAACATCTGTGATCCACATGTTTTTTTCACATATATCCAAGTGCTAACTGATGTCTACATTACTTTAAAAAGTTTCTAAAGGATTTGAAAAATCACTGGAATTTTTTAGCTCTAAGAAGTGTTTCTTACATGAATCGTTCTTAATTTAACTCTGAGCAATTTTTTAGTTACAAGCATTTATTTCTAAAAAAAAAATTCTTAGATCCTCAACGTTTTAGCGCTTATTGCAATAGTAGAGTTCTAGCTAAGTTAAAAAAAAAAAATTCTTTATGAACCTTCTAACTTCTCTTGAAAGGTAAATAAAATTGCAGTGATTTGCTGTGTTCAGGCATAGGGGGCCTGTCAGTTGCCATAGCTGAAGAATGGAGACAAGAGGGAGGGAGAAAGTAATTTTAGCCACAGTTAATATTAAAGCCTACAGGAAGATTTATATCTGAAACCTACACAGCAACAAAACTTAAAGTATAAAGAAATAGCTGAGATGTAAGAAAATATAAAATACTTTCATGCCTTAATAAGATAGCGAATACTTACCGATAAGAACTAAATAAACATCTCCAAGGCTCCATATGCAAGTGGATCTCAAATGCTTCCCTGATGTTCAGTTCTGTAGTTAATATTATATCCATGTCTGAGATACATTATCATATTATTCTGAAAATAAGCCTAGAGTTGTCGTGGTAGAAAGAGAAGCATGTTCGGTGATATTGTAATCAACTGTTTCAGTATTATTATTTAATAGTCTTTCAAGTAGATCGTCAGGTTACTGCTTCTTATCTTGAATTATGCATTCAGTGGCATCAAATGGGTGCATGATCGGCCCCATATATATCTGTTTGTTTAATTTAAGGTCCCCTGGAATAGAGAATCAAAACTCTCTTAGAAACATGAGCAGATCTGTCAGGCTTAGCAGAAGTCGCCCTTGGCTGGTTAGTAGATGGGCCTTGGGAAGCTAATGTATCAGTTCTTCATCATTTCTTTTAAAAATCTCTCCAGTAGGCCATTTTGGGGGAAGGGGTCTTGCTTCTTTCCACTGTTTATTGCAGTCAGAAAGAGAATTTTCTCTTGAACGATCTAGTTTGAAAAGAAGGGATAGGAAGTCATGGTCTCATCCAAAGCTAAATAAAAAATCCTTCCTCCCCAAACTACTCCCAGAGGTCACCTTTCAACCAAATGACAGATTGGCCCATAAAATAAATAATATCACCCATGAATATTGTGCTGCTCAAAGTAACCATCTAGATGAAACTAAACATTTACCCTAGACCAAAGAAGAGAAGGCGGGGGGGAGGGGGCGGTGGGGGGATAGGGAAGCTAGAGTAATGGAAACGGAACAGCCAAAATAGAAATGAGAATGCTGATATATTGTGAAGGATGTAACCAAGGTCTCTAAACAATATGTACAGAAATTGTTAAATGAGAGCCTAATTTCCTGTGTAAACTTTCACCAAAAACACGATAAAATATTTTTTAAAAAGAAACACACACACACACAAAAAAGTCCATCCTTGGCTTAATCCTAAAAAATCAGATAATAAGAAAACTGTACTCCTTCTATTTCCATCCAACTAATTTACCTGGAATCTCCAAGAAACCCTTCTGTCCTAGGTCAGGATCCCTAAAAGCAGAGCCTAAGATGGGGAATCAGGTGCCCATGACTTGGTGAAGTCCCTGGAAGGGAGCAGATGAGGATAGGGCAGGGGAATGGGTCTGATAAGAATGTTGTCTAGAGAGTATATAGAGCATCCCCTTGAGGCAAGAGGGCAGGGACTTTGACCACCTAGTCAATCACTGGCCACCTAGGGGCAAGGGGAGGCCAGTGAGGAGCTGGAGGTTAACCTCCCAGATATCCCCAGGTAAAATGGCTCCAAGGCAGTTCTCCATAGAGCTTTTAGGAGCAGACAGCTCAGCAGCTGAGGGACGGAAGCCTTGGCTGGTGAAGGGGATCAGGGTGGGACACCCTCACTGTTCCTCCCCATTCCATTGCTTAGTGTCCATAATGACAGCCAAGACGAAGAAGGTTTGAGATGGTGATTAGAAAGTGTACTCTGCTGTATTGCTCAGTTCTTGGTAGATGATCCCAGGACCCAAAACTGGGCCTTTGGAGGGGCCAGAGAAGTACAGGTTTTGGCATGCACTGAGCATTTGCTTTTCTTTATCAATATTCTTGCCTGACAAATCGTATGTGCACACTGCAGTAGGCAGAGAAACAGGACTCCAAGGTGTTTTCTTGGAAAGTTGTTTCTTGGAGAAGCCTTCCAATGCCCATTCTAACCATTATGCCTTACCTTGGACAACGCTGATGCTCGCACAATTGCATATGCCCTTTCTCTCTTTTTCATATACATACACGCATTCAAATATATTTAATTTTCGGATACAAACATTAAACTAGGGAATCCCAGGAAAAAAAATTTTTTTTCGAAATCTGGCCTATTCCTTTGTAAATACTTTAGTATCCTCAGATGGCCACTCATCAGAAAATACCAGAAGCACACCCACGTTTGTTTTCCTCCCATTCCTCACAATCCAAAGTCCACAATAAATACTCTCTTCCCCTTGCAGTCTGAAAAGTAATGTCCCTCCTTTAAGATACAAATCTGAACATTGATTAGAAACAGAGCCTGCCTACCTGACAGCCCCAGTTACTCTCTTTTAACAGGTAAAAACATTTAAGCAGATGGAAGTGTTTTGAGCTTATGAAAAATTACCTTCATAGGGTCTTTCCCTTTTAGCTCCTAAAGGAAAATGTCAGTCCCCATCCCCCATAGGCGTGAACTGACCTGTTTTACGCCCTTGTCTCTTAGGGATGGTTGTGTGAGTTGTTACGCTGGAAGGAAGACCCTTCTCCAGAAAACAGGACCCTGTGGGAGAACCTCTCCATGATTCGAAGGTTCCTCAGTCTTCCTCAGCCAGAACGTGATGCCATTTATGAACAGGAAAGCAACGCGGTACATCACCATGGCGACAGGCCGCCCCACATCATCCATGTTCCAGCAGAGCAGATTCAGGTTCGTTTACCTTGGCCATATTCAGTATAGCACTAAGTAAACAAAGCTTCAAACTTAGCAGGGAAATTAGTGTTTCTCTTCTTCCCGCCAGTCTTAACAGAGGCTCTTTAGCGTGAGACAACAACACGCTGCCATCTTGCTCAGGGGCATAAAAGGAAAATTAACACACTTTTTTCCAGTGTGGGTATTGACTTCCTCTCTCCTCATCTCCCCACCCCCCAAGTGGCAGGAACCCCCTTTTTACACTTACTGTTTGGCAAGTGTGTCTTTGTTAGTATGGGTTGTTTTGTGTGTGAGAGCTTAATTTTTTTTTTTTTTAAATCAAGAGTTTAAAACACCATCTATCTTTTAATTAATACCATACTGCCCCTGAGGAAAGGAATGACTGTTTCTGTAGAAGAACTTTGCAGAATCACGTTTTCCACACCTTGGATTCTATTCAAACAGAGGAGGGGAGGGAAACCTATTTGGAGTCTTATTTCCTAGTGTGTGCCCTTCAGCTTGTCCCTGTCTCCCCACACCCTCACAGAATACAGGTTTAGGGGTGAGTCATGTCTGTTTGTCTTTCCTTTAGAGCCCCTCCCCCACCACCCTTGGCAAAGGAGAGTCTAGAGGCATTTTCTTACCAGGCCTGCCGACCCCTGCACCATGGCCGGGTGCTGCTCCTCAGGTGAGCGGGCACAAGTTACCTACTCCAGAAAGAGAGGGAGACGGGGTATCCTGAAGACCCGGTTTGCCCCCTTGGTCAGGATTTGCAGACTTGCAGGGGACATACTAACTGTGGCTGTGGCCAAAGACCACTGTGCCAGCAGTTTCCACCTTATTGCTTCCTCATAGGACATGTCTCCACTCATCCGCCGAGGCAACTCTCCAACAAATTTAGATTTGGAAGTCCTGGGATCGCGTAGTTTGTTGGTGCTCTTAGGGCCTTGCTTGCTTAGGAAGTGTATTGCAGTTGAACTTGAGCTACATAACTTACTTCTGTTAAATCTAAGGGGATGTTTGTAGCTTTGTTCTTTAAGGGAAGATGCCATTGCCTTCCAGAATCCCAAAACTTTACTGTCTTTGTGGCATTACCTGCATTCTTTTTTTTTTTTTTTAAATTGTGCTTTAAGTGAAAGTTTACAGTTCAAGTTAGTTCCACATACAAAAATTTATACACACGTTGTTATGTGACCCTAGTTGCTCTCCCTACAATATGACAGCACACTCCTTCTTTCCACCCCAAATTTCCCTAGTCCATTCAACCAGCTCCTGTCCTCTGCCTTCTCGTCGGGCCTTCAGACAGAAGCTGCCCACATAGTCTCATGTGTCTACTTAAGCTAAGAAGTACACTCCTCACTAGTGTCATTTTACGTCTTATAGTCCAGTCTTGCATTATTTCTTGATGTTGCTGTGGGGAGGGGGGAACATATATATATATAGTTTTAGTATGGTTGGGATATATATATATATAACTAAAAACAATAATAGTTACCATCCACCAGGAAAAAAAAAATCCTTGAGTGTGTATTAAAGATAAAGCAAATTGAAAAAGAGAATCCCTTAGGATATCAAACACTAAAATAATCATGAAAGCCTGAAAAACTTACTGTTTCGCAAAAACAAAAAAGAGAATGATATATGTTAAGTAATAAAAATAGTACTTGTTTGAAAATGTAAATTGCTTTTAATAAAATTGCATCTTGGAGGATAAAAGGAAATGCTTCGGCACAGTGTAAACGTTCTAATATTTTGCCACTTAGGTTGCTTTGCTTTGTTGCTAAGAATGCGGGATTTAGCGTGTACAGTGTGTCCATGTGTCACGTTTGTTATGTATAATTGTGTATGCAAGTACATCACAAGTACAGATACTAATTACGAAAAAGTACCTGTATACACTAAATTTAAATCCTAATCACATCAGAGTTTACTGTAGAGAAAACAATCCACTAGCCATGATGCAATGGGCTGACCCTTTGTTTTTCGCTAAGAAAAAAATCTTTGCAGCGTCAGCCTAGTGTGCATTTGATAAGAAATTGTGTGTGTATTAAATTGGAACTGTTAGCGAGGAAATTCGCAATCCTGAGAATCTCCAAAACCCTTTGGACTCCTAGAGAAAATGCTGAATAAGAGCAGACACTTAGCCATTTTATTTGGGATTTAAACATGGCTTTCTAGTCTTGTTCCCTGATTTAGCTATCAGATGAAACGGGCTCTGTGGCTCACCTTTCTAAAATGTCTTTGAAATCCTGACTTCTCCGTCTTCATTTTGAACCTTTGTTAATTATTTACATCGTAACTTCCTTCTCTGTCTTCACCTTTGACGGGCATCCTTCTGGTGAAGTTTATGGCTCGCGTTTTCACTTCTGTGAGCCACACTGAGGACCCAGGGAGGCTCCACTGAGCCCTGGTGAATAGGCACAGGAGCCCCTGAAAGCCATCTGAATGCATACATTTCTGGTTCATGCAATTTTAATTTTTTTTTTTCTCCTAATGCTGTGGACCCTTTAGCTGGCTTGCCTGTTCATTCTGAATCTTAGTCCCTATAAAAGAAGCTGTTTGTGGCATTCAGAACTCCATGTTTTCTAACTCTAGATGGCTCCGCGTAGGCCTGCGGGAGAGCAGAGCTCTGATTGTCTCCTGGTTTCTCTTTCGCAGCAGCAGCAGCAGCAACAACAACAGCAGCAGCAGCAGGCGCCACCCCCTCCACAGCCACAGCCCCAGCAGCAGGCTGGCCCTCGGCTCCCCCCACGGCAGCCCACGGTGGCCTCGCCCGCCGAGTCCGAGGAGGACAATCGGCAGAAGACCCGGCCACGAACAAAAATCTCAGTGGAAGCGCTGGGCATCCTCCAGAGTTTCATACAAGACGTAGGCCTGTATCCAGACGAAGAGGCCATCCAGACTCTGTCCGCTCAACTTGACCTTCCCAAGTACACCATTATCAAGTTCTTTCAGAACCAGCGGTATTATCTCAAGCACCACGGGAAACTGAAGGACAATTCCGGTTTAGAGGTGGATGTCGCGGAATATAAAGAAGAGGAGTTGCTGAAAGATTTAGAAGAGAGTGTCCAAGATAAGAATGCTAACACCCTTTTTTCGGTGAAACTAGAAGAAGAGCTATCAGTGGAAGGGAACACAGACATTAACGCTGACTTGAAAGACTGAGAGAAAAGTGTTATTTTCATTCAACAGTGCCACTGGTATTTACTAACAAAATGAAAAGTCCACCTTGTCTTCTCTCCGAAAACCTTTGTTGTTCATTGTTTGGCCAATGAATCTTCAGAAACTTGCACAAACAGGAAAGTTGGGAAAGGATAAGACAGACTGCACTAAATGTTTTTTCTCTGTTTTACAAACTGCTTGGCAGCCCCAGGTGAAGCATCAAGGATTGTTTGGTATTAAAATCTGTGTTCACGGGAGGCACCAAGGTGTGTACCCCGTAAGCATGATCCCAGTGATTTTTTTTTTTTTTTTAATTCTGGAGCCTTCAAACAAGCATTATAACTTCTATGATTATTATTTCCTTTAATTATTTCTGTAACACTCCACACTGATCTTTGGAAACTCACCCCTTATTTTAAAAAAGGAAAAAAAAGAAGAGTTTGTTACTCTATTGTATGTTACAAAAGAACTATAGACTGTGGAATGCAGTTTAAAGATGACATATGCCAACAAATGCCTTGTATTATATGGCACTGCCGTAATTCAAATTTGTTTTTATTTTGGAAATAAAAAGTTCACTGTAATTTTTTTTTTTTCATTCTCATTGTTACATGATTTAAAAAAAAAAAAAAACAAAATGTGAAACACAATTTAGTCCTCATTATTTATTTGTAGATCCTGCAGCATCAGGTTGTAATTAATTTTTTGGAAGTTTCCGTTAAATGTAATATTGCTTCTCTTGTTACCATACTGATTTGTTTTTTCTATTTATAAATGTATTTTGATGGGCAGTAAAACAAAGTGTCTTAAAAGTTTTAAATAGAGAAAATGTGCTTTACACAGTTGCCTATAAAAAGTGCTCTATGTTATCCAAGCAATTCATACTATAAGCTTCACTTATTGTTGTATGCAATTTTTACTATCATGCAAATAAGCTTAGGTAAATAAAACTAATAGATCACCTTAGAAAATTATGCAATTAATGTGAAAATAATTGATGTTTGCAATGTGTCTTCCTTTGGTTTACAATCAATTTTAAAGCTACATCTGTATAAAATTTCTGTATAAAGGTGTATTTCTTTTTTATGAGTTTCTGGCTATGAAAACACCAGCTATTTTGTTACAGCTGGCTGTTTTTATAAGTGTATCACAGTTTTCTTTATGCAGAAATGTTCTGATTAGGAGTGGTTATTGATTGACTGTAACTACACAATTAAACTTGTTTGTATGGTATGACATGGTAGGGTTTGTCTGCTTATGTCAAGTAGCTAAGAGTCCAAGGATGGCCTTCTCATCGAAGTTGCATGTTAGTAACTTTCTTGATGAGATTTTACCGGTTTTTGAAAAAGCAATTGAAAAGTCACCTTGAAACACTGTAAATTTAAGTCACACACACACTCTCACTTTTTAAGTTTAATAGTGAAGATGATAATTTGTTTTTGGTTAACATTTTTCTTAATAAACAGAAATAGCAGGGTGGTCAAAAGACTCTCCAACAAAAACATAAACCAAGTATCTGGCAGTGATGCGCTTAGAATGAATACATGGCTTTTGTTTTAATAGTTTAATTATGGCAACACTTTTCCTTAATGCTAATGTATAAATAAATATCTTTAAGGCCATTCATAGGAACATAAAATAAGTAGGAAACAAAATGAATCTTCTGCATAAAAAACCCTTAGCAAGCAATGGTTTTATTTTGCAAGTTATCAATGGACTATAAGTTAATTCTGAGCTCATTTGGTTGCGTATATCATGTCTTAAGAACTACATGGAGTGTTTTAAGAATAACAGACCTGAAATTTAGACACAATTGTTCTTCAGAAAATAATAGTTAATTCTTGCCCCATAATGCTTAGTAAACTCCAAGATATAAAATGAGGTGCGCTAACTTACGGAAGAAATTGAAACCAGTGTTTTGGGTTTTTTACAATCCATTCACTTTATCTTTGCTGCTGTTTTGTAAGGTTTCCTGGATTTTCTTAATAGGGGTATCTGGATTCCTTGAGATGAGGCTCTGTAATCACCAGTTTTCTTTCTGCCTACCATTTCCTCAGTCCCGGACGATCTCATTGGTAGGTGACTGGGCTGCTCAATGTTGGACTTTTTCTCAAGAAACTGAATTGGGTGTGTTGAAAACTCCCAGTTCAGCTTTCAATACCATTTACTTTTGAAGCCCAGCTGAGCTGCTGTGAAGGCAGCTGGTTTGCTCTAAACTTAAAATTGTATTGAGGAAGTTTTCAATTCCTTTTTATTCAATGAGAAAACAACTTTTAGACACTCTTTCTCACTAGAGTTCAGAGAACTAATCGTTTGAGCAAGAGGAATTTGAATTAAGAAAATAGAAACTAGATTTCATGTGTTAAAAATAAATGGAAAATTAATAGAAACTACTATGCCATGAAGTTAATGAGGAAGTATCTTCCTCTTCTTTTCCCCTACTTTGAGGGAAAAGGCTCGAGAGAGTAGAATTGATTTTTATTTTATTTTACCAAACATACACTTAAGGTGTCAAGTAGGTATGGCATTTAGTAAAGAATTAAAAAAAAAAAAAAAATGGAAGGAGGAATTGGGTTGCAGATAAGATCTTCCTTTTTCCAGTAACTTCTTTGGAAATAACATTTTTAAGGAGTTGATGAATGTGTGTTAGGAATTAACATAATAATGCTAATGAGATTCTTCCTTAGACCCTTTAATTTTTTAAATTATGATTTTACTAAATTGATATTTTAAACCAGAAAAAAAAAAAAAAGCACATGTTAATATACAATGACGATCGCGATGGAGTGAGTAAAAGTTGCTTTCAGGGAAAAGAGGAAAAGACTTGTCCCATGGTCTTCCACCTTGCTCTTCCAATGTCATTTATCGTTCCTGCCAGTCCTCTTGTCACCAGTGGCTTTAAAGAAACTCCCTTTAACAGGCTTCATTGTGTCCAAGTACTTCAGATACTTTTAAAAGTTAGCCATGACGTAGCGCTTTGTGCTGTTAAGACCTTAGCAGAGTCAGGTAGCTTACGGGTAATATTCAACCTTGTGCGTCTGAATCTGTCACGGATTCCTTTACTCAGCACTTTGCCACTAATTTGTATTACACTCTGTGGCCATAGAATACTTGCACATTATGCAAAAAATGTTGATAGTATCTCTTTGGCACACAATATGCAGAGTTGACACATAACCTTTGAAAACCAAGGTAACTAATATGTGTGCCCTAGTTGGGTGGCACTTGGTTACAAAGTCTGTACATATTATGTATGAAATGTATATTAACATTTAGTTCTAAGGAATTCTAAGCTTAAAAAAGGTGTTTTTGGTTTTATTTTTTCCCAGCTAGTGATATCTATAACTGTGCTTATCTAAAATACATAGGTTGACTAGAAAACGTTTTCAAATGATTCAAGATTGAAAGTGCAAACCCTATACATCCCTTTATTCGATTCTGCCCTATTCCCTATTGTTAACATCTGGCTGATATCAAGGTCCTTGATTGTCACACAGTAATATTTTCAATAAATGAGGTATTCTGAACTGCCTGGTGATATTTTCAAAAAGAGCAATTAAAATGTGTATACACTATAATCTAGCTGATAGAAACAGGACTATTAAAGCAAGCCAGAAATTTGCATGATAGAGTGGAAACCTGTGGAGGTCCCAAAGTATTAATGATACCTAAAATATATATATAAAAAAAAGTGATAGTACTATTGTCTGCCTTACAAATAACTGTTTTTGACTTTTGAAAGAGGAATATTATGGACTCTGTTCCTTCTGAGGCAAAACTTAATGTAACTACCAAATATTTGCATGTCTTTTGACAGAGGATAAACTAAAACCTTTTAACATGCACACTTTTTGATAAATATGAAGTACCTTCATTAAAGAAAGAAGGTGGAAGGTGTATGTCCAGAATACTTGTTTAACAATACCAAATGTTAAATAAAAATAGTTGGGAATTCATATTTAAAAGATGAGCAGCATTTTTAAGTCTTTTTTACCTTACTTATGTGGATCATAGATTAATTTTTTAGAAGAACGCTAAAATTCAGTACCAAGGTTGCGTATGAAATCACTTTTCAGTCAATTATTTTCAGCTGCTCTTACTGTGCTCAAAAGCACCCGACTTGGACCCTGTTCTCAATGAGAGTTGATGAGCAGTTGAGGAGGGGCTGAAGTAGAGCAGTACATTGTACTGTATATGTTAACACTCACATAGAAACTCTAAAGTGATACATTTTGCACCACGTTAAGTGGAATCCGAACTATTTGATTTTTATGGTATCCAAAGAAGATGTATTCCATACAGTGACAAACCCTTTCATTCATACCCTTAAAAAACCAAAAATCCATGGCCTTGGAGTCAGTTCCAACTAAGAGAGACCCTATAGGACAGGGCAGAACTGCCCCACAGAGTTTCCAAGGCTGTAAATCTTTATGGGAGCAGACTGCCACATCTTTCTCCTGTGGAGTGGCTGGTGGATTCGAATCTCCAACCTTTCGGTTAGCAGCCAAGTGCTCTAACCACTGCAAGAACAGGGCTCTTTTCATATCCTAGTCCCCCCTAAAAAGAAATGATGTCCCATGTGCTGCTCTGATTTTCCACTCTCACGTGTGTGAAAACACACACAAATCCAGGCTCACAAAGAGTGCCTGTTGAGAATGTCGAGAAGATTCAGATATTTAAATGTGTCCATTAATTCATTAAGTCTGTGGCAATGTGACGCAAAGTGAGCACCAACTTGTAGAACAGCATCTTTCTTAACCGTAGGGATAGGTTTCACCTACTCCACCTTTGTTTCCAATTTTAATTTTTCAATATTTGTTTTGCCAGACCTGGGAGAACTACCAAGTCTCCATATCTTCCTGAGGCCTCCTTTTGTAGAACTGCACTGTTTAAAATGATGGTAGCGACATCATTTGTAGAAAGCTTCAGTTTACAAGGCAGTGCCATAGTCCGTAGCTTATTTTAAGCCTCTTAATTCCAGCAAGAGGTACTTAGGGCAGGCACTGAAATCCCCCACTTCAGAGTCAGGGGAAGGAAAACTCAGAGAGGTTAACGGATTGGGTTAGCTGTTAAATGGTCATCTTGGTCTCCAACCAAAGTCTTTTATATTCCAATCTCTATCTTCTCTTTTCTTATTAATGAAGGCTTCCTCAAACGCAGAAAATGCAGGGGAAAAAATTAATCGCAATGCAGAAACCTCAGATATATAATATGTAGTTTGCTAGTGTGAAAAAGGCAACCACTTAAGTAATTGAGATCAAGTGTATGGAATGCTTCGTCATGAAATATTAGCCCCCAAACTCTGCCATCAGGCATGAGATCTATAACAACAAATGCTTTAAAAAAAAAAAAAACTTTATTATGGGAATTTTCAAGCTTACAAAAAGAGTATATGAGTATATGACAGTGAAACCTCACATACTCATCACTCAGCTTCAACAATTACAATTTTTTAAATAAATGCTTTGTGAAACACTAAAACTAAGATGAAATTTCTACCGAAATATCCTAATTGTCCAAGAACTTTCCCCATCATGAGGTGAGGACATCATCTTGCTCTTTTGCAAAGTATTTTCTGATTTCTAGAGAGAATATTAAAACTCAGAAGTTCTTTTGAGAGCTCTCTGAGAATATTAAAAAAAAAAAAAAAGCTAGGTTTTAGAAGGAGAACCTCCACAAATATTTGTAACATAAAAAAATAGAGACAAACCAGCCTCTCTTTATTTATAAACAATACGTGCTTTCATATCATTGTTGAAACTAAAGTACATAATTTTCAGTTATGCATAATAAAATATGTAATTAAGCACCATTCCACGGTGGAGTAAAGAATTAAAAGCTTCAGGTGCAGAAAAGAATTTGTTGGCATTTTCTTTTTCAAGGTGGTATTTTGAGGTGTTACTTTTCATTTTCCTTTGACATCTTATACACAAATAAATAGACAGAAGCAGGTGAGAAGCAGAGAAGATGAAGAATTGGCTGCACTACAATAGGCCTGAAAAACATAACAAGGGTAGAATATTTGCAGCACGCCTGTGAAGGCTAAATTAAAAACAACAGAAATTTTCTCCACTTGGGAAGAAAAATCTCTGAACAGGGGCATGTGCTTCAAGAAATAGAAAAAATAAAAAGTTAGCTGTATTGATAATCCTTCTATTCAAACTACATTAAATTAATTCACACTCCAGTTGGTACAGTCCGGTGAATTTACTCTTTAAGTGAAAAACTAAATTTAATTAATTCTGTGATATAATCTTTGGCATTCATGGAAGCATTTGGCATTAATCCTATTTTTTAAAAAGGGTAATACATCAGATGAATCAAGCCCCTCAAATGTAAGAATGTGTCAGGATGTTTCCAAAAATACAACATCTAAGAAGAAAATAATGTTATAGGGAGGAAACCATGCATCTCACATCATTAAGACTTTCTATATAGTGTCCACAGTTTTTCATGTGATATTTAAATCACAGCTACAATCAATCATATATGGCCAAGTAAATTCAATATCACGTACTTATATTGCTCAAATCCTGGCAGAGAAATATATGTTTGATGAATGAGTGAGATCAGACAATTTAGAAGAAATGTTGAGCATATGGTAT
Source organism: Elephas maximus indicus (assembly GCF_024166365.1). Taxonomy (NCBI): domain Eukaryota; kingdom Metazoa; phylum Chordata; class Mammalia; order Proboscidea; family Elephantidae; genus Elephas; species Elephas maximus. Next base: position 21,587,607 of record NC_064845.1, read on the forward strand.
GGAATGAAAGGAGTTATTTCCTCAAAAGAGCTGTACCCCATGGACAATCCTCTCAGTGTTGCGTTCTATAATGACATACGTAAGGAGGCTTTTGTTAATTTCTGAATATCATATCTCATGGCCCTGTTGAAAATATGACATGGCTGTATTTGTATGTTTTACAGCTCATCTTATTAAAAAAAAATTGCTAAGACTTTCATGTATAAGTCCAATAAAATAAGACACAGAAGAAAAAAACATAACACAGGATCAATGCAAAATTTGGCTAGAAAATCCATAAATTGAAAGATTTACACACTGAAATGCACTTTGTAAGATACCATGCAATTTATTAGAATGGACTACCAAAAATTTAACAGCATTGTGAGGGTTAATTGACAATTGCCATACAATAAACCGTACATATTTAAAGTGTAAAATTTGGTAAGTTTTTAACACACACACACACAATTGGGAACACAATGAAAATATCCATCATCCTCAAAAATTTCCTCCGGTCCCTTTGTAGTCCCTCCCTCCCATCCCCATCTATCACCACCCCAACCAGACTAGTGAACTGCTTTCTGTCACTGTAGATGCGTGCACATTTTCTAGAATCTTGTATAAATGGAATTATTCAGAATGTTTTCATTTTGTCTGACATCTTTCACTCAGTGTAATTATTTTAAGGTCCATCCAAGTTTATCCTTTTTCATGGTTGAGTTGTGCTATCTTTTGTGAATATAATTCAACGTATTTATCCATTAACCTGTCAATGGATATTTGAGTTGTTTCCAGTTTTTGGTTATTACAAATAAAGATACTATGAACATTTATGTACATGGACATACATTTTCGTTTCTCTTGGGTAAATTCCTAGGAGTGAAATGACTTCTGATATCATAGGTATACATTTAACTTTTTTAGAAACCACAAAACTGTGTTTACTAAAGTGGTTGGACCATTTAACATTCCCACCAGCAGAGTATGAGAGTTCCTGTTACTCCACACGTGTTGATCAACACATGGTATGGTCAGTCTTTTTAATTTTAGACATTTTTTTTTTTAATAGGTATGTAGGATCCTGGGTGGTCCAAGTGGTTTGTGATTGGCTGCTAACCTAAAGGTTAGTGGTTTGAACCTACACAGCAGCTCTGCAGAAGAAAGGCCTGGAGACCTGCTTCCATAAAAAAAAAAAAAATCCATAAAGATTACAGCCAAGAAATCCCTATGGAGCAATTCTACACTGTAACACCTGGGGTTGCCATGAGTCAGCAGCTGACTGGACAACAGTTAACAACAACAACAATAGGTGTAGAGTGATAGCTCATTATGATTTTAATTTTCATATCCTAATGAATCTCATTTCCATAATTGAATATCTTTTCATGTGCTTTATTTGCCAAAGTTCAAGCAGGCCTTTTGCCGATTTTTTATTGGGTTGTTTGCTTTCTTACTAAGTTTCGAAAGTCCATTATATATTCTGGTTACAAGTCCTTTGTCAGATATGTGATTTGCAAATATTTCCTACCAGCTTTGTCTTTTCATTCTTTTAACCCTATCTTGAGGAGCAGACATTATTTTTTCGAAGTCTAATTTATCAAGTTTTTTCCTTTTGAAGATCTTGCTTTCTGTGCCATATATAAGTAATATGCCTAATCTAAGATCACAAAGCTTTTCTCCTATATTTTCTTCTAAGAATTTCATAGTTTTAGGATTTACATTTAGGTTTATGATCCATTTTGAATTAATTTTTATATATGGCACAAAGAATGGACAATTTTTTTTGTTTCCTTTTATCTTTTTCTTTCCCTTCCTTCCTCTCTTCCTTCTTTTTCTTTTTTGCATATATAGCTCCAATTGTTCTAGTACCATCTATTTAAAAAAACTATTCTTTCTCCACTGAACCACCTTTCTCAAAAATCAATTGACCATATATGTATGTATCTTTTATGGACTCCCTATTTTGTTTCATTGATCTTTGTCTGCCTTTACACAAAAACCACTGTATCTTGCTTACTATAGCTTTAAGTCTTGAATTCTAGTCTAGGCCTTCTAACTTTTATCATCGTTTTTCAAAGTTGTTTTGGATATTCTAGGTCTTTTGATTTCCCTATGAATTTTAGATTCACCTTGTCAATTTCTAAAAAAGTCTGTGATTGATATTGCTTTAACTCTATTGATTATTTTGGGGTAGAATTGACACATTAACAATATAGATTCATGAACACTTTATGCCTCCTCATCTATTGAAGTCTCCTGTAATTTTTCTCAGCAAAATTTTGTACTTAGTGCACAGTTCTAGCACATTTTTTGGTCAAACTTATCCCCAAATTAATATATTTTATTCTATTGTAAGTGGTATTTAAAAAAATTTCAGTTTCCAATTATTTAATGCTATTATACAGAACCCGTTTCTGTCAAGTCAATTTCAACTCATAGTGACCCTATAGGACAGAGTAGAACTGCTCCAGGGTTACCAAGCAGCAGCTGGTAATTCGAACTGCTGGCCTTTTGGTTAGCAGCCATAGCTCACTGTAGCATTTAACCACTGCACCAGCTCTGCTGCTAACCAAAAAGTAGGCAGTTGGAATCCACCACCTGCTCCTTGGAAACCCTATGGGGCAGTTCTACTCCATCCTGTAGGGTCATTATGAGTCAGAATCAACTCGAGGTCAATGGATTTGTTTGGGGGTTTTTATTACATAGAAACACATATTTTTTTTTTTTGTATGTTTATCTTTTATCCTGCAACCTAGCCTAAACTCATTTAATAGTTTTAGTAGCTTTTTTACAAATTCCATAAGATTTTCCACATAAAGATTTTCCTCTACAAAGAAGACAGTTTTATTTTTATTTCTTCATTCCAATCTAAATGCCTTCTTTATTTATTTTATATTATTTTCTAGAACTTCCAGTACAATGTTGAGTAGAAGTAGTGAGAGCAGAAATCCTTGCTTTGTTCCTAAACTTAGGAGGAAAGCATCTAGTATTTTATCATTAAGTATGATGTTAGCATAGATGTAGATGTCCTTTACCAGACTGAAGATGTTCCCTTCCATTACTAGATTGCATATAGTTTTTATCAGGGATGGACACTGGTGGGTGCAAATTTAATTCCGAGTTTTAGAAAATCAATAATAATAAAACAAACTCATGTAGTGTTTATTATGTGCCAATTAGAACAGACCTTATGTTCCAAGTCCTTGACAAATACAAATACACTTAATTTATATAACAACAATTTAAGGTAAATACATAGTTGTTGTCATTAGCTGCCATCAATATCCCTTTATTATTGATGATCAAACCGATGATTGTGAAATTTGCCTCAGTGGATGTATCTTCCAACAAGTCTTTCACCTTTCAAAATGCAGCTGTAGTGTTTGCTTTGGCACTGACTGGTCTTCCTGTATTTGCCACAAGGGGCATAGGTTAAAATACCCAACTCAGGGTGGCCACGAAATTTTATTTGACCAAAATGAAGCTGAAATATGGAAAGGAAAGTAGGAGGAGGATATTATGAGTAAAATAAATTTCTTGGAGCCATGGGGCAAACTGACCTCATTTAATGACTTTAGAAACACTGCTTATTTGTAAGTTTGGTATTTCCAATAGTGACTTAATTTTAGAAAAAGACAGTATTTCTTCATAAAATGTTAAAGGAGATCAAATGACAATAATAATGCCCTAAACCAGGCATCAGTGAACTACGACCCATTGGTCAAATCTGGCCCATCACCTCTTTTTGCAAATAAAGTTTTATTGAAACACAGCCATACTCATTCATGTATGTATTTTCTATGGCTGCTTTTGTGTTGCAAGAGCAGAATTTAGTGATTGTGAAAAAGACCATATGGCCCACAAAGCCTAAACTAGGTATTCTTTGGTCCTTTATGGAAAATGTTTGTTGGCCCTACTCTAGATCATTAAACTATGCCTAGATTTGCAAGAGTAAATAATTAAAGCAATTGTATAGGCAATTTGTGTCAAAGCAAAATAATCATTCCAGTATCCTTCAGACAAGTTGGGGCATATCTTAAGTACAAAACTGATTTGTTCTCAATTCCACATTTCATTTGATGTGTATGAAGAGCTTAACTCTTAGTTTCTCCTAATTACCTCACTGGTCTACACAAGAGAGTAAGACCAGAGATCCTATACCCTGTTGCCCACTAGTAAATATTGTATAAATTTAGAAAATTACTGTCTAGTAACTTCACCCCTTTTTTATAAACTCTAGAAGTGTTAATATTCTTGGAAAAATTGTTTTTGCACTAATTGCTGTATCCATCTGCTCCAGGAGATTAATTAGACTGTGAGAGTATTTGCTCTTCCCTACAATCAATGCTCCCCAACCCAGCAGAAAGCTAGATCTGTCTTATTTCCATCTTGAGAAGGACCTGCTACTGACAACTGTAAGCTTTTCCTCTGAGAATTTGAGATTAAATTTGTACTTGGCTTGATGGCCCTTGAGAAATGGTTCAGTCTAGAGAGAGTTTTGTTGAAGTAAACCAAGGCCAAGAAGATTTCAATGATTTCTTCTTGCATGGGGAACCTACATTATTTCAAAAAACTCATTTCTGTAGACCCAGTGGTTGGGTGCCATGTCCTAGAGAAATGTTCTTGACATTGGGGAACCCAGGAGGAGCAAAGGACTCTGCCTTAACCTCTCTTGATTCTTCATCAAGGCCGAGTAATGCTGTCAGTGTGTCTAGGGGAAAACAGCTGCAGAGCCTAATTCTGTCTGGATTGGAACCAACATTTATTTTAATTTTATTTATTTATTTTATTGTTGCTAAAAATGCACTTATCACAACACTCCCTGGGTTTTAAAAAATGGGCAAAAATATAAGAAAGTGTGACTTACAATAAAAATGTATTAAAAAAATACCAACAAATTTCCTCCATCGAGGTCCTCTTCAGGGACCTTATTCCCATGCTATATTGGCCCATCAACCCAGAGTCTGGCTCTATGTGGTATGATGTCTTGCATGGAACAAGCAAATTGATTTTACAGATCAGGTGTAGAAAGATGCTGTTCTCTGCAAGCCCCACAAAATCGATCTGGACAGTATTTTTTTTAACAGAATTTTATACTCTCTTTACTGTGGTCCAGGCAGTATTAGTTTAAAACCACCCTTGCCGGAAATGTAAACTAGAACAGGAGTTCCCACATGCTTGTCTCTTCGTAGGTGCCCATGTAAAGATGAGTTTCCACTGGACCAGCGTGGAGAGATGTAAAAAAGACAATAGAGTTTCAAAATATATATATATATAGATAGATACATTTGTACATTTAAAAACAAAAACAGAAAAAAAATTATAAGGATATATTTGTACATTAAAAAAAAAACAGTTGTCATCAAGTCGATTCCAACTCATAACAACCTTATAGGATACACTCAAACTCCCCCATCAGGCTCCCTAAACTGTAATCTTTATGGAGAGCCCAGGTGGGAAGAGTGGTTAAGGGCTCAGCTGCTAACCAAAAAGTTGGCAGTTGGAACCCACCAGTAGCTCCATGGGAGAAAGACGTGGCAGTCTGGTCCATAAATATTACAGCCTTAGAAAACTCACGGGCAGTTCTACTTTGTCTTATAGGGCCTCTATGAGTCAGATTTGACTCAACAGCAGTGGGTTTGGGTTTTGAATCTTTACGGAAGCAGATCACCAGGACTTTTCTCCCTCAGAGCTGTTGGTGGGTTCAAACAGCTGAACTTTTTGTTACTAAACAGGTGGTGGTATAAGTCATTAGAGAAATGCTAATTAAAAACCATGATTTGATACCACTACACAACTATCGGAATGGTGAAAATAAAAAATACTGAAAATATCAAGTGTTGACAAGGATGTGGAGTAACCAAAGCTTTCATACATTGCTGTGGAAATAGAAAACGTTAGAGCCACTTTGAAAAATGGTTTGTCACTTTCTTACAAAGATCACATATATTTACGTAATGGCCCAGAAACCTTACTACTGGGTATCTAATTTAACTAAATGAAATGTATTTTCACATAAAAACCTGTATACAATGTTTATAGCAATCTACTCGTAATTCAAAAAAATCTAAAAACAATCAAGATGTTGTTCATCAGGTGAATGGACAAAAATGTGGTAAATCCATACAATGGACTACTATCGATACGTGCAAGAATCTGGAAGAATTGAAAGGATTTATGAGGAGTAAAAAAAAAAAGGCAGTCTTAAAAGTTTGCATTTTGTATGATTCCACTTATTTGAAATTCTGAAAAAGGTAAAACTATGTTGTTGCTGTTGTTAGGTGCCATCAAATTGGTTCTGACTCACAGCGGCCTATATGTACAACAGAAGAAACACTGCTGGTCCTGTGCCATCCTTACAATTGCTGTCATGCTTGAGCCCATTATTGCAGACACTGTCAGTTTATCTCATTGAGGATCTTCCTCTTTTTCTCCACCAAGCATATTGTCCTTCTCCCAAGACCAGTTCCTCCTGATAACATGTCCAAAGTATGTGAGACGAAGTCTCGCCATCCTCACTTCTGATGAGCATTCTGGTTGTACGTCTTCCGAGATAGATTTGTTCATTCTTCTGGCAGTCCATGGTATATTCAACATTCTTTGACGACACCATAATTCAAAGGAATCAATTCTTCTTTGGTCTTCCTTATTCATTGTCCAGCTTTCACATGCATATGAGGTGATTGAAAAAGCCATGGCTTGGGTCAGGAACACCTTAGTCCTTAAAGTGACATCTTTGCTTTTTAATGCTTTAAAGAGATCTTTTGCAGCAGATTTGTCTAATGTAAAGCATTGTCTGATTTCTTCATTGCTGCTTCCATGGGCAGTGACTGTGGATCCAAGAAAAATGAAATCCTTGACAATTTCAACCTTCTCTCTGTTTATCATGACATTGCTTATTGGTCCAGTTGTGAGCATTGTTGTTTCCTTTATGTTGAGGTGTAATCCATACTGAAGGCTTCTAGAATTATTGGCTCAGCATACAGATTGATGAAGTACTGTGAAAGGTTACAACCCTGATGCACACTTTTCCTGACTTTAAGCCTTGCGGTATCCCCTTGTGTTGTTCGAATGACTGCCTCTTGATCTATATACAAGTGTCTCATGAACACAATTATTTGAAATTCTGAAAAAGTCAAAACTATAGGGATGGAGAACAGATCTGTGGTTCTGTGGGGGTATGGGGCAGGTGTGATAACAAACGGATAAAGGAGAGTTTTTTGAATGATGGAACCCCATATCCTGATTATGGCAGTGGTAAAATGAACCTATATATGTGTTAAAACTCATAGAACTATATATCAAAAGAAAACAAAAAGTGCATTTTACTATTTGATAATTTAAAACATAAAATTTTAAAAAGTTAAAAGTTAAGAAAAGGATAAAGGGAGGCGGGGCCAAGACGGCGGACTAGGTGGATGCTGCCACGGATCCCTCTTGCAACAAAGACTCGGAAAAACAAGGGAATCGATCACATACATAACAATCTACGAACTCTGAACAACAAGCACAGACTTAGAGATGGAAAACGAACAAATACGGGCAGACAGCGACCGTTTTCAGAACTAGGAGCCAGCGTACCAGGCAGGTGACTTTCGGAGCCTGATCTGGGGCAGAGCCCAGGGGGGCAGACGGCACAGACGGGAGGCCCAGCCCTTCCCCCCCGAACCCATCCTGGGAGGAAGTCTAGCTGGTTGGCGCGGGCGGCGTAGTGGTGCAGCTGGAGGGAGAAGCACCCAGGAAATAGTGACTGATATTGGAGCGGGGAGAACAGCGTCCCAGCTGGGGACCCGTCCCACCGGGAGTTTGGCAGGAAGCGGGCGGGGCACGAGCGGGGGGGAGGCCAGCTATATTTCCCTAAAGCGACCCCAGGGCGGGGCCCACACGTTCGTGCGGGAGGACGCCCACCCAGTCCGCACGTGCAGCGCGGCGAACCGGAGGGAGAAATCCCCAGAAGTGACTGGTCTCAGAGCGGGGAAAACAGCGTCCCAGACGGGGAGCCATTCCGCTGGGATTTGGGCACGCACGCGGGTGGGGCGTGAGCGCGGGGTCCAATTATATTCCCCTGAATTGACCCAGGGGGCGGGCCCACCTGGTCGTGCGGGTGACGCCCACCCAGATCGCGCGTGTGGCGCGGCGCACGGGAGGGAGAAACCCCCGGAAGTGACTGGTCTCGGACCGGGGAAAGCAGCGTCCCAGCCGGCGAGCCGTCCCGCTGGGATTTGGGCGCTCGCGCGGGCGGGGCGCAAGCGCGGGGTCCAATTATATTCTCCTGAATAGACCCTGGGGGCGGGCCCACCCGTTCGTGCGGGAGACGCCCACCCAGTGCGCGTGAGCAGTGCCACGCACCGGAGGGAGTAGTCCCCAGGAGGAAGTGACTGGTCTCCAAGCAGGGAAAGCAGTGTCCTAGCCGGGAAGCCGTCCCGCCCGGATTTTGGCGGACGGGGGCGGACTATGAACACGGCGTTCAGCTCTATATTCTGTGGTGCTACACTCCCAGCTCTCTGATCCCTCCTCCACCCTCCCCAGGTGGCTCCATTAACATCCGAATACCTGGAGCCAGAGGGAGAATTCAGATAGGGATCTGATGGTATTTTTTTTTTTTAGCTGATTACCTGGAAAATCTAGTTTCCCAGTGATGGCTCAGAGACAGCAGTCCATATCAAACCACATAAAGAAACAGACCATGACAGCTTCTCCAACCCCCCAAACAAAAGAATCAAAATCCTTCCCAAATGAAGATACAATCCTGGAATTATCAGATACAGAATATAAAAAACTAATTTACAGAATGCTTAAAGATATCACAAATGAAATTAAGATAAATGCAGAAAAAGCCAAGGAACACACTGATAAAACTGTTGAAGAACTCAAAAAGATTATTCGAGAACATAGTGGAAAAATTAATAAGTTGCAAGAATCCATAGAGAGACAGCATGTAGAAATCCAAAAGATTAACAATAAAATTACAGAATTTGACAACGCAATAGAAAGAGGAGCAGATTCGAGCAATTAGAATGTAGACTGGGACTACTGGAGGACCAGGGAATCAACACCAACATAGCTGAAAAAAAATCCGATAAAAGAATTAAAAAAATGAAGAAACCCTAAGAATCATGTGGGACTCTATCAAGAAGGATAACTTGCGAGTGATTGGAGTCCCAGAACAGGGAGGGGGGGCAGAAAACACAGAGAAAATAGTTGAAGAACTCCTGACACAAAACTTCCCTGACATCATGAAAGAAGAAAGGATATCTATCCAAGATGCTCATCGAACCCCATTTAAGATTGATCCAAAAAGAAAAACACCAAGACATATTATCATCAAACTTGCCAAAACCAAAGACAAACAGAAAATTTTAAAAGCAGCCAGGGAGAAAAGAAAGGTATCCTTCAAGGGAGAATCAATAAGAATAAGTTCAGACTACTCAGCAGAAACCATGCAGGCAAGAAGGGAATGGGACGACGTATACAGAGCACTGAACGAGAAAAAGTGCCAACCAAGGATTATATATCCAGCAAAACTCTCTCTGAAATATGAAGGAGAAATTAAGATATTTACAGATAAACACAAGTTTAGAGAATTTGCAAAAACTAAACCAAGACTGCAAGTAGTGCTAAAGGAGATTGTTTGGCCTGATGACCAATAATATCAGGTACCAGCACAATACAAGGTCACAAAACAGAATGTCCTGATATCAACGCAACTCAGATAGGGAAAGCACAAAAACAAACAAATTAAGACTAATTCTAAAAAATAAATAAATAAACAAAATAATACACATAACAGGAAATCATGGAAATCAATAGATAAACGATCACAATAATCAAAAAGAGGGACTAAATATAGGACGCATTGAACTGCCAGATGGAGAGGGATACAAGGCGATATAGAAGGATACAAGTTAGGTTTTTAATTAGAAAAATAGGGGTAATAATAAGGTAACCACAAAAAGGAATATCAATTCCATAACTCAAGAAAAAAGCCAAGAAAAATGTAACGACTCAACAAACACAAAGTTAAACATTATGAAAATGAGGATCTCACAAGCTACTAAGAAAAACGTCTCTGCACAAAAAAGCATGTGGAAAAATGAAATGGCCAACAACACACATGAAAAGGCATCAAAATGACAGCACTAAAAACTTATTTATCCATAATTACGCTGAATGTAAATGGACTAAATGCACCAATAAAGAGACAGAGAGTCACGGACTGGATAAAGAAACACGATCCATCTATATGCTGCCTACAAGAGACACACCTTAGACTTAGAGACACAAACAAACTAAAACTCAAAGGATGGAAAAAATATATCAAGCAAACAAGCAAAAAAGAAGAGGAGTAGCAATGTTAATTTCTGACGAAATAGACTTTAGACTTAAATCCGCCACAAAAGATAAAGAAGGACACTATATAATGATAAAAGGGACAATTGATCAGGAAGACATAACCATATTAAATATTTACGCACCCAATGACAGGGCTGCAAGATACATAAATCAAATTTTAACAGAATTGAAAAGTGAGATAGACACCTCCACATTTATAGTAGGAGATTTCAACACACCACTTTCGGAGAAGGACAGGACATCCAGTAAGAAGCTCAATAGAGACACAGAAGACCTACTTACAACAATCAACCAACTTGACCTCATAGACTTATACAGAACTCTCCACCCAACTGCTGCAAAATATACTTTTTTTTCTAGTGCACATGGAACATTCTCTAGAATTGACCACATATTAAGTCATAAAACAAATCTTTGCAGAATCCGAAACATCGAAATATTACAAAGCATCTTCTCAGACCACAAGGCAATGAAGCTAGAAATCAATAACAGAAAACTTAGGGAAAAGAAATCAAATACTTGGAAAATGAACAATACCCTCCTGAAAAAAGACTGGGTTATAGAAGACATCAAGGAGGGAATAAGGAAATTCTTAGAAAGCAACGAGAATGAAAATACTTCCTATCAAAATCTCTGGGACACAGCAAAAGCAGTGCTCAGAGGCCAATTTATATCGATAAATGCACACATACAAAAAGAAGAAAGAACCAAAATCAGAGAACTGTCCCAACAACTTGAACAAATAGAAAGTGAGCAACAAAAGAATCCATCAGGCACCAGAAGAAAACAAATAATAAAAATTAGAGCTGAACTAAATGAATTAGAGAACAGAAAAACAATTGAAAGAATTAACAAAGCCAAAAGCTGGTTCTTTGAAAAAATTAACAAAATTGATAAACCATTGGCTAGACTGACTAAAGAAAAACAGGAAAGGAAACAAATAACCCGAATAAGAAACGAGAAGGACCACATCACAACAGAACCAAATGAAATTAAAAGAATCATTTCAGATTACTACGTAAAATTGTACTCTAACAAATTTGAAAACCTAGAAGAAATGGATAAATTCTTGGAACAATACTACCTACCTAAACTAACACATTCAGAAGTAGAACGACTAAATAGACCCATAACAAAAAAAGAGATTGAAACGGTAATCAAAAAACTTCCAACAAAAAAAAGTCCTGGCCCAGACAGATACACTGCAGAGTTCTACCAAACCTTCAGAGAAGACTTAACACCATTACTATTGAAGGTATTTCAAAGCATAGAAAAAGATGGAATACTACCCAACTCATTTTATGAAGCTACCATCTCCCTGATACCAAAACCAGGTAAAGACATTACAAAAAAAGAAAATTTTAGACCTATATCCCTCATGAACATAGATGCAAAAATCCTCAAGAAAACTCTAGCCAATAGAATCCAACAACACATCAAAAAAGTAATTCACCCTGATCAAGTGGGATTTATACCAGGTATGCAAGGCTGGTTTAATATCAGAAAAACCATTAATGTAATCCATCACATAAACAAAACAAAAGATAAAATCCACATGATCTTATCAATAGATGCAGAAAAGGCATTTGACAAAGTTCAACACCGATTTATAATAAAAACTCTTACCAAAATAGGAATAGAAGGAAAATTCCTCAACATAATAAAGGGCATCTATGCAAAGCCAACAGCCAATATCACTCTAAATGGAGAGAACCTGAAAGCATTTCCCTTGAGAACGGGAACCAGACAAGGATGCGCTTTATCACCGCTCTTATTCAACATCGTACTTGAAGTCCTAGCCAGGGCAATTAGGCTGGACAAAGAAATAAAGGGTATCCAGATTGGTAAGGAGGAAGTAAAGCTATCACTATTTGCAGATGACATGATCGTATACATGGAAAACCCTAAGGAATCCTCCAGAAAACTACTGAAACTAATAGAAGAGTTTGGAAGTGTCTCAGGATATAAAATAAACATACAAAAATCACTTGGATTCCTCTACGTCAACAAAAAGAATATCGAAGAGGAAATAACCAAATCAATACCATTCACAGTAGCCCCCAAGAAGATAAAACACTTAGGAATAAATCTTACCAAGGATGTAAAAGACCTATACAAAGAAAACTATAAAACTCTGCTACAAGAAATTCAAAAGGACATACTTAAGTGGAAGAACATACCCTGCTCATGGATAGGAAGACTTCACATAGTAAAAATGTCTATTCTACCAAAAGCCATCTATACATATAACACACTTCCAATCCAAATACCAATGTCATACTTTAAGGGGATAGAGAAACAAATCACTAATTTCATATGGAAGGGAAAGAACCCCCGGATAAGCAAAGCATTACTGAAAAAGAAGAAGAAAGTGGGAGGCCTCACTCTACCTGATTTCAGAACCTATTATACAGCTACAGTAGTCAAAACAGCCTGGTACTGGTACAACAACAGGCACATAGACCAATGGAACAGAATTGAGAACCCAGATATAAATCCATCCACGTATGAGCAGCTGATATTTGACAAAGGACCAGTGTCAGTCAATTGGGGAAATGATAGCCTTTTTAACAAATGGTGCTGGCATAACTGGATATCCATTTGCAAAAGAATGAAACAGGACCCATACCTCACACCATGCACAAAAACTAACTCCAAGTGGATCAAAGACCTAAACATAAAGGCTAAAACGATAAAGATCATGGAAGAAAAAATAGGATCAACCCTCGGAGCCCTAATACAGGGCATAAACAGAATACAAAACATTACCAAAAATGATGAAGAGAAACCAGATAACTGGGAGCTCCTAAAAATCAAACACCTATGCTCATCTAAAGACTTCACCAAAAGAGTAAAAAGACCACCTACAGACTGGGAAAGAATATTCAGCTATGACATCTCAGACCAGCGCCTGATCTCTAAAATCTACATGATTCTGTCAAAACTCAACCACAAAAAGACAAGCAACCTAATCAAGAAGTGGGCAAAGGATATGAACACACATTTCACTAAACAAGATATTCAGGCAGCCAACAGATACATGAGAAAATGCTCCCGATCATTAGCCATTAGAGAAATGCAAATTAAAACTATGATGAGATTCCATCTCACACCAACTAGACTGGCATTAATCCAAAAAACACAAAATAATAAATGTTGGAGAGGCTGCGGAGAGATTGGAACTCTCATACACTGCTGGTGGGATTGTAAAATGGTACAACCACTTTGGAAATCCATCTGGCGTTATCTTAAACAGTTAGAAATAGAACTACCATACAACCCAGAAATCCCACTCCTCGGAATATACCCTAGAGATACAAGAGCCTTCACACAAACAGACATATGCACACCCATGTTTATTGCAGCTCTGTTTACAATAGCAAAAAGCTGGAAGCAACCAAGATGTCCATCAACGGATGAATGGGTAAATAAATTGTGGTATATTCACACAATGGAATACTACGCATTGATAAAGAACAGTGACGAATCTCTGAAACATTTCATAACATGGAGGAATCTGGAAGGCATTATGCTGAGCGAACTGAGTCAGTTGCAAAAGGACAAATATTGTATAAGACCACTATTATAAGATCTTGAGAAATAGAAAAAACGGAGAAGAATACATACTTTTGAGGTTACAAAGGGGGGAGGGAGGGAGGGAGGGAGAGGGCTTTTTATTGATCAATCTGTAGATAAGAACTGCTTTGGGTGAAGGGAAAGACAACACTCAATACAAGGAAGGTCAGCCTAATTGGACTGGACTAAAAGCAAAGAGGTTTCTGGGATAAAATGAAAGCTTCAAAGGTCAGCGGAGCAGGGGCTGGGGTCTGGGGAACTTGGTTTGAGGGGACTTCTAAGTCAATGGGCAAAATAATTCTATTATGAAAACATTCTGCATCCCACTTTGAATTGTGGCGCCTGGGGTCCTAAATGCCAACATCCTAAATGCCAACAAGCGGCCATCTAAGATACATCAATTGGTCTCAACCCACCTGGAGCAAAGGCAAAGGAAGAACACCAAGGTCACACGACAACTAAGAACCCAAGAGACAGAAAGGGCCACATGAACCAGAGACCTACATTATCCTGAGAACAGAAGAACTAGTTGGTGCCCCGCCACAATCGATGTCTGCCCTGTCAGGGAGCACAACAGACAACTCCTGAGGGAGCAGGAGACCAATGGGATACAGACCCCAAATTCTCATGAATAGAGCATACCTAATGGTATGATTGAGACTAGAGGAATCCCAGAGACAATGCTCCCCAGAACGCTGATGACACAGGACAGGAACCATCCCCGAAGACAAATCATCAGGCATGAAAAGGACTGGTCAGTGGAGGGGAGAGAGATGCCGATGAAGAGAGAGCTAATTAAATCAGATGGACACTGGAGAGTGTGTTGGCAACTCTTGACTGGAGGGGGGATGGGAAGATAGAGAGAGAGGGAAGATGGCAAAATTGGCATGAAACGAGAGACTGTAAGGGCTGACTCAATAGGGGGAGAGCAAGTGGGAGAAGGGAGTAAGATGTATGTAAACCTACATGTGACAGACTGATTGGAATGGTAAATGTTCACTTGAAGCTTAATAAAAATTAATTTAAAAAAAAAAAAGTTAAGAAAGGCAGTTGGGAAGGGCTGCCTTGCTCTGATCACGACATACAAACTTATATTCTATGGTTCTTCTTAAACTGACCAACAAATAATCAGTGGCTTCTAGACCTTTGAAGGATTATGCATTTGAACGCACACAACTACCACCTGCAAAATCAAACATTTGGAATTTTGCACTTCTGTGAGTCTTTATAAAATCTGCATTCTCCTTGAGACTCTTCCCAAAAAGCCATATTTACTTTGACTTAAAGTCAAATGTCTTCAAATGAGGTGAAGGGGTTAATATTCTTCATTTATATGAGGCGAGATTTTCCAAGTAAAATAATGATAAAGACCATTTATTTCAAACCGCTCCTCCGACAGTTGTCCAACATAACCACCACCAAAGCCTGGAAGTCTAAAATTCTTAGAAGCATTTTAACTGAACTAGCTTTGTCATGGATTGAATTATGTCCCCCCCCAAAATGTATCAGCTTGGGTAGGTCACGTGCGGTTGTCCTCCATTTTGTGATTTTCCTATGTGTTACAAATCATAGTTTTTGCCTATGGTTAAAAGGATTAGGGTGGGATTTGTAACACAACCCTTACCCAGGTCATCTCCCTGATCCAACATAAAGGGAGTTTCCCTGGGGTGTGGCCCGAACCACCTTTTATCTCTCAAGAGATGAAAGGAAAGTAAAGCTAGCACACAGTGGGGACCTCATACCACCAAGAAAGCAGCACTGGGAGCAGAGCGCATCTTTTGGACCTGGGGTCCCTGTGCCTGAGAATCTCCTCAGCCATGGGAAGATTGAGGACAAGAACCTTTCTCCAGAGCCAACGGAGACTGAAAGCCTTCCCCTGGAGCTGATGCCATGAATTTGGACTTGTAACCTACGAGACCATGAGGAAATAAATTTTCTTTGTTAAAGCCATTGACTTGTGGTATTTCTGTTATGGCAGCACTAGATGACTAAGACAAGCTTGTTAGTACTTTATAATTAAATAAAAAATGATAAATTCTGATATCTCATTATTGACTTAGTTAATATCATACCTTCCAGTAATCAGAGATCAAGATTTTCTGTGGGCATTTAAAATTTGTACACAAAATACTACTATGTGCAGGTGTTTTGAACTTTTTTTTTTTTAAACACTATTTATCAATTTAAAACTATATAGTATGAGTGTTGGGGCATTATACATTTCTTTCTAATTTTTGATTGACCTAACTAGCTGTAGTACATAAATAGCATTTTTCACAAGCAAAACTCCCAAAGAGCCTGGACCTGTTTTCACTTAAGATCTGAGGGGATTATGGCAATATGTAGGAAAAAAAGAGCACTTCTCTTTAGTAGATGAGAATTATTTTCATGACTGTGAGAAGACTGTGAACCCAGAGTAATCTTCCTGATATCGAAAAATTTGGAGCAAAGACAGTCTAAAAACATGAAAAAGAGATGGGCCTGCTGTACTGACTAGGAAGTAGAGGAGATCAATAGCCTCTTTGGGATGTTTTGGGGCTTCTGCTGACCAGGTGAGTCACGCACAATCAGAACAGGAGCCACTGACAGAAAGAACTTCTGCTTTGCTTCCTTTCTCCTTTCTTCAGACAGATATCTTCATGTTCTTTGAAGGCAAAGACCTTTTGGGGGAGTTGAGGCAGTTCAGTGGATAATGTAAAACAGATAAAACAATGATTTAGACAGCATTCACTGGCTATTTAAAAACTTTTATCATGTGGCCCAGCCATCTCACTTCTAGATACTCACCCAAAAGAAATGAAAGTATATGTCCACAGAAAGACTTGTACACAAATGTACATAGTAGCTTTATTCATAATAGCCCCAAGCTATATACAACCTGGAAACCCTGGTGGCACAGTGGTTAGGTGCCACAGCTGCTAACCAAGAGGTCAGCAGTTCAAATCCGCTGGGCACTCCTTGGAAACTCTATGGGGCAGTTTTACTCTGTCCCAAAGGGTTGCTATGAGTCAGAATCGACTCCACAGCAGTGGGATTGGTTTTGGTTTTGGTTATATATAACCTAAATAGCCACCAACTGGTGAATGAATAAACAAATTGTGGTGTATTCATACTATGGAATACTACTTGACAGTAGAAAGGAATGAATTACTGATATGCACCACAGCATGGATGAATTGCAAAATCATCATACTGGGCAAAAGAAGCTAGACTCAAAAGAGGTTAGACTGTATGACTTACATATAATCCTATCAGTCTCCAGAGACAAAGTAGATTCGTGGTTTCCTAGGGTTAAAGTTTGATGGACATTGACTACAATGGGCATGAGATAATTGGTGAGGGGGATGGAAGTTTCTATTGATTGTGGCAAGGGATATACCAATAAATAAATTTGTCAAAACTCATTGAAATTATTTCACCTAAAATGGGTACATTTTAATTTACATAAATCATATCTCCTTATTATTGATTAAAAAAAAAAAAGACAACCACTTTTCTTCACTACCTACTACCAACCATCTGATCCAGAATCATTTTTTCTTTTTCTTTTTTTTTTTTTAAGTCAATGACTCTCAAGCTGCAGGTGACTCCACCAATCCTGGGCTAGTAAGGAAATCAATAACTTTTGGTCAACACCCGGGAATATGAAAAAGAGTGTGACAGCACACTGGAACATTTTGGAGTTCTGTGTGATGAAAACATGTGCAGTCAACTGGTTGAGGGCATAACACCCGATCCAACCATGTAACTATGGAACAAGCTCAACATAAAGGACAGCAGAAGGCAAAGCTCTTGAACTGTCCGACAACTGCAAGGGAAGAGAGGTGTTTTGGAGGCAAAGATATTTACTGCTAACAGTGACCATGCTGCTTGACCTGTCCTAACAGAGAAGACAAAAGAAAGACAGCACTTCCTTTTAATATCAGATATGTGTTCACCACCAGTATGAAAGGAAATAAGAAGGGCAATACTCTTCCTGGACACTTTGGTCACAATGTTCTTGCCTTATATGGTGAAGGCTCTAATGTTTGGGATATAATTTTTATCTTTATATGAATTATATTTAGATCAATGAAGAATTATCCCTTCTTAGGGGAAAAACCCCTGCTTGGTTCATGAAGACAGCAGCCTTCCTTATTTTTTTTAACCATAGAGATGAGTGTTTTTCCAAAGGACAACCCATTAAACAGCTGAAACTTCAGCTAAAGACATTTCTTGCCATCATTTAAAACATAAATTAACATGAGACAAACTATTTCTTCATTTTTCAACAAATTATATTTGAAGACACGATCTAAAACCCATCTTTCCATCTAAAGTTCTCAGAGCACAGAGGAGCCAGTGAGATTATATCAGTTCTTCTGTGTGGGTGCACAAATCAATTTGGCCATGGGAGACAGGACAGATTGTGAACATGGGTCACAACGATAAGATCAGTAGTGTTCTTTTCTAGTCCAGTGGACAAAGCCATAGAGTGGCTGAATGATTTTACCAAACATCCCAAGGATTTTGGTAAAAGTGCATGAGACACACACAAGTGTGTGTGTGTAATGGTTTCCTACTCCCACAGGCTGATGGCTACTTCTGGAAGAAATAGTCACTGAAAGTTTGAAACATCCACTTAAAAATGGTCCTTACACCCTGGCAAAAACAGTCAAAATTTGTAGTCAAAGGAATGACCTAAAAATTAACAGAATATTTTTTGCTAAAATGAGATTATTTTCTAGACACTGGGAAAAAACTGTTATTTCTGTGCCAAAATTATTTTTAATTTTACAAACAATATATTAACAAAAATTATTTTGAAAGATAAAAAACCTAAGGCCATCATCCTAATAGGATTATTCATTTTGTGCATTCCTTATTATCGGTAAATAAAAACGAAGATTTGTTTACGTTGTTGAAATCTTAGTTTGCTTATAATTTTGTTTTACACTTGTATTGTTTTTCAGTGATCTTTCATAAGGCCTGAAAATATTATTATTTTTTAAAGAATTCTTATAGCTGGAAACAGCCATATAGAATGGACATCTAATCCAATATTTCTTAGGGTGTTTTATATGGAATTTAGTAGGTGTTGATCAGAATAAAGGAACTGCTTGACTCAATAAGGTGATTGACTTGTGATGATGGTCAAATAGACTTGAAGAACGGGACTTGATATGGCATATTTTCCAAAAACGTGTTTGATTGCAGGTCTCTGGTGGAAAGAAAAGGAGCATCTCATAGGATTTGTGTTTCACCTAATTTTTACTTTAAAAGCATTATTTAATTTCTCTATCCAGAAACTGATAGTGAAGCTTTACCCAAAGAGATTAATTAAGACTCAAAGTTACACAGCCAATATGTGACAAAATCCAGACGAGAATCACAAAGACGTTCCCAGAAATCAAATTTCTCCCGAAATTTCCTTTACCATTTTGGTTGAAATAGTCTCACATAACCACCAAAATTCTCAGCTATCGACAATTCCATGAACCTATCTGCCAGGTGCTCTTTGAAAACTCTATGGGGCAGTTCTACTGTGTCCTATAGGGTTGCCATGAGTCGGAATCAACTCAACGGCAATGGGTTTGGTTTTAGTGGGCTTATTCAACATCATGATATCCTGTTGAGAAAATGGTACAAATAGAAGCTTCCCTTTTTACCTTAGGCCAAAAAAAAAAAAAAAAAAAGAGCTATAGAGGTCTAAATTACTAACCTGGGGATATATATCGAATGAGTGATGCCTAGACACCTAGATCCTTGTTGAAGGACATTAGCCAAATCAACGCCTGTCTAAATGGAGGTGAATGCAAGTTGTTAAGAAGTTCTGTGCTTTGGACCAATAAGACTAGTACTGAGAAACTACATCAGGAAAGTTTTGAGGAAAAAGTTTGTGTTATTTCAAAATATTCTAAAATATAAGTTATTGACAATTTCTGCAGTATACCAGAACTCACAAGAAACAGACCTTCCCTAGTGAAAGAAGGGTACTATCCTTAGTCCTTTAATTTTGATTCTGAAACTATACAAAACACCTGATCTGCTTGCCAGAATTGTTCAATGAAATCCCACTGTATTCTAAAAGACTGTATTCTTGGCATCACATGTAATTCCTTAAGAAATATTCTGCCATCTAATAAGCCATAATTATTTAATGAGTAATCTGTTACTAATGTCATGGCACTGCCCCCTAAATCTTACGGGTTAAGGATTACTTCTGCTTGTAAAAAAGGAAAAATTATCCTTTTCTTCATTCCCTAGAGAGCATCTGATATTCCCAAGGGAAGTCTGTATTTCAACTTAAGACTTGATCATATGCAGTGCCAATATAACCAAGGGACTCATTGGTTTATATATACAAACGAATTTTCAAGAACCCAAAGTTCTTGTTCTTGCCCCATCTTTGCCCAAACTAAAATCTGTTTCCATTTTCATAAATTCCTCTAAATATTTCCAGGAATCCTCAAAGTACTGATCTTTAGCTGGCCTAATTGGCTGGTGTCTTGCTGTACTAGTAACTGTTGTTCTTGTTGTTTGGTGCCGTTGAGTCGGTTCCGACTCACAGCGACCCTGTGCACAACAGAACGAAACACTGCCCAGTCCTGCGCCGTCCTCACAATCGTTGTTAAGCTTGAGCTCATTGTTGCAGCCACTGTGTCAATTGAAGGTCTTCCTCTTTTCCCATCAGTACCTGTAACCAGTTGCAGTAAAATTGATTCTGACTCATGCCAACCCTTGTGTGTCAGAGTAGAACTTTGCTCCATTGGGTCTTCATGGTTGATTTTTTGAAAGTAGGTCACCAGGCCTTTCTCCCATGGTGCTTCTGGATGGGTGCCAACCTTCAGTCTTTCCATTAGCAACCGAGCATGTTAACCATTTGCATTACCCAGGGGCTCGGATATCATGATGTACAGGTTGTGAAATATTTTACAAATCACCCCAGTATGTGCTGACAAAGTAGGCTAGGTGCTGTGGACAACTATTGTCCTCTGTTCCTTCTCCTACATACTTCCTATTGGGATCTGTCTGTCACTCAAAAAGCTACTCTCAAATTTCACTCATACTGTTGTCATTGGAGCTCATTATGAAAAAGTCTACCTCCTCTGCTCCCAAAACTGCCAGTCTTTGACAGGTTATGGTGCATTGTGCAAGAGAAGGGAGAATGACTCTTCCTACCTCCGTGCCACATTTTGTCATCTTGAACCTGAAGCAGACTTGTTTGGGCTCAGAGCCTGAAAAAACCCTTAATGAAAGTATTTTGTCAGATTGCGGTCCTCATACACCTAATTTGTTCTTGTTAGGTGCCATTGAGTCAGTTCCAACTCATACTGACCCTACGTAAAACAGGGGACACACTGCCCGGTCCTTTACAACCCTCACAATCGTTGTTATGCTTGAGCCCATTGTTGCAGCCACTGTGTCAATCCATCTCGTTAAGGGTCTTCCTCTTCTTCGCTGATCCTCTTCTTTACCAAGCATGATGTCCTTCTCCAGGGACTGATCCCTCCAGATAACATGTCTAAAGTATGTGAGACGTAGTCTTGACATCCTTGTTTCCAAGGAGCACTTTGGTTGTACTTCTTCCAAGACAGATTTGTTTATTCTTTTGACAGTCCATGGTATATTCAATATTCTTTGCCAGCAGCACAATTCAAAGGTATCAATTCTTCTTTGGCCTTATTTATTCTCCAACTTTCACATGCATATAACCAAAAAAACTAAGCCCATTGCCTTAGAGTCCATTCTGATTCATAGCGACCCTTTAGGACAGAGCAGAACCGCTCCATAGGGTTTCCAAGGAGTGCCTGGTGGATTCAAACTGCCAACCTTTTGGTTAGCAGCTGAGCTCTTTAACCACTGTGCCACCAGAGTTTCCTCACATGCATATGAGGGGATTGAAAACATCATGGCTTGGGTCAGGTGCACTTTAGTCCTCAAGGTGACATCTTTGCTTTACAATGCTTTACAGAGGTCTTATGCAGCCAATTTGCCCAATGCAATGCATTGTTTGACTTCTTGATTGCTGCTTCCATAGGTAGATGGATCCAAACCAGGCTAAAGAGCTGTGCAAATTCTAGATGCTTCATCATCTGTTCCAGGGTTTTCATTTCCTCTCCACAGTTTGTGAACTCTGCCTCCAACAAATTTCTTCCCTTCTCATCTAGTCACAAAATGGAAGCTCTTGTGCATACCAGTGAAGGCCCCTGATAGTGGCGGTGGGTTAGGAGTGACTGTTCTCACCAGTTGCCACCTGGATTCCAAGTCAAATAAGAAAAATACCCTTTTCCATTTATTACCAAGCATCTTCCCTTGGAGGGATAAAAGTGCACATTAGTATATATAAAAAGACTTGCATAAGTAACAAGGGAGAGTGTGGAGAGGTGGGAAAGCTGAGATGCAGCCATCTGGAGCATTTATATTGAAATAGCTGCTTCTTGGATATTTATTGAAAGCATTGCCTGTTGACAACATAGGTCTTCTATACCTACCAAGAAATGACTTCCTTTTTAATGACTTCTCCTTCTTAATTCCACATAGAAAAAAAATGCACTGGTGTTTTTTATCTTCTTATCTTTAAGTGACAGGAATTTAAATTATAAATGTTCAGATATTCAGAGTAGAGTTACACAAATATCTAACCTTTGATGTTTCCAGTTTTAAAACATGGATTCTATAAAAGAATGGAAACACAGATGATTGAGCAGCCCCGGTCAGGTGAAAACTTTAATGATGCCAGTCAAATTCTATTCCAAAAAATTCTTTTAAATGATAAGATATGATGTAGTCTTTCAAATCAGTTATGAAACCTCCATCAGTAGAGCTGGAATAGTTCCAAGATTTGAAAATGGTAATAATCTCAAGTTGATTTCACATATTGAATCAATGTATCAACGAAACCGTGTCGCCTAATATGACTTTTGCTCTGGTTTTCTGAAGTTAGCATGCTAAAGAAAATACTCAAAAAGTTAAAACATGGCCGTGTAATACAGTAAGTAACCTTGGATTGAGAATTTTCTTCGGTATGAACTCATATTGTAATTGCAGCTACAAAATATATTGTTTTGCAAGCATCAATAATCTTTGGTGTGATTTAAAAATACTAACTTCAATAGTTGCATCTTTAATTACAGTACAATAAAGGTATGGTTCCTCAAAACTTCTCAGTTTTGGATTGAAGACAGACAGTGGTATGGCTTTCACATGTCATTCATCAACTAATTCAAACCTTCCAACAATTGGGCGAGGCAGGTGTTACTTTACAGATAAGAAAATAAAAGATTAAAGAATATATAGGACTCAGGGTCACACAGCCAGGATTAGAACCCAAACCATTTAACTCTAAGTTCAGTTCTCCCCACCATACCATATTTCCCACTGTATCTGAGCAGACCAGGAAGATCTAAGTAGGACAAGGTAGTGAAATTGGTCACCATGTTCTACCTACATTTCAACTATTGAATAAAAAAGAGTCAAGGAAGAAGTCACAATGTAAGCATCCTAAACTACTTGCCGGTTGCTGTTAAGTCAGTTCCTACTCACAGTGACTCCATGTGTGTCAGAGTAGAACTGTGCTCCATAGGGTTTCAATGGATGATTTTTTTGGAAGTAGATCATCTACCAGGCCTTTCTTTCGAGACTCCTCTGGGTGGACTTGAACTGCCAACCTTCTGGTTAGCAGTCAATCTTGTAAACCTTTTGCACCACCCAAGGATTCCATAAGCGTCCTGGTAAGCACTTCTTTTTTTTTTGATTGTCCTTTAGGTGAAGGTTTACAGAAAAAAACTAGCTTCTCATTAAACAATTAGTACACATATTGTTTTGGGACATTGGTTACCAATCGCATGACAATGTCAACACTACCCCCTTCTCGACTTTGGGTTCCCTATTACCAGCTTTCCTGTCTGCTCCTGCCTTCTAGTCCTTGCCCCTGGGCTTGTGTGCCCCTTTAGTCTCATTTTGTTTTATGGGCCTGTCTAATCTTTGGCTGAAGGGTGAACCTCAGTAGTATTATTTTAATGAGTTAAAAGGGTGTCCAGGGGCCATACTCTTGGGGTTTCTCCAGTCTCTGTCAGACCAGTAAATCTGGACATTTTTTGTGAGTTAGAATGTTGTTCTCCATTTTTCTCCAGCTCTGTCCTGAACCCCCTATTGTGATCCCTGTCAGAGCAGTCAGTGGCAGTAGCTGGGTACCAACTAGTTGTACTGGACTCAGTCTGGTGGAGGCCATGGTAGGTCCATTAGTCCTTTGGACTAATCTTTCCCTTGTATCTTTAGTTTTCTTCATTCTTCCTTGTTCCCAAAGGGGTGAAACCAGTGGACTATCTTAGATGGCTGCTCACAGGCTTTTAAGACCCCAGGGGCTACTCACCAAGGTAGAATGTAGAACTTTTTCTTTATGAAATATTTTATGCCAATTGAGCTAGATGTTCCCCAAGACCTGGTCCCTACAGCCTTCAGCCCAGCAATTCAGTCCCTCAGGGAGTTTGGATGTGTCTGTGGTGCTTTCATGACCTTGCCTTGTACAAGCTGTGCTGGCTTCCCCAGTATTGTGTACTGTCTTACCCTTCACCAAATTTACCACTTATCTATTGTCTATTTAGTGTTTTTTCATCCCCATCCCTCCCCTCCCTCATAACAATCAAACATTGTTTCTTTTTGTATGTAAACTTTTTCATGAGTTTTTACAATAATGGCTTCACAGAATATTTGTCCTATTTTGATTGACTTATTTCACTCAGCATAATGCCCTCCAGATTCACCCATATTATGAGATGCTTCACAGATTCATCATTATTTTTTTATCATTTCTTAATACTCCATTGTGTGTATGTACCATGGTTTGTTTATCCATTCATCTATAGATGGGCATCTAGGTTATTTCTGTCTTCTTGCTATTGTGAACAATGCTGCAGTGAACATGTGTATACATATGTCTATTGGTGTAACAACTCTTATTTCTCCAGGATATATTCCTAGGAGTGGGATTGCTGGATCTTACGGTATTTCTATTTCTAGCTTTCTAAGGAAGTGTCATATTGCTTTCCAAAATGGTTGTATCATTTTGCATTCCCACCAACACTGCATAAGAGTTCCAATCTCCCCCACAGCCTCTCCAACATTTGTTATTTCCTGTTTTTTTGATTCATGCCAGTGATCTTGGGGTGATACGGTAACTCACTGTGGTTTTGATTTGCATTTCTGTAATGGCTAGTGATCACAATTATTTCCTCATGTGTCTATTAGCCACTTGAGTATCTTCTCTGGTGAAGTGTCTGTTCATATGCTTTGCCCATTTTTTAATTAGATTATTTGTCTTTTTGTTGTAGATGTGCTGGATTTTCCTCTACATTTTTAGAGATTAGAACTTTGTCAGATTTGTCATAGACAAAAATTTTTTTCCATCTGTAGGTTGTCTTTTTACTCTTTTGGTGAAGTCTTTTGATGAGCATAAACATTTAATTTTTAGAAGATCCCAGTTATCTAGTTTATCTTCTGGAGTTTGTGTGTTGTTTTTTATGGTTTGTATCCTGTTAATGCCATGTATTAGGGCCTCTAGGGTTGATTCTATTTTTTCTTCTATGAACTTTATAGTTTTGCTTTTATTTATATTTAGGTCGTTGATCCATTTTGAATTAGTTTTTGTATATGATGTGAGGTATGGGTCCTGTTTCATTTTTTTGCAGATGGACATCCAGTTTTGCCAGCACCATTTGTTAAAAGACTGTCTTTTCCCCATTTGATGGACTTTGGGCCCTTGTTAAAGATCAGGGGACCATAGGTGGATGGATTTACATCTGGGTTCTCAATGCTGTTCCATTGGTCAGTGTATCTGTTGTTGTACCAGTACCAGGCTGTTTTGACTACTGTAGCTGTATAGTAGGTTCTGAGGTCAGGTAGTGTGAGTCCTCCTACTTTACTCTTCTTTTTCAATGGTGCTTTACTTATCTGGGGCCTCTTGCCTTTCCATATAAAGTTAATGATTAGTTTTTCCATTTCTTTAAAAAATGCTGTTGGTATTTGGGTCAGGGTTGCATTGTATTTGTAGATTGTTTTGGGTAGAATTGGTGTTTTTACAACATTGAGTCTACCTATGCATGAGGATGGTATGTTTTTCCATTTATGTGGGTCTCTTTTGTTTCTTTCAGTAGTGTTTTGTAGTTTTCTTTGTATAGGTCTTTTACATCCCTGGTTAGATTTTTTCCTAAGTATTTTATTTTTTTAGTGGCTATTGTAAATGGTATTGTTTTTCTGATTTTCTTTTCATTGTTCCCTTTATTGGCGTATAGGTATCCAACTGATTTTTGTATGTTTATCTTATATCCTGCCACTCGGCTGAATCTTTTTATTCATTCCAGTAGTTTTCTCATGGAGTGTTTTGGGTGTTCTATGTAAAGTATCATGTTGTTGTTCTACAGTGCTGTTGAGTTGGTTCTGACTCATAGCAGAACTCAGCAGAACGAAACACTGCCCAGTCCAGCATCATCCTCACAATTGTTGCTATGTTTGAGCCCATTGTTGCAGACACTGCGTCAATCTATTTCACGAGGGTCTTCTTCTTTTTCACTGACCCTCTACTTTACCAAGCATGATATCCTTCTCCAGGGAGTGGAGCTTCCTGATAACATGTCTAAAGTATGTGAGAAGTAGTCTCCCCATCCTTGCTTCTAAGAAGCATTCTGACTGTACTTCTTTCAAGACACATTTGTTCATTCTTTTGGCAGTCCATGGTATATTCAATATTCTTCACCAACACCACTATTCAAAGGCATCGATTCTCTTCAGTCTTCCTTATTCATTGTCCAGCCTTCACATGTGTATGATGCAATTGAAAACACCATGGCCTGGGCCAGGCACACCTTAGTCCTTGAGGTGATATCTTTGTTTTTCAACACTTTAAAGAGATCTTTTGCAGCAGATTTGTCCAGTGCATCTTTTGATTTCTTGACTATTGCTTCCATGGGTGCTGATTGTAAAAAAATTGTGGATCCTAGTAAAATGAAATCCTTGACACCTTCAATCTTTTCTCCGTTTAACATGATGTTGCTTATTTGTCCAATTGTGAGGACGTTTATTTTCTTTATGTTGAGGTGTAATCCATACTGAAGGCTGTGGTCTTTTATCTTCATTAGTAATTGCTTCAAGTACTCTTCACTTTTACCAAGGAAGATGGTGTCATCTGCATAATGCAGTTTGTTAATGAGTCTTCCTCCAATCCTGATGTCCTGTGCTCCTTCATATAGTCCAGCTTCTCAGGTTATTTGCTCAGCATACAGATTGAGTAGGTATGGTGAAATGAAACAATCCTGACACACACTTTTCCTGACTTTAAACCATGCAGTGTTCCCTTGTTCTGTTTGAATGACTGCCTCTTGATCTACTTACAGATTCCTCATGAGCACAATTAAGTGTTCTGCAATTCCCATTCTCTGCAATGTTATGCATGATTTGTTATGATCGACACAGTCAAATGCTTTTGCACAGTCAATAAAACTTTTATGATGTTCAGAAACATATTCCTCAGCTTTCCCCCACATTATGCTCCTTTTCTTTTGTTCCCTACCTTGGTAAATGGCATTACAACCCACCCTGCTTTCAAGGAAATGCACACACACACAAAAAAAAAATAAAAAAAGGAATTACCTTAACTTTATTTCCCTTCATCATCTTCCATATCCATTCAGTCGGTAAGTCTTATTGGCTATGCTCCTGAGATATTTCCTGAACCCATAACTTGCTCTTTATGCACACTACTTCTGATTTACTCAAAGCTTTTGTCATCTGCACAAACACTTCTGCAATCAGGTAAACATCTTTCTGTTAGTCTCTGCTTTCAGCCAGGATCCATCTGACAACAGATGGAGGCCTGGAGGTGCAGCGGTTAAGAGCTATGGTGTGCTATGGCTGCTAACCAAAAGGTCTGCAGTTTGAATCCACTGTAGCTCCTTGAAAACCCTGTGGGGCAGTTTTACTGTGTCCTGTGGGGTCACTATGAGTCGGAATTGACTTAACAGCAGTGGGTACAGTATCATATCATTTGCAGAGTGGGACAGCTTTACTTCTTCATTAACAATTTGGGAGCCCTTTATTTCTTTTTCTTGCCTTATTGCTCTAGCTAGGCCTTCCAGCACAATGTTCAATAAGAGTAGTGATAAAGGGTATCCTTGTCTTGATCCCATTCTCAAGGGAGATGTTTTCAGCCTCTCTCCATTAAGAATGATGTTGGGTATTGGTTTTGTATACAAGTGTGAGCACTTATTTTTATATAAATATTTCACAGGGGATTTTTTTTTTTTTTTAGTGAATAGATTTATGCTCAGATGAAACTATGATTTTGGGGTGGTAGCTCTCTGAACACTGCTATGAGAAAATTTCTGGGACTGGGAGCAAGCTCAGTGCTGTCTGCAGTGAACCACAGAGAAGGCAAGACAGTATCACTGCTAAGTATTTTTGGTACTTGGATTAAATTCTCACTTGATGTGACAGAGACTGTTTACCAAAATCTCCATTCTTTTCTTCTTGGGCACACAATTATGTTGTATTTCCCAGATTCCTTTGTAGCTAGGTGTGGACACCTGACCATTCCTAGCCATTAGAATGTGAGTAAAAACCCATATGTGCCAATGTCGGGCCAAAGCTTTTAAAAAATGACTACATTTCTTCCATATTTTCATTGCCTTCCTACAGGCTCAGTGCAGATAATGACAAGATGCTCTTTGTGCTAAAAGATCTCATAGTCTAGGGGACACAGAAAACCTGTAAACAAACAATTACAGCACAATGAGATGCAATAATAGAGATCTGTGCTGGATGTTGTAGAAACAAAAAGGGCTCTAACACAGATCTGTGGTAGGGTCTGGAATATATATATATTTTATATATAATATTTATGTAATAAAAAATTATGTATGTAATAAAAATTTGACTTTTTTACATGTAAAATTCAGTGACTTGTTATAGTGTCATGTAAAGGCTGTGGAGTTATAGAAGAGTTTTTTTTCTAGTTGTGGTAAGTACGTTTGTAGCAAAACATTTGCCTTTTTTGGCATCCTTCACATGTAAAATTCACTGACATTAATTATGTTCATTTTGTTGTGCAACCATCATTACTATCTGTTTCCAAATTTTTCCATCAGCCTTAACAGTCTGGAAGAGTTTTAAAGGATGAAATAATACAACAAACTTGTGTTTAGAAAAGTTGATCCAGCGACATTGTAGAGGATCGATGGAAGGGCCTTCAAGGAGATGATTGCAGAAGTGTTTGTACAGATGACAAAGGCTTTGAGTAAAGCAGAAGTAGTGTGGATAAAGAGCAAGTTATGGGTTCAGGAAATACCTCCAGAGCAGAGTTGATGAAACTTAGTGATTGAATGGATATGGATAATGATGAAGAGAAATAAATTTAAGATAATTCCTGTTTTGTGTGTGTGTGTGTTTTTCCTTGAAAGCAGGGTGGGTTGTAATGCCATTTACCAAGGTAGGGAACAAAAGAAAAGGAGCATAATGTGGGGGAGAGTTGAGGAATATGTTTCTGGACATCATAATTTAAGATGTTGCAGTTAGAGGCAGTAAAATATATGTATCCAGACTGCAAGAGAAGTCAGAAAAGTGATGGAGATTTGGGGGCCATCATCAGAATTAGAAGTTGAAAGACTGAACATGAATATGGGAATGTATTGCCGAAGAAAAGGCTTGAGAGAAGAGCCTTGATGAACTCAGAGATTTTAGAATCAGGGAGAGTGACACCAATGGTTAAGCACCCAAACTACCCAGAGATGCTACAGAACACAGGCCTGGTAATCTGCTTCTGAAAAGTCACAGCCTACAAAACCCTATGGAGGAGTTCCGCTGTGCACACATGGGGTCACCATGAATCAGAATCAACTCAAAAGCAACTAACAAAGACAATAACAATGGAAACAATGATGTGATGGAAGTTGAGAGAGAATTTCCAGAGAAGAGCAGACATTGCTGTTTTGATTGTCAGGCATCCAATTCTCCTTGGCCCTTTCCTCCATCTGAGAGTGCTGGTGAGAGGTATTGCTTACTTTTCGTGATGAAAGCCTACTGATCTCTCCTCTTTCTGCCCTGGACAGACACAGATCTAGGCTGGGACAATGGGAACACTCAAGTCTATGACTTTCAAATTGAGTATAAACAGCAAGAAGATGGAGAACGGTTAGTGTTAACTCATCACAGTGGCAGTGTGGACAAGACTGGACCCTGAGTGTGAACATAGTGGTCGTTCTTTTATGCAGTTTACCCAAGCTTCCATATCCCACCTGATATTTAGTTTCTTATTCGTTCTTCCAATAAATTTAGTTTTATTGTAGATAGTCAAAAATAGAGTGAAATATGTTATATGTAGAAGGGCACACCATTCCCGATATTAATTCTCCCCTTCTCTTTCATGGTAAAAGGACTCCCCCTGACCCTATAATTTTAGCTGGGCACATGGCCACCCAAAATAAATCTTCTTTTGCAGTATTCCTTGCAGCTAAGCCTGACCAATGGGATGTGAGAAGTTGTGAACTTGTCCACCCTCCATATTATGCCCTTGAAAAGAAGGAACATGCCTTTCTTTCCCTTTTTCCCACTGAAATAAATATGAACCATGGTCCATGCTGCTGAAGGCAATAGCTAGGAATAAAGGCAGAATATGATTGAAGAAGGCCCTGACAATTTCATGAATCAGAGCTTAGACTATTATAAGATAAAAAAAAAAAAAAAAAAAAAAAAAATCCTATACTATTAAGTCACTTATTTTGGGTGTTTCTGTTATGAAAGTTGAAACAGCTTCAGCTGATACAACCAGACTGAACCATATTTTCCTTCCTTTTCTCAAGCACCACAAGAAAAATGAAAAGGATTTAAGTTGTTTCCGTCTTCTAAAATGCTGGATAGGCTGAGACTCACATTTAATATCCTCGAACCCCAAATGCAATAAGAATGACATTTAATTTAGCTGGTTAGCAAGGTCAAATTGATGGAGACACACATGTATATAATGCTTCAATTTAGTGGATTGGAGGAAAGCTGGGAGGAAATCTATTTTGGGCAATGTGTTCGAAGTGAGACCTTTATAGTAAAACAGCTTACCAAATAAATAAAGGGGAAAAAATAACCATCTTCTTTTTTATTCAGATTTATTTCTGGAAGGTAAGTGTGTGCAGGTGGGGCTGGGGATGAGCAACAAGAATACTACACAAACATTTTAACGTATTCTCACAAGTATGAAAACTAGGAATATTCACTCAGGAGCTGGTAGTTCCACCAGGTGGTAAAACGCTGGGTAAAGAATTCAGGAAAGAATTTTTAAGTTTTGTACTTAGCAAACCTTGGAAAACACTGTAAACGTTATTCATTCTGATACATGAAAGTCTATAATTCTTCTGAAACACTCAGTTTATGTAAAGATGAATTATAATTCTGTAAGCTTTTCTTTTGGAGGCTGCTTGGTTAGACAGTCAATCATGCACTACTTTAAATAAGGACAACGAAGATACTTGATTTTTCCCTAGTTAAGGTCCCTCAGTATTTTCAATATAGATGCTCAGTGCCATAAAATCACTTGTCTAAAAATTATACACACTTGGGTATAAATACTGCCTCAGTCACTTGACAGTGTATGAGTTGGGGAAAGTCACCTTTCTGAGTCTCAGTTTCATCACCAGAAATTGAAGATGATCATATTTGATCATATATGATGATTAGAGACTATAATTGTGAAAAGTGCTTAGTACATTAACTAATACTCAATAAATGGTACATACCGCTATTTTTTATTGTTTTAATTACTAATATTGCTAATGATAGTTTATTTCATTTGTTCAAATTAGTTTTTAATCTCTGGAGTTGTGATGGTGGAATTATGTATGATTCATTCATTCCTGAATTACTTATTAAAATACTCATGAAAACCCACTCTCCCTGCAAAAAAATTAATAAATCATGATCAGAGTTTTGACTGCATTAAAACCGGGAATTTTGATGAAAGATCTGCAGATGGTGGGAGAAATTTCCAATATTGAAAACTTGGATGCAGTTCTGAGATAGAACGATGAGGCTACTTATGAGAAATCACAATCGTGGGTTTTTATCCACTCATTCCTACCATGTATCCCTACCTCATTGCCATACGGCTTTTGCTGATGAGGGAAGAAAGGAAACCATTCCTCTGTTGTGCACCAGCTGCTTTTTAACATGGCTACTTCAAAATATGTTCATCACAGAATTATAGCTTCCTCAAGCAACCTGTATTGACTGAAGGAAAAAGTGAATCTGGGATGGTATGTTAAATAAGAAATAAGTTGCAAAGTTGACATTGAACAAGATTCATCTAGAAGATCAATGTGATCTGAGAACCACACATTCTGGGAATTATAGTTTCTGATTCACTATTTTACAAAGAAAGAATTACAAATTGCTTTAGATTATTCAGAAATAATTTATAATTAAAACAGTAAGAATAAAACCTCTTCGCAGGTCAGCAGAAAAACACTTAATAAAAGAGTATAAAACAATTAAAATGTGATTAGGGACTCTACATATCAACAAATGAGTAATTTATTAGAAGATAACTCCAACAAACAAATTTGAATAGTATCGGTTTGGATAGGCTTAGTTAGAATTTTATGCCTTTATAGAAAATTATGCCTGTCTTGCAGGTTTTCAAACGTATCTTTTCCCTGATAACTAATGAGGTTGAGTAAATTTTACTACATGTATAGGCTATTTGTATTTCCTCTGTTATGGAATTTCTGTTTACGTCTTTCCCCAGTTTTCTTTTGGTTCCTTTTTGGCATTTTATGGATTCATAGGAGCTTTTTATATATTCTAGATACCAATAATTTGTTAGTCAAGGTGTTGAAAGTATTGTATCCAGCTGGTAGCTTATTTTTTAAATCTCTTTAAAAACATACAATTTTAGGTATCTTATCATGTCACCCCTAAGAAAACTTTCCCTTCAACTGATTGGCTGATCTTATCAGATCACATAGTGGCAGGTGATTACACTACTTTACATTGTGGAAGAGCAGTCAGTCCAGTATCTCCTGAACCACTGAGAATCATAGCCTAGCCAAATTGACACATAACACTAACAATCACAGTATCAATGTTTAATATTACATATTATTATTTTTAACAGCTGGTTTTGGCTAATTTCAAATGTTTATTTTATTTTTTGGTTTCTTTTATGGTTATAACTTTGATGTCTTATGTAAGAAATCTTTTCCTACCCTGCAATTGTCTTCCAAAAGACTCAAAGATTTGCCTTTTATGTTTAAGACTTCGATCCATGTGAAATTTATTCTTCCATATCCTATGAGGTAGGAAACAAATCGCAGGGCTTTTTTTTCCATATGTGTACTACTGTCTTAGCATTGTTTATTAAATATTTCATCCTTTTCCACTCATCTACAGTGCCACTCTGTCATCAGTCAAGGTTTTATATACTTTTAGATATAGTTGTATATACTTATATTTTTCTGGACTTCCGATTCAGCTCGATTGGCTTATTTGGTTACTCTTGCAGCAATACCACGTTATCTTAATTAGTATAGGTTTATAATGGAGCCCTGGTGGTGCATTTATTAAGTGCTTGGCTGTTAACAAAAAGATCTGCTGTTTGAGTTCATCAGTTGCTCCTTGGAAACCGCACGGGGCTGTTCTACTCTGACCTATTAGAGTCGCTGTGAGTGAAAATTGACTTCGAGGCAACAAGTTTTTTTTTTTTAATTTATAATTTCATAATAAACTTTGATATCTGTGAGTCCCCTCCTCTCATACTTCTTCTTGGATTTCCTTGACCTTGGTCATTTCACATAAGTTTTTCAATATGAATATTAAATTTCAGTTAAAAATTTAAAAGGTAAACTCTACCTGAATTAGAATAAGGATGAATACTTTCTTTAAAAAGCACATTAAAAATAAATAAATTAAAAATTAAAGCTATAGTAGGCAAATCTCTCTTGGAAGAAGTACAGGCAGAATACTCCTTATAAGCAAGGGTGACGAGACTTCCTGTCATGTATTTTGGACATGTTATCAGAAGGGACCAGTCCCTGGAGAAGGACATATGCCTGGTAAAGTAGAGGGTCATTGAAAAAGAGGAAGACCCTCAACAAGACGGATTGACACATTGGCTGCAACAATGGGCTCAAACATAACAAAAATTGTGAGGATGGTGCAGGACCAGACAGTGTTTTGTTCTGTTATACCTAGGGTTGCTATGAGTCAGAACCAACTCCCTGGCACCTAACAACAACAATGTAACAGGCAAACATGTACAGAAAGGTGTAGAAAATCACAGTATTAATAACAGAGTAGAATTTAAACTAAAAATCATTTTTAACACAAAGAGAATGATATAAAAAGTTGATATAAAAAGTGTAAATGCTGATGTGCTATACTGGGAAGTTTAATAGCACAACGGGTAAGTTCATGACTCTTACAGCCAGACTATGTTTGAAGTGCATATCTAACTACTTACTAGTTATGTGAGACTAAAGAAATTATTTAGCCTTTGTAAGTCTTAATCTGTAAAATGGAAAAAATTTTTTTTTTTACTTCCACTTAATTGTAAGAATTAAATAAAATAATGTATGTCAAACCTAATGCCTAGTATTTAGTCAGTATTTAACAAATATTAGGTATCACTAGTGTGAAGTATTACTATTGAAAAACTTTTGCATCAACATACATAGAGCAAAACCTTTTGGAAATACAAGAAATAATACACAAAAGAGTACTTTACTGAATTATTTAATCCACTCAGTCTTTAACAGGTAATATGGATAAATAAGTGTATAGAATCTAATGAATATAAATTCTATATTTGAATAGAGTTAATGTGATATATATGTATCAATTTTTGTGACCTTTCAGAAAATACATCTGTTTTAAGCAGCTATGGAACGTGTACAAAATTTATATGTCAAAAAGGTTCTCTTCTACTTCTCAAAAGCTAGATTTATACAGGCTCTGAACTTAAATGCAGAGAAAATGCAAATTAATACTTTAAGCTAAAATTTAAAGGTTTGACTACTCAACAAAATTGAAAAACTCTTAACTGTTGTACCAAAGAAGAAATTAAAACTATAATTACAAAAATATTTAGAAAATAATTGATGACAATGCTATGCAATAATAACTATGAATTGTGTCCAAAGGTATACTCAGAGGAAAATTCATATACTTTCATTTTTGGATAAGAAAGAATTTTAAATGGCAAAGCAGATGTTTAACTCAGGGCTTGGGTGATGATTTGCCTATAGGAATCAGAGACCCTAAATAGTTTTAATCAGAAAGTATTCACTTTGTGTCCTGTAACAGTTTAGTTTAAGATACATTCAGGTAACGAATGACTCAAAAATAATACTGATTTATAATAACAAAGATTTATTTTGAAATCATTTTATATGCTCATCATGAGTTGGCTGCCTTTCCTCCAGTATTCGGGCTGATGGAGTTGGCCTTTGGGGGCTCACTCAGGGCACAAGGAAAACAGAGCATGGCAGAACCATAAAATTATTCTTAAAAATTCCTCTCAGTAGTGACACGTGTCTTCTGCTCACATGTTATGACCCAAGCTCAATTCAATAGAGTGAGAATGTATAATTCAACCACAGAGAAGAATAATAAGTATCTTGAATGATACAATCTTACTGCAGTACTGCATC
Source organism: Elephas maximus indicus (assembly GCF_024166365.1). Classification (NCBI taxonomy): domain Eukaryota; kingdom Metazoa; phylum Chordata; class Mammalia; order Proboscidea; family Elephantidae; genus Elephas; species Elephas maximus. Next base: position 21,623,183 of record NC_064845.1, read on the forward strand.
TTGGTCACAAATATTTTCTTTCTTTCCTTCTATATGCAAAATATACTCAGTCCGTCCCTAAAGGAGACAACGCAAAAGTCTGCTCCAATTATGCCATCAGGTTCTAAGAGCTGGAGTTCTTGTGATAATCACTACTTCAGGCTTACATGTGGCTCTTTTTGATCTGGAGATGTATGAAATAAAAAGGGATCCATGACAGAATAACCACAACACACACCCTAAGCGGCAAAAGTGTTTAACATGTTCGGCTGTTAACTGAAAGATTGAAGGTTTGAGTCCACCCAGAGGCACCTCAGAAGAAAGTTCTGATGAGTTACTTTAGGAAAATCAGCCAGTGAAAATCCTATGGAACACAGTTCTACTCTGACACATATGGGATCGCCATAAGCTGGAGTCAAGTCGATGAAAACTATTTTTTTTTTTAATCTATTTATTGTGCTGTACTTTAAAGTTCACAGCTCAAGCTAATTTCGCATATAAAAATTCAGATATACATTATTATGTGACCCTAGTTGCAATCCCTGTAACGTGACAGCACATGCCCCTTTTCCACCCCAGGCTTCCTGTGTCCATTCAACCAGATCCTATCCCTTTCTGCCTTCTCATCCTGCCTCTGGATAGGAGCTGCCCATTTAGTCTTGTGTATCTACTTGAACTAAGAAGCACACTCTTCATGAGTACTATTTTATGTCTTCTGAGGTTCCTCTAGTCTCACTCAAACCATTAAGTCTGGTCTTTTTTTTTGAATTTGAGTTCTGCACCACACTTTTCTACTGCTCCTTCAGGGACTCTCTGTTGTGTTCCCTGTCAGGGTCGTCTTTATGGTAGCCAGGCACCATCTAGTTCTTCTGGTCTCAGGCTGATGGAGTCTCTGGTTCATGTGGCCCTTTTGTCTCTAGGCTCATATTTTCCTTGAGTCTTTGGTGTTCTTCATTCTCCTTTGCTCCAGATTGTTTGGAATGAATTGATGCATCTTAGATGGCCACTTAAGGGCTGATGGCAGCTATTTTTTAAACTAGGTTTTGGAAAGAGAAAAAGTGGGAGGTCCAGAGCAGTCACTGATCTATAACGATGCTGAAAGCTCGCTAGACAGACATGGTCTGAACCATGGCACTCCAAAACATTGCTTGAGTGGATGCTGGTCTGCCCCTGCATGGCTACCCAGTTTGTTATTCTCCACAGCCCTTGGTTACATGCCTGGGAGTTCCTTCCTTTTCCATTCTCCCCACTTTGTCAGAGATACCTTGTGCAACATATCCTTCTTGGGAATTCAACAGCTTTCTTGAACATCTGTTCCTAGAAAGACGGAGGCCTGATATTAACAAAGTAGGAGTGTATAATCTTCCCGGGGTGGGAATAAAGGAGACAGAAAATACTTTGCACAATAATACAATTTACCACACGTAATTTATTTTTATTATTTTTTTATTTTTAATTAATTTTTATTAAGCTTCAAGTGAACATTTACCATTCCAATCAGTCTGTCACATGTAGGTTTACATACATCTTACTCCCTTCTCCCACTTGCTCTCCCCCTATTGAGTCAGCCCTTTCAGTCTCTCGTTTCATGCCAATTTTGCCATCTTCCCTCTCTATCTTCCCATCCCCCCTCCAGTCAAGAGTTGCCAACACACTCTCCAGTGTCCACCTAATTTAATTGGCTCACTCTTCATCAGCATCTCTCTCCCCCCCGCTGACCAGTCCTTTTTCATGCCTGATGAGTTGTCTTCGGGGATGGTTCCTGTCCTGTGCCATCAGAAGTTCTGGGGAGCATTGTCTCTGGGATTCCTCTAGTCGCATTCATATCATTAGGTATGGTCTTTTTATGAGAATTTGGGTCTGTATCCTATTGGCCTCCTGCTCCCTCAGGAGTTGTCTGTTGTGCTCCCTAGCAGGGCAGACATCGATTGTGGCCGGGCACCAACTAGTTCTTCTGGTCTCAGGATAATGTAGGTCTCTGGTTCATGTGGCCCTTTCTGTCTCTTGGGTTCTTAGTTGTCGTGTGACCTTGGTGTTCTTCCTTTGCCTTTGCTCCAGGTGGGTTGAGACCAACTGATGTATCTTAGATGGCCGCTTGTTGGCATTTAGGACCCCAGGTGCCACAATTCAAAGTGGGATGCAGAATGTTTTCATAATAGAATTATTTTGCCCGTTGACTTAGAAGTCCCCTCAAACCAAGTTCCCCAGACCCCAGCCCCTGCTCCGCTGACCTTTGAAGCTTTCATTTTATCCCGGAAACCTCTTTGCTTTTAGCCCAGTCCAATTAGGCTGACCTTCCTTGTATTGTGTGTTGTCTTATCTACAGATTGATCAATAAAAAACCCTCTCCTTCCCTCCCTCCCTCCCCCCTTTGTAACCACAAAAGTGTGTGTTCTTCTCCGTTTTTTCTATTTCTCAAGATCTTATAATAGTGGTCTTATACAATATTTGTCCTTTTGCCTCTGACTCATTTCGCTCAGCATAATGCCTTCCAGATTCCTCCATGTTATGAAATGTTTCAGAGATTCGTCACTGTTCTTTATCAATGCGTAGTATTCCATTGTGTGAATATACCACAATTTATTTACCCATTCATCCGTTGACGGACATCTTGGTTGCTTCCAGCTTTTTGCTATTGTAAACAGAGCTGCAATAAACATGGGTGTGCATATGTCTGTTTGTGTGAAGGCTCTTGTATCTCTAGGGTATATTCCGAGGAGTGGGATTTCTGGGTTGTATGGTAGTTCTATTTCTAACTGTTTAAGATAACGCCAGATGGATTTCCAAAGTGGTTGTACCATTTTACAATCCCACCAGCAGTGTATGAGAGTTCCAATCTCTCCGCAGCCTCTCCAACATTTATTATTTTGTGTTTTTTGGATTAATGCCAGTCTAGTTGGTGTGAGATGGAATCTCATCGTAGTTTTAATTTGCATTTCTCTAATGGCTAATGATCGGGAGCATTTTCTCATGTATCTGTTGGCTGCCTGAATATCTTGTTTAGTGAAATGTGTGTTCATATCCTTTGCCCACTTCTTGATTAGGTTGCTTGTCTTTTTGTGGTTGAGTTTTGACAGAATCATGTAGATTTTAGAGATCAGGCGCTGGTCTGAGATGTCATAGCTGAATATTCTTTCCCAGTCTGTAGGTGGTCTTTTTACTCTTTTGGTGAAGTCTTTAGATGAGCATAGGTGTTTGATTTTTAGGAGCTCCCAGTTATCTGGTTTCTCTTCATCATTTTTGGTAATGTTTTGTATTCTGTTTATGCCCTGTATTAGGGCTCCGAGGGTTTTCCCAATTTTTTCTTCCATGATCTTTATCGTTTTAGTCTTTATGTTTAGGTCTTTGATCCACTTGGAGTTAGTTTTTGTGCATGGTGTGAGGTATGGGTCCTGTTTCATTCTTTTGCAAATGGATATCCAGTTATGCCAGCACCATTTGTTAAAAAGGCTATCATTTCCCCAATTGACTGACACTGGTCCTTTGTCAAATATCAGCTGCTCATACGTGGATGGATTTATATCTGGGTTCTCAATTCTGTTCCATTGGTCTATGTGCCTGTTGTTGTACCAGTACCAGGCTGTTTTGACTACTGTAGCTGTATAATAGGTTCTGAAATCAGGTAGAGTGAGGCCTCCCACTTTCTTCTTCTTTTTCAGTAATGCTTTGCTTATCTGGGGGTTCTTTCCCTTCCATATGAAATTAGTGATTTGTTTCTCTATCCCCTTAAAATATGACATTGGTATTTGGATTGGAAGTGTGTTATATGTATAGATGGCTTTTGGTAGAATAGACATTTTTACTATGTGAAGTCTTCCTATCCATGAGCAGGGTATGTTCTTCCACTTAAGTATGTCCTTTTGAATTTCTTGTAGCAGAGTTTTATAGTTTTCTTTGTATAGGTCTTTTACATCCTTGGTAAGATTTATTCCTAAGTATTTTATCTTCTTGGGGGCTACTGTGAATGGTATTGATTTGGTTATTTCCTCTTCGGTGTTCTTTTTGTTGATGTAGAGGAATCCAAGTGATTTTTGTATGTTTATTTTATATCCTGAGACTCTTCCAAACTCTTCTATTAGTTTCAGTAGTTTTCTGGAGGATTCCTTAGGGTTTTCCATGTATACGATCATGTCATCTGCAAATAGTGATAGCTTTACTTCCTCCTTGCCAATCTGGATACCTTTTATTTCTTTGGCTAGCCTAATTGCCCTGGCTAGGACTTCAAGTACGATGTTGAATAAGAGTGGTGATAAAGGGCATCCTTGTCTGGTTCCCGTTCTCAAGGGAAATGCTTTCAGGTTCTCTCCATTTAGAGTGATATTGGCTGTTGGCTTTGCATAGATGCCCTTTATTATGTTGAGGAATTTCCTTCAATTCCTATTTTGGTAAGAGTTTTTATCATAAATGGGTGTTGAACTTTGTCAAATGCCTTTTCTGCATCTATTGATAAGATCATGTGGTTTTTATCTTTTGTTTTATTTATGTGATGGATTACATTCATGGTTTTTCTAATTTATTTTTATTTTTATTGAAACCTTTCTGGAAAACCAATCCTACAGACTGGGGATCATATTGGATTTCCCTCAGAACATGTGTTTAAGTTCTATGTTGTTTTTTTTTTTTCCATGAGGTCATGGTTGATTTAGAGAAAGGACCTTTGAGTTAACCAGCTTATTCTTTGGTGTGTCCACATGCTTATGGTGGCTTGGAGCTATTAGATCTCAACTGGGCCAGTAGCTCCAAAGAGACCTGGTGGTGCAGTGGCTAAAGCACTTGACTGCTAGCTGAAAAGTTGGCAGTTTGAATCCACCAGCCGCCATTTGGGAGAAAGATGTGGCAGTCTGCTTTGGTAAAAATTTACAGCCTTGGAAACCCTATGGGGTCACTGTGAATCAGAATCAATTCGTCAGCAGCGGGTTTTTTTTTTCCCCCCCTTTGGCGTGTCAGTAGCTCCTAGGAAATTATTCCCTATCTCTGCATCTACCTCCTAGGCCAGAGGAAAATAATTCAAAATTTGCGTCCTGCTTTCAAATAGAAAATAGAAGCAACTGGATGCCATAATACCAGTGTGGGCACCCATGTATGCAGCAGACCATCTCCAGGCAGCATTGCCTGTATAACCAACAAGTCCAGTTTATCGCCAACTTATCAACGTCCAGAGGGTTTGCTTTCTTAATACGGGACAGAGACTCGTGCAATTCTTGGGTAAGACCTACCTCATTTCTTTTCCCTGTGAACCTTATCCTCCAGAGCCTGGACTGCAACTGGGTTTTTATGTTTGCTGATAAAACGTCTCCACTCAGTGCTCAATCTTTGAATGACTTAGTCTTTTATTTTCTTTAGTCTAAGTGTTTTCATGAGCTTCTCAATGATTTTACTTCATAGTTCTTATTATCTGCAGATAATTTTCCTTCTTTTTCTGTTTTCACCATTTGTATGTTCATCTTTTATGTTTAAATTTTTCTAAAGTTTTTGTCTAGCATTTCTTACATGTATTTTTTCCTGTACTTCTATGTTTAACCTTACAACTTTGTGTCACTTGGTTTTTGATTTATATCATTGTCCACATAGCATTGGATTTTGCTTTTGACCCAGTATAATCCTTGGCTCATTTAAAAAAAAAAAAAAAACCAAACCCACTGCCATGGAGTCAATTCTGACTCATAGCAACCCTATAGGACAGAGTAGAACTGCCCCATAGAGTTTCCAAGGAGCGCCTGGTGGATTCAAACTGCTGACCTCTTGGTTAGCAGCCATAGCACTTAACCACTACCCCACAAGGGTTTCCCAGCTTTTAATATATATTAATTCACATATATTTTTTATTACAATTTAATTCTTTATTTTTTAAATATATCATTTTATCCTGTGCATTCTATGTTATGCTTCCTCAATTTTTTACATTTTTCTGACATTTGCAATAAAAACTATGATTTCATATTTCATCATCTCCAGGGCATAAGAAGATAGATCCTGATTTTAATATAGCCATTGATTATATTTAACAATTTCAAAATAAATCTTTAGTCTACATTTCTCTGATTTTCAACAACCTAACTGAAACAGAAAACCCTGGTGGCATAGTGGTTAAGTGCTACAGCTGCTAACCAAGGGGTCGGCAGTTTGAATCTACCAGGCGCGCCTTGAAAACTCTATGGGGCAGTTCTACTCTGTCCTATAGCATCTCTATGAGTTGGAATCAACTCGACGGCACTGGGTTTGGTTTGGTTTTTTTAACTGAAACAGAAAATTTTGAGTTCCAGTCTCACATAAGTAAAAAGTTCAGTATGCTTTCTACCCTCTATATCACCTCTCAATTTTTCTTAATATAATCTGGAGCTTTAGATGTGCATTTTATAGTTACTTTTTTTTTTTTTTACAATTGTATGTCTTTGATTTTGAAACCAGTTCTTTACAATTATAATCATCTACAACTAATTTTGTAATAATATTATAATGCTTTATACTTATTAGTACAGCTAATTGGCAATGTTTAATGCATTTTATAAGGATTCTAGGAGCCCTGGTAGAGCAGTGGTTAAGCACTTGGCTGCTAACCGAAAGGTCAGTGGTTTGAACCCACCAGTCGTACCATAGGAGGAAGATGTGCCAGTCTGCTTCTGTAAAGATCACAGCTTTGGAAGCTCCGTGGGGCAGTTCTACTCTGTCATATAGTGTCGCTATCACCAGAATCAACTTGACAACAATGGCTTTGGTTTTGTTTAAAAGGAGCCCTGGTGGTGCAATGGCAAGCACTAGGCTTTTAACCAGAAGGCCAGTGGTTCAAATCCACCAGCTGCTCCGCAGGAGAAAAGAACTGGTGATCTGCTCCTGTAACGACTGCAGCCTAGGAAACCCTATGGGGCTGTTCTACTCTGTCATCTAGGGTCACTACGAGTCAGAATAGACAATACGACACACAACTAACAACAATGCACTTTATATCCTTTCCTCCTTATTTCTGAGCTTATTTCTCTAATAATTTATTTGGACAATACCATCATTTTGTCCCAAGAAGGTCATGTATGCTGTATATTTTAATAATCCTTGAATATCTGAAAATGTCTTAGCTCTGTATAAAATTGAGTCAGAATATTTTCTCAGAATTCTAATAGCTATTCCTCTACCTATATCTAGCATTTAATATTGTAAAAGAGAAGTCTGAGGTTATTTTTATTCTCAATTTATATTTTAGGTACGATGCCTATCATCATCATAAAACAACTTTTGTTATTTTTTCATATAATAATTTTTGCATTTTTTTAAAATAAATTTTATAACTCAAAAATGGTGCCAGGGTATATTAGTTATCTCTTGCTGTATAAAATACTACCCCCAAATTTAGCAGCTTAATACAACAAACATTTATTATTATACCATTATTTCCATGACTTAGGAATTCAGTAGAGGTTTAAAAAAACCCACTTAGTTAAGTAATTATGGGTCAGGGTCTCTCAAGAGACTGCAAATAAGTGATGGGTTAGGGCTGCAGTTATCTGAAGGCTTTGCTAGGGCTGGAGGATCTGCTTCTAAAATGATTCAGTCACATGGCTATTGGCTGGAAGTCTCATTTCCTTGCTACTGGTCCTCAAGGTGCTTCAGTTCTTCATCACTTGGACCTCTGCATAGGGCTGCTCCGTTGAATTGCCCCAAAGCAACTGATCCATGAAGGAAAAAGAGACAGTAAGACAGAAGCAGCAGTGCCCTTTATGTTCCTAAATTATACAGTCATTTTCACCTTATTTTATTGTTAACAGCAAGTTATTAATGCGGCCTGCAATCAAGGTGAGGAGAATTAAGATCCATCTCTTGAAGGAAAGAAGATTAAAAAAAAAAACAAAAAACTGTGGTCATCTTTTTAAACCACTCAGAATAAGTTCACTTTTGAGTAGATTTCTCTGATTTTTTCCCCTGCAAATTATTAGCTTATTAAATCTGAACTTTCTTTAGTTCAGAAAATTCCTTTTAACATCTTTGATATTTTCTTCTGTTGTATTTATTTTAGCTTTTCATCATGAATTCCAATTATTCTACATCATATGTTTTAGATATCTGTTCTCCATAGCTTTAATATCTCTCTCATAAGTTTCCTATCTTCGCTGTTTTTACTTTGCAATCTTACAAGGGATCTTGGCTTGTCCTCTACATCTATTTCTCTGACCTTCAATATCATTCTAAATGCTGCTATTACATTGTTAATTTACCTGCATCCTTCCACATCTCATCCACCTCTGTTTTTACCTTACTCTGTTACCTTTTCATGACAACTTGTTGGCTTTCCTTCCTGAATTATTCTCACCATATACGTTTCAGCTCCTTTTCATTGAAGCAACTTTCTCTTGTATCAAAGGAAAATGCCGAAGAGTTTCTTGTAATTTTTTTTTTCTTAACTAGGAGTTGTCAGTTTTCATATTTAGACTCCCTGTCTGAACGAGATTAGCATTATTTTCTCATAGGTCCACTGGTGCTTTCCTTTCACTTTTGTTATAAATTCAGCATATTCCTATAAACAAGGTGCTTAGGTTCCCCTTGGTTCTGTCTGCTTGTATGGTAGTAAAATTCCTTACTTAGCTTGACAACTAGAGGGCAGGTTGATGAGTTCACTCCAAGTTGATACTCACGTTCTAGAAGACATTCTTCTATTGCAGCTATGCTTTATTGAGATGACATCTTCTACGTCTACTCTCTGGCTTTATGATGAGGTGAAGAGGTGGAATACCTGGAGCACACCACACTTTTTTTTTTTTTAATAATTTTTATTGTGCTTTAAGTGAAAGTTTACAAATCAAGTCAGTCTCTCACATAAAAACTTACATACACCTTGCTATATACTCACAGTTGCTCTCCCCCTAATGAGACAGCCTGCTCTCTCCCTCCACTCTCTCTTTTCGTGTCCATTTTGCCAGCTTCCAACCCCCTCCACCCTACCATCTACCCTCCAGGCAGGAGATGCCAAAGTAGTCTCATGTGTCCACCTGATCCAAGAAACCCACTCCTCACCAGCATCCCTCTCCAACCCATTGTCCAGTCCAATCCATGTCTGAAGAGTTGGCTTCGGAAATGCTTCCTGTCCTGGGCCAACAGAAGGTCTGGGGGCCGTGATCACTGGGGTCCTTCTAGTCTCAGTCAGACCATTAAGTCTGGTCTTTTTATGAGAATTTGGGGTCTGCATCCCACTGCTCTCCTGCTCCCTCAGTGGTTTTCTGTTGTATTCCCTGTCAGGGCAGTCATCGGTTGTAGCCGGGCACCATCTAGTGCTTCTGGTCTCAGGATGATGTAGTCGCTGGTTCATGTGGCCCTTTCTGTCTCTTGAGCTCATAATTACCTTGTGTCCTTGGTGTTCTTCATTCTCCTTTGATCCAGGTGAGCTGAGACCAATTGATGCATCTTAGATGGCTGGTTGCTAGCGTTTAAGACCCCAGAGGCCACTCTTCCAAGTGGGATGCAGAATGTTTTCTTAATAGATTTTATTATGCCAATTGACTTAGATGTCCCCTGAAGTCATGGTGCCCAAACCCCTGCCCCTGCTACACTGGCCTTCGAAGCATTCAGGAACCAAAAGCAGTTTGTTCAGGAAACTGCTTTTGGTTTAATCCAGTTGTGCTGACCTCCCCTGTATTGAACACACCACACTTTGATACAGGTTTCCCACCATTGTTCCTATTCCTGCCTCTGACAGATTTTGTTTATGGGGCTACAGCTCCTAGGGTGGAAGGTGTCATTTTTTAAAATCAGTTTATAATGACAAGTTAATTGATTTGGAAAAATGCTATCTACTCTGAGTGTTAATATTATATACATTATATATATGGGGTGGGAAGGGACATGAATTTTCAAGTATAAGAGAAATTCCTATTTCTCAATAAGAGCAAAGACATGTGAGAAGCACAGTGTTCTACATTTAATGTAATGCGAGTTAGATATGGATTTACAGCCCTACAAAATAATCAACATATAAATATTATATGTGTGCACACGCAAGCTGTGTGTGTTTATATATTTTTAAAATTCTATAGCTCAGTGGTTCTCAGAGTATGGTCTTGGGACCAGCAGCATTTACATCTCTTGGGAACATGCTAGAAATGCAAACTCTTAAGCCCACCCAGGCTTACCAACTCTCTGTCATCACTTCGCCCTGTGGAAGAGTGCCAGTGCCACTGAACCCTGTCTAACATCATTTGTTGGGCCCAGTGCTTGGGAATGAAGATCTTGTGGTAAAGATTGAAGGTACTAGAGCTCAGAGACCCTGAGGCAGGCTAGCTCTTCCTAGTTTCTTTTTCTTCTAGTATGTGGTTGACATGCTAGGAGATGCCTTAGGTCATCTTCCATTTGGGTGGAGGCATCTTCCCAGGGAAGCTGAGGCTGAGCAGATTAGACATATTTGCTGCAGACTTCCTTATGTATGTTTTCCTAGCTAGTGAGCTAGGAATGATGCACATGACTGAGATGAGGGTGCGGGTTTGTATGAAAGGAGCCAACAATGGTTACTTGCCTTAGGCTCCCAGGTTCTGGGAGTCCTTTTCTCCTTAGGTTGCCAGATTTAGTAAAAAGAACACAAGATGAAAATAAAAACAACAATAATAACAATAATAAAAAAAAACCCAGAGCCCAATTAAAATTGAATTTCAGATAAACAACAAATAAATAACAAGTGCAATATTTGGGACTTACTCAAAAACTCTATGGAGGGCAATTCTACCCGGTAACACATAGGGTCATCACAAGTCAAAATCGACTCAACAGCAGCTGGTTATATAGTGTAAGTATATAGTACAAGTTATTTTAGAATAAAACATATAAAATGTTTTATATATAGTATATATTATTTAAGGAGCCCTGGTGTCACAATGATTAAGCACTTGGCTGTTAACCAAAATGTTGGCAGTTTGAACCCAGCCAGTGGCTCCCAGGAAAAAAGACCCAGTGATCTACTCCCATAAAGATTAAACCTGCTCCATTGAGTGGATTCTGACTCAGATTACTGCCTAGAAAACCCTATGGGGTATTTCTATTGTTACAAGAGGTCATGATGAGTCGGAATTGACTTGACATCACCTAACAACAACATACATTATTTTAGTATAATTAAAATTTCATCATAGTTATATGTCTACCTATTGTTCCTCACTAGATTGAAGTTGGGCGGGGGAAGGACATGGTTTATACCTTATACTTCTAGCATACAATATTTGGCACACATTTATACTAAAAAATTATTTGTTGTTTATCTGAAATTTAAATTTAACTGGGTGTCCTGTATTTTATCTGGCAACCCTACTAAGCAAACTTAGTTTACTAGGTGCCTCCATTAGAATTTGTAAGGGACAAAAGCTTTACAATAAAAAGAAGTCTTACAATAAAAAAGAAGGATTTTTCCAGAATGTTCATCCTCCTTCAGGAATCTGGCCTGGTAATAGGTGGCTGGCCAAGAATTTGGGTGTTCGGTGTTCTTGCATGTCAGCGAGCCAAAGACTGTCTCAATAGGACTGACAAAGAGCAGTTACACACGTGTCCAGCTACATGTTGAAGTCACTTTTCCCTTAAATAATTGCTATATCTCTCAAGGATGTAAATGAAGAAGAAGGGGGGTAGAATCTTGCTTCTTTTGTATGACTCATGACAAATATCTTTTCAGAAATATATTTTCCCGGTTCACTAAAGGCAGGAAACCCAATCTTGGTTCTTCTGTACACGATTTCAAAATAGAAGTAAGAGTGTTACTGAATAATGAGTCTATGTCTAGGATGAGCAGCCAAAAGTCAGCCAGGAGCTCAGAAAAGCAGTTGTCAGTGATACTTGATTTTGTACAATTCCTGCCTCAGTGGCAGTTTAGGGAACCAATTTCATTAACAAAAAAAGCATTTTCAATAAAGGGAAAGGGTCATTAAAAAAAAAATCAAACCTAAAGCTCATCAAAAAAGGCTAAAGGAATTTACTTCATGTTTCCCAACATGGCCTATTTGTCAGTCTGGGAGCACATTTCTGTGCGGAGTCTTTGTGTACTGCTGCCTTTCAGCTGGGGAAGATGGGCATGAGCTATCGCGCCTCTCCCAGGTGAGAACAGGTGTACGCCACTTTAAATTTCCCGTGGATCTGATTGCATCATTTATTATATTAGCCAACACAATGACATGAAATACGTAAATAATAAAATGCCAGTTGCCTGCTGAAAATTTAAAGTGGCAGATCCTCTTTCTTCCGTTGGAGAAGCTACTAGCTGTTGATGGAGCTTTCACCGCTGAAAAATGACGGCCAAGCTGAAGGGAGACACAGGGGAAAACGAACTCCTCTGGCTGATAAAGTGAACCCCAAAAGGAACAGCAGGATGTTGCCCCATCCTTGCTCTACACAGTTGCTGTATCTCTCTGCCACCATCATATGCTTGACAAAACAGGTTACGTTTAAAGTATGCACTTAAATCACAAGCTGAGGAAGGGAGCCTGGGCAAAGGTCAAAGGCTCTGCTCTGAGGAGAGTGAAAGAAGGGGCAGCATTTTCCACGGTCCTTTTGGTTTTTTAAATATTTATAGTCACTTTTGATTGTTTATTCAAGTGTCAACTTGATAGACAAGTGTTCGTATTGGGTAAATCCACAGCACTAGGAAGGGTACAAATACAGAATAAGTGATTAAAGGATTTCTCATGGATGTGGGACTCAAAGCAAAACTCTTCCAAACTGATTCCATGTCTACTTGTCTTGCCACCTAAGTTCTTTAAAAGCCAAGAAATTTTCTCTAAACTCAGATAACACTGTCAGTGGATTTCTGTTTGCAGCATAAACAATGCGAACCACCATTTTTTAAATTTATGTGGATTCAAAACAGATTTACTAAGTACCCATTCCAGAAGATTTATGTAAAGTACGAGGAATACTGTAGTGAGTAAAAGTCAGTGTCTGCTCCGAAAAGGCTTATGGTCTTGTGGATCATTTTAACACAATAAAGAGTTTCAAGCCTATGATATTCACAATCAAGAGATGAAACACAACAAACTCTGCATGAGATGAAAATGCTTCACCTATAAATTTCTTTTTAAGAAAACTGATAGACATCTCATTTAGTATTCTTTAACTGTTAGTACAGAAATGACAATTGAAGACTTAACTCAGCAAATGTCTCTAGATGGTAATACCAGGGCAAGAGTTGAAAGGGATAAATATGCATATGGAATATGTCATTGATTGAATTGTGTTCCTCTGAGACTATGTGTCAACTTGACTAGGCCATGATTCTCAGCGGTTTGGCAGTTATATAATGATGTAATTTGGCAATTAATGTAATGATGTAATCATCTTCCATGATGTGATCTGATGTGATCAGCCAATCAGTTGTAAGAGGATTAGGGTGGGATACAACACTGTTACTCAGGTCACAGCCCTGATCTGTTGTAAGCGGAGTTTCCCTGGGGTGTGGTTTTCATCACCTTTTGTCTTACAAGAGATGAAAGTAGAGAGAAACCAGCAGGGAGGGAGGGACCTCATTACTATCAAGAAAAAAAGAGCTGGGAGTGAAATGCGTCCTTTGGGTCCAGGGTCCCTACTTTGAGAAACTACTAGACCCAGGGGAAAATTGATGACAAAGACCTTCCCCCCAGAGCTGACAGAAAGAGAAAGACTTCCCCTGGATCTAGAGCCCTGAATTCGGACTTCTAGCCTCCCAAACCGTAAGAGAATAAATTTCTGTTTATTCAAGCCATCCACTTGAGGTATTTTTTATAGTAACACTAGGTAACTAAGACAGAATATGAGAATAAATCACAATTATCAAATTATCTAAGGAGCCCTGGTAGTTCAAAGCTTAAACACTTGGCTGCTAACTGAAAAGTCAGCAGTCTGAACCCATCCAGCAGCTCCATGTGAGAAAGACCTGGGGATCTGCTCCTTAAAGCATACGACCAAGAAAACTCTATGGGGCAGTTCTACTATGTCATGTGGGGTTGCTATGAGTCAAAAATGGATTTGACAGGAACTCACAGCAACAATGACATCAAGTTCTCTGATGTCCTTCCTAACCAATGTTGTTGGGCTTCTAGTCTTGCCAAAGACAGGATAAACCAAATACATTGTGGGAACTCTAGATGAGACATAATCAGTGTGGTGAAGGACTTAACAGGGGATAGACTATGGTGTGTTGGATAAGGGATGGATGCCAGCACTGTACACAGCAATGGGACTTGTCAGCTCAAAGCATTATCTGATAACGAATTAAGAATGCCTTTTGATGGCTAATTTGCCTAGAGGAATGAGAGGGAGAGCTACAGGAATAGAAAATCTCAAGCTGGCGCGACCCTGATGACCTCAATTACATGTCAGTTGTGGTTGTATACGGAGGTGGGAGGAGGAAACGTTATGTATTTATACTGTTACCATTTGGGGCAATGTTTTGGATGGTGTACCATCTGACTAACTCTTCTGACTTAGAACTTGTCATTTGCAGCAAAAGTGAAAATGAGCTTTTGAGATATTTATTCAGAACTATCATGGTGTCTCATGTCTGATTTTTCTGCATATGCATTAGCTTCCCTTCTGGGCTCTGTCTGTACCTTTCCCTTCTTTGTGCTTTCAACTTACTTCCTCTTAGACATGAGAGTGAAAATGCACTGCAGACTAACGTGGTTTTAAACTCTAAGTCTGGATTTAATGAAATGTAAATCGTATTTCTCCTAAAAGTGAATAGTTACACAAAGTTCCATTTTAGTAACATGTGTACATATCTTAACTCACTCACTAGATTGGATAGTCTTTGAGGACATGTATTATACTTTACACCTCTATTAAACCCCCATAGTGCCCTGAACACAATAGATGCTCAACAAGCCTTTATTGGCTAAATGAGTGAATGAATACAGACTAGAAAAACGGGAGAGAATCATTCACAGACCTGTCACAAGGTGATACATAATATCACGTTTCTCCTACGGATTGGCGATAGAAAAATTAAGGACTAGAGGTATCAATATTTGTGTGCCCATAACAGATAGCACTTCCTCGTTCTAAGTCCGTATAATTTATCATTATTATTACTTTAACATCTCGATCTTGTCACTAACATGGTAGAACATCAAGCCAAATTCATAGAGCATTTTCCTCAAACCCTCATTTCACTTGATTTTGGTCCTTACATTCAAAGTTCACTTCCATGGTATATAACTAGAGATCTGTAAAACTAGTTCTGATATGCTTGACTGTTACAGACCAGATAGAAAATAAAATAGCTAAGCCATGGTATCTGGAGTTAGACGGTCATAGGTTTGTATCTCAGCTCTACTACTTGCCAGAAACTTGGCTTCAGCTCTTACTTCCCTCTTTTGTAAAATGAAAGAAGCTAGCTGTGAGAATTAAACTAGATAAATGCATATAAACCACGTGGCTTGTGAGTGATAAAGTTATAGAGTACTGGAGAAGATTGTGATCATTCTTTCTGGTAAAAGCTGGAAGTAAATTTTGAGCTAGGCCTGAAAGATGAACAAGGTTTTGTTTTGTTTTTTAGGCACAGAAACAAGGGAATGACATTCCAGACAGAGACAACAGCATGACCAAAGGCCAAAAAATCAAATCCATTGCCATGGAGTCGGTTCCGACTCATAGTGGCCGTATAGGACAGAGTAGAACTGCCTCATAGGGTTTCCAAGGCTGTAAGGTGAAGCAAACTACCACATCTTTCTCCTGTGGAATGGCTAGTGGGTTTGAACCACTGACCTTTGGGTTCACAGCCGAGCACTTAACCACTGTGCCACTAGGGCTCCTTTGAGCAAAGTCACTGGGGCCATAAAATATATGCTATGTTGAGGGATCACATATGGTCCACAGAGCAAGGGGAAAGGAACACAGAGGACCAGCAGGAGGACAGCCAAAGCCACCATTTTGTTTATAGCACAGGTAATGCTAGAATCCATCTCTTGGCTCTCCGTGAATGAGTTCTCTAACAAATACCAATCATCCTGAAACTAAAATTTCAGCACTTTTTAGTATTTCCAAGGAAGTTTAAATGTAATCTATACAGATTGCTGGGTAGAGGATCTTTATTCCACCCCCCGTAAGCCAAGAGCCTACCTGTTCTGGGTGAATATTAAAGCCTTCTCAGCATGTGTTGACAATGAGGGCAGATGTTGCTGCCAATATTTTTAGACAGAATTCAGAGACCTGCTAAGAATTCTGAGCAGCTGAGCATTTCACTCTCCATATAGGCTATTAGTCATCCTGCAGACATATCTTTAAATGCCTTAGTATGGAGTACGCTCATCTAGATCATGCAATTCCAACATCAGCTGTTTGTGGATGGTTATTTAGTAATTGGGATTTAAAGAAGTGCAATGAGGTCCATTTAGTGTGGACCAAGCTATTTATAGACAGGAAGACCAAAATTACTGTCATGCTTTAGGAAAATTATGGTTCTACTTATAATAATGACTTCTTGCTTTCCATTACATTTGGCTAGGGGGAAATAACTCTAAGTTTCTAACTTTTTTTTTTTTTAATTCACTACATAGGATTGGTAGTGCAGTGGTTAAGTGCTTGGCAGCTAACCAAAAAAGGTTGGCAGTTTGAACCCACCATCCGCTCTGCAGGGGAAAGATGTGGCAGTCTGCTTCCATAAAGATTACAGCCTTGGGAAACCCTATGGGGCAGTTCTACTCTGTCCTATAGAGTCGCTATGAGTTGGAATCAACTGGATGGCAAAGGGTCTTTTGTGGCTTACGGTCTAATCTGATTTTTTTTCTTCTACATGATGCTTGCGCCTTTTATATATATATATATTTTAATAATTTTTATTGTGCTTTAAGTGAAAGTTTACAAATCAAGTCAGTCTTTCACACAAAAACCCATATACACCTTGCTACACACTCCCAGTTACTCTCCCCCTAATGAGACAACCTGCTCTCTCCCTCCACTCTCTTTTCGTGTCCTCTTCACCAGCTCCTAACCCCCTCTACCCTCTCATCTCCCCTCCAGGCAGGAGATGCCAACATAGTCTCAAGTGTCCACCTGATCCAAGAAACTCACTCCTCACCAGCATCCCTCTCCAACCCATTGTCCAGTCCAATCCATGTCTGAAGAGTTGGCTTCGGGAATGCTTCCTGTCCTGGGCCAACAGAAGGTCTGGGGGCCATGACCCTGGGGTCCTTCCAGTCTCAGTCAGACCATTAAGTCTGGTCTTATGAGAATTTGGGATCTGCATCCCACTGCTCTCCTGCTCCCTCACGGGTTCTCTGTTATGTTCCCTGTCAGGGCAGTCATCGGTTGTAGCTGGGCACCATCTAGTTCTTCTGGTCTCAGGATGATGTAGTCGCTGGTTCATGTGGCCCTTTCTGTCTCTTGGGCTCATAATTATCTTGTGTTCTTGGTGTTCTTCATTCTCCTTTGATCCAGGTGGGTTGAGACCAATTGATGCATCTTAGATGGCTGCTTGCTAGCATTTAAGACCCCAGACCCCACCCTTCAAAGTGGGATGCAGAATGTTTTGTTAATAGATTTTATTATGCCAATTGACTTAGATGTCCCCTGAAACCATGGTCCCCAGACCCTTGCCCCTGCTACTCTGGACTTTGAAGCATTCAGTTTATTCAGGAAACTTCTTTGCTTTTGGTTTAGTCCAATTGTGCTGACCTCCCCTGTACTGTGTGCTGTCTTTCCCTTCACCTAAAGTAGTTCTTATCTACTATCTAATTAGTGGATGCCCCCTCCCACTCCCCCTCCCTCCCCCTCTCGTAACCACAAAAGAATGTTTTCTTCTCAGTTTAAACTATTTCTCAAGTGCTTATAATAGTGGTCTTATACAATATTCGTCCTTTTGCAACAGACTAATTTCACTCAGCATAATGCCTTCCGGGTTCCTCCATGTTATGAAATGTTTCACAGATTCCTCACTGTTCTTTATCGATGTGTAGTATTCCATTGTGTGAATATACCATAATTTATTTATCCATTCATCTATTGATGGGCACCTTGGTTGCTTCCATGTTTTTGCTATTGTAAACAGTGCTGCAATAAACATGGGTGTGCATATATCTGTTCGTGTAAAGGCTCTTATTTCTCTAGGATATATTCCAAGAAGTGGGATTGCTGGATCATATGGTAGTTCTATTTCTAGCTTTTTAAGGAAGCGCCAAATCGATTTCCAACGTGGTTGTACCATTTGACATTCCTACCAGCAATGTAGAAGTGTTCCAATCTCCCCACAGCCTCTCCAACATTTATTATTTTGTGTTTTTTGGATTAATGCCAGCCTCATTGGAGTGAGATGAAATCTCATTGGAGTTTTGATCTGCATTTCTCTAATGGCTAATGATCGTGAACATTTCCTCATATATCTGCTAGCTACCTGAATGTCTTCTTTGGTGAAGTGTCTATTCATATCTTTTGCCCATTTTTTAATTGGGTTATTTGTCTTTTTGCAGTTGAGTTTTTGCAGTATTATGTAGATTTTAGAGATCAGGCACTGATTAGAAACGTCATAGCTAAAACCTTTTTCCCAGTCTGTAGGTAGTCCTTTTACTCTTTTGATGAAGTCTTTGGATAAGCATAAGTGTTTGATTTTTAGAAGCTCCCAGTTACCTAGTTTTTCTTCTATTTTCTTTATAATGTTTTCTATACTGTTTATGCCATGTATTAGGGCTCCTAACGTTGTCCCTATTTTTTCTTCCATGATCTTTATCGTTTTAGATTTTATATTTAGGCCTTTGATCCATTTTGAGTTAGTTTTTGTGCATAGAGTGAAATATGGGTCTTGTTTCATTTTTTTGCGGATGGATATCCGGTTATGCCAGCACCATTTGTTAAAAAGACTGTCTTTTCCCCATTTAACTGTCTTGGGGCCTTTGTCAAATATCAGCTGCTCCTATGTGGATGGATTTATGTCTGGATTCTCAATTCTGTTCCATTGGTCCATGTATCTGTTGTTGTACCAGTACCAGGCTGTTTTGACTACGTGGTGGTATAATAGGTTCTAAAATCAGGTAAAGTAAGGCCTCCTACTTTGTTCTTCTTTTTCAGTAATGCCTTATTTATCCAGGGCCTCTTTCCCTTCCATATGAAATTGGTGATTTGTTTCTCCATCTCATTAAAGAATGTCGTTGGGATTTGGATCAGAATTGCATTAAATGTCTAGATCACTTTTGGTAGAATAGACATTTTTACAATGTTAAGTCTTCCTATTCATGAGCAAGGTATGTTCTTCCACTTATGTAAGTCTCTTTTGGTTTCTTGCAGAAGTGTACTGTAGTTTTCTTTGTATAAGTCTTTTACATCTCTGGTAAGACTTTTTCCTAAGTATTTTATCTTCTTGGTGGCTACTGTAAATGGCATTGATTTGGTGATTTCCTCTTGGATGTTCTTTTTGTTGGTGTAGAGGAATCCAACTGATTTTTGTATGTTTATGTTGTATCCCTATACTCTGCTGAACTCTTCTATTAGTTTCAGTAGTTTTCTGGAGGATTCCCTAGGGTTTTCTGTGTATAATATCATGCCATCTGCAAATAGAGATACTTTGACTTCTTCCTTGCCAATCTGGATGCCCTTTATTTCTTTATCTAGCCTAATTGCTCTGGCTAGGACTTCGAGCACAATGTTCAATAAGAGTGGTGATAAAGGGCATCCTTGTCTGGTTCCCGATCTCAATGAGAATGTTTTCAGGCTCTCTCCATTTAGGGTGATGTTGGCTGTTGGCTTTGTATAAATGCCCTTTATTATGTTGAGAAATTTTCCTTCTACTCCTATTTTGCTGAGAGTTTTTATCATGAATGAGTGTTGAACTTTGTCAAATGCCTTTTCTGCATTAATTGATAAAATCATGTGATTCTTGTCTTTTGTTTTATTTATGTGGTGGATTACATTAATTGTTTTTCTAATTTTGAACCATCGCTGCATACCTGGTATGAATCCCACTTGGTCATGGTGAATGACTTTTTTGATATGTTGTTGAATTATATTAGCTAGAATTTTGTCGAGGATTTTCGCATCTACATTCATGAGGGATATAGGTCTATAATTTTCTTTTCTTGTAGTGTCTTTAGCTGGTTTTGGTATCAGGGATATGGTGGCTTCATAGAATGAATTTGGTAGTATTCCATCCTTTTGTATGCTCTGAAATACCTTTAGCAGTAGTGGTGTTAACTCTTCTCTGAAAGATAGGTAGAACTCTGCACTGAAGCCATCCAGGCTAGGGCTTTTTTTTTGTTGTTGGAAGTTTTTTGATTGCCTTTTCAATCTCTTCTTTTGTTATGGGTCTATTTAGTTGTTCTACCTCTATTTGTGTTTGTTTAGGTAGGTAGTGTGTTTCTAGGAATGCATCCATTTCTTCTAGGTTTTCAAATTTGAGTATAGTTTTTCATATTAATCTGATAGGATTCTTTTAATTTCAGTTGGGTCTGTTGTAGTATTGCCCATCTCATTTCTTATTTGGGTTATTTGCTTCCTCTCCTGTTTTTCTTTTGTCAGTTTGGCCAATGGTTTATCAATTTTATTGAGTTTTTCAAAAAACCAGCTTTGGGTTTTGTTAATTCTTTTCAATTGTTTCTGTTTTCTGCTTCATTTAGTTCAGCTCTAAGTTTTATTATTTGTTTTCTTCTGGTGCCTGTGAGTTTCTTTTTTGCTCTCTTTCTATTTGTTCAAGTTGTAGGGATAGTTCTTTGATTTTGGCCCTTTCTTCTTTTTCAATGTGTACATTTATTGATATAAATTGGCCTCTGAGCACCGCTTTTGCTGTGTCCCAGAGGTTCTCATAGGAAGTGTTTTCATTCTCATTGGATTCTATGAATATCTTTATTCCATCCTTAATGTCTTCTATAATCCAGTCTTTTCTGAGCAGGGTATTGTTCAGTTTCCAAGCATTTGATTTCTTTTCCCTGCTTTTCCTCTTATTGATTTCTACTTTTATGGCCTTATGGTCAGAGAAGATGCTTTGTAATATTTCAATGTTTTGGATTCTGCTAAGGCTTGCTTTATGACCTAATATGTGGTCTATTCTAGAGAATGTTTCATGTGCACTAGAAAAGAAAGTACAGTTGGTTGCTGTTGGGTGGAGTGTTCTGTATATGTCCACAAGGTCAAGTTGGTTGATTGTGGCATTTAGATCTTCCATGTCTTTATTGAGCTTCTTTATGGATGTCCTGTCCTTCACTGAAAGTGGTGTGTTGAAGTCTTCTACTATTATTGTGGAGCTGTCTATCTCACTTTTCAATGCTGATAGAGTTTGTTTTATGTATCTTGCAGCCCTGTCATTGGGTGCATAAATATTTAATATGGTTATATCTTCTTGGTGTATTGTCCGTTTAATCATTATATAGTGTCCTTCCTTATCCTTTCTGATGGATTTAACTTTAAAGTCTATTTTGTTAGAAATTAATATTGCCACTCCTGCTCTGTTTTGATTGTTGTTTGCTTGATATATTTTTTTCCATCCTTTGAGTTTTAGTTTGTTTGTGTCTCTAAGTCTAAGGTGTGTCTCTTATAGGCAGCATATAGATGGATCTTGTTTTTAAATCCATTCTACCACTCTCTGTCTCTTTATTGGTGCATTTAGTCCATTTACATTCAGGGTAATTATGGATAGGTATGAATTTAGTGCTATCATTTTGATGTCTTTTTTTTGTGTGTTGACAGCTTCTTTTCCCACTTGATTTTACGTGCTGAGTAGATTTTCTTTATATATTGTCCTTTCCTCATATTTGTTGTTGTTGATTTTGTTTCTGCTGAGTCTGTAAATTTTCCTTGTATTTTATTTTGATGAGTAGAATAGTTTGTCTCCTTTGTGGTTACCTTATTATTTACCCTTATTTTTCTAAATTTGTAACTAACTTTTATTTCTTTGTATCGCCGTATCTTCCTCTCCATATGGAAGGTGT